>NC_133513.1:74325000-74950000 GCF_049354715.1 Callithrix jacchus
TTGACTCCTCAACTCAAGCAGATGAGTGATTTTTGAAGAGTAACCAAAAGCTACAATATAAAAGGTGTCTTCAAAAATTGGGTGTTAATACAGATGACTAAAAATGCTCAGACATACTGAAGACTTTAGGCATATTTTGGTAAACACTATTCAGCTTTTCATCTGAGCAGTATCTATTAAGGAAAATATGGTATATAAAAATGATGGTATTTTCTGATAACACCTGTCCCTCTAGTGAAAAGGTTAATGCATTTCAAGATTTAGTCTCAACGAAGTTTTCTTCAAAAGGATACCTTTTTATCAGACTAAATAACTGTAGCTTTTTGTTTGTTTTGTTTTTTAACTATGATTGATGTGAATTCAAGTAAATTCAAAATCCACAAATGTGCAAAGAACAAAGGTTAATGGAGCTGTCAGAGAAATGCTGCAGAACCAAAGGGAATCTGCCATAAAAAAGAAAATATCCTTTGTTTTCAGTTAAACCCCTTACCAATATAGTCTATCCTTTTCATCCTTTAATTTTACAATATAGTTCAAGTATGTAAATAAAATTCATGTAAGAGTATTTCTGATAATGCACAAATGACTAGAAATTTGGAATCAGCCTAGATTTGTCTATTAAATTTATGCCTATGGCTTATATGTTTTTTAAATACCAGTTTTTAAATACAATTGTTTTTTTTTTTTTTTTTTTTTTTGAGACGGAGTTTCGCTCTTGTTACCCAGGCTGGAGTACAGTGGCGCGATCTCGGCTCACCGCAACCTCCACCTCCTGGGGTCAGGCAATTCTCCTGCCTCAGCCTCCCGAGCAGCTGGGATTACAGGCACGTGCCACCATGCCCCGCTAATTTTTTGTATTTTTAGTAGAGACAGGGTTTCACCATGTTGACCAGGATGGTCTCGATCTCTTGACCTCGTGATCCCCCACATCTGCCTCCCAAAGTGCTGGGATTACAGGCGTGAGCCACCGCACCCAGCCAAAAGGCTCTTATTATTTTGAGGTATGTTCCTTCAATACTTAGCTTGAAACCCTGCCTCTTCTAAAAATACAAAAATTAGCTGGGTTTGGTGGCATGTGCCTGTAGTCCCAGCTACTCGCCAGGCTGAGGCAGAATTGCTTGAACCCAGGAGGCGGAGGTTGCAGTGAGCCGAGATAGCGCCACTGCACTCCAGCCTGGCGCCTGGCAACAGAGCAACACTCTTGTCTCAAAAAAAAAAAAAAAAAAGAAGAAGAGTTTTTAACATGAAGGGTATTTAATGTTATTGAAGCCTTTTCTGTGTATATTGATATAATCATGTAGTTTTTGCTTTAGTTCTTTTATGTGATGAATCACATTTGTTGATTTGCATTTGTTGAACCAAATTTGTGTCCTGAGGATGAAGCCTACTTGATGAGGTGGTGGATCAGCTTTTTGATCGTTGCTGGATTCAGTTTGTCAGAATTTTGTTGAGGATATTTGCACTGATGTTCATCAAGGATATTAGCCTGGAGTTTTCTTTTGTTTGTTGTATCTCTGCCAGGTTTGCCAGGTTTTGGTATCCCGGAAACAGTGACCTTGCAGAATGAGTTAGGGAGGAGTCTCTCCTCAATTTTTTGGAATAGTTCCAGCAGGAATGGCACCAGTTCTTTTTTGCATCCAGTCAAATTCAGCTGTGAATCCATTTGGTCCTGGGGTTTTTTGTTTATTTCTTTTTTTTTTTTGATTGGTAGGCTCTTTATTACTTCGATTTCAGAGCTCATTATTGGTCTGCTCAGGCATTCAATTTCTTTGTAGTTTAGTCTTGGAAGGGGTGTATGTGTCCAATCGTTCATCCATTTCTTTTAGATCTTCTAGTCTGTGTACATAGAGGTGGTACACAAACACCATGGAATACTATGCAGCCATAAAATATAGAAGAAAACCATGTCTTTTGCAGGAACATTGATAGAGCTGGAGGCCATTTATCCTTAGCAAATTACTGCAGGAATGCAAAACCAAAAGTACCATGTTCTCATTTATAAGTGGAAGGTAAATGCTGAGAACACAACAGGGGGGAACAACAGATACTGGAGCCCATTGGAGGGTGGAGTGTAGGAGGAAGGACAGGATCAGGAAAAATACCATGTGGGTACTAGGCTTAATATCTGGGTGGCAAAATAATCTCTACAACAAACTGCATGAATCAAATTTACCTATATAACAAACATGTACATGTACCCCTAAACTTAATATGAAAGTTAGTCATTGCACAAATGGTAGGCATAATTGAGTCATTTTTTACTGCATGTTGTCTTAAAATAAAAACCAAATAGTTCTAAGAAAAAAAAATAAGTGAGATGACTTATAGGACACAAAGCTAAGTCATTATCTGTAAACAATTTCTTTGATGATGGCACTTTATTGTATAAAAATAAAATTCACTAAAATCAAATAAAAAGCTTTATTTTCAAGTCATTTAAAAAATAAATGAGATAAATTTGACAGAAGCAGAAGATCAAAATTTCTCTCTCTGAAATGAACATTAAAAGTGAACCCAGCTACATTTATCAAAAATATCAGGCTTTAAAATATTTAGAGATCTAGAAACCTTTTCAGAATGATTTATTTTTGTACCTTCCTTTTAGGAAAAAAAATGCACATACCAACAAAACTTTGTATAAAGTATTCATGTGTTCACAGAAGCCCATTCCTGGCTTAATTCTTCTCAGACTCCAGGCTATGAATCCCAACAGGAGGGATTATATGTTCTAAATGAGCACTTTTGCTTTTAAGAACATCAACTATCTCATACAATTATTTTTACAAACACAGAGTACCAAATACATATCTGGGCAGCCAGATAATCATAACTGGCTTTCTTACATGGAAAATAAACAGTCTTTATGCATTTCAAAAACCTGATTTATTTTATATATTTATATAATTTAGCTTTTACTATTATCCCTATGGTGGAAAAGCACAATTTTTTTAAAGAGTGCATCAAGTTTAACACTATTAATATTAGAAATGGCAAGACTATATTAAATTAATATTTTCATAAGAAATTTATGTAGTTACATCAGCAGTGAATGATCAGTAGATGAGAAATTCACTGATTTTGATATGCAATGAAAAATTTTCAATATAACTTCCTTCTAATATACTCAACTCATCTTTCCTTTTGTTTCATATGCTAATATGACTGCAGTGCCTATAAAAAACTGAGCTATAAATATCTCATCTTCAAGATGCTTTTGTTAATTTTATCATTCTTACTCCTAATATTAATATAGGCAAAGGATCAAACTTCTTATAAAGTTGGACTCTTTGGTTGGCCTTTGGGGAAATATCAGATAAAAGTAAAATATTACAAAAAGCAGATTAATTTTCTTGAAGAAATATATATAACCAGAACATTGAATATTTAACTAAAGATATTAGATACCACTCAGAGATCATATTTTAAAAGTATGAGTCAAAAAATGTTTTATTATTACCGTTAGAAAATATGTTAAGCATTGGTGTATTTAACAACAACAAGAAGAAGAACAAAAAGATGGGAAAAGATAACTAAAACTAAAACTGATATATTGTCTAATGGCCACGAATAATTTGAAGTATTAATAGATCCCTTAGAATGAAGAGACTGGTGCTTATATAAGATGAAACAGTGGTTGTTCAATTTGCCTTCTTGGATCTATTATGTTCCTACATCAGAGTCTTTCCAGCTTTGTACTCTGAAATGATATCCTCTTCTTTTTAGTTGCTTGCTCAATTATTCTTATTACACCAGTTCTTCCAGTGTAGATATTCCAGTCTTTCGTAATATTGTATAACAAAAACTTACTTGTCCTTTAGTCTTTTCATTTGATATCTCTGGTAAAACCCAAGCCTAGATGAAATTTGCCTGCTTTTCCATACCTGAGCACCTTAGTAGCTAGATAGATAAGTCAGAATTATACTACTCTGAAATTATTAATGAAAAAATTTAAAATTTTCTGAAATCATCCATGCTCATCCCACTGCCAATTTTGGTAGTTGCTGGGCCTCCATCCTATCACACAGAGTAAACTGAAGCCATAATATTGGACCATTTCCAAAGGAATGACCAAACCTACATTTTTTCTTATTCTTTCTTTAATGGAAAGAATGCCCATCATTTTCTTGTAGATAAAGGTAACTTCTTTCTTCCAGCTTGCTTCTCTTTCATATATGCAAATGTCTATGCCAGAATGGATTTTTATCATTGGTAATTAAACCTGTGCACACCAATTTTCTGCTTATTTTTTAATAAACAGAAGTCAAAAGAATAGAACAAAAACTATGTTCTCTGTTAATGTTTTGTAAAAAATTTTTAAATTCTCTATGTATTATTTTTCTGAATTATTCAGCAGGTTGCCCTGTGAATAAGAATATATTGCTGCATAAGTCCAATACAATTCTCACACTCAAAAAATTTCACACTGATGCAGTACTATTTTTAAAAATACCAGTACACTTTCAATTTTCCAATTATTCTATTACAATCTTAGAGTTGTTTTGTTTTCCTCATCTACAATTCAATTAAGATACATATAAACATCTCTTTGTATGTATATATTACAAATCAAAAGACACTAGAATCATAACCCAGAAACTATATAAAAGATTTTTAATGATCTATTTACTTATTTGTAAAAAAATAATAAAACTACTAGAATTCATTAAATGAATATTTATGTGAAAACGCATGAAAACAATTTTAATGAGAAAAGCAGGTAAAAGGTAACATTTATGTACACTTCAGAAATTAAAAAAAATACAGCACTATTTGTGTGAAGACCCAGTAAACTCAGGGTGGTAATGATCTTCATAGACTTGGTTTTAGCTGTATACATGATAATTCATTTCTTTAAAATAAATCTGACATAAATATTGAAAATTTTTCTACCTCAAACTTTGAGAGTTGGTGCAAGTGAGACTTTTATTTCATTACATAATGGTCGAGATACTTCAAACCCTAAAATTTAAAAGAAATTAATGATGTTACTATCCTGATCTCAGGTACTGTAATCAATATTTTGCCTCCTAGCAGCAGTGTATTTTGAATTTTTGTTTCGTTTCATTAATTTATTTTACCAGCATTAATATATATTTTACCAAAAGAGAAACAAATACAGTACCACTTTGTAAACAGAACCTACGGCAGTCATGTCTTACCAAAATTAATTGTTCTGTCTTTATTTTTACCTCACCATGAAACACTGTACAATAGCTATTGATTAAGATTGGCATTTATTTCAAATATTCTTGGCATCCTCTACTTGATTAGTAACCATATAAGTGATCTTCACTGTTCCTTTCAGTGGGAGGATTCATTAGTATAGTCAGTGGGAGATCATCTGACTATACTCAATGACATGTTTATAACCAGGAAATAAATTTTTTAAGCTTACTAGTTAGAATAATAAAGCCTTTGTGAATATTGAAAGGAAGACAAAATCTTACAGAAAGTTCTGCACTGTATAAATTCTTGAATGCAGAAAACAGCGCCATTGTATTTAGGTTATGATTTCTGTTCCAGTTTGTGTATTTTCTTTACGGAAAGATCACATTATCTGCAGTATAGAAAACAGAAATTTCTCCAAATACTTTTTAATCTCTCTGTGAAATAAAATGTACAAAAATGCTTTTGCCTTTAGGTTCGGCAACCAACTGAGGCTGCTGTTATAACATAGGACAGACTGTTTTATGCATTTAATCTATTGCTTGGTTAAATCATAAACACCATAAAATGCAGAGCATTATTGAAATTATTTTGGTACTTTTGCTATTTCTAGGCAAACAAAACTCTTATAATAATTTGTATTGTAATTCCATTCATTTTATGGGATCCAAGACCATATTTCCCATCAATCATTTCCTAGTAGGAAGTAATGCAGCTCTCTACTTCCTATGATGTTTAACTTTGTCATCTCCAGAGGCACTTAATAATACTTTCTGCTCTACAATACAATCATATGTAATTTAATTGCTTCAATAAGAGAAATATCCTGGAGGTAAGGATCACTTTCCATTTTACCTCTGAGACTATAATTTGCAAATATTGTGTATTCAGTATTTGTTTATTATTGTTATTCATAAATAAATTAGAAGTCTTTGAAATAAGATTTTATAGAATTTTGTTACTTAAATAGTAACTGAAATAATACAAATGTACTGAAATAAGTCTGGCTTTTTCTTCAGTTTCATTTGCTTGGGTGTAAGCTATGTCTTTTACTGCTTGTTTCTCATAAAGTATATAAATCAAAACCCCAGTATTTCCTTTCTCACTCTGGTTTCAGCAGCGTATCAAATGATTAGCAACATGAAAAACTGTTTTCATCAATAGCTTCCTGCATTATGAAAAGTATTTTCTTCAGATTTTGTTTCTCATGTGATTAATATTTTCAGTTAAACTATGCATCAATTTAAAGTACAGATACATAACTGATACAATTTATCAGGATCTTTTTGAACATTAAAAAGTCACGAGAGGAAACCATTGACATAAAATATTTGTGTTCTTTCAAATATTCACAACACAACAAAATGTAGTCATATAGAATAATAAAAATTCAAATCCTCTTCTTTGGTTATGTGATACTCTGCAGACTTACTTCTTTTCTCTGACATTTTGGACTTCCTGTTTGAGCATCCATTTTGTCCCAATTCTTAACCTAATACTTTATTAAATTCTCAGCTGGGATCCCTTCAGACTTCATATGTTCAAGGTAGAGATTTTTGTTTATTTGTGTATTTTCCTTCTACATCCAGAGAAAAGATTGAGACATTCTTTTCTTTCTTTGTGAGCAAGATTTTTTATAGTTACTGGGGGAGAATGTGGTGATTGAGCATCATTATTTCATGTGGACATTACATTTGCACAGCCCATTAAAACAAAAGCTCTAGGCCACAAGGAACAGGTTGCACACTGGGATTTCACTAGCTGCGTGTCTCTTGCACCCATATAGGTTACAGCTTTCCTGACATTTATGGCCTCTGCAGTTTCCTAGTCATTCTTTTCATTTTAGTTTCTCAAAGACTTTAAATATTTAATCTAAATGCTTACGTGTTTTTATATCACAAAAGTTTTTCAATATGTTATGATTTAGTAATCTTCATTGAGATTGCCTATAAAGCCCAGTTTTAGTGCTTTTCCACTTACATATTTTCTTATAAACATAAAGTTCTCTACCTAGGCTTCTTGCTACATAGCACAATTAGAAATACATAAGATGCTTTGGACAGAATATGTTTTATTTAATTCTTTGAAAAATCATGGCAAGCAAATACCAATTGAATAAAACAGAAATCTAAAAATACATTTGCAATATCTTGGAAGGGGATGTTATTTAACGCTGATCCACTTAATGAGGTACTGGTTTTAAAATCAAAATTCCAAGGTTGGATGCCACAGTTCACACCAGTAATCCCAGCAGTTTAGGAGGCCATGGTGGGCAAATCACTTGAGGTCAGGAGTTTGAGACCAGCCTGGCCAACATGGTGAAACCCCATCTCCCCTAAAAATACAAAAAATTAGCCAGGCATGGTGGTGTGTGCCTATAGTTCTGGCTACTCAGGAGGCTGAGGCAGGAGAATCACTTGAACCTGGGAGGCAGAGGTTGCAGTGAGTCAAGATTGTGCCTCTGTACTTCAGCCTAGATGACAGAGCAAGACTGTTTCCAAAATAAATAAATAAATAAATTTAAAATTTCAGTTTCAGGATTTTGTCTACAAATTAATTCATGTATAAGGATTCAATACATAAAATGGGAAAAATATTAAGCAAGTGTGTGGTATTGTCAGAACTTGCTTGGTCTCTTTATTAATCACAATATATTAATCATTTTAGAAATATCTTCCTAGATTCCACATGGACAATTAATTGTATTATCCCTGATCCACTCATTATGTGGTCAGTGTTGCCTTAGTAAAACTTACTAAGTTAAGTTTTTACTTCAAGGTAGCATATCATTATTTTATTTTATTTTTATTTTTGTTTATTTTTATTGCATTTTAATTTTGGGGTACATGTGAAGAACATGCAAGATAGTTGCATAGGTACATACGTAGCAGTGTGATTTGCTGCCTTCCTTCCCTTCACCTATATCTGGCATTTCTTCCCATGCTATATCTCCCCAACTCCCCACCTCCCACTGTCCCTCCCCGATTCCCCTCAACAGACTCCAGTGTGTAGTGCTCCCCTCCCTGTGTCCATGTGTGTTCTCATTGTTCAACACCCGCCTATGAGTGAGAACATGTGGCATTTCATTTTCTGTTCTTTTGTCAGTTTGCTGAGATCTCCAGGTTCATCCATGTCCCTACAAAGGACATAAACTCATCATTTTTTATTGCTGCATAATATTCCATGGTGTATATGTGCCACATTTTCCCAGTCCAGTCTATCATCGATGGACATTTGGGTTGCTTCCAGGTCTTTGCTACTGTAAACAGTGCTGCAATGAACATTCGTGTGCATGTGTCCTTATAGTAAAATGATTTATAATCCTTTGGATATATACCCAGTAATGGGATTGCTGGGTCAAATGAAATTTCTATTTCTAAGGCCTTGAGGAATTGCAACACTATCTTCCACAATGGTAGAACTAATTTACACTCCCACCAGCAGTGTAAAAGTGTTCCTATTTCTCTTCATCCTCTCCAGCATCTGTTGTCTCCAGATTTTTTAACGATCGCCATTCTAATTGGTGTGAGATGGTATCTTAATGTAGTTTTTATTTGCGTTTCTCTAATGACCAGTGATGATGAGCATTTTTTCATATGTTTGTTGGCCTCATGTATGTCTTCTTTTGTAAAGTGTCTGCTCATATCCTTTGCACACTTTTGAATGGGCTTGTTTGTTTTTTTCTTGTAAATCTGTTTGAGTTCTTTGTAAATTCTGGATATCAACCCTTTGTCAGATGGGTAAACTGCAAAAATTTTTTCCCATGCTGTTGGTTGCTGATTCACTCTAATGACTGTTTCCTTCGCCGTGCAGAAGCTGTGGAGTTGGATTAGGTCCCATTTGTCTGTTTTGGCTTTTGTTGCCAATGCTTTTGGTGTTTTGTTCATGAAGTCCTTGCCTACTCCTATGTTCTGAATGGCTTTGCCTAGATTTTCTTCTAGGGTTTTTATGGTGTTAGGTCTTATGTTTAAGTCTTTAATCCATCTGGAGTTAATTTTAGTGTAAGGTGTAAGGAAGGGGTCCAGTTTTGCTTTCTGCATAGCTAGCCACTTTTCCCAACATCATTTATTAAACACAGAATCTTTTCTCCATTGCTTATTTTTGTCAGGTTTATCAAAGATCTTATGGTTGTAGATATGTTGTGTTGCCTCTGAAGCCTCTGTTCTATATCTCTGTTTTGGTACCAGTACCATGCTGTTTTGATTACTGTAGCCTTGTAGTATAGTTTGAAGTCCGGTAGTGTGATGCTTCCCACTGTGTTCTTTTTACTTAGAATTGACTTGGCTATATGGGCTCTCTTTTGGTTCCATATGAAGTTTACGGTGGTTGTTTCCAGTTCTGTGAAGAGGGTCATTGGTAGCTTGATGGGGATAGCGTTCAATCTGTAAATTACTTTGGGCAGTATGGCCATTTTCACGATATTAATTCTTCCTAACCATGAACGTGGAATGTTTCTCCATCTGTTTGTGTCCTCTCTGATTTCGTTGAGCAGTGGTTTGTAGTTCTCTTTGAAGAGGTCTCTTACATTCCTTGTTAGTTGTATTCCTAGGTATTTTATTCTCATAGTAGAAATTGTGAATGGCAGTTCAATCTTGATTTGGCTCTCTTTAAGTCTGTTATTGGTGTATAGGAATGCTAGTGATTTTTGCACATTGATTTTGTATCCTGAGACTTTGCTGAAGTTGCTTATCAGTTTCAGGAGATTTTTGGGCTGAGACAATGGGGTCTTCTAGATATACTATCATGTCATCTGCAAATAGAGACAATTTGGCTTCCTCCTTTCCTATTTGATTACCCTTTATTTCTTTTTCTTGCCTGATTGCTCTGGCTAGAACTTCCAGTACTATATTGAATAAGAGTGGTGAGAGAGGGCTTCCTTCTCTAGTGCCAGATTTCAAAGTAATGCTTCCAGTTTTAGCTCATTCAGTATGATATTGGCATTGGGTTTGTCATAAATAGCTTTTATTATTTTGAGATACGTTCTATCAATACCAAGTTTATTGAGGGTTTTTAGCATAAAGGGCTGTTGAATTTTGTCAAATTTCTTCTCTGCATCAATTGAGATAATCATGTGGTGTGTGTTTTTGGTTCTGTTTATGTGGTGAACTACGTTTATAGACTTGTGTATGTTGAACCAACCTTGCATCCCTGGGATGAATCCTTATTGATCATGGTGGATAAGCTTTTTGATGTGCTGTTACAATCGGCTTGCCAGTATTTTATTGAAGATTTTTGCATCTATGTTCATCATGGATGTTGGTCTGAAGTTTTCTTTTCATGTTGAGTCTCTGCCAGGTTTTGATATCAGGATGATGTTGGTCGCATAAAATGCTTTGGGAAGGATTCCCTCTTTTGGGATTATTTGGAATAAGTTCACAAGGAATGGTAACAGTTCCTCTTTGTGTGTCTGCTAGAATTTTGCTGTGAACTCATCTGGACCTGGGCTTTCTTTTTGTGTGGTAGGCTCTTAATTGCTGCCTCAACTTCAGATATTGTTATTGGTCTATTCATGGTTTCGACTTCTTCCTGGTTTAGGCTTGGGAGGAAACAAGCATCTAGGAATTTATCCATTTCTTCCAGGTTTGCTAGTTGATGTGCATAGAGTTGTTTGTAATATTCTCTGATGATGGTTTGAATTTCTGTGGGATCTGTGGTGATTTCTCCTTTATCATTTTTTATTGCATCTATTTGGTTGTTCTCTCTTTTATTTTTAATCAATCTGTCTAGTGGTCTGTCTAGTTTGTTGATCTTTTCGAAAAACCAGCTCCTGGATTTATTGATTTTTTGAAAGGTTTTACGTGTCTCTATCTCCTTCAGTTCTGCTCTGATCTTAGTTATTTCTTGTCTTCTCCTAGCTTTTGAGTTTTTTTGATCCTGCTCCTCTAGCTCTTTCAATTTTGATGACAGGGTTTCAATTTTGGATCTCTCCACTCTTCTCATGTGGGCACTTATTCCATATATTTTCCTCTAGATACTGCTTTAAATGTGTCCCAGAGATTCTGGTATGTCGTGTCTTTGTTCTCATTGGTGTTGAAGAACATTTTTATTTCTGCCTTCATTTCATTGTTTATCCAGTCAACATTCAAGAGCCAGTTGTTCAGTTTCCATGATGCTGTGTGGTTCTGAGTTAGTTTCTGAATTCTGAGTTCTAACTTGATTGCACCATGGTTTGAGAGACTGTTTGTTATGATTTCAGTTGTTTTGCATTTGCTGAGCAGTGCTTTACTTCCAATTATGTGGTCAATTTTAGAGTAGGTGTGATGTGGTGCTGAGAAGAATGTATATTCTGTGGATTTTGGGTGGAGAGTTCTGTAAATGTCTATCAGTTTGCTTGTTCCAGGGCTGAGTTCAAGTCCTGGATATCCTTGTTGATTTTCTGTCTGGTTTATCTGTCTAATATTGACAGTGGAGTGTTAAAATCTCCCACTATTATTGTGTGGGAGTCTAAGTCTCTTCCTAAGTCATTAAGAACTTGCCTTATGTATCTGGGTGCTCCTGTATTGGGCCCATATATGTTTAGGATCGTTAGCTCTTCTTGTTGTATCGATCCTTTTACCATTATGTAATGTCCTTCTTTGTCTCTTTTGATCTTTGTTGCTTTAAAGTCTATTTTATCAGAGATGAGAATTGCAGCTCCGGCATTTTTTTGCTCTTCATTTGCTTGGTAAACCTTCCTCCATCCCTTTATTTTGAGCCTTTGTGTATCCTTGCATGTGTGATGGGTTTCCTGGATACAGCACACTGAAGGGTTTTGTTTTTTTATCCAATTTGCCAGTCTGTGTCTTTTCATTGGTGCATTTAGCCCATTTACATTTAGGGTTAATATTGTTATGTGTGAATTTGATACTGCCATTTTGATGCTAGCTTGCTGTTTTGCCTGGTAGTTGATGCAGATTCTTCATTTTGTTGATGCTCTTTACCATTTGGTATGTTTTTGAAATGGCTGGTACTGTTTGTTCCTTTCTATGTTTAGTGCCTCTTTCAGGGGCTCTTGTAAAGCAGGCCTGGTGGTGCCAAAATCTCTGAGTACTTTCTTGTTTGCAAAGGATTTTATTTTTCCTTCACTTATGATGCTTAGTTTGCCCAGATATGAAATTCTGGGTTCTTTTCTTTAAGGATGTGGAATATTGGCCCCTGCTCTCTTCTGGCTTGTAGGGTTTCTGCCAAGATATCTGCTGTGAGTCTGGTGGGCTTCCCTTTGTGTGTAACCCGACCTTTCTCTCTGGTTGCCCTTAGCATTTTGTCTTTCATTTCAACCCTGGTGAATCTGATGATTATGCGCCTTGTGGTTGCTCTTCTTGAGGAATATCTTTATGGTATTGTCTGAATTTCCTGGAGTTGAATATTGGCCTGCCTTGCTAGGTTGGGGAAGTTTTCCTAGATAATATCCTGAAGAGTATTTTCCAGCTTGGATTTATTCTCTTCGTCACATTCAGGTACACCTATCAAACATAAATTAGGTCTCCTCACATAGTCCCACATTTATTGGAGACTTTGTTGATTCCTTTTTGTGCTTTTTTCTCTAATCTTGCCTTCTCATTTTATTTCCCTGAGTTGATCTTCGACCTCTGATATCCTTTCTTCTGCTTGGTCACTTCGGCTGTTGAAACTTGTGCATGCTTCGTGAAGTTCTCATGTTGTGTTTTTCAGCTTCATCAGTTCACTCATATTCCTCTCTAATTTGTCCATTCTTGTTATCATTTCATCAAATCTTTTTTCAAGGTTCAGAGTTTCTTTGCATTGAGTTAGAGCATGCTCTTTTCGCTCACAGAAGTTTCTCATTACCCACCTTCTGAAGTCTGATTCTGTCATTTTGTCACATTAATCCTCCATCCAGCTTTGTTCCCTTGCTGGTGAGAGGTTGTGATCCCTTGTAGGAGGTGAGGTGTTCTGGTTTCAGGTGTTTTCCTCCTTTTTGTGCTGGTTTCTTCCCATCTTTGTGGATTTATCCACCTGTCATCTGTGTGGTTTCTGATTTTCAGATTGGGTCTCCGAGTGGACATCCAGATTGTTTATGATGAAGTTATTTATGTTTCTCAGTTTTCCCTCTAACAGTCTGGCCCCTCTGCTGTAGGACTGCTGAGGTCCACTCCAGGCCCTGCTTGCTTGGGGTTCATGTCAGCAGCTTCAGAACACTAAGGGTTGCTACCAGTTTCTTCTTCTGCTATCTTTGTCCCAGAATGATGCCCCCAAATGTCAGTCTGATCAGTCCTTTGTGAGGTGACTCTTTGGATATACGGGGGTCAGGAAGCTGCTTGAGGAGACAGTCTGTTCTTTATAGGAGCTCAAATGCTGAGCTGTGAGCTCCGTTGTTCATTCAGAGCTGCTAGGCACATATGTTTAAGTCTACTGCAGCAGAACTCATAAACCCCCTTTTTTCCCCAGGTGCTTTGTCCTGGGGAGTTGGCACTTTATTTATGAGTATCTGTTGTGCTGCTGCCTTTTTTTTTCAGCACTGCCCTGCCCAGCAAGGAGGCAGCCTAGTCACTATCTGTCTGCAGAGGCTTTGCTGAGCTGCTGTGGGCTCTGCCCTGCTGCCCTGTGAACTTCCCTGAAGTCCTATTTATATGGATGTGGTTAGAACTGCCTCGGCAATGGTGGCCTGCCTCTCTAATGGCGGACTCTCTCTGTTATGGTGGGTTGCCTTGGCAATGGTAGGCTGCCTCAGGAATGGCAGACTACCTCCGTAGGGGTGGAGTGCCTCAGTAATGGTGGACGCCCCTCCCCCATAGAGCTGCACAGTCTGGGTTCAGCTGTGCTTGCTATGAACTCTCAACCCCAAACATTTCCAATTGTTGTTTTGTTTGTTTGTTTGTTTGTTTTTGTGGGGGTGGGACCTGCTGAGCCTGATCACCTGGCTCCCTGTCTCAGCCTTTTTTTTTTAAGTTGAACAGTTGACTCTCTCCCAGGTGTTCCAGTCACCTGCTGAAAGAGTGCTGGGATCTGTATGATTTCCCGTGTGGTGACCCACTGTGCCAGCTGAAACAACGGCGCTGCCTGGGAATCTCCTGGCCTGGCTCTCTGTTTCAGACCCATTTAATGAGATGAATGTGTGAATCTGTTCTTGGAGCTCCAATTGCCAGCTTAAAAGGGCAACCAGACCAGTGTATTTTGTACAGAGAGCTGCCACGTTGGGGTGCTGGCAAAACATCTGTGCCAACCAAAATAGCAGTGCTGGCCAAGTCAGTCACGCTGGTGACCCATGGGGCTCCTCTGCCTGGGAATCTCCTGGTCTGTGGGCAATAAAGATCCATCTGGGAATGCAGCATCCACTCACCCTCTGCGCTTTCACTGGGAGCTGCAATCCTGAGCAGCTCCTAAAGGGACATCTTGGATCTTCTCCTGGAAATTTTTTTGTGGAGAATCATATTTAA
Source organism: Callithrix jacchus (assembly GCF_049354715.1). Classification (NCBI taxonomy): domain Eukaryota; kingdom Metazoa; phylum Chordata; class Mammalia; order Primates; family Cebidae; genus Callithrix; species Callithrix jacchus. The sequence goes on from NC_133513.1 coordinate 74,339,541, forward strand.
GCTGTGGCAAATTCCTATTTCAGAAGTACCAAGTATCAAGCTGGAACATGACTGATTTAGAGCATATCATTATTTTAATGCTTAAGTATGCAATCGCCAATTCATTAGCCTGTGTATAATTGTATATTTAAAAAGTCTGTGATACCTATAAATATGTTAGAAAGTAGGGCACTCATAGATATCTTAACCTTATTAATTATTTGCTGTTTATTTTTACCCTGACCTTCTGATTAAGTAGTCTCCTAATTACTCTCTCGGACTTCAGTTTCTTTATTCTTCTGAGACATATTTTAAGTACTGTAAAATGAATTATAAATTATAACTAGTAAAAAAGTTATAATTTAATAGTATTAATATAATTATATAAAAACTATAATACTCAGAATAGAAATGAACAAAAGGCAATATCCCCAATGAACACAATTAATATAATGGCAATTTAGTCATAGATTACCATTCTGATTGTGTTCATTATATTAAAATTATATATATGTATATGTATTTACACACACATAATGAAGGCATATGAAATTGTGAAAGTTATGTGTGTCAATGGAATTTAAACATTCCTATAAAGAGTATTAGATATAAAAAGATAGTTTTTTGGTCATATAAGTTAAATTTGTAAATTTTATCAGAGATAATTAAATGAAATAAGTTTGTGGCCATCTCAACAACTTTAACATAATAACAATTGAAAATTCCCACTGGGTTTCCTAAGGATGTCTATCCATTCTCCTATAAGAAGTATCATGGAGCCACAGAGTTCACTATTATCACACTTGAAATTCTAGCAGAATGTGATATGTATATTTAAGACTTTAAGATATTGGAGCATCAAAACCATTACATAATAGTGAGCTTTATCAGAAATAGTTAATAAAACTATTCATAAAGCTTAATACCCCTGTCATCCAAAGGACCACCAGAATGGCTAAATAGTAGAAAGGAGAGCTTTGTTAGTGATATGGTTTGCAGGTCGGGAAGAGAAAGTCTCCACCTCACTAGGAAGAGGAGAAAGAGAGATTAGGTTTTATGCCTCAGAGGGTTGGTATCATACACATTCAGTAGGTTTGGGACAAAAGCTATGCATATTTATAATGGAAGCTGAGTGCACACATAATGGGTAGACAGTATGCAACATACATTCCATTTCAATTGAGGGCAGGGTCTCAGCATTAAAATGAGGTGGAATTTGGCTCTAGGACAAAAGGTGAACTATAGGATACAAAGACTGTGTAGCCTATATAAACTGGCTGAAACTGGCTTAAGGTCTGCAGTGGCTTATCAGAGGAGAATTTTTATAAAACTAGTCTTTTGTTCCATCAGAGCTGTAGCAGCTGAGTTGTAAATCAGAGCTGATAACTCTTCTTGTTAGGGAGTATAGCCTTAAAAATTTAGAGATTTGCCAGGCCAGCCAGGCTCTGAATCCTGGACCTGTAGGTAGCTTTGTTTCTTTAATTTTGGATGTGCCTTAATTTATAAAGGTGTGTTTATTTTGGTATTTCAGATATCATCCCTTTACTCCAATAAGTTTGATTGGAAATGAGCATGATTCCAATCAAAAACTGATGAGAATTTAAAAATCTTTGGCAGACAGAAGTACACATACATTCACATGTAAATATATAAATATTTGTGTGTGTTTGTGGCTGTTTCTGATTGTTATATGAATATATCTGTGGAACTACTAGGTTTGAATACTAAATATGCATATGCATTGGCAATCTTTTAAATTCATTGTCTTAATTTGGGTTCCTTCGGCAACAGAAGCTGAGTAAGAGATTTGCATGGAGAAAGTGATTGCACAGTATCCTTAGGATTGAAAACTGTACAGAAGCAAAGGAAAGCATAAGGGGGAAGGTCAGGTAAATGTGATAAAGGCACAAGTCAGATCTTCCCATACTCATAAGCCCAAGAAATATCTGGAGGAGAAACAGCAATTAAATATTTCCTAAAACTGTGTCAAGGGATCTGGGTCTTGGTGACCACAAATTAATTAGTCATCTGAAGAACATGATAGAAAAAACTTTTTGAAACAAATAAAAGCTGACCAAATTCTTCACCAGCAATAATTCATTATTTTACAGAAAGAAAATCTGACCCGTTGGAAACTTAGATCTCTGAAAGAATCAAAAGGGGCCACAAAAGACAAATAGTTAAGCACAAAGTACAACTCCGTTAAGTTTTTTCTTAATATGAAAATTAACTGTTCAACTTAAAAAAATGTGTAAAAGGAACTGTAGTGTTTATAACATGTAGAAATAAAATGCATTGCAACAATAGCTAGAAAAACAATAATGTACATAAAATAAAATAAAAAAACATTCAGTTTTTCCAAATGAGCAATGATAAAGAGAAAATACAGGATCAAAGAAAACATAAGGTGAATGCAAAACAATCACTTAGGTGGCAAGCTAAAGCTCAAGCATTTTGTTATATTGTATTAATTCTGATAGCCCTCCAATTAAAGGTAGAAGATTCCAGGCTGGATGATATTCAAGGTATATTGGTGGTAACTATGAGATAAGATTAAGAAAAATTTTAAAACAATTATGTATAATACAAAAAAAATCCAATGAAATGAAAAACCACAGAGAGATTACAAATAAAATGATGGTTAAGCAAACATCATGGAAACATTCACGTAAGAAACCTGTAGTGGCTGTGAGTGTAAGACAAAGTAGACTTTTCTAAAAGTTTTCTAATGATAAAGGATGCATCTCATAATAATGGAAAGATCAACTCACGGAAAATATATAAAAATTCTAAATGCTTTATATTAATTTAAGCAAAATTAGAGAATAAAGGAAATAGGCAATTCTATAAATATTTTTATTTATTTAAACACTCCTGTCTCCTCAGCTGACAAGTTGAGAGAAAATGAGTGAGCATGTAGAAGTTGAACAACACTTGCAACCAGCTTGACATAATTGAAATATGAAGAAAACTACTTCAAACAAAAGTAGAATTCACATTTATTCTAAGTGCTAAGGAATACATATTAAGATAAGACATAAAATGGACCAAAATATGTCTCCACTAATTTAAAAGGTTTGTAATTACACATAGCATGTATTCTAACCACAACACAAATAAATTAAAAACCAATGAGACAGACATAATCCTCAAATATAAAAAAATTAAGAGAAAGGCATATTTACAAAGTACTCAAGGATTAAACAAAAAAATGACAAAAGATAATTTTAAATGTCTTTAACAAAATAATTCCAAATACAAAACACATCAGAATGTGTGTCATGCATCTGAAGCAAGACTTAGAAAACAACTCTATACTTTAAATAGTTATATAGACAATAAAAAAGTCAAAAATGAATATTGCACGTTCTCAACTTCAGAATACATTATTGACAATGGAGTAAAGGTGAAGTTGTTCTCAACTTCATTGTCAAATAATGTGTTTCTCACTTCCATCTGAGATTTCATCAGAATTGTCCTTAATTTTTACCAATATTCTGTACACAATTATTTATGCATTCCTAAGAGGACAGAAACTTTCTTTCTAGACTTCCTCTTTCTTTCTGAGTGCTCACTGAAATAACCTTTAAAAATCCCTTTACAGTAATGTCAGCATTTTCTAACATGCATCTCAAAATTATTTCTGTCTCTTCCCATTATACAGTTCCAAAGCCAACTTCACATTTTCAGATATTTGATAATAGGAGCACCCCACTTCTTCATGCCAATTTCTGTCTTAATTTGGACTGCTATAACAGAAGACGATAGGCTGAGAGCTTAAACAACAAATACTGATTTCTCACATTAATATTTGGATGAGACTTTGCACTTTAGAGTTGATGCTGGAATTAGTTCAGATTTGGGGACTAATAGAATGGAATAAATGTATTTTGAGTGTGAGAAGAACATGAGTTTTGTGAAGAGAGAGGTGGAATGCAATAGACTGTTTATGTCCTCCCAAAGTTTATGTGTTAAACTTTAATCTCCACTATGTTGGCATTTTCAATGGACTTTTAGGAGAGTACGAGGATAGAGCTCTAATGATAGAATTAGCATCCTTATAAGAAGAGTTAGGAGAGTTTACTTTCTCCCTCTGCACTCTCCACTCTGTGGGACATAGGGAGAAGACTGTCATCTCTAAACCAGGAAGCACAGCCTCACCAGACATCAGATTGTTGTTACCTCTATCTTGGACTTCTCAGCCCCGGGAATCACAATTCCTTAAGCCACAATTTCTTAATTGCAATGTTTCTTAAGCCACTCAGTTTAAGGTAATTTGTTACAACAGCCCAAACTGAGTAGAACATATGCCTAGTTTTTACAAAGAAACATAAATTCTCTTATTATTAGAATTTATAAATATAGAAGCATCCTTAGGTGACACCCTTTAGAAATTCACACTGATAGTATCTGCTGAAATAGCCCTTAGCATTTGTTACAAATTATAAATGTTTCTTAACCAAATGTATGTGTAATACTACTCATTAATAAACACAGAAAGACAGTTTTTCCACTTACTAAATAAAAATAGATATAAATAGTTCATCTAATAGTTTAGTCAACTTATATAATGATTTTGGATCCTTTAGAATCAAGATTACTTTTTTCCTTCAAACATCTATTCTCTATTTTATTTGTGTTTATATGTTACAAGAGAATTGGCTTAGCTTTAAGATTCACTTTGCCTTTTAGCCAGAGTCTGAGATAAATTCTCTTCATAACAGTAACCAAATACATTGCTATAAGTTGAATTTTTACAATGTTGTTTTGCTATGTTCATATGGTAAAGATGATACCCCCCCACACACACACACAAACACACACACACTCCACATGGAACCAGACTTCATTTTCAGTAGATATGAAAAAGAAAGCTCTATAGTCAAATACATTTGAAAATGTTGAGTCATTCTAAATCGAAGAAGTTTCTTCACCTTAACACATTTATGGGAGCCTGGAACATGCTAATATTTACTAAAAAAAACTTCCAAGATAAAAATATCATTCACCATATTTTATTTGGCCTTGATTTATTTTCTACTCAAAAGCATGACATAGTTTTAGATGGTGATAAGGAAGGCTTTGGATTATATTGCCAAAGAATGAGAAGAGTCTCATAAACAAACATTGAAAGTTAGAAGGCTATATTATATTCTATTGCTAAACAGAACTTCATCTACCTAAAATTTTATCTAAATCAAAATTATACATGAATAAATGGAAATTTAGAAGTGGCAATAATAAGAGAAATGAAAATTACAATATTTATTATTATAAAGCAGTTACAACTGACACATTAAATAGGATAAAACTTACAATCCCTTTGATGTCATAATATTTTAAAAGATTTATGGACTCAAGATGGTGTGATGAGAACAACCCAGGATTGAAGCTCTCGGTGAACACGCGGAGGGTGAGTCAGGGCCACATTTCCAGATGGATCTTTGTTGCCCACAGAACGGGGTAATTACCAGGTATAAAAGAGATGCAGGACGCCAGGCAGAAGTTTTGGCTGGTGCAGCCAGCAGCCAGTGAAGCCGGTGGACGGTGCTGTAGCACAGTGGCACTCCACAGCTCTCCGCACAAAGCGCACTGGTCCGAGTGCCCTGTTGAACCGGCAATCTGAGACTTGAGAGAGCAGATTGGCATAACTATCTGACTGAATGGGACTTGGACAGTGAGCCAGACCAGGAGATTCCAGGGAAACGGCGTTTGGGCCAGCACAGTGGGACAAACAAAATGGCGATTTCAAACGCTCCGGGTGGAGAGTTTCACTGCGGGCACAGCTGAACCCAGGACGGTGCAGCTCAGTGAGGGAGGGGCATCTGCCATTACCGAGGCAATCTGCACCTACTGAGGTACACGCTCATTGCTGATGCAGCCTGCCGTTGCCGAGGCAACCCGCCACAACAGAGAGACTCTGCTGCAGGGTGTAGCCTGTGGCAGCAGGGCAGAGACTGCAGCAGCAGGGCAGAGCCTGCAGCAAAAGGGCAGACCTCACACCAGCAGAGTGCAGCCTTGGCAGGCAAATAGTGACTAGACTGCCTCCTAGCTGGGCAGGACAGTGCAACGGACACTCACAAAGAAAGCCCCAAACCCCCGAGACAGAGCATCTGAGAAAAAAAGGGTTTTTTAAATGAGTTCTGCTGCAGCAGAATTAAATGTAGTAGCCTAACAGCCCTGAATGAACAACAGAGCTCACAGCTCAGCACTTGAGCTCCTATAAAGTACAGACTGTCTCCTCAAGCAGCTCCCTGACACCTATATATCCAAAAGACTGACATTTGGCAGGCATCATTCTGGAACAAAGATAGCAGAAAGAGAAACTGGTAGCATCCCTCACTGTTCAGCAGCTGCTATAGGTGCACCCCAGACTAGCAGGGCCTGGAGTGGACCACAGCAGTTGTACGGTGGAGGGGCTAGACTGGTAGAAGGAAAACCAAGTAACAGAAATACTTCATCATCAACAATCTGGGCATCCACTCAGAGACCCAATCGAAAAGTCAGCAACTACTCAGATGACAGGTGGATAAATCCACAAAGATGGGAAGAAACCAGTGCAAAAAGGAGAAAAACACCCAAAACCACAACACCTCGTTTCCTACAAAGGATCAAAACTCGTCAACAGCAAGGGAACAAAGCTGGACGGAGAATGACTGTGATGAAATGACAGAATTAGACTTCAGAAGGTGGATAATGGGAAACTTTTGTGAGCTAAAAGAACATGTCTTAAATCAATGCAAAGAAAATAAGAACCTTGAAAAAAGATTCGAGGAAATGATAACAAGAATGGATACCTTAGAGAGGAATATGAATGAATTGAAGGAGCTGAAAAACACAATACGAGAACTTCACGAAGCATGCACAAGTTTCAACAGCCAAATAGACCAAGCAGAAGAAAGAATATCAGAAGTTGAAGATCAACTCAATGAAATAAAATGAGAAACCAAGATCAGAGAAAAAAGCGCAAAAAGGAATGAACAAAGTCTCCAGGAAATGTGAGACTATGTGAAGAGACCTAACCTACGTTTGATAAGCGTACCAGAATGTGACGAAGAGAATGAATCCAAGCTGGAAAATACTCTTCAGGACGTTATCCAGGAAAATTTCCCCCATCTAGCAAGACAGGCCAACACTCAAATGCAGGAAATACAGAGAACACCACAAAGATATTCCACAAGAAGAGCAACCACAAGGCACATAATCGTCAGATTCACCAGGGTTGAAATAAAGGGGAAAATATTAAGGGCAGCTAGAGAGAAAGATCGGGTCACCCACAAAGGGAAGCCCATGAGATTCACAGCAGATCTCTCAGCAGAAACACTACAAGCCAGAAGAGAGTGGGGGCCAATATTCAACATCCTTAAAGAAAAGAACTTTCAACCAGAATTTCATATCCAGCCAAACTGAGCTTCATAAGTGAAGGAAAAATAAAATCCTTTGCGAACAAGCAAGTACTCAGAGATTTTGTCACCACCAGGCTTGCTTTACAAGAGCTCCTGAAAGAGGCACTACACATAGAAAGGAACAACCAGTACCAGCCGTTCCAAAATCACACTAAATGCTAAAGAGCATTAACATAATGAAGAATCTACATCAACTATTGGGCAAAACAGCCAGCTAGCCTCAAAATGGCAGTATCAAATGCACACATAACAATATTAACTCTACATTTAAATGGACTAAATGCACCAATCAAAAGACACAGACTGGCAAATTGGATAAAAATCCAAAACCTATCAGTGTGCTGTATCCAGGAAACCCATCTCACATGCAAGGATACACAAAGGCTCAAAATAAAGGGATGGAGGAAGGTTTACCAAGCAAATGGAGAGCAAAAAAAAAGCAGGAGTTGCAATTCTCATCTCTGATAAAATAGACTTTAAAGCAACAAAGATCAAAAGAGACAAAGAAGGACATTACATAATGGTAAAAGGATTGATACAACAAGAAGAGCTAACGATCCTAAACATATATGGACCCAATACAGGAGCACCCAGATACATAAGGCAAGTTCTTAATGACTTACAAAGAGACTTAGATTCCCACACAATAATAGTGGGAGACGTTAACACTCCACTGTTGATATTACACAGATCAACCAGACAGAAAATCAACAAGGATATCCAGGACTTGAACTCAGACCTGGAACATGCAAACCTGATAGACATTTTCAGAACTATCCACCCCAAATCCACAGAGTATACATTCTTCTCAGCACCACATCACACCTACTCTAAAATTGACCACATAATTGGAAGTCAAGCACTCCTCAGCAAATGCAAAACAACTGAAATCATAACTAACAGTCTCTCAGACCATAGTGCAATCAAGTTAGAACTCAGAATTCAGAAACCAACCCAGAACCGCACAGCTTCATGGAAACTGAACAACTGGCTCCTGAATGTTGACTGCATAAACAATGAAATAAAGGCAGAAACAAAGAAGTTCTTCAAAACCAATGAGAATGAAGACACAACATGCCAGAATCTCTGGGACACATTTAAAGCAGTCTCTAGAGGAAAATATATAGCAATAAGTGCCCATATGAGGAGAATGGAGAGATCCAAAATTGACACCCTATCATCAAAATTGAAAGAGCTAGAGGAGCAAGATCAAAAAACTCAAAACCCAGCAGAAGACAAGAAATAACTAAGATTAGAGCTGAACTGAAGGAGATAGAGACACAAAAACCCCTTCAAAAGATCAATAAATCAAAGAGCTGGTTTTTGAAAAGATCAACAAAATAGACAGACCACTAGCCAGACTGATTAAAAATAAAAGAGAGAACAACCAAATAGATGCAATAAAAAATGATAAAGGGGAAATCACCACAGATTCCACAGAAATTCAAACCATCTTCAGAGAATATTACAAACAACTCTATGCACATCAACTAGTAAACATGGAAGAAATGGATAAATTCCTGGACTCCTGTGTCCTCCCAAGCCTAAACCAGGAGGAAGCTGAAACTATGAATAGACCAATAACAAGATCAGAAGTTGAGGCAGCAATTAAGAGCCTACCACACAAAAAAAGCCCAGTTCCAGATGGGTTCACAGCCAAATTCTACCAGACACACAAAGAGGAGCTGGTACCATTCCTTCTGAAACTATTCCAAATAATCCAAAAAGAGGGAATTCTTTCCAAATCATTTTATGAGACCAACATCATCCTGTTACCAAAACCCGGCAGAGACCCAACAAGAAAAAAAAAACTTCAGGCCAATATGCATGATGAACATAGATGCAAAAATCTTCAATAAAATATTGGCAAGCAGATTGCAACAGCAAATCAAAAAACTTATCCATCATGATCAAGTAGGATTCATCCCGAGGATGCAAGGCTGGTTCAACATACACAAGTCTATAAACGTAATTCACCACATAAACAGAACCAAAAACAAAAACCACATGATTATCTCAATTGATGCAGAGAAGTCATTCGACAAAATTCAACAGTCCTTTATGCTAAAAACCCTCAATAAACTTTACGAAAGAAGACATATATGAGGCCAACAATCATATGAAAAAACGCTCATCATCACTAGTCATCAGATAGATGCAAATCAAACTGACACTGAGATACCATCTCACGCCAGTTATAATGGCGATCATTAAAAAATCTGGAGACAACAGATGCTGGAGAGGATGTGGAGAAAAAGGAACACTTTTACACTGTTGGTGGGAGTGTAAATTAGTTCAACCATTGGGGAAGACAGTGTGGCGATTCCTCAAGGCCTTAGAAATAGAAATTCCATTTGACCTAGCAATCCCATTACTGGGTATATATCCAAAGGACTATAAATCGTTCTACTATAAGGACACATGCACACGAATGTTCATTGCAGCACTGTTTTCAATAGCAAAGACCTGGAATCAACCCAAATGCCCATCGATGATAGACTGGATTGGGAAAATGTGGCACATATACACCATGGAATATTATGCAGCAATCAGAAATGATGAGTTCGTGTTGTTTGTAGGGACATGGATGAATCTGGAGAACATCATTCTCAGCAAACTGACACAAGAACAGAAAATGAAATACCGCATATTCTCACTCATAGGCGGGTGATGAAAAATGAGAACACATGGACACAGGGAGGGGAGTAGTAAACACTGGGGTCTATTGGGGGGAAAAAGGGAGGGCCAGGGGGGGCGGGGAACTGGGGAGGGATAGCCTGGGGAGAAATGCCAAATGTGAGTGAAGGGGAGAAAGGAAGCTAAACACACTGCCATGTGTGTACCTATGTAACTGTCTTGCATGTTCTGCACATGTACCCCAAAACCTAAAATGCAATAAAAAATTTAAAAAAAAAGTTATTCCTCAAATACTTGTTATTTTTTACTATGTGTATATGCATGAACATATATACACATGTTTGCATACGTACATACATGAACAAGGTAAAAACCATTTATCAATATAAATTGTTAAAGCCATCATGTATTAAGTGTAAATTATGCACTATAATAATGAAAAAATACTATTTCTAATCCTCAGATAATATAAAATCTAGAAGATGACATCAACCATATGCACAGAATATCTGAAAAATGAGACAATATGTGATTAGTATAATCAGAGCATAGGTTGCAAAATTAAATGCCTACAGGAGTAACAGTTGAGATTAGCAGAGCAGATGCTTTCTTATCATATATGCACAAATATTTTTCCTTCCACAAAGAAATATGCTTGCTCCCCTGTTTCAAAACATCTAATACTTTTTATTTTTTATTTTTGTTGTTTATTTTTTATTTTACGTTTTATTATCTTCTGTCACCTAGACTGGAGTTCAGTGCCAGGATCTCGACTTTCTGCAACCTCTTCCTCCTGGCTTCAAGCAATTCTCCAGTTTCAGCCTCCCTAGTAGCTGGAATTACAAGCATCAGCCACCATGCCTGGCTAATTTTTGTATTTTTAATAGAGATGGGGTTTCACCACGTGGCCAGGCTGGTCTTGAACTCCCGACCTCAGAAAAACACCTAATACTTTTGTTGTCCTTTTAAATTTCTCATTTCTGATAGAAACAATAAATATATTTATCTACTTCAGTGTAGAAAATGAAGAGCACAGTTTCAGTGGTAAATAGCTTCTGATACAGTTGGAAATAATTGGGAATATAGCAAACTAGAAAGCCCTGGTGTTTGGGAATTCAATCCTAGTGCCTTCAGTTTTTCTAATATTTCAAAAGAAACTATCAGTCAACATTTTAATGTGTATGATGGTTAATATTGAGTGTCAAATTGATTGGATTAAAAAACATAAAGTATTGTTCCTGGGTGTGTCTGTGAGGGTGTTGCCAAAGGAGATTAACATTTGAGTCAGTGAACTGGGAAAGGCAGACCCACACTCAATCTGGATGGGCACAATCTAATCAGTTGCCATAGTGGCCAGAATAAAAGCAGGCAGAAGAACAGGAACGACTAGACTGACTTATCTTCCCAAGGTAAATCTTTCTACCTTGCTGGATGCTTTCTGTCCTTGAATATTAGACTACCAGCTTTTGGACTTATACTGACTTCATTTCTCCTCAGTTTGCAGATGGCCTATTGTGGGATCACCTTGTGAGCATGTGAGTCAATACTCCTTAATAAACTCTCCTTAATATATATATATATACGTATACGTATACATATATATATTATATATATATGTATACGTATACGTATATATATATATTATATATATATATGGCCTATTCTGTCCTTTTAGAGAACTCTGACTAATACAGTATGATAAAATAAATTAGCAAAATTATTTTTAATATTTAGTGGGTTATATATACTGAGAATAAGTACAGTTATATATGCCATCTTTTCATTTGATTTATATTTTCCTCTCTTCCAAGGTTGCATACATTATATTTGTACAAACCTAGTGAAATATACAATGTCAGAAGAGAGGAAGATTCTTTCCCTGATGGTTATCACTGGTGGTTATTGTGTAAGAAATATTTCATGGAAGAATGACACTCCTAGAGGACCTCAAAGACTGGACAGAATTTCACCTGGGCAGCTTGAGTGGGAGATGGAAGAATGAAATTAATATAATGCAAGTAACATTTCATCCCAGGTATCAGGAAAGTTGCAGAAGCAGAAAAGTAAAAATGCCATTGTTGATGAAGTTGCATTTTGTCTGAGGTTAGTATAATAATAAGTATCAAAATAACTATTAAATTAAAGTCATTATAATGTGTCAGTCACCAGTATGAGTGCTATGCATGTGCTAACTTATTGCTACCACAACTCTCTAAGTTGGACTAGGGACAGATTAAACAAAGACAGAATACTGATTTAATTGCGTAGCATATAATAAGGCTTTGAAATAGGTGGTAATGCTGAAAAGTAAAATTATATAACCCTAAAATGCTTTAGGGTATTAAAAACCAGCTATTCTTCAACTTATTTACACATAACTTTATTGGTTTTACAAAAGTACTGTGTAAAGTACCCACAGGTCAATTAAAACTAACAGAAAAATTTAAGTCTCTGGTTTTACAATAAAATCAGACACATGTGAAAACTATGTACTACTCTGACTTTTCAGATCATTTACCCTAGTATAGAAAACATTATTTTTGTCACTAGAAATTATCATTGTCTCTATCTTGTAACTTAATTACAGTGGTAGGGAAATTTTTTGTAATTTTCAGGAAAACATATTAAGTTTTCAAGTTTAACTCTTTCAATTCATTTTGGTCTTCTCCAACTTCTCCCTAGATATAAAATCTATATTCTTGGGCTAAAGAAACTTAAATACCTCCTTTGCCCTTGTACTCTGTGTAAACTACTTTCTGGTGGTAAACCGTTGCCCAGTGTCATCAGCCTTCCCCTTTGTCATCTGATGTAGACTTGATTAATATCTTCAACTGATGCCTTTCTATTCGTATTCTTTGCCATCTAACTGTACAGTTTCATCTTACGAGAGTTGATTTATCAATACAACAGCAGCGTACTGGAAAGAAGCAGAGCCTTGGAAATATGCTTGCCCATTTAGGTTTCTTCCTTGGAATTCTGCCACCAAAATAAGAACATGGCTACTTGAAGAATGTCGGAGACAGAAGGATGAGAGCAGTCATTCCACGTGAGTTGTCATGGGCTAGTTGGGCCAGTCTCTAGCTAAATATCCAGCTGATTTCAGGTTCATTAACAATGCTAATTAAGGTCAGAAAAATATAGACCAGACCACCATAACCCTCAGTCAACCCAGAGATCTGTGGAAATTGATTCCCACCATTGCTTTAATCACTAAAATGTAAGAATGATTTGTTACACGGCAATAGCTGAGTGATACAGTATCTACTGAGATGTGTGTGCATTTATATTACCTTGGTCATACATACCATCATGCATTCTGTTGCAACTTTCCCTTAGCAGTAACATAAATCTTTTTGATCATTGACTTTATCCCTTTCAAAAATTCCCATGTGCTTCAAATCATCACAAAAAAATTAAGCTTTTCAATCACATGCAGGGCCTTTAAGAGATTCATGGTCTCAGGCTCACCGTATTCTGCTGCAACATACCTTACCACAAAATCCCTTGTACATCCAAATTTAGGGATCCAAAATCTCTTGTACATCCTTGCTATTCCATTTCCCAACATTTCATGTGCCCAAGAAATGAGGTACATTTCTCTCTGCTCCAAGATTTCCATTAATCTCTTGGCCTTTTCTAATTTCATTCACTTCTGAAGTAGAGTCAAGAGGTTTAGAAGTTTTCTTAGTGACCCAAAGAGTATACTATATTCTCTCCTACTTTTCTCTATTACCTTTCTTTACCTATCTTGGTCACAAAGACAGAACATGCCAGTTGTTGGCAATATAAAGTTTATGTCTTAATTCTTTTTCATCTTTGCTTTTATATACCAAAAACCAAGTTCTTATAACTCATAAAACCTTTCAGTTTTTCTTTCCAGTGTATTTTCAGTGACACACAGTTTTTATGCAGAAAGGCATGGAGTGACTAGCTGGGTGGAAAATAGCTAGAATATTTTTATTTATGGTAATTTCTATGTTGGAACTATTGGTTTTTCCTGGCAAGCACAGTGTTTTCAGGTAGAGTACTTGTTTCTATATGGCTGAACATAGTGAATAGAAACGGGTGATGATGGAGAACACACACAAATTATTCCGGAAAGTTACTACAGTTGTTGGCTTTGTCTTTTCTTTAAAAAGTGTTTTTGAAATTCAAAAGCTGAACTTATAAACTTATTGTTTTCTACTGTTATTTCTTAAGTAACGAGCAGGCCCCATGGCATAAACCTACAGTGCCTGGCAATCTGCTCTTGAGAAATATCATGGATAAAATGGAGATTTTATTCATTTTTACATTTACACACAGGTTTATTAGTTTACCAATTTAGAAATTGGTGTCATCTTCCTAGCAGATTTTTCATCTTAGAAAACTAGCCAAAATACAACTAGAAAGAAAACAACCAAATAAAAATAAAGTGAATCTATATAAAAACAGGTATGGGATTCCAGTGTCTATTGGGAGTGATGTGCAGAATATTTCAGCCTCTACTTCATGCCAAAATATGTTTAAAATCAATAAATCAATTTATAAGTTCTAAAAATTTCTTTTTTCTTTAGCATATTCCATTGCTTCTATTTTATATCTTCTCCAAAAACATAGTTGTCAAAGTATCTAGTTGTTAGAACAAGACTAATTAATTTTAATGACCCAGAAAATCTGAGACTAACTTTCCTGTTGGGTGTGTCAAAGAAAACACTACATTAATTCTTCTTGAGATTATTTTCTTCCAGATGGATGTGTTTCCTTTACAAGTATGATATTTAGAACTTTAGACAGTTTATATTTGGTTGAAAGACATCTATTAACACCAGGGCTTGTCAAACAGTCAGAAAACAGTAGAGACAAAGAAGATATTTTCCTTCTCTGAACTAGATGTAATTCATCATCACAAACCATCAGAAATGATTTGCTCACAGAAAATCAATGTGGATTGGAGCCATTGCATCCATAACCTTACATCCACCCTGTCTCTTCTAGCAATCAAATAAATTCTGGAGGAGTAGAAAGACACATTAATTCAAACATTAAAAAATTATACACTGTGGGAGACCTTGTTTCCTTTAACTCAGAAATGGGTTTCTTAATGACAGCAGTGGACAGTTTGGGAGTGATCATGATGCTCTCTATTAATTTCTAATTAAAATACAAACAAGAACAAGAGTTGTCATGCCAGTTGAATTGGTTTGAGTTTTATCTTTATAACAGGGGTAAAAATTTGTGTTTTGGCTTCTGCCTAGTTTCTCAAAAAATGTCTGAAATATGACTAAGTGATCAAAATTATTATAAAGTAAATGAAAAATTGAAAATTAAATTGTCATTTTTACTACAATGTTCTCCTGTTGATGAGCATACTTTCTGAGACCCTCAGCTTTAATTATGTTTAAGGACTATAAGTACAGAAAAAGTTCAACTGAAAGTGATTTCTAATATTTTGGGAATAATTTTTAAAAGAGTAGACTGTCCTTACAAATTTAACAAAGGCTGTTACTTATATTTAGCTCATTAATCAAATTCTTATAACATTACCAAAAAATTGATATGTTTTTGTACAATTTGGAATACATAAAAAGGATAGTATGGTGTGTGTGTGTATGTGTGTGAACTAAACATACAAATGTATTAATGGGCATTTTGCCAAGGAGTAACTCTAATGGGAATTAATATAGCATATTGACCAACTTTATTAGGCATCAGGAGTAATTAAAATTAAAACATATACCCACTAGAATGAATAAAATACCAAAGATAAATTTGAAAACTAAGTATTGTGAAGAATATTGAGAAATGGGAACTCATACATTGGTTTTGCAGTCTCTAACAGTGCCCTTATCCTCTTGCATTTGGGAAACCAGCTGTACTAGAAAGGCATAGACAATGATAGGTGATAGCTATGATAGCTAGATAGATTATAGCTAGATAGATAGGTAAATAGGCAGATAGATAGATGGAGGAGTGACAAACAAGCAGACAATGGCCCAGCACATCTACTTTTTTCCTAAAGGAAATGCATGTGTTTCCCAAACACATGCATGAATGTTAACGCAGCACCACTTGTAATAGTCAAAACTTAAAACTACAGAAGTCCAATCAAGAGAAAATTCATAAATAATTGGTGATGTTATTCATGTAAGGAAATAGCATGAAGCAGTAATAATGAACCAGCTACACCCATATGTTGTAATACAGATTAATCTCACAAATATAACACTGAATGAAACAAACTAGTCACAACATTTGATGTTGAAAACTACTCTGTGGTGTTAAAAATGATTTGAAAACTACTCTGTGATGTTAAAAACCAGGGTGCCAGTTACTTATTTAGGGAAGTAAACTGAATGGCAGCACAACAGAGGCTACGTAGGAATTGAGAAATGTGCAGTAACTTACGCAAGAGCTGGTGAAGCAGGTGATCATTTTGTATAAATTCATCAAATTGTACAATTATGATTTATTCAGTTTTCTGTATATATGTAATTCATCAATAAAAGGTTAAAAATTCAGGTAGACATCTGGCAATCAGGAAAGCCAGCAAAGCCTGTGTGACAAAGAATTTTATTTCTATTATCAGTATCTTCACAAGAACATAAATCAGACAATCAATTAAATCATGTACTTTAATTAGATTTGCTGCAATAATTAAACATTGAATTAACTTGGAAATGTTCAGTTCTCTGTTCTGCATTTTCTGTGCATATGGCATAAAATGCCCAACAATATGGCAGTATACATTTACTGAGACCGGAATATAGGATGCAAATGACTTGCCCTGTTTTACTTTCTGTTGTAAAAAATGTTCCCCTGCTCAATTTTCATCCCAACTAGAAATTTTGTCTTAACTGGTCCTAAACAAGTGACAACAGGTGTATTGTGGGAGGTAACATATATGTCTGACCTATTTAAGTGCTAATCAGCTATGTATTCAGTAAATTCGAGAGTAGTAAGTTGGGTAGTGTTGCTTTTGACAGTCACGGATTCATAATTTATTTGATTTTATAAAATTAATTTTCAATTCCAGAAGCTGAAAATCCTTAGCCTGTGGGCTAAATCAGATCATACACATACACATGCACACACGTTCACATGCATGCACATATGAACATGCATGTATATACCCGGAGAGGGAGATGTGTGAATCTGAGTAATGTACGCTTTAAGAACAGAGTTTGCAATACAATGTTTTTGAAGACAGGTTTCTTGGTTTCCATTTCAAGGCTGTATTTTTGGCTTCTCTAGAAATCCTAGACTCTCAAGCAGTCCAGCCTTAAATTTTTAAATGACAAAGATATGTTGGATATGAATAAAGGTTACTCCTTTAAAAAAGAAAACAGTAAATTTCAGATGTTCTCACAACAAAATATTGATAAATATTTGTGGTGATAGATATGTTAATTAGCCTGATTTAATTGTACGACATTATATTCATAACGTCACTTTGTACTCCAACTATCATTTGCCAATTTACAATGAAACAGTTGTCAATAAAAGATCATGTGAATTCCAGTTCAAATACTCATCTATATTTTCTATGAACTCCTCAAAACTGTATCTCATATCAATTGAAATCATATTTTTATATTTTGCTGTTCTTACAGTAGAAACTATTTTTCTATCACCAAATATTAAAAGTAAAATAGACAAAATTGAAAGGTTCATGTTTTAAGGAAAATGCAGGAGTATGCTTCTTTACATCCAATTTTTATTTCAAAGATTTAACATGAAAACAAACGTGCCGTGAGCCCTCCTCACTTGGTTACAATCTGCATGAACCCTGGAGATAACTGCATTTGTGATTTTTGTTCTAAACAAATTTAATATTGTTTCTTCTCCAGTGAAGCTCTTCATACCTTTATGAAGTCATTGTGTACCATGCAAGGTATGCATATACATTGTTTTATCTCTGCATTTATCAAGAAAGTACGTATATCTAGGCAAACATGGGATGGTAAAAGGATCTCCTGTGAAAGGATAAAGAAAAGAGGGGTGCACGGAGCAGCCCACAGACCCAGGCAGTAAAACAGAAACACAGATACTTGACCAACTTTGAAGCTTTACTTACAATTGCCTTAATGAAAAAGGATATTATTATTTGTATGTATTGTTCAAAAGGATTGAGAAAAAAAAACTAGTGTGTGCAACAACTGGTAAGATAAAAACAAAATTCGTGTTTGTCCATTTAACAGACATGTCAATCTACTTCTATTCCACTATTTTTATCTTGGTATTTATTATAAAAAACATTTTTTTCAACAGTTTAACTGACATAATTATTACTCAAACAGATTGATGATGCTTGTTTTGGAAACATAAGTATCAGTTTTCTGTCCTTTGGAGTTCTTCATCATAAGCATTAAAGAAAAATAATCTTAGACTTACACAGACTGGGAGGTTATTGGCCTCTGGCTAATTGCCAGAACTGTCTTTAACTGCATGATATTTTATGATGTATGCTATTTCAGTATGGTAAAACAATAGAGCCTAACTTAAAATTGTTTGTTCAGTGGTGTTTTTTCAGTGCTTATGTTCAAGGAACATAAGCAAGGAAAGCCCTTCTTTTTTTCCCTGATAGAAAATTTGAGTTAAGTGAATATAATGCAAATAGGTTAAAATGCTGTGTTGTTTGATAGTTGATTATGTCCAATCATGGAGTCTTGAAACTGTTCATGGCTACTAAGCAAACAGTGAATACACCCAGGTCTCCTGTAGTTCTTTATATTACCTATCAATTGTTACCCTGGCATTATTTTGGGTTCTTTTGCAACATCTTATAAAAGAATGGGGTCCAGCATTTCATTGAACTACAAAGAAGAGTATTTCCCTCTATGTACCTCTTTGACTAGATTCCAGCCAGAGAAAAACACAGAATGTTACTGAGGGTACAACTTAAAATTCAAAATAAATGCTGTTACTTCAACAGAAGGAACAGGGAAAAGCCGTGGTTTGGGTTAGAATTTTTACCATTCCAGAACTCAAAAACAGTAATTTGCTAGCTGTGATTGAAGTGTGGGGAGAAATATAAGACTGACATGTGCAGTGAATTCAGATTTAAACTCTATCAAAACAAAGTAATATCAGCCCTTCCAAAGGTCATTATATGCTGATTACCTTTGGAGAGATTACTCTAAATGGGAGTAGAAACTCCATCTGGTTCCAGTGCTTATTTTGGACATGTCTCTTGGGTAATATGAGGCTCTGAGTATAAAGCATTTTGTTGATCAAAGTGTTACCAAGAGAAAGCAAACTCGAGATAGACCAGTTTCTGATTGCCCTTGAGAATATACCAATTTCTTTGAAAGTATATTTTGAGTATTTTTAAACACACCGTATAGTGTCAATGGACATATGCTATAGTTTATTGCCTCAAAGAGTTAAAATATTGGAAAACAATATTTAGATATAAGCGATTAGAACCAAAAAATTTAAAGTATAGTCTTAACTCTGCATTTAATCACGTGGCCTTTAATAAATTACCATTGTTTTGTTTTCCCATCTGTAAGAAATTCCCATTAAAATAAAATAAATTACGTTGTATAGAGTTCTTAAAATACTTCTAACAATGATGGAAATGTTACTTGTGTTTCAATTTAACATTCAAAAGGAAAAGTTCAGATACTTTCTAAATTCTTACACCTGTAGGAGTCATGATATTTCTCTTCATATGATGCCATCTTCACATCACCAAAACATAATTTGCAAGTTATAATTATAAACAAATGTAAGCTGTTCTCCCCAACACTGTCTTCCTTACATTTATTCAGTAAGTCTACTCAGTCCCCAAATCCTGCGGAAACATAGTAACACTTGGGTTTTCATCAGACTTGGGTTATAAAAGGCCCTCAGGCCAGTGATTAAAATGTCCAATCCTAATTTTCTAAGTTGTAAACTTCAGTGAAAGTTGAAATGAGCTCACCCACATCCCACCTACCAACCCAGCCTGATGTGTTCTAAGTGGAGAAGACTTCACTCACAGACGGAGTGTAGTCAAAATTTTCCTTTCTCTTCAACTTGCACATCTACTGTTCCTCTTCCAGCTTCTTAACTATAATCCCTGAACTCTTGGGGCCTGGAAAGTAAAAAGGGGAAAGTGGAAAGGGACAGGAAGGGCCTCATTTGATGGACACTAATGGGACTTAGCATCAGTAGATATTCAAAAATGACATGTTCTGAGGAGCGTAGGGGGTTAATCTTAGTCACAGTC
Organism: Callithrix jacchus; assembly: GCF_049354715.1. NCBI lineage: Eukaryota > Metazoa > Chordata > Mammalia > Primates > Cebidae > Callithrix > Callithrix jacchus. The sequence goes on from NC_133513.1 coordinate 74,359,758, forward strand.
ACCTTGTTATTACAAATGTCTTCTTTACTAAAATAAGTTCCTTTTAAGTGAATGATTTTAGCTGTTTATATCTTCTCATATGAAACAGCAATCTTTTTTCCCATGCCTCCTGTAATACACTTCCAGCTTCATTTCACTGAAGACCAATTCCTCTTTCAAGTGGTCTTCTCGAGTCTAAAACAATCTCCAATTTGCTCTTTTGGGTATGAGATACACAGATACGCAGCAAAAGACACACCAACATTCTTTCTCTAACAGACTCTGAGATGCAGTAACCTTAAATTATAGCCATTCTTTTACCCTCAAAGACAGCTTCAGCTAAATGCTTTCTTTTTAGATTTCAGGAATAATTCATAGTCCATTCTGCCCTCCAAAATACAAGGAGTAGATTTAATGGGTTCTTAATGATGTCATTCAAGCCTCTTTAGACATAGGGTTTACAGGGTTGTCATAATTAATCTCATAGTTAATCTCAGCTTAATTCGTATTGTGGACTTGATAATTCTTTGTTGTTGGAAAAGGGGCTGATCCTGTGTATGGCAATGTTCATATCTGCACATATTGTACCTTCTCCTTGATCCTTCTTCAGCTTTTCTGACTGTTGGAGAAATGAGAGTGCACTTAACCTTATTTATAAGGTGTCAGCTTCTGCAGGACACCAGCAAATCAAAGGATGAATGCAAATAGGACTGAAACAGGTTTTAGTCCATCCATATGAGCCCCAGCTCGAGTTCATGGATTCCATTCTGTAATTTTCTCTCCCAATTTATCTTCCCTTCCTTACTATCTGTCTTATTAACTTCAAGCTTCAACATCACTCCTGGTAGCACTAACCTTACCTTACAGAGACTGTGTAACCAGTTTACACAATTGCCTAAGGTCAAATCCCTTTATACACACAGAAACACAGTACACACAGGGATTTTTATGCATGCATACACATATACATACATGTATGTATATATATACATGAATATATGCATAAATACACATATGTTCATTATTTGATGTTTTTCTTTTATTTGTCTTCATCTAGATTTTACTTTCCTTATTTCCCATATTGTTACCAATGCTGTGGGGAACATATTTGCAAATTTAGCCAGACAATTCCCATTTTTATTGCTTCCTCAGGAACACTGGCTAGAGTTACTTATATTTCATGCTACTTGCTGTCCAGTTAGTAGTTTTCCCTCCTTTGGGTCAGTTGCTCACCCAAGAGCAATCAAATATAAGATATGGACAATGATGATTAATAATAGTTTTGTTTTCAATAACAGGCTGTAAGACAGTGGCAAATGTGTTACTATGATATAAAGTGAATGAATATCATGTTTAAATAAATTACACATTGTAAGCACTTGGTTACTCATTATATCACTGTATGACAAGAACAGACTAGTAATTTAGATTTTAGAGGATATAGGTATTATCATTCTTGACACACATGAGAAGACAGAGGCAGAGAAGTAAAAGAATATCCCAAGATCACTCAAATACTGGAAAGCATGAAACTAGAGAAAAATTTTCTTGATGTTCAGTTTAATTTCTTTCATCTCAGACCAGTTTTCATGAAGGCTGAACATTACTATCCTACTGTAAGCCTTAATTGTGGGTGAAGATGGGTGCTGTTTAAGGTGCTGTTTAAGGTTCAAATCTGCTCTCTGCACATTTGAAATCAGTCTGGAATTTCACTGTTCAGTCTGGATATTCACAGGATGTTTGTTGTGTGTAAATGGTATGTATGTTAGAAATTTAATAAATAGTTAATCATTAAATACATAGCTATATATTCAAACTAAACTATTTTAATTTTATGCTTAACTTAAAAACAAAATATTTATTCCATTTAAAATATATAATTTTAATAAATTTAGAATATATTTTTCTTTTTTTTAATTTTTTTCTGCATTTTAGGTTTGGGGGTACATGTGCAGAACATGCAAGACAGTTGCATAGGTATACACATGGCAGTGTGTTTTGCTTCCTTTCTCCCCTTCACCCACATTTGGCATTTCTCCCCAGGCTATCCCTCCCCAGATCCCCCCACCCACTAGCCCTCCCCATTTCCGCCCAGTAGACCCCAGTGTTCAGTACTTCCCTCCCTGTGTCCATGTGTTCTCATTTTTCATCACCCACCTATGAGTGAGAATATGCGGTATTTCATTTTCTGTTCTTGTGTCAGTTTGCTGAGAATGATGTTCTCCAGATTCATCCATGTCCCTACAAACGACACACTCATCATTTCTGATTGCTGCATAATATTCCATGGTGTATATGTGCCACATTTTCCCAATCCAGTCTATCATTAATGGGCATTTGGGTTGGTTCCAGGTCTTTGCTATTGTAAACAGTGCTGCAATGAACATTCGTGTGCATGTGTCCTTATAGTAGAACGATTTATAGTCCTTTGGATATATACCCAGTAATGGGATTGCTAGGTCAAATGGAATTTCTATTTCTAAGGCCTTGAGGAATCGCCACACTGTCTTCCCCAATGGTTGAACTAATTTACACTCCCACCAACAGTGTAAAAGTGTTCCTTTTTCTCCACATCCTCTCCAGCATCTGTTGTCTCCAGATTTTTTAATGATCGCCATTCTAACTGGCGTGAGATGGTATCTCAGTGTTGGTTTGATTTGCATCTATCTGATGACTAGTGATGATGAGCATTTTTTCATATGATTGTTGGCCTCATATATGTCTTCTTTCATAAAGTGTCTGTTCATATCCTTTGCCCACTTTTGAATGGGCTTGTTTGTTTTTTTCCTGTAAATCCGTTTGAGTTCTTTGTAAGTTCTGGATATCAGCCCTTTGTCAGATGGGTAAACTGCAAAATTTTTTCCCATTCTGTTGGTTGCCGATTCAATCTAGTGACTGTTTCTTTTGCCGTGCAGAAGCTGAGGAGTTTGGTTAGGTCCCATTTGTCTATTTTGGCTTTTGTTGCCAATGCTTTTGGTGTTTTGTTCATGAAGTCCTTGCCTACTCCTATGTCCTGGATAGTTTTGCCTAGATTTCCTTCTAGGGTTTTTATGGTGCCAGCTCTTATGTTTAAGTCTTTAATCCATCTGGAGTTAATTTTAGTGTAAGGTGTCAGGGAGGGGTCCAGTTTCTGCTTTCTGCACATGGCTAGCCAGTTTTCCCAACACCATTTATTAAACAGGGAATCCTTTCCCCATTGCTTGTTTTTGTCAGGTTTATCAAAGATTGTATGGTTGTAGATATGTTGTGTTGCCTCCGATGCCTCTGTTTTTTTCCATTGTCTATATCTCTGTTTTGGTACCAGTATACCAAAATAGACTGTTTTGATTACTGTAGCCTTGTAGTATAGTTTGAAATCCGGTAGTGTGATGCCCCCTGCTGTGTTCTTTTTGCTTAGAATTGACTTGGCTATGTGGTCTCTCTTTTGGTTTCATATGAAGTACATAGTGTTCTTTTCCAGTTCTGTGAAGAAAGTCAATGGTAGCTTGATAGGGATAGCATTGATTCTGTAAATTACTTTGGAAAGTATAGCTATTTTCAAGATATTAATTTTTCCTAACCATGAACATGTAATGTTTCTTCATCTGTTTGTGTCCTCTCTTATTTCATTAAGCAGTGGTTTGGAGTTTTCCTTGAAGAGGTCCCTTACATTCCTTGTGAGTTGTATTCCTAGGTATTTTATTCTTTCTTTAGCAATTGTGAATGGCAGTTCGGTCTTGATTTGGCTTTCTTTAAGTCTGTTATTGGTGTAGACGAATGCTTGTGATTTTTGCACATTGATTTTATATTCTGAGACTTTGCTGAAGTTGCTTATCAGTTTGAGCAGTTTTTGGGCTGAGGCGATGGGGTCTTCTAGGTATACTATCATGTCGTCTGCAAATAGAGACAATTTGGCTTCCACCTTTCCTATTTGAATACCCTGTATTTCTTTTTATTGCCTGATTGCTCTGGCTAGAACTTTCAGTACTATATTGAATAGGAGTGGTGAAAGAGGGCATCCTTGTCTAGTGCCGGATCTCAAAGGGAATGCTTCGAGTTTTTGCCCATTCAGTATGATATTGGCTGTTGGTTTGTTGTAAATAGTTTTTATTACTTTGAGATACGTTCCATCGATACCGAGTTTATTGAGGGTTTTTAGCATAAAGGGTTGTTGAATTTTGTCAAATGCCTTCTCTGTGTCAATTGAGATAATCATGTGGTTTTTGTTTTTGGTTCTGTTTATGTGGTGAATTACGTTGATAGACTTGCGTATGTTGAACCAGCCTTGCATCCCCGGGATGAATCCTACTTGATCATGACGGATAAGTTTTTTGATTTGCTGTTGCAATCAGCTTGCCAATATTTTATTGAAGATTTTTGCATCTATGTTCATCATGCATATTGGCCTGAAGTTTTCTTTTCTTGTTGGGTCTCTGCCGGGTTTGGGTAACAGGATGATGTTGCTCTCATAAAATGATTTGGAAAGAATTCCCTCTTTTTGGATTATTTGGAATAGTTTCAGAAGGAATGGTACCAGCTCCTTTTTGTGTGTCTGTTAGAATTTGGCTGTGAACCCATCTGGAACTGGGCTTTTTATTGTGTGGCAGGCTCTTAATTGCTGCCTCAACTTCTGACCTTGTTATTGGTCTATTCATAGTTTCAGCTTCCTCCTGGTTTAGCCTTGAGAGGACACAGGAGTCCAGGAATTTATCCATTTCTTCCATGTTTACTAGTTTATGCGCATAGAGTTGTTTGTAATATTCTCTGACGATGGTTTGAATTTCTGTGGAATCTGTGGTGATTTCCCCTTTATCATTTTTTATTGCATCTATTTGGTTGTTCTCTCTCTTTTTTTTTAATCAATCTGGCTAGTGGTCTGTCTATTTTGTTGATCTTTCCAAAAATCCAGCTCTTGGATTTATTGATTTTTTGAAGGGTTTTTCATGTCTCTATCTCCTTCAGTTCAGCTCTGATCTTAGTTATTTCTTGTCTTCTGCTGGGTTTTGAGTTTTTTGATCTTGCTCCTCTAGCTCTTTCAATTTTGATGATAGGGTGTCAATTTTGGATCTCTCCACTCTCCTCATATGGGCACTTATTGCTATATATTTTCCTCTAGAGACTGCTTTAAATGTGTCCCAGAAATTCTGGCATGTTGTGTCTTCGTTCTCATTGGTTTTGAAGAACTTCTTTATTTCTGCCTTCATTTCATTGTTTATCCAGTCAACATTCAGGAGCCAGTTGTTCAGTTTCCATGAAGCTGTGCGGTTCTGGGTCGGTTTCTGAATTCTGAGTTCTAACTTGATTGCACTATGGTCTGAGAGACTGTTAGTTATGATTTCAGTTGTTTTGCATTTGCTGAGGAGTGCTTTACTTCCAATTATGTGGTCAATTTTTGAGTAGGTGTGATGTGGTGCTGAGAAGAATGTATACTCTGTGGATTTGGGGTGGATAGTTCTGAAAATGTCTATCAGGTTTGCTTGCTCCAGGTCTGAGTTCAAGTCCTGGATATCCTTGTTGATTTTCTGTCTGGTTGATCTGTCTAATATTGACAGTGGAGTGTTAAAATCTCCCACTATTATTGTGTGGGAGTCTAAGTCTCTTTGTAAGTCATTAAGAACTTGCCTTATGTATGTGGGTGCTCCTGTATTGGGTCCATGTATGTTTAGGATCGTTAGCTCTTCTTGTTGTATCGATCCTTTTACCATTATGTAATGTCCTTCTTTGTCTCTTTTGATCTTTGTTGCTTTAAAGTCTATTTTATCAGAGATGAGAATTGCAACTCCTGCTTTTTATTGCTCTCCATTTGCTTGGTAAATCTTCCTCCATCCCTTTATTTTGAGCCTTTGTGTATCCTTGCATGTGAGTTGGGTTTCCTGGATACAGCACACTGATGGGTTTTGGTTTTTTATCCAATTTGCCAGTCTGTGTCTTTTGAATTGTGCATTTAGTCCATTTACATTTAGGGTTAATATTGTTATGTGTGCATTTGATACTGCCATTTTGAGGCTAGCTGGCTATTTTGTCCGTTAGTTGATGTAGATTCTTTATTATGTTGATGCTCTTTAGCATTTAGTGTGATTTTGGAATGGCTGGTACTGGTTGTTCTTTTCTATGTGTAGTGCCTCTTTCAGGAGCTCTTGTAAAGCAGACCTGGTGGTGACAAACTCTCTGAGTACTTGCTTGTTTGCAAAGGATTTTATTTTTCCTTCACTTATGAAGCTCAGTTTGGCTGGATATGAAATTCTGTGTTGAAAGTTCTTTTCTTTAAGGATGTTGAATATTGGCCCCCACTCCCTTCTGGCTTTTAGAGTTTCTGCCGAGAGATCTGCTGTGAGTCTGATGGGCTTCCCTTTTTAGGTGATCCAACCTTTCTCTCTGGCTGCCCTTAGTATTTTCTCCTTTTTTTCAACCCTGGTGAATCTGACAATTATGTGCCTTGGGGTCGCTCTTCTTGTGGAATATCTTTGTGGTGTTCTCTGTATTTCCTGCATTTGAGTGTTGGCCTGTCTTGCTAGGTGGGGGAAATTTTCCTGGATGATATCCTGAAGAGTATTTTCTAGCTTGGATTCATTCTCTTTGTCCCCTTCTGGTACACCTATCAAACGTAGGTTAGGTCTCTTCACATAGTCCCACATTTCTTGGAGACTTTGTTCATTCCTTTTTGTGCTTTTTTCTCTAATCTTAGTTTCTCGTTTTATTTCATTGAGTTGATCTTTGATTTCTGATATTCTTTCTTCTGCTTGGTCAATTTGGCTGTTGAAACTTGTGCATGCTTCACAAATTTCTTGTATTGTGTTTTTCAGCTCCTTCAATTCATTCATATTCCTCTCAAAGTTATCCATTCTTGTTATCATTTCCTCAAATCTTTTTTAAGGTTCTTATTTTCTTTGCATTGATTTAAAACATGTTCTTTTAGCTCACAAAAGTTTCCCATTATCCACCTTCTGAAGTCTAATTCCGTAATTTCGTCACAGTCATTCTCCGTCCAGCTTTGTTCCCTTACTGGTGACGAGTTTTGGTCACCTGGGGAAATAGAAATAGTAGCTTGAAATTAATATTCATATTCTCAAACACATTTTCTAGACTAAATGTCATGAACTCAAGGCAGTAAAGATGAAAAGAAAATAGTCCCAATGTTGGAGGAATAGAGAGCATGGGATCCTTGGAGCACAGCACATCTAAAACAGCAGCTTCTCCACCTAAGTTGACTGTCATCGAGCTGAAAATGTGTTCACCAGGCCAGGTGCAGTGGCTCATCCTTGTTCTCCCAAAATTGGGAAGCCAAGGTGAGAGGATGGCTTGAGCCCAGTAGTTTGAAAACCAGTCTGGGTAACATGACAAGACTTCATCTCTACAGAAAATTAAAAAATAAAAATAAGCCCATGTGGTGGCACATGCCTGTGGTCCCAGGTACTCAGAAGGCTGAGGTGAAATGATTATTTGAGCCCAGGAGGTAGAGGCTGCAGTGAGCGTGATTGAGCCACTGCACTCTAGCCTCAGCCACACAGCAACACCATCTCAAAATAATAATAATAATAATAATAATAACTCTGGCAATAAATAAATAGATAGATAGATAGTTTATGTGATATATTCCATTTTTAAACACACTGTGATTCTAAAACAGTGTAAGCTGAACAAAACCTGTGTCCTAGTGTTGATACAATAGTAAAGGCAGGAGGCAGAGAAATCCGAGGCAGAGAAATCCAAGGCAGAAAGGGGTGGGCCCCTGGCAAAACCTCACCTTCAAGACAAAAAGCCTGAAACCTGCAGGCTAAAGTAAGAATTTCCATCCCTGCTTTCCTGCTTGAATGTTGCCTTTTCCTAAACTACCCATGGCCTACCCCCATCCCATCCTGTGCTTATAAAAACCCCAGACTCAGCTGGAGAGAGGAGAAGCAGCTGGATGTCAGGAAAAAGTGGCTGCATTTTGGGAAAAAAGAACCTGTCTTCAGAAGAGAGAGCCAGAGAAGCAGCTTGACTTCAGGGGAGAGGGACCTTCCTTCCCATCCCCTTTCCAGCTCTGCAGTCTCTACAGAAAATAACTTCCATAACTCAATAAAATTCTCCACATTTATCATCCTTCAGTTTTTCCATGTGACCTCATTCTTCTTGGGTACCAGACAAGAATTTGGGATACACCAGGTGCAGGTAACCCAAAAAGGCTGTCACACTGGTGCTTTGCCCTCACTGGTGGAAGTCAGTTGCCCCATGTGATGAGGTAAAGGGACCACTGAGTTGTTGATGCTTAAGCTGTCTGCCAATGGCAGAGCTGAAAGAACATTGTAACATGCCCACTGGGGCTTTGAGGGTTGCAGGCATCCTCATCTGGATGCTGCCATGGGGCCCATATGGAGGTTGCTCTAGCCATGACCAAAAAATCTGTTGAATTAGAAAAAAAAAAATGTTAGGTTGAGGTTTCCCTTTTGTAACTGAATAATTTTAATTAGATAATGCCTCCAAGTAAAAACCTGACGTATGTTTGCTGATTTGGCATTACTTTAAAAGTACAGAAGGAAAAAGGTGAGTATATTGACAATTAAATTTAAGAATGTCATCAAAGAAAGTAGTCTTAGACTACTTAAATAATTTAATAAAGTGTCATGTGAACAAAAAGTGTAATTGACCAATGATGGCTTTTTTTCCTTAAAAATCTAAGTATAATTAATTAAATAGAGTTTAAATACTAAATTGCAATACTAAATTGCTCCTCCCTCCCCCCCAAAAATTAAAAGTTTCTGTTAAATCTGATATAGATAAGATTACTGTAAAATATTTAGGGGAAAAAGTAAAATGTAAAAGTATTTGTCATTAAAATTTCTTTGCAAAGTTCTTTAAGTTAAAGAAAACTTAAGTAGAACCAGAAACAATAGATGATACACCATTGTAGTTAAAGCAAAGAATCATGTGGAACTTCTAAGAACTGAAAGAAAAGTCTTCAACAATAATTGGAAAAAATGTATACATCGATAATTGGAAAAATATAAAGTCAATATATTTAAATGTATGATTTAAACTTTATATTGTATTTATTAATTTACTGTAGTAAAATCACATATAATAAATTTTACCATGGTTAAATCCAGCTTAGCGTAAAGGTACCTCCTTGCATATTTTAAGTTCAGTGTAAAGGCTTCCCTGTACATCAGGAACCATAAGCTAGAGTTATAGACAGACTGCACCCTACTCTTGTGACAGTAGAGTTTTGGCCATTCAAACGTGGCCAACTGTTGAAGCCATGTTTAAGCAAGGCAAATGCCTAGCTGTAACAAATCTGGCTATTTTTATGCCTCAAGTCCCTCTACGTCACTTGCCTATTATTATCCATAAATCTACCATCTAGATGTGCTAGAGTCTCTGAGCCTGCTCTGACTTCAGAGACTGCCTGACTGACCAATTGTTCTTTGCTCAATTAAAGTCTTTTAAATTTAATTCAGTTAAAGTTTTGCTTTTAACACCATCTTAACATTTTTCAGTGTTTAACTTAATGCCTCTTTCATAATTAACATTAAATCTTAATGTTGATCCAGTCACTTGATCTTGATCTAGTCACACAAGAGAGCTTCTCTGGGAACTAAGGAAATGTCTTTTAAAAATATATATGTATAATATAAATATTATATTTTATATGTAATATATATATATATATATATATATATATATATATATATATATATAATCAAAGTTTACATGGTTGGCTAAGTACCAAATCTTCACAATTCACTTGTTCCTTTTGTTGATGGCAGGATATAGAAATTCGTACAGCAGTTGAGAGTGAGCTGAATTTCTAGTAAGTTTATAGCACTTTGGTACCTTTATCACTCTGGAAGCACTAATAGAACAGCACTCTTTATATGGCTTCTTTTCCTAGGTCACATTCAAACGAAGTTGCTGTTCCAAGCACTGAAGCAAAGCCATGTCCTGGCTCAAAAGGCCTTCAGGTAAAAAAAAAAAAAAAAAAAACACAGCTGTAGTCTGGTCTGATAGAGATGCTCGGTTGCTTAAGCTTCCTTTCTTTATATTTCATAAGTTCATCTTTGCCTCAAAGAGTAATGAGTCTTAGTGAAGGAAAACGATGTAAGAGAAACATCTATGCATTTTTTTCTGTTTTGATACTGAAACACTTAAAATGTTTTATTTTATTTTCACTTTTAATGTGTTTACTTACACAGCCTAATGTATTCCAAGATTCCTTATACTAACAATAGCCTCATATGGTTGAGTTCACTCCCCCACTGCATGCATTAACTTACTGCTCTTCTCAGAAAATAAAAGCAGCTTTCTAAATTCTCATCATGCATTGCAGCCGCTTTTGTAAAACTGATCCGTCTAACAAAAGACTATAACCTTTTCCCATATTTTCATTCTATTAATTAATGTTAAGCTGAAAAATATGATCACTACATTTTTTTTTCAAATATTTTGCCTTTCTAAGCAGATCAAGCATTATGAAAAGTTTCCTTATTTACATATTTTTCTTGTTCTTTAGGGACTGTCTTTCTTATAAGACATTCCTGTTGTTAACGTCATTTTCTTCCCCTTGGTCAAACTCTTACTAATATAGTTCAATTTTGCAGTCTTCTGTTTATTGTTCTATTTTTGTCATTACTAGCTAAATTCTATGAGGGCCATTAGGCCTTTAACTGCCACACATTTGGATAAAGATTCAAGTTATCTATATGAAAAATATATAAAGAGCACTTATAAAATCTTAGAACCATAATATATTTAAATGTCTAATCTAAATGTTTGCTGTTAAATGTTGTCATAGAATCTGAGAATTCACCAGGAAAATTTTACTGATATCCGTAAATATATATCATGTCTATCATTAGTTGTACTTCCCCTGAGAATAGTAAAATAACTACTTCAGTATAAATTAATATGTAAATAAAGAGAAATTGGCAATTCATTAGAGTGTCAGGAAAGAAATGCAGCATCCCTATGCCCTATAATAAATCACTGTGATGATATTTCCAACATATTCTAAAAGTCCTAAGTACCAAAATTACTACAAAACTTAATGGAATTGTAGCTCATTTACTCAGAAAATTTATAAGAAGATAGGCAATTGAATCAGAAATGCTCATGTATTGAAACTGAAATTGCCTGATCAGTAGTTTTTGGCAATGAATGCTTTATTTTTATGTTATATTCTGTCATATATATAGGCAAATAAATAATTTTTATTACATAAATTAATATATAACTATCATATTTCACAATAAAACTATCACTATCTCACATATTTGTAAAAGTGGAAATGCCTGCAATGAACAAAATGACTGAATTATTATAAGTTTTAATTTCTTGAAGGTACTCTGTAGATCGGTCCATTTGCAGTTTTCTACTATTTTCCCGTTTCTTAAAGAAAAATATACATTTAATGCTAATATTGTATAAATAACTAAAATAAATACTATAGAGTTTGTGGAAAAGTTAAAAGATTGATGAACATAGCTCTGGCCTTTAGATCTGCAATGGAGATCCAAGTTTACTGAAATATGTAAAATTTAGTAAATAATTTAATCCTTCAGATTTCTCTTTGGTGAAATGAAAGCTTGAAGTAGCTCTTCTCCACTATCAGTTTTTATCTTTTTGTAATTTTACTTGTTGGCAAATATTCTCAAACAAATTTCTTCAGGAAAAATTTCCAGCTTAAGAGATTCCTTACATTTCTAAAGCCATTTCAAAGCAGTAAGTATCAATTTTCAAACACTTCCATGAAAAGAAATTACCATATATGGTGTTCTACAATTAACTAACCCTACATTACAAACTAAAGAAAAGGTAGGAATCATCATTAAAAAAAAAAAGAACTTAGATATGTGAAAGTTTAGTAACATCTCTAACTAGGGAACTCAGCCACAACTTCAAGTACTTGATGCTTCAAAAAGAAAAACTAAGATTTTTTGCAGCTACCATGTAATAGCAGGAAGACCTCATCTCATATATGTTTTTTGCATTTTATTTTATTACTGCTATGGAATTCATGAGCAAAATTTTTATTTTAATTTGGATTTTAAAATTTATTGTTTTATGAAATTTCTCCAAAGTCTGTACTACCAATAGAGATGTACTTGTTCAACGAGTAGATTGCTTTTAACACTGATGGTGAAACCAGTCTACCATTTTACAACATTTGTCCTTTTGAAACAATGCTTTATGAGATATTAAATATATATTAATATATTTATGGAAGAATCAGATTTGCTACATGTTTGTAGTCTTCATAGAACTCATAAAATTAAATGCACAGTTTGTAATCATATCTAATAATTTGTTTTACATTTTAGCCGGATTTCTCCTCTGTGTCGTACTTCCAGAACTAATAGGGAAATAGAAAGTCTTACTATCCGTTTGTATAACTTTAGCATGTGTGTTACCATAGAAAACCTGTATTTTAAAATACAACCTAAAACTGTATATTTTATTTGTATAATATTTTGTGGCATATTTTCGTATCTATACAAATTCTACATTGTTTATTTTTAAATTATGCTTTTATGTGCAATTATATTATTAATAGTATATAGTAATATATTTTATATATTTATTAGCCATTCTCCTATTTAATTGCCTGTTTTATGTTCTATAACTATATTTTTATTGGACTTTTTTGGGGTTATTTTCCTTTCTGAGGTCTCTATATGTGACATATAATTTCCCTTTGTCTGACATATAACACAAATATGGTTTCAGAACTTGAATTATTTCAAGTACCAAAATTAAAATAAACAGGAGTCAGACATGCCTGTCTCTTTCTTTATGGCATGGGGATAACAATTTCAGTTTGTCTGCGATCAGTAACAAGTTTCATGCTCTGGCTTTCACTGAAGCTCTGAATTTAAACATAAAAATTTCATAAAAATCTGAATAAATTTTGTTGGAGTTACTGTTTATTTGTAATATAAATTTCAGCATATTTTAACTTAGTAACTACCTGATTTATCAAAAGTGAATGACTCAAAGAGGTCCTGTATTATTTTTTTAATTCACAGTAATTATTTTTTCAGAAGCCCATTTAGTTACTTTAATTTTTATTTTATTAAAGCATTATTTAATTTTTAAAATTTTATAATTTAATTTTTTAATTTTAATAATGACATTCATTTTATTAATGTCATTATTGGGAACTCCTTTAAAAGTAGTTGATCAGGAATCAGTTGCTTAGTCTCTTTGTTTTATGTTTACATTCACTCCAGTAATTTCTGGAAAATAATTGTCTTAGTCCATTTACCTTGCTACAAAGAAATACCTGAGGCTGAGTAATTTATAAAGAAAAGAGGTGTATTAGGCCTACTGTTCTTCAGGCTCTACAGGAAGAATGGCACCCAGTACCTGATTCTGGTGAGGGTTTCAGGAAGCTTTCATTCAAAGTATGCGAAGGGAAATGGAAGGCAGCATCACATGGTGAAAGAGGAAGCAAGAGAGAGGGAAGGGTGGCATCACACTCTTTTGTTTTGTTTTAAGTGTTTCTCTTTTTCTTTTATTTTTAAAAATATTTTGCTGTGTTTTAGGTTTTGGAGTACATGGGAATAACATGCAGGATTGTTGCATAGGTACATACATGGCAATGTGGTTTGCTGCCTTCCTCTCCATCACCTATGTCTGGCATTTCTCCCCATGTTATCCCTCTCCAACTCCCCACTCCCTGCTGTCCCTCCCCTAGTTCCCACCAACAGACCTCAGTGTGTGATGCTCTCCTCCTTGTGTCCATATGTTCTCATTGTTCAACACCCATCTATGAATGAGAACATGCAGTGTTTGATTTTCTGTTCTTGTGTCAGTTTGCTGAGAATGATGGTTGCCAGGTTTCTCCATGTCCCTACAGATGATATGAACTCATCATTTTTTATGGGTGCAGATTATTCCATGGTGTATATATGCCATATTTTTCCTTTTCCAGTCTATCATCAATGGCCATTTGGGTTGGTCCCAATTCTTTGCTATTGTAAGCAGTGCTGAAATGAACATTCCTGTGCATGTGTCCTTATAATAGAACAATTTATAACCCTTTAGATATATACCCAATAATGGGATTGCTGGGTCAAATGGAATTTCTATTTTGATGTCCTTGAGGAATCACTACACTGTCTTCCACAGTGGATGAACTAATGTACACTCCCACCAACAGTGTAAAAGTGTTACTATTTCTCCACATCCTCTCCAGCATCTGTTGTCTCCAGATTTTTTAATGATCACCATTCTAACTGTCATGAGATGGTATCTCAATGTAGTTTTGATTTGTGTTTCTCTAATAACCAGTGAGGATAAGCAGTTTTTTCACATATTTGTTGGCCTCATATATGTCTTCTTTTGAAAAGTGTCTGTTCATATCCTTTGCCCACTTTTGAATGTGTTTGTTTGTTTTCTTCCTGGTAAATCTGTTTTAGCTCTTTGTAGACTCTGGATAGTAGCCCTTTGTGAGATGGGTAGATTGCAAAAATTTTTTCCAATTCTGTTGGTTGCTCGTTAGCTCTAATGACTGTTTCTTTTGCTGTGCAGAAGCTCTGGAGTTTAGTTAGATCCCATTTGTGTATTTTGGCTTTTGTTGCCAATGCTTTTGGTGTTTTAGTCATGAAGTCCTTGCCTATGCCTATGTCCTAAATGGTTTTGCCTAGGTTTTCTTCTATGTTTTTTATGGTGTTAGGTCTTTTAAGTCTTTAATCCACCTGGAGTTAATTTTAGTGTAAGGTGTCAGGAAGGGGTTCAGTTTCTGCTTTCTGCACATGGCAAGCCAGTTTTCCCATCACTATTTATTAAACAGGGAATCCTCTCCCTATTGCTAGTTTTTGTCATGTTGGTCAAAGATCAGATGGTTGTAAATGTGCGGTGTTGCCTCCAAGGCCTCTGTTCTGTTCCATTGGTCTATATATCTGTTTTGATACCAGTACCATGCTGTTTTGATTATTGTAGCCTTGTAGTATAGTTTGAAATCAGGTAGCATGATGCCTCCAGCTTTGTTCTTTTTTCTTAGAATTGACTTGGCTATGCAGGCTCCCTTTTGGTTCCATATGAAGTTTAAGGTGTTTTTTTGCAGTTCTGTGAAGAGGGTCATAGGTAGCTTGATGGGGATAACATTGAATCTTTAAATTACTTTGGGCAGTATGGCCATTTTCATATTAATTCTTCCTAACCATGAGCATGGAATGTTTTTCCATCAGTTTGTGTCCTCTCTTATTTCCTTGAGCAGTGGTTCATAATTCTCCTTGAAGAGGTCCTTTACATCCTTTGTTAGTTGTATACCTACGTATTTTTATTCTCTTTGTAGAAATTGTGAATGGCAGTTGGTTCTTGATTTGGCTCTCTTTAAGTCTGTTATTGGTGTATAGGAATGCCTGTGATTTTTACATGTTGATTTTGTATCCTGAGACTTTGCTGAAGTTGCTTATCAGTTTCAGGAGATTTTGGGCTGAGACAATGGGGTCTTCTAAATATACAATCATGTCATCTGCAAATAGAGACAATTTGACTTCCTTCTTTTCTAATTGAATACACTTTATTTCTTTTTCTTGCCTGATTGCTCTGGCTAGAACTACCAATACTATATTGAATAGGAGTGGTGAGAGAGGGCATCCATGTCTAGTGCTAGTTTTCAAAGGGAATGCTTCCAGTTTTTGCCTGTTCAGTATGATATTGGCTGTAGGTTTGTCGTAAATAGCTTTTATTACTTTGAGATACGTTCCATCGATACCGAGTTTATTGAGAGTTTCTAGCATAAATGGCTGTTGTATTTTGTCAAAGGCCTTCTTTGCATCTATTGAGATAATCATGTGGTTTTTGTCTTTGGTTCTGTTTATGTGGTGAATTACGTTTATAGACTTGCATATGTTGAACTAGCCTTGTATCCCCATGATGAAGCCTACTTGATCATGATGGATAAGCTTTTTGATTTGCTGTTGCAATCAGTTTGCCAGTATTTTATTGAAGATTTTTGCATCTGTGGTCATCATGGATATTGGCTTGAAGTTTTCTTTTTTACTTGAGTCTCTGCCTGGTTTTGGTATCAGGATGGTGTTGGTCTCATAAAATGAGTTAGGGAGGATTCCTTCCTTTTGTATTGTTTGATAGAGTTTTAGAAGGAAGGAAACCAGCTACTCATTGTACATCTGGTAGAATTCGGCTGTGAAACCATCTGGACCTGGACTTTTTTTGGTTGGTAAACTATTGTTTGCTGCCTCTACTTCAGCCCTTGTTATTGGTCTATTCAGGATTTCAACTTCTTCCTGGTTTAGTCTTGGTAGAGTACAAGTGTCTTGGAATTTATCCATTTCTTCCTGGTTTACAGGATTATGTGCATAGAGCTGTGTGTAGTAATCTCTGATGGTAATTTGTATTTCTGTGGGATCAGTGGTGATGTCCCCTTTATCTTTTTTTATTGCAACTATTTGATTGTTCTCTCTTTTCTTTTTTATTAATCTGGCCAGTGGTCTATTTTGTTGATCTTTTCACAAAGCCACCTCCTGAATTTATTGATTTTTTGAAGGGTTTTTTTTGTGTCTCTGTCTCCTTCAGTTCAGTTCTGATCTTAGTTATTTATTGTTTTCTGCTAGCTTTTGAGTTTTAATATTCTGAGGATATATATTAGACATGGAAAAGATATAATTGTTTATAAGACCTCGGTGAAATGCAGTGTAAATTAAAATAAGCTAACTTTTCTTTTAATTAACTTATGTCAAAGTTGGTCAAAATCCAACTTGAAAAGGAAAATGATTTCTACTGTCTGATACCTTTGTTTCTCTGAATTTATAGAGAAACTACCTTCACCATCTCATTAATAAAGATTATCCAGTGATTTCATTTTCCTAATTCAAGTGTGATTGAAAAAGTTTAAAATAATTATCTTCAGACAGTGTTAATGGTATTTGTCCCTGGAAAAAATTTAAGTTTCAAATGTGAAATATAAATTATCATGAGTGAATTCAGAACTAATATTTGTATTGTTCTTGTTACTGAAGGTATTTTTCAGGCCCTAAATATAATATTGCACATTTCCCTATTCCGCTTATATATGAAACCAAGTCAATTACTTGCAATCCTGTTAAAGTACTAACAATATACTGTAAATCCTAATGACTTAAAACAAAAATTTAATAACATTTCTCAGGGTTTTACAGGCTGTCTGGGTGATTGCTACTTGGGGTCCCTCAAGTGGTTAGTCAGATGGTAGCCAGGGCTGTGGACTTCTAAGAGCTTTCTTAGTCATATAACTAGCACCTGCGATGGAATGGAAGGAAAATAATAGTGTTAGTTGGGTATCTCTGACTTCACATGTCCTCTCTGTGTGGCAGTGTTGAATGTTTTCACTGTACGGTGATCTCAGACTACTAAAACTTCTTATAGGAAAACTGGATTTACCCAGAGTAAGTGTTTCAAAAGACCCAGTGGATATTGGACCAACAGTGTATGAAATTTTCAGTTTCTCCTTATCCTATTCAATAAATTTTTCTTCAGTCTTTTAATTTTAGCCATTCTAGAATTTGTGTGGTTTTATAAAATTGAGCCTTTAATTTATGTATTCTTTATGTTTACTGATGTACAACAATTTTTCCTGTGCTTCTTAACCATTCATATATCATCTTTCGGTAAGTCTATTCAAAATTTGCCCACTTATAAAAATTCTATTTTTGTATTATTGAGTTGTAAATCCTCTTTAAACATACTCTAAGAAAGTTCTTAACATATATATAAATTGTGAATCATTTCTTCCAATTTGCAGCTTTTCATATACTCATTGGTATCTTTTAAAGAGCAAAACTTTTAAATTGTGATGGTAAGTCAAATTAATAATGTCTTTCCTTTAATGTTTCCTGTATTTTGTTTGCTATCTACGTAATCCTCATTTACATTCAAGTAGAGAAATTTTGCTCCTCTATTTTATTCTTAAATTACAATTTTTGGCTTTTACATTTTGAGCTATTATTTATTTTATTTACTTTTTTTAGTTTGGTGACAGGTAAAGTTAAGGTAAAATTATTTTTTATTTCTAACTTTAATATACAATTTTTCTAATACCATGGAAAAAGTATCTTTTCCTTATTCAAATTAGTTCAAATTCATATTGAAAGGCAATTAATCATATGTATGGACATTTATGTGTAAACTCTGTTTTGTTGTATTGATCTATATGGTTTTTTAACCAGATATACTGCCTGTAGTACAGAGACTTTATGTTAAGCATTAAAAATAATGAATACATTTCTTCACAATCTATTATTCCTTCTCAAAGTTGTTTGGCTGAGATTTTAATTAGGATTACACTACATTTACCCATCAATTTAGGGATAACTAGTATTATAATAATATTACTTTTTGTACTCCAATAGCATTGTATATTTCTCAATTTATATGGATTTGCTTTAATTTCTTTCAGCAGTGTTTTGTAGTTCTTGGTGCACAGATCTTACACATACTTTGCTAAATACATCCCTAAAAATAAAATGTTTTTGAAACCACTTTAAATGGCATTTACATTAAAACTTTAAAATTCAATTTCATTTTTTGTTCATTTACAGCATATAGAAATGGTTAATGTTTGTTGACAGTATGTCTTAAAACGTCCTTACCTCATATGTGAGTTCTAGCAGCATTTTTGTAGATTTCCTAGGTTTTTCTAGCTACAGGAGTGTGTCATATCTCAATAAAGGTATTTCGCTTATTTTTCCAAATTGTAAGCCTTTTAGTTCTTTTTCTTGCCTTATAGCAGTAGTTAGGATCCCAGTATGATGTTGAATAGAATGGAGAAGATGGACCTTTTAAAGAATATTTTAACCATAGAGAGAAATGTTTAAAATTTTATCATTGTATTTTATCTATAGATTTTTTTGTTAAATTCTGACATAAATACTACTTGATCATGGTATATAATTTATTATTCATAAATTTCTGGACTTCCTTTGGATAAAAAATTTTAAGGGATTTGGGATTTATGCTTATGGAAAATATTAACGTATAGATTTTAATAATGTAAAAATTTGGTTAATTTTGTTACATGAGAAATACAGGATTTATAAAATGACATGAAAAATTGTTCTTTCTCATCATGTTGTTAAAGATTTTTCCAAAATTTCTATTATTTCCTCATTTATAATTTGGTGAAGTTCACCATTGAAGTCATCTGAGTTCTGTGGAGACTTCTTTGAGCAGGAAGGCTTTTAACCTCAATTTCATTTACTTCAATAGATATAGGAATAGTAACAATTTTGCTTCCTTTTGTGTCATATTGATGATATGCATCTTTCATAAAACTTGTCTATTTTATAGAATTAATTTGTAGGCATGAATTTGTACAATATTTTCTTTGCTCATTTTAATGGCTGCAAGATCTCTGCTGATGTTTCACACTAATGACATTGGTAATTTTTATATTTCTTCTTTTTCTCTTAGGAAAATTTACTATAATATTGTGACGCTTATTGTTTTCTAAAGATAAAGGTTTTATCTTCAGATCGTGTTAAGTTTCACAATGGCACAGATTTTTAAGTCCAGAATCAAATTTGCTTTAGTAATTAACCTAAAATTACACTGTGAGGAGGGAAATATTATCTAAAGTTGCAAATGTACTAATATACAGCATACACTATAATAATACTTTTGATAATGCCATTCTTATAAAAGATAAGAATATTAGAAGACAATTATGTGTGCGAAAATACGATTTCATTTTCTTATAGTTCAAAATATTAGATATAGTTTAGGTGCTTTGCCAAATTCCTCAAACACCATGGACCTCACAAGCCCTCAGCTTGAAATCACCAGTCAGCTTCTCCGAGGGTTGCACATTGAGCTCTCTGGACATCCCTTGCAACCATTCTGTACCTAGGGCTGTTTCTGAGAAGCAGGACACAGGCTGCTTTTACTCTCAGGTGCCACAAATATTTCTAGGGCTGCACTGCCACCCCAGTTGCTCCATGAGGAAGCATGGTGGAGGGCTCCTCTCTCCTGGTAATAATAATTGCTCATTTTTCCATATTCTCTTTATGCTATGCTGAAAATCATTCTCTCCATTCTTGGGGAGAAATACCTCTTACTTATATTTCTCATAAGTACTTTGCTTAAGCCACAAGTTCCCTGTCTCTGGAAAATTTAAGATATTTAGAAAATAAATCTATGGATTTTTTTTTTCTATTTTCTAGTCAGTCAAGGGCCTCCCTTGAGAAAATAAGCATTTATTAATTATCTGCTTGGAAGGGAAAAAACAAATAAGAGAAAAACTGAGGGAAAGAGATATTAAAAACAGATTAATATTTTAAAATGTACTGTACTATTCACATTTTGTGTTAATCATATACTCAGTACTGACATGTGTTGACTATTGATATTATTAACCTGGCTTCATAGAAGAGAAAATCAAATATCAAATGGGTAAAATAACTTCTGCAATTATTGGAACATATCAGTCTGCTCCAATAACTTGCCATATGTAATTGTTTTATCCAACGATAGTATTAGATATTATGAGGTCATAAGTTTTATTTAATTGAAACCTAAAAGCCTGTTGCTTTCATATGTACTCATTGACAAATCACCTCAATTCTGGAGTATTTCAACCTTCAGAAAATAAATTTCTCTTTTAGTGCCAGATTTCCTGAGGAAGTTGAATCAGACAATTAATTGTACCATAAATAAGGAGTATAGCTGGCAACAAATGGAAACTCCAGAAATTTGTTCAGGAAGGGCTTAGGAGTAGCGATCTGATTTGAATTTGGCTTGGCATTTCCCCTTATTATTATTGAGAAATTATCTATTTTCCTTCTCAAAGACTGATGGGGAAGAGATTAATGGACACTATAGGGTGATTAAGGTTTTCATTCATGTTCTCCTTTGTCACTATCACTGATGACAACAAAGTTACTATGTGAATTTAAAAATGACTTTTTTAACTTGAATCTTCTTCCCTTCTTTTCTTAGAATACTAAAACACTATCATTTCAAATGAAAGCAAGTAAGACATGTGACTTGCTTTCAGTCAATAGAACTTGGCAAATATGAAACAAATTCCATATGCAAATAAGTTTTAAAATAAGTTTATTTTGAGGTAATCAGCTGAGAGATTATGCCAGACGGGTCACATGTAATCAGATTAAGGGTTTTATAAATGGAATCGCTGCTGGGAACAGTGGATCACAACAATAATCTTAGCACTTTGAAAGGCTGAGGTAAGAAGATTGCTTGAGCCTAGGAGTTCGAGATCAGCTGGGGTAACAGTAAGAGTCTGTCCCTACAAAAAGTAAAAATATAAAAAAAATACTCAGGAGGCTGAAGTTGGAGGGTCTCTTGAACCTAGGAGGCCAAGCCTGCAGTAAGCCATGATTATGCCACTGCACTCCAGGCTGAGCAACAGAATAAAACCCTGTCCACCCCAAAAAACATATGTCGGGCTCTATCTGAGGTGATTTACTAGTCTGAAGCCATGTTGGAAAATCTGGCATAAAAGGTAACTGCCAAATGGCTATAGGAATGGTGAATATCTTTAGGACCAGAAAGGGCAGTCTTTAGCTGACAGCCAACAAAAAGCTTTGGTCAAATGGACTTAAGAAAATAAATTCTTCTAACAATTTGAATAAGCTTGAAAGTGAATTCTTCTCTTCTTAAGCCTCCAATTGGGATGTCTGTCCAACATCTTAATGCAACTTGTAAGACTTTGATCAGAAGAAACAGCTAAGCATGTCTAAATTTCTGACCCAGAAATACTGCTAGGAAATATATGTGTGTTGTTTTAAACCTCCAGTTTGTGATTTTTTTTTTTTTTTACAAAGCAACATGAAACTAACAAAACATCTGTCAACACATAAGTTTTGTATGCATGGAGTAAGAATCAGTGAAACCAGGTAGAAATATCTGTTAAGAAATCAAGACCTTGTTTTTCATTGTGTTAGAATAACAAAAGAGAATTTAGAGCTTACCAGGATGGAGAAGGTGTGGACAATATCCAGACTTCCACTTGCTGAACCACAAAGAGCATTCCTTACAAGAATGAGCTTATGATAAATGGATCAAATTCAAATAAATTAAGCAGGTCTCTGAATACAGTATTTCCTTATAAAATATTAATTCCTCTCTGATGTAATATTACACAGAAAAGGTACACCCAGTCTCCCCCTAAACACACACACACACACACACACACACACACACACACACAGAAACAAATAATAAAAGCATATTGAAATTCATTCAAATGAATCTGAATGTTGGAGCTACAAGACAGGTATTTAAAAATAACTCTGAAAATCATGTTAGAGAGGTACATTCTAACTGGAGTGAGAATGGTATATCAATATGGTTTTGATTTGCATTTCTCGGATGACCAGCAGTGATGAGCATTTTTTCATGTTTGTTGACCTCATATATGTCTTCTTTTGAGAAGTGTCTGTTCGTATCCATTTCTCGCTTTTTGATGGGGTTGTTTGTCTTTTTCTTGTAAATTTGTTCAAGTTCTTTGTAGATTCTGGTTATTAGCCCTTTGTCGGATAGGTAGATTGCAAACTTTTTTCCCATTCTGTTGGTTGCTGGTTCACTCTAATGATAGTTTCTTTTTCGGTGCAGATGCCTTGTAGTTTAATTAGATACGATTTGCCAATTTTGGCTTTTGTTGCCATTGCTTTCTGTGCATTCATCATGATGTTCTTGCCTATGCTTATGTCCTGAATGTCATTGCCTAGGTTTTCTTCTAGGGTTTTTATACTGTTAGGTCTTATGTTTAAATCTTTTATCCATCTGGAGTTAATCTTTGTATAAGGTGTAAGGAAGGGGTCCAGTTTCAGCTTTCTGCATATGGCTAGCCAGTTTTCCCAACACCGTTTATTAAACAGGGAATCATCTCCCTATTGCATGTTTTTGTCAAATTTGTCAAAGATCAGATGATTGTAGTTGTGTGGCATTTATTCTGAGGCCTCTGTTCTGTTCCTTTGGTCTATATCTCTGTTTTGGTACCAGTACCATGCTCTTTGACCACATTGAGATACCATCTCATGCCAGTTAGAATGGCGATCATTAAAAAATCAGGAGACAGATGCTGGAGAGGATGTGGAGAAATAGAAATGCTTTTACACTGTTGGTAGGAGTTCAACCTTTGTGGAAGACAGTGTGGCGATTCCTCAAGGATCTGGAAATAGAAATACCATTTGACCCAGCAATTCCATTACTGGGTACATACTCAAAGGATTATAAAACATTCAATTAAAAAGACACATGCACATGTATATTTATTGTGGCACTGTTTACAATAGCAAAGACTTGGAACCAACCCAAATGACCATCTATGAAAGACTGGATAAAGAAAACGTGGCACATATATACCATGGAATGCGACACAGCCTTAAAAATGGATGACTTCATGTCATTTGCAGGGACATGGATAAAGCTGGAAACCATCATTCTCAGCAAATTGACACAGGAACAGAAAACCAAACACGGCATGTTCTCACTCAAAAGTGGGTGTTGAACAATGAGAACACATGCACACAGGGTGGGGAACATCACACACTGGGGCCTGTCAGGGGTTTGGGGGACTAGGGAAGGGATAGCAGGGGGTGAGGGGATTGGGAGTGTTAACATTAATGTAGCTGACGGGGATGGATGCAACAAACCACCATGGCACATGTTTACCTATGTAACAAAACTGCACGTTCTGCTCGTGTACCCCAGAACTTAAAGTATAATTAAAAAAAGAGAACTACATTCAAATATAAAATATTTCATCTTAGAGCTTGAATTTATTTTGTTGTATCAAATGGGTGTGATCAAAAGCAGACACAATACAAGACAAGATTGGGGAACTGAAAAAAGGAGAATAGAAAATACTTCCATTAAAGCACATAGAGAAGATTGGCTAGAAACAATACAAAAGAGCTTAAAAGTAACATAGGAAATAATTTATAGTTCTAAAAAACATAATTTGTGACTCAGAGGAGAGGTGTAAAGATGTCCATGACTAATATTTGTAATTTTATGAATATGACTGAGGTGGGGCCGAGGAACATGAATAATGAATATATAAACCATATAATTCTGATGAAGTAGAACTCAGCAGCCATTGGGGCTGGCTCACAGCTGCACAACGATCCCATGGCAAATGGTAAACATCATTTGACAAAATACTACCTGAAAACAAAATTAAAACTGACAAAACACATCAAACCAAAGAATCAACTTGCTTTATAAACACTAAACACACACACACACACACACACACACACACACACAGACATATTAAATACTTAGGCATGATAGCACAAATGTTGAAAACACAAAGACAAAGACAAACTTATAAAAGTGATATTATTACTGTATAGTTTACTTATTATGTTATTTTCTGCTTCCTCCACTAGATTGTTGTGGAAAAAAATGTTGATGCTGCTTGAAGAGCAGAAACTGTTATTAGTTTTTTTGGATTTATCACTATACCCTCAGTGTTTAGGACACTACTCTTTGGTAAGACCTCCATAGTCTTTTTTTGGATAAGTGAATTAATCAATTGAAACTTTTGTTTCTCTTCCTTATTTATTATAATGTTTAAAAACTCAAAGTTACACAACGGGTATCAATTTTGTGAATTTTCTGAGACTTTCCTTCTTTGAAGTTTCTGTTGTGATGACATTTAAACCCTCTTAATTTACAAAAGAATTTGATGATGATGAATTAATTGAGTATAGAAACATCTATGAGTCTGAACCATGATTCTCAAATGTCAGCATATATTAAAATAACCTGAAGGAAATATTTAAATTTGTATGTCTAATACCGGTAATTTGATTGAGTATGAATGAGGAGGGGCCAAAGAATATGAATAATGATTATAAAAACCACATAATTCTGATGAAGTAGTCTATTGATAGAGAAACTCAGCTACCAAGGGCTGGCTCACACCTGCACAACAATCTCAAAGCAAATGGTAAATATTTCTACATTTTTTTGAATTAATAAAAATGTAATCTTCACAAGGTGCTTCCAAATTTGATAAATTAAAAGAGTAAAATACTATTTGTTTCTACAGCATTTCTTACTCTTCACATCATGACTATGTTATTAACCACACAAATTCTGATTCACTGGCAATTTTTTCCTTTGCATTGCCTCATGTCTGTTTAAGTTGAATTCAAGCTCTGCATTTAGCTATAAACTTTGTAATTTACCCCCACATAGTGGTGCTTTGAGTTGGTAATTAAAATGCAGTCACTTTCTTTCCAGAGAATACCAGTGATTGGTTCATTCAGTCTAAAGATATTCTTGTCAAGACTGTTTTATCTGCATTAGCACAATTCATACTCTCATCTCATTTTAAGTAGCAGTTCCCAACGTACTTCTGCTTTATTTTGTAAGCTACATTCTTCTCCATGTGAAGCAACAGTGACTGTAATGAATCTTGACAAGTCTGAAGACTATTTTTTCAGCTGCAATAGACAACTTGTCACAAAGACATATACAAAATATGTGACTCCTGGATTTTTCTTTCAAAATTTATTCTATTTGTACTAAAATTCAAAAAAAATACTAGAAAATGTGTAACTGAAAAAGTAATAGTGGGTAAAAACCAGAAATGTGTGCCAGACAATCTTCTATTTCTGTTTTTAAAATTATCTATACTCGATTTTTGTATTATACTAATCTAGGAGACCAGGAAACTGTAAAAGGTATGACATTTATAAATAAAAAGGAAAGTATTTTTATTTATCTGATGAACATTAATAGTGCCTGTGAACTGACTTCATAATGACTATGAATATGAAAATGCTTTCCACAAAGTAAGAGGGAAAAATAAAATAATTTCCTCTAGAACACACTAAGGATACACCAGAAATCATCTCATCCTGATATACTTGATTATTGGGAAAGTGGTATTTAACTTGAAAAGATTATTACTATCCGTATCTGTTTGCCTAAGTGCTCAGAGACACTTAAATCATAAGTTTGAGATGCCTTCAGCTAAATTACTCTGCAGCCATTATGAAAAGATGACCCCATAAGATTGAAATTCATTTCAAAAAGTATCTCTTGAGGACATAAGTATACATTGTGTGAAATGCTGACAGTGAAGGGGCAGGGCAGAAAAAGCCAAGATCTGGTGCTGCAATTAAAGGATTTATCAATGTAGGAGTAACAAAAATAATTTTGAAAGTGCCTTGGCCAAAATGGTTCTTAACGAACATATATGAAAGCAAGCGCTGTAATTCAAGCAAGCAACTTTTTTCATATTTTTCCTTCATTTATCTCCAACACAAAAGTAAAAGATTGAGCAAGATTAAATAGTGCATTTTTACATTTGTGATTGAGATGTAATTCAGATGTGGCTTGCACCAGCAGTGTTTATAAAAAGTCAGAGAGAGAAAATGAGAGATGTTGAAATAGTCACAACTCTGAAAGAAAAGAAAAAGACAGAAGCTAAAATATGGATCCCTCCTTCCATGGATTGCCATGGTCTCACTAACTCCTCCGTTTTCTTTTCACTCTATATTTCAATCTACAGATTAAGGGTAACTCTTCCTTAAATAATAGTAGGGGACTTCTTAATAATAGTCATTCATGGAATTGTCTGGCAAGAAGACAGAATAGGAACAGCTCCAAGTGACAGTTTCCATCGTTGCCAAAACCTCAGCATCACATAATACATCCATGTATCAAACTTGTACATGTAGCCTCAAACCTAAAATCAAAGTTTTAATTATTTAACAAAAGATAGTCATTTACTTTCAATGCCTTGACTAGAGTTTTAAAAATATTACTCTATATTAAAATTGATGTAAGTCATCACCTCACTAGTCTCTAAGCCCCTTGCAGGTCTAGATACTATTTTTTTAATCTGTATATATCCACAGTTTAGTTCCTGAAAGCAGTTGGTTTCTCATTAATATTTTTCTGAAAAATTTATAGGAGCAACAAAAATGCCAGCAACCTTAAAAAGACCAATATTGAAGAATTTTCCATATGCTATTGAGGAGAATGTATATAATGGGGTTGTTGGTTGGAATGTTCTGTAAATGTCTGTTAGTTCCATTTAGTCTAGAAAATGGTTTAACTGATATTTCTTTGGTGATTTCTAAGTGGCATCTTCATTGCTGAGAGTGAGGTGTTGAAGTCCCCTACTATTATTGTATTGCAGTACATCTTCTCCTTTAGGTTTCTTAATATTTGCTCTATATATTTAGGTGCTGCAATGTTGGGTGTATATATATATAAACATATATTTAGAACTGTATGCCCTCCTGCTGTATTGACCATTTTATTTTTATAAAATGTCTGTCTCTTTTTATAGTCTTTGGCTTAAAGTGTATTTTAACTGATATAAATGTAAAAACTCCTGCTCTTATTTGCTCTGTCTCCATTTGCATAGAATATACTTGTTCATCCCTTTACTTTCAGTCTATGCATGTCCCTAAAGGTAAAATGAATCCAAAACAGCATGGTATTGATATAAAAACAGACACATATGTACAACACAACTGCATAGAGAACCCAAAAATAAATCCACACATTTATGCCAAATGATGTTCAACAAAGACACCAAAAACAGTACAGTGTCTTCAATAAATGATGCAAAGAAAACTGGATATCCACATTCAGAAGAACGAAACTAGATGCCTATTTCTGCCATATACTGTAATTGAATAAAAGTGGATTATATACTTAAATGTAAGGCCCAAAACTAGGAAACTTCTAGAAAAAAAATAGGGGTACTGCTTCATGACATTGGCTTGGACAAGGAATTTTTTTTGTCTAAGACCTCAAAAGCACAGGCTGCAAAAGCAAAAATAGACAAACAGAATTATGCCAAACTAAAAAGCTTCTGCACAGCAAAGGAAACAATCAATAGAGTAAATAGATGGCCAAAAGAATACTAGAAAATATTTGCAAACTATGCATTTGACAAAGGGTTATATTTAGAAAATATAAAAACCCAAAAAAATCAATAACTAAAATAAAAATTAAAGAATTAAAAAAATAAATTTTAAATCGGGAAATGGTCTGAACAGACATTCCTCAAGGCATACAAATGGGCAAAAGGTGTGTGCTCTACATCACCTGACCAAAACTGCTCAACATGACAAATTCTAAGGAAAATGCAAATCAAAACTGTAATGACATGGTGCTTCCTATAAGAATTAGATTCATAGAGAGGCAGTACATCTAACCATGAAAATGCCATTTTTCATCTGTTACTAGGTGCCAAATAGATGTTTCAAATTAGAGGAATCTGTGTTTCTTTGAGTCTCTTGCCAGCAGGGTTCTTGTCCATTCAGCTAAGAGAGGTACTCAAGATATTTGAAAGGCATAAGAAAAACCCGAGCATTTTTTTTCCTTCGATATTCCAGTGGCTAGTGGGTGGAACATTTTTTGATGCAAGATTTTGCATTGAACTCAGTTGTTGTGCTGCATGCAAATAATTTATCTTGAGAGTATAGGAATATCTAATCATTAGTAGTTTCTATTCTGATGGCCTCAAGGGTGAATCAGAGAGAGAGCTAACAGTAATCTTTTCTGAGCTTGATTATTTATTTTTGTGATAGTGTATTCATTTTTGTTTCTGTGTAGCAATTTTCCACATACTTAGCTACAAACAAAACGTATTTCTAAGCTCATATTTTTTGGGTCAGCAGTTTGTGCACTGCTTAGCTATGTCCTTAGCTTCATTGATGTGTTGGCTGGACTGGATTCTCATCTGGAAGCATAACTAGTGAAGATTCTAATGGGGAAGAATTCCAAGACCAACAGGTAAATGGCGTTATTTATTTCCTTTTGTTTGTATGATGGCTCCAACTATTTGCTCTTGGTTGGCTAGAGGCCACCCTCAGATCCCAGAGAACTCATAGTTCCTAGAGGCCACCTGAAGGTTCTTGCTATTTGAGCTATCCAACGTTACTTCTTAATTTATGAGCCCAAAAGAAAATTCTTTCATTTTTTTCTCTTTCTATTCCCTACCTCTTTCTCCCACCCTCCTTCTCTCCCCCAACCCAGTCTGCTAAAGTGGAGTATTATATAATGTAACATAATGATGAGTGTGACATCCCATTACCTTTGGTGAAAAGTAAATACCAGGTTTGGCGTGCACCTAAGTGTAAGGGATTAAAGAAGAGGTGAGCATGAGGAGACATCAAATCACTGGGAGTCACCTTGGTATATCTAAGATTACGAGCACCTCTTGCCTCATATTAATTTATTTCTGCTTGGCTCCCTTTGGAATTTCAGTTTTTCTGATAGGGTTTCAACCCTGACACTGATAGAATATAAAAAATACCTTGGCTGGTGCGGTAGCTCAGGCCTATAATCTCAGCACTTTAAAAGGCTGAGGTGGGCAGATCGCCTAAGGTCAGCAGTGTGAGACCAGCCTGGATAGCATGACAATACCTGTCTCTACTAAAAATATAAAAATTACCTGTGCATGGTGGCCTATGCCTGTAATCCCAGCTACTCAGGAGGCTGAGGCAGTATAATTGCTTGAACTCGAAAGGAGGTGGAGATTGCAGTGAACTGAAATTGTACCACTTGCACTCCAGCCTGGGCTGCAGTGCAAGACTCCATCTCAAAAACAAAAAACAAAAAACAAAAAATATTGTGCTCAGTGAATACAGAATTCAGAAACCTACAGGTCATAGATAGGCCTAATCATATTTCTTTTCTCTAGAAAACTTATAACAGCAGGATCATCCTTCAACCCATGAGGAAATGGTAAATACAGTTGTATATTCAACAGAGGAATAATACTTAATAGATATCACTTAGATGGTTGGTACAAGTAACTGAAAAGCTCCACTAACTTAACATTAAAATAGTAATCAAATCACTACCTTTAAAAATTTTTGTCTTTGGATTCATGGGGTACAGGTGCAGATTTGTCACATGGGTATACTGAGTGATGCTGAAATTTCAGCTGTGAATGATTCTGTCATTGCAGTGCTATTCACGATAGCAAAGTCATCACCATTTTAAGGCAAAATTAAACTCTTGAATATGCTTATATTTGGTTATTTTTCCCTCAAAATACTTTTTTGCCAAAAAGCTTAAAAGGAAGAGATTTTAAGTAAATATATTTTTATTCATAGAATATGGTTAGAAAGTTATCGGCTTTAATATATTACATCCATAATAAAATAAACATTTTTTTGTTTATTTTTATTTATTTTTGTTTGTTTGTTTTTGTTTTTGAGACAGAGCCTTCCTCTGTCACCTAGGCTGGAGTGCAGTGGCATGATCTTGGCTCACTGCAATCTCCACCACCCTAGTTTAAGCAATTCCCCTGCCTCATCCTCCCATGTAGCTGGTATTACAGGCACATGCCACCATGCCTGGTCCATAGATTTTATCTGTCCTTGCAATTAAGCTTTATAATAAGATCAGCATAATTCCAGTAAGGTAGATAAAATGTAATTGTGTCATATTGGGTTTGAAAACATTCTGAAGCAGAATATAATATGTTAAGTTTAATAGATAAATTAAACATTAATACTTTGAATGTTCTTTGGATGGTTAAGTTGCTAATTGGGAAATGTTAACAGGAATGCTGATATAAAACACCTAAGAGATATTATATTCTAAACCTAAACATAGCAAGTGTTGGAGATGATTTTACAGTCCTTCTTTTTATTGTCTTACTGAATAATGCTCTAGAACCCACATCCTTTTATGTATCTCAATGACTTAATACCTAAAACAATTTTCTTAGAAAAACTTCTGTCTGAGAATTCTGTAGGTGTAAAGCACATGCCTAAGGAGAATTATGCTCAATGTCTACACTTAATAGCTTTGGAACACTTCTTATAATCCTTATTATTTTGTCTTATTGAATAAAGCTTTTAGATTTTTATTCCTGTATATGAGTTAGTGATTAGCAAAGCAATTATTTAACAACTTGTTTATAGAGCTGTGGTATTGCTGGGACCGTGTCTGCACAGATGACAAAATGTAAATTTCCATCAAACTAGAAAGTACAGAATAATATGAACTTATGTGGCAAACTATATGAGCAAATCATTTAATGATTATTTGGTAGTAAGTTGTGGTAAAGGAAACACAAACTTAATAGGTTTGCAATGTTCTTTCTTGTAAATACTAACAATGAGATGATTAAAGGATCATATGCTCTTTTTGGCTTTTCACTATGGCTTTTAGTTCAAATTTCTGATGATAAATGATTTTGTGTGTTTATAAGGACATTTTATCTTTAAGATAATCTATTTCTTACTTGGAAAACAGACATATAATCTGAGGTTTTGTATAGTAAGTAAAAAAATTACTTGTTATTTTTTAAGTTTCTATTTACACCAGAAGTAATAGACTATTTTAAGTGTAATTAAAATTAAAATAAGTTGAACTTTCGAGTACACTCAATTATGCTATGCAATATAGCTTTTTAAAGTGAAATAATGTTTATTTAAAATAACAACACACTTTTAAATAATTAACTGCCATTTATATGAACTAAAGCAGGAAAGTAGGTAGACAAGACATCTGCTTTAGGTTATTATTACGTAACATGAATGCATGTATGCATGTGTGCATATGCATACATAACTTTGAAACTCAGAACTGAAACTTCAAAGTAAGTTTCTATGTACATATATCAAGTGATAGAAGATCAATCTTATAAGCAAAGTGAATGACCAAGCCAGTTTCTCTTAAAGAATATGCCAAGCAGCACTCTGTGATGAAAGAGAGCAGGACCATTAGACTATTATTAGTTAAGAATAATAGTCATGATTCCGGTTGAAGTAGGCATCATCCTGACTGTGATATCCTGAAAGTCATTTGAAACAAATACTGTGAGCCTTTGGAGCTGGCATAAGTCATGTCATATCTTACAGTGGAAAGAAATGGGCTTCTTGAGTTCATAGGTAGAACTGCTTTAAGGCCCATCACCTAAGGAAATATACTGCTTGGTACCATGGACAGTTCCCAAGGGCACTGTGGCAATCCATCTGCAAGCACAGAACTATGACTTTCATCAAGACAATAAATAAAATAATGGCATGTTCACACATCAGTGATGAACCATAGAACACTTTGCCATTTTTTGTTAGTGGATCAAACGAGATCTATTCTTAAGCCCTTTCTCTGGATTTTATACATAAATTTTCTAGTAGCCATTTTCATATTTTTGGGCCTTTGAAACAATGATATACCTTGGTGTACTTTTGTTACAATTTGCTTAGATTTTCAGCTTACATCTTTCTCTCCAGAAACAGTTCTTTCTGAAGCACAGGTGTTCACAGAGGAGTTATGGGCTTTCTTATTAAAATATTTATTGATATATTTTCACCAGAACTTAGATTTTTCTCCGGTGGAATTTTCAAATATATTTTTATTTTTATATTTTTTATCACAAAACATATATCTATTTTAAGTATGTAGAGTATATAGGATTCTGATATATGGAGTCTTTATTGATGTGTATTTTTTGGCTGTCATTCATGTGTTTTATCTTCCCATATCTTACCTTTTTATTGTTGTGTGGTGTGGAGTGGGGTAGGGTGAACGGGTCTGTGTTTGTGTACTCCTGGATGTATTAAATTTTTTATTTAAAATATAGTTTTGATATCATTAGCATTTAAAGGGATTTTCATCTCTTACTTGTGGACAATTAATACATCAACAATCTGGACTCGTGTGAATTTAATTGCAGAATTTGAATTTATCTAGAATACTCAAATGATGAATCACTTTCTGTTTATTACTTAATCCCAACTAAATGTACAAGCAATTTGGCAATGACCCACATTTTGTGAGCCATGAACTTTCACATTTTCCTCTAACCATGTGAAGTTGTCAGTAGTTCACTCTATCTCTGAAGACAGTGAAATGCTTCCTTGAGACATCCAACTTTAATTATTGTATTCACCTCTCTAACTTTCCTTGTTCTGTATTTTGGCCAAGAATTTCTATACAATCTGGTGTTTCAGATTCCTATATCTTCAAGCAGGTGTGTGTGTGTGTGTGTGTGTGTGTGTGTGTGTGTACAGACACAGTTAATATTTTGTCTTTTATAGTTTTTCTCTGTATTGAAAGTGATCATGACTTCAAAAATAGAAAAACTTAAACCCACAAAAGTAAACTAACTTATCCCCAATAATACAGGTAGTAATGATAGAGAAAATCTAGAATTTGTGTAAACCTAAAGAGTTCTTGTCTTTATAAGAAAAGCCACTGCATCCATTAGTCATTTGCTGTGAATAAACGATAGCAGTGGCCACAGAGCCAGCAGGTACAGCTAATATGAGGGGCAGAAGTGTTGATGGTATAAATTACATTGTTTAATGTTCAAGAGTAGAGGCAAAAGCGGCCTCACCACAATTATCCTGTGATATTATTTGAAAATTACACTTGAGGCAGAGTTTATCTGTTTCCTTTTTCTTTCTTCAAAATGCTGACTTTCCAGAGAACTTGGAAATTCTATGGACTATCTAATGTTCAATATCAATAAATGAATTCTAGAATAAGAAATGTTAGTTTCAGAACTTACAATTAAAACCTGAAATGATATGACATTATATGCTTAGGTCTTACAAAGTTTAATAAGAACATTTAAAAATGCTTGAGTTAAAAAAAAAAAAGAGAAGAAAAGACAAACCACAAAACAATAACAACAGAAATGTGCTTCAAGTATAAGAAGAAGAATTCTAAAGACAGCATTATTGAATATTTAATTAGATGAAATAAATACTAAGTCATGGTGTATTTTTCCGGTAATCAATGGCAGCTCAAATTATATGAAATACATAAATGATATTCAACATGGGCTAAGAATAGACATTAATATGTGTATCCTTCAAATTAAATAGTTTATTACCTGTGAGGTTTTCAATGCTATTCTCTTCATCTTTCTTTAAAATTACAATTCCTCTTTTGCCTAATTGAAACATGAAATTGTGAATAAATAGAGAAAATCTTGGTAGATTCACCCAGTGTCTACAATGGCCCATTAAACTACAAAACTATTCTTTGGACTAAGACTTTGTTTCTGAATGTTTAAATTTTTGATTAAAAGTAGTTAAAGAGGCCGGGCGCAGTGGCTCAAGCCAGTAATCCCAGCACTTTGGGAGGCCGAGGCAGGTGGATCACAAGGTCAAGAGATCGAGACCATCTTGGTCAACATGGTGAAACCCCGTCTCTACTAAAAATACGAAAAAAATTAGCTGGACATGGTGGCACGTGCCTGTAATCTCAGCTACTCAGGAGGCTGAGGCAGGAGAATTGCCTGAACCCAGGAGGCGGAGGTTGCGGTGAGCCGAGATTGCGCCATTGCACTCTAGCCTGGGTAACAAGAGCGAAACTCCGTCTCAAAAAAAAAAAAAAAAAAAGTAGTTAAAGAATAAGCAAGAGAATGGCCATTAACAGAGCAGTGGCATTAATATATTAGATTATTTGGGGATAACTTTTTTTTTTTTAACAGGAAAGTTTGATGTGGAGCAGAGGAAAAAAATCATGAGAAAATAGCAGTGAGACTTCAGCTGACAGAAGTGTAGTTGGGGACTGATGATATGTGTGCCAATAAAAGATAATCATTGGAACGTTGCCATATCATAAAGCTTTTATAAGGCAAATTCTTTTTACTGTCACAATGGACCATGTACTATGAGACTTGTTTTCTAAACTTAACTCACCACTGAAAGCTTTGGGGAAGTGCTTAACCCTATTGCATCTTAGTGTTTTCATTAGCAAAATGATGACAGTGGACTAGTGGGAGTATAAAATATAACTAAATTTTAAAGGCTAAATAATTTTTACAATTTATAAATATTGAACAAGAGGGACTCATTGAATATTAATAGAAATTAACTTCATTATTTTCTTTCTTTTGCCCATCATAAGCCACTCTGTGTGATACATTATTTTCTTCTATCTTGGTTGGTTGAAATCTGAATCTATCCTCATCAACTTTTCTGACCATTCTTACACAATAAAATGTTTAAAGTTTAATTTATACTCCTCAAACTACTTTATCTCAATAATACAATATAGGACATTTTGAGTTGTACTTTTCTTTTTGCTCTTGTGCTGGGTATACTTCGGGCTGGCTGTTGCACTGAACAAAAGGGCTAAAGTTTATTGGTCAGCTTCCATTCTGTTTTCCTGCTTAGAGTTTCTTTTGTTCCTCCAGTATTTAAAATGTAGTAACCTATTGCTTCTTTCTGATTATGAGTTAAATCTGAAATATTCTCAGTAATATTTCATTTTGTGATGTGTAGCTCTCATAAGAGCTTCCCATAATTGCTGATGATATAGTTGAAAACTATCATTACCTTATTGTTGCTGAATGCAGGTCCAATGTCAAAACACCTAACACTTCTTCAAAATATACACATACATTGTAGTACTCCCAGCATCTTTCCCTTGTGTTTTCTCTCTCATTTGCTCATGCTGAGAAGACTGTGGGTCAAATTCAACATAAACATTATTTGCCCTGATGAATGCTGACTGACAGCCTTCACCAAGTGGTGATATGCTTTTACTATGCTGTCAGAGCAACCAGTCTGTGACAGTCTTTTGTGCTTTGGTTTTGTTGAAATGAATCAGACATCTATTTGCAGTGTCACCAAAACTCCAAGATATACATGTAAATCTTGCCTAGTGGGCCTACCAAAGGCTTTTATCTTGAATGCTTAAGCAGTGGGAAAATACACTCTGATGTCTCCAGAGATGGATGTGATTCACTGCATACAGACATGGCTTTCCAAAATTTGTCTTCTAATTTCTAGTTAACGCAGCCTTTCCAAGCTCTTTTGCAGGCCTGAGGTCATGAAAGGTTTGCAAACTAGCTCTTTTATGAGCTTTGGAACATTCTGGTGTGATTAAATCACACCTCCCTTTGGATTGTGGCATTCTTTGTGCCTATTATCTTGCAACCTCAGGCAGTCAATACTAAGGTAGCAGAAGTTTTAACTTGCTTTTAAAACTGCACATAATTTATTTCACTGGTGCCAATGTGTTCTTTCTAGTAACATGCACCAACAGTTGAAGTAATTTTTATTATTTCCTCCTAAAATTGCTGTTCTGATATGGATAAGCAGATTGAAAAAGCATTTTTAATAATATAGTAGGTAAACTATTAGGTTTTTAATAATATAGTAGGTAAACTATTTAAATATCTTCCTCTTGGAGACTTTTAATGTCCTGTATCTTATTAAAGTTCTGAAAAATGTTTGCAATAAAGAAAGTTAGATAACTCCATTTAATTTGATTTGACTTGTATTTCCTGACAATTTTTATTATTCCTTTTTTTTTGAAACGACTCCCAACATCCTGCAGAATAATGTTGCTTTCTTGGGGCAATAAGCTGAGGGTTTTCCACTCCTGATTAGTTTCCTATATAAGAGCTATCTAGTCTCACAATTCTTTAATTTTAATATCTGGGCTGGTCTAGTAGTAGTGGATAATATTAATTTATGATTTTACTTTAACTTTGGATGTACAAATAGTATCATAAACAAATTAATTCAAGAGACGATAGTATCTCCAAAATTGCACATTCAGACCTTTCTACACCCCATATTGTGAAAGATTAACACATGCATTTATTTAACTCCTTCAAGAAATAATTACAGAGTTCTTACAAGTTTCTATATAATGAAGAACATTTCTGGTTGTGAATTTTAAACTCTTTAAATATCTTATAATTATTACAGAAAGACACTTATGTTAAGAATGTCTGCAATCCAGTACTGGTCACATATTGTGTCCAATAATAATTATAATAAGCATTTACTGAGAAATTACAATGAGGCAAATACAGTACTCAATGCATATTACGCATTGTCTTACTGAATAATAATAATTATGATAACCATAGAATGGAATCTGTTTATCATAGAAGGTATATACTAGTGTACCTTTAATTTACAATTTGGGGGATTGATAGTCAAAGAGAACACATAACTTTTCCAATGTCATGTTATTGAAGAGTTTAGATAGAAGCAGTCAGTGGTTTCTAACATAAGAAACTACTCAGAAGTTAAGAGATTGAGGAAAATACTCTGATGTAAATTTCACAACTGAATAGGTATTTATGGAATAAGATCAAGACTTTCTATGCAGAACATGCCATTGACTGACAGTATAGAGAAAGAAAATGCCATAGTACACTTGAAGAACTGCATATTTAGGTAGCACTATGCAAAAATTTTACCTAGGAAGAAGTAGGCGCTGGCAAGGCTTTGGAAATGAACCATAATAAAACATAATAATCTAGTTTCAAATAAAGTTAGTTTTCCAAATGAAAAATACATTCCAGTCAATGGTTATTTGGGGAAATATTTAACGTTTCTATGGGGAATTTCTTGGGATGTTTAATATCAGATAGCTTGTGAAGCATTACTGATATTTAGAGAGTAGGTGTCAGGGAAGGTAGACATCTTGCAAATTGTTCAATCAATATTCTGCATGAGGAAGAACATGTTTAAGAACTGCATACATTTTAACCTTCTTATGGAATATCTACATCATAAAAATATTTATTTTTATATGAATCTAGAATCCAACTTTTTAGTAGAATATCTTTAATGCATAATTTTCCCCCACAAGAATATGACCTCAGTATAAATCAAGAGAAAAATCACCATTTATTTTCTTGTAGTTTTTCTAAGATTTCTAATTTCAGAAAATCACACTAATAGCAATGCCTCTTATAATATTTAGTAGCTGAAATAGTTTGTCTCTGCGTCCCCAGTCAAACCTCATCTCAAACTGTAATCCCCACGTGTCAAGGGAGGGACCTGGTAGAAGATAGTTGGATCATGGGGAAAGTTCCCCCAGTGCTGTTCTCATGATAGTGAGTGACATCTAAGGAGATCTGATAGGTTAAAAGTGTTTGACAGTTTCTCACCCCTCCCACCCCCATCACTCTCTCTCTCTCACCTGCCACTGTGCAAGATGTGCCTTATTTCCTCTTCACCTTCTGCCAGAATTGTAAATTTCCTGAGGCCACCCCAGCCATGAGGAGTTATGAATCAATGAAACCTCTTTTAAGTTACCCAGTCTCAAGTGTTCTTTATAGCAGTGTGAAAATTGACTGATAAGAAAATTGGTCCTGGGAATGCAGCACTGCTCTTAAAAATAACCTGAAAATGTGGGAGCACCTTTGGAACTGGGTAAAAGGCAGAGGTCAAACAGTTCAGAAGGCTCAGAATAATGCAGGAAGATGAGGGAAAGTGTGGAACTTCCTAGAGACTTGTTGAATGATTTTGATCAAAATACTGATAGCGATATGGACAGTGAAGTACAGGCTGACGTAGTCTCAGATGGAGACGAGAAATTTATTGGGAACTAGAACAACGGTCACTCATGCTATGCTTTAGCAAAGAGACTAGCTGAATTTTATCTCTGCCCTAGAGATATGTGGAACTTTGAATTTGAGAGCAATGGTTAAGAGTATCTCACAGAGGAAACTTCTATGCAGCAAAGTCTTCAAGATGCGATGTCTTTTTCTAAAAGCGTAAAGTTACATGTGTTCACAAAGAGATGATCTGAATTTGGAAGTTATGTTTACAAGGGAAGCAGAGTATAAAAGTTTGCAGAATTTGCAACATGTCCATGTGGTAGAAAAGAAAAACATATTTTCTAGGGAGAAGTTCAACGAATTTGCGACATGACCATGTGGTAGAAAAGAAAAACATATTTTCTAGGGAGAAGTTCAACGAATTTGTGACATGACCATGTGGTAGAAAAGAAAAACATATTTTCTGGGCAGAAGTTCAACTCTGCTCAGAAATTTGCATATGTAAAAGTGCAAAGGGTGGAAGCCCCATGCCTTGGCAGCTTCCACGTGCTGTTGAGCCTGCAGGTGCACAGAAGTCAAGAACTGAAGTCTGGGAACCTCTGCCTAGATTTTAGATGCAGGGAATGCCTGGATGTCCAGGCAAAAGTTTACTGCCCTCATGGAGAGCCTCTGCTAGGTCAGTGCAGAAGGGAAATGAGGGGTGGGAACCCCCATACAGAGTCCTTACTGGGGCACTGCCTAGAGGAGTTGTGAGAAGAGAGCCACCCTCCCCCAGATCCCATAATGGTGGACACACTGACAGCTTTCACCATGGACATGGAAAAGTCACAGATACTAAATTCCAGCCCGTGAAAGCAGCTGGAAGGAAGACTGTACCCTGTAAAATCACAGGGGTGGAGCTGCCTAAATCATGGAAACCCACCTTTTGCATCAACCTGACCTGGATGTGAGACTTGGAGTCAAAGGAGATCATTTTGGAGCTGCTGTGCTGGATTTCAGACTTGCATGTGCCCTGTAATCCCTTTGTTTTGGCCAGTCTCTCCCATTTGGAATAGCGGTATTTACCCAATACCTGTACTCCCATTTTATGTAGAAAGTAACCAGCTTGCTTTTGATTTTACAGGCTCATACGCATAAGGAACTTGCCTTGTCTCAGATGAGAATTTGGACTGTGGACTTTTGGGTTAATGCTTAAATGAATTACGACTTTGGGGGACAGTTGGGAAGGCATGATTGGTTTTGAAATGTGAGGACATGAGATTTGGAAGGCCCAGGGGTAGAATTATATGATTTGGCTGTGCCCCCAACAAATCTCATCCTGAGTTGTATCTCCCAGAATTCAGGGGATACAGAGGAAGTTAGCGATGCTTAGGGCACAGTCTTTCCTGTACGATTCTCATGATAGTGAATAAGTCTCACAAGATCTGATGGGTTTATCGGGGCTTTCCTCTTTTGGTTCTCCTCGTTCTTTCTTGCCACTGCCATGTAAGAATTGCCTTTTGCCGCCCATCATGATTCTGAGGCCTCCCAGCCATGTGGAACTGTTAAGTCCAATTAAACCTCTCTTTCTTCCCAGTCTTGAGTATTTCTTAGCAG
Organism: Callithrix jacchus; assembly: GCF_049354715.1. NCBI lineage: Eukaryota > Metazoa > Chordata > Mammalia > Primates > Cebidae > Callithrix > Callithrix jacchus. The sequence continues at coordinate 74,399,518 of NC_133513.1, forward strand.
TGTGAAAATAGACCAATACAGGCACTAAATGGATAACAAAGTCTCCTCTGAGTGTAGGGACTTCTCTGATTATGTAAGGGGTTTAACCCATAAATTTGATCTTGCAAATATTTTGGTCATAAAAATTTTATATATTTTAGGTATACAAAGAGATGTATTGATATACATGTACATTGTAAGATGATATCTATAGTCAAACTCATTAACATATCCATCTTCTCACATAGTCACAATTATATGGGTGTGTGTGATGAGAACACTTTAGATCTACTCTCTCAGCAAATTTCAAATATAGAATACAGTGTTATTAACTACAGTCACAGATATTTTCAAAGCAGAGTGAGAGAGAGTCACATGCTAAAATTAATGGAGGTGAGAGAATCTGTGGTCCTTGAAGTAAAAATGGAGTCACAATGCCACTCTCCACAGCTAATCCTTATGTTTTCATTAGGCCATAAACAAACAAACAAAGAAAAGAAAGAAATAACTAAATGATTAAACTACTCTTTTTATTGTATTTTTTGCATTGAATATATTACATCAGCCACAGAATGAATTAACCAGATTAATTACACTAATTAACTGTTTAACTAATTGACTATTTATATTATGTTGTACCAAGTAATAGATTTTAAAATATGGAATGAGTGGGGGCTAAGAGCTTGGGCTATAGGCATTTGTTAACTTTGCTATTAAAGTCTCAAGTGCCGGTGAGCTTTTTGAGGCACATGTAAACTCTTCAAACAGTTCAGAAAAACTTTCACATAATGACCATTGAGCCACAGACTACATGCTGACTGAGCTACAGTTTTAGGAGTAAAAAACAAAAAAGTAAATCAGAATTGCCTTCTTATTTATTTTATTGATTTCATCCAAGGGTTGTGTGAAAGAAAAAAACAACATCATGTGATGAACAGTCGCTTTTCCGGCAGAAAAGGAAAGGAAAACACTTTGTTAAACACTCAAGCTGTGGAGGAACACTTGAGCAGTGGCATAAATAAAAATTCAGTGTGATTTCTGTTTGTAAACTTCCATGGTTCAAAAATATTGCCTCTGTTTGCCAAATAGAAGTTGTTATAAGCAGCTGTGATGAGATACTCTTTACGAGAAAAAAAAAAAAGCTGATAATCTAAAGCCTCTCTCTAGCACTTTCTATCAAGATTTCTCTGCTTAAATGGAATATTTCAGCCATAATGAAATAAAAATGATACTTCTCCAATTTGATGCTGTCATTCTCAATTCCCTCCAGGGAATGATTATTTACTTAAAGGCTAGTGGCGTGGGGGAGAAGATAAGCAGACATTAAGACAACATTTATTATCTATGGTTACTAATCAAAGGAATTGTCCAGAAGTAAATGAGCAGGACATTTACTATGTTTCTAATGAAAGTGGACTGCTAAAGAAATGCTGAAAATTGCTAGGAAGTGTTTGTAAGGCTTCAGTTCCCTGTCAGTTGCTGGAACACTGAACTCAATGCAACAGGGAATAGAGAAGACTGCTCTGCATCCATGATAGGCATTTCCTTTAAGGTCCATCTCACATGTGGCCATGGAGAAAAATACAAAATGAGATTTCTCCCATAGGAGAGATCCAGGAGCTGTAAAGGAGATGGGGACAAAAAAAGAAAAGTTATCCCACAGTCAGAACCAGAAACAGACTCACCCAAGAACTTGACTCATCTGTCAGAATGAGGAAGAAGCAAAAGCGGAAACCCCTGATGAAACCATCAGATCTCCTGAGACTTACTCATTATCACAAGAATGGCACAGGAATGACAGGCCCCCATGATTCAATTCTTCCCTCTGGGTCCCTCCCACAACACGTGAGAATTCTGGGAGATACAATTCAAGTTGAGATTTGGGTTGGGACACAGCCAAGCCATATCAATTAATTTCGTTTTTTTTTTCCTGGTAGTAAAAATTCACTACCCAAGACTGACTTGCATATAGAACAGATCATGAGACACAGTTCTGGTCAAGGAGATGTAAGGAGTTACAAGGTGGGGCTCCAAACTAAAAAAGTAAGGAATTGGTCCTGTTGACACGTTCCTCTTATCATTTTTTTTTTTTGCCATCAGACTTAAACCTTCTCCTAACTTGATTAAAAGCTTGATGCCTAACGGTGCCAGAGCACTCTTGTAAGCTTGAGAGAAAGTCCTATACAATAAGGATAGCACAGTATGAAGTTGAAGGAAACTGACTTTCTGGAAGGATTGTGGAATTTCTGTTCTGAATTGGACTGCTAAACTCTAAAGTAAAGAAAACAAACTTCTTATTTAGTGGAGCCAGAGTTTTGAGGTTGAAGTTTTTCACAGCCAAAACGTATATCTTAATATACTAAACAATCAGCAAAAGTCAGAAAATGATCTATTGAACAGAAGTTTCATGCATTCATTCAAGTCTTGATATGGAGTATCTACCTTTTGCCAAATATTGCCCCAGAAACCGAACTTGGGTCCTTGAGAAAGACTGACAGTTTGCCTTCAAGGACTGTTCATTCTGAGAATCAGCATTTACATGTAAGTGCTGTTGTTCAAGGCAAGCTGGTAAAAGTTTCCATACAAAATAATATTATACTAAGACATTGGAACATTTTCATGTCCTGTAGGGAACCAGCCCTACATCACCCTTGGGTACCCCAAGTTCAGTGGGGCAAAGGAATGAGAAAAAGACAGATTAAGAGAGATAGTGGGACCAGGGGGCCATCACTCATTACTTTGGAGGAGACCGTGAAGGCCCCAAGCTCTGATCATCCACACTATTTATTTATTAGAATCACTTTGATCTACAGGGTAGGTGTGGGGTGATGGTGGGGACAGAGTGATGGTGGAGTGAATCAGTGAGCCAAAACTGAAACAGTGAGCCGGAACTGGTGTATCATTCTAAAGACTGATAACAGTGGCAGTTTTGGAGTTTCACAAAACGAGAACATGTGGTTATCTTTAATTTATTATATATATGCAGTTGATGGGACTGGGCCTTACAAGGAGCCTATAAGTCTGGCTATGTCATAGTGCTATGAAGGGGTTTTATGTCCTTGAGCACCACGTTTATGGTAACAGAACCTGGGTAACCCTGCACCAGAACATGAGGCATGGAGAGGCCTTCCTCCTCAGAGGTCTCCTGCAGCCTTCCACAGTTTGTTGTTCCTTGTTTATGTGTTACTCATAACCAATTTATGTAGGCACTCTGTAAGTCCTTTCTTCTTTGCTGCTTTCCCCAACAATGTCCCTAACATACATCTAGTTAAAAAGAAAACATTTGTTCAACTTCAGTCAGTGAATTGGGTAAAGCTCAGTTCATGGTGAGTTTATGTGCCATATTAAAGTGGTTTCGTGACTGTTTTCCCTAATACTACTCAATAAAATTTGTTTAATTTCACCAAATTGTTGATTAACTACTAAATACTATATATGTGTAAATAGTAAAGCCAAAATTAGTATTTTTGCAATAACGTTTGCCATCTCTTAATCTATAAATTTTTTTTTAATTATTGAATGTTTTTGTTTTCACTAAGATTCATGAATATTTATTTAGCTGTTTGCTTTTCTTGTTTGTTCATTTATTTATTTAAATATCATATGTTTTGATGAACTGCTTTTTATGGATTTTATATTTTATTCCAGGATCTGGCAAAAGAAACAAGCTTAATTTTGTAACACAGATGTTTTTCTACAACTTTATGTGTGAGTCACACTCCCACTTTTAGCAAATTCAACAAGTTATTAAGGATGATAGTACACCTTGCTATTGAAAGAAAACCATATTTTCCTTTGATGAAATAATAATGAGCTAACATCTATACAGATACTGTGACTCGATAGCTAAGTGTTTTTACACATTCAATTATTAACTGAACTTAGGATACATTAATTTATCATAGCTTTACAAATGAAACTTAAATATAATGCACCAATATATGATGGACAGGATACAACTAGATACTTAAAAACATGCTCAATAGTTAAGGAGACTACATTTAAGAAGAAAGCTCTTTAGAAAGTATTGGAAAAGTGCTCATCCACTACTTTCAGGTTTCTGAAATCTTTAATTAATTGATCTAGGAAATTTTTTTTTGAACAAAATGAGATGAAGTATAAATACTAAAAATCACATTTTAAAAATGATTACTAGGCTATATTTCTAAAATTGATACTATTATCACTGAACATAAATCAAATAGTTAAGAATAAAATGTGTGAATTTTACAATAAAGCAACAACAAATCATGAAATAGCTGAACAGTTCTTCTTTTAGATATAAATCATGTTATCTGGAAGAGTGATAATATCTGGCATTTACTGGCAAAGGTCTGGTAAACAATTTAGCGATAGAGTGTTTAGTTCTTTTTGTTGTTGTTATTTTTAATTTTTTAAATATCCATGTAGTTTAAATAATTGTGATTGAGAATCTTTTCCTTAAACCCTAGATAAGTTACTAAATTATGTCATGCCCTGTGCTTTCAGGTTACTGTGGCATAACTGTGGGAAAGCAAGGAATATGTTTATTGACTCATTTTTTTTTTTTTGAGTTGGAGTTTTGCTCGTTACTCAGACTGGAGTGCAGTGGTATGATCTCGGCTCACTGCAACCTCCACCTTCCATGTTCAAGCAATTCTCCACCTCAGCCTCCTGAGTAGCTGGGATTACAGGTAGCTGACACCGTGCCCAGCTAATTTTTGTATTTCTAGTAGAGACAGGGTTTCCCCATGTTATACAAGCTGGTTTTGAACTCCCGACCTCATGTGATCCATCTGCCTCAGCCTCCCAAAATGCTGGAATTACAGGCATGAGCTACGCTGCCCCGCCTATTGACTCACTTTCATTCTGTCTAAAATAAGCAGTTTGTGTTTGCACTGTGTTCCTTAACTGTCCACAGGGTATAAGGCAATGTGCCAGGGTCCAAAAAATAAGATAACTATAGAATCTCTTCGTGGAACAGACTCAATGGTGAGGTTGTTTGTAGTGTAGGTTCCTGTCTGCCAGCTCATAACAATGCTAAAATATTGCAGAATATTATGGGATGATAAAAATTTGAGAAGATTTTATTCATGTTTAATGGTATTCTCAAATAACCTGCATGAATGGGGGATAAGGACACAGACAATTATATAGAAACAGAGTATATCTAACTTCTAGTAAAAATGAGTCTGGTTATGTTGGATATTACTGTGTTGTTCTGTTGAATTGGGGTTCAATTTTAAATCTGGAACTGAGTTTCTCTAGAAAAACTGATGCTACGCTGACTGCAGGTGCTACTCTAGGCTTCTCTGCCTACCCTTTCTCTCAAAATAACTCAGCTTCTTCTCTAGATACATACTAAATAGTTTAAATTAAGGGCTTGCTTGAAGGAGTTTAAAATTCTGACTTCACAGATGTGTTTTGTTTTTAATCTGAGTTTTTACGATGTATTGATCTATTCTAGTCTTGGATCCTTGATGTTTCTGGGGCTCTATGCAAAATATGAATGATTTTGACATGAAGAATTGATATAAAAAGAAATTTTACCTGGGAAGGAATTTGCAAAGCAGTGATAAGTTTCCTTCCATTTCATCATCTTATATTTGCTTTTGTATGAAACTAATTAATAGAAGCCAAACATGCTGCGGGGAAAATCTGTTGAGAAAAAAACTAAAGATTAAAAATAGTAACATTATACATACAGAATTCATTGTTCAATTAGAGCCACAATCTCCACATATAAATTCAGCTTTACAATGTTACTCATGAATATGCAACTCGTGATATAATATTGATTGTTCCTGATCTCTAACTTTTGAGGAGTTTGTTAAAACTTACAAATAGTCCCTCCTAAAAAAAAGTATTCAGTCATACATGGAATCCTAGGGTAGGGAAATTGAAATGTTGTTCAAGGGTAAGAAAGAACAGCATTTAAATACACATTGTTTTGTACTTATCTGGTCACTACTTCTAATTTCAACTTCAATCTAAGAAAAATTTTAAAAATATTTGACTTGTCTGGCACTAGTTAATTGGGTTTTGCTGATGATAATGGAAACCATCTATATGTATGTATTTTAACTATCACGATAAATATGAAGGTCACCTTTGTCTACATGACTTTGCTATTTTAACAAATAAATGCTTCTTTAGATGTGACTTTCAATCAACAAATAACTTCACTTTTTGTTTCATGAAATTTCTGAAAATTAATTTATTTGAATAATAGCTTGCTCACCTGAACAACTTGCTTATCAAACAACAGTTAAATTTTCAAGATCCCTGCATTCAAAGAACCGTCTTGAATCACTAGAATCACCTTAAATCTCTGTATTAGTTTTTTTCTTTTTTCATTTTGAGACCGAGTCTTGCTTTAGAGTCCAGTGATACAATCTTGACTCACTGCAACCTCCACTTCCAGGGTTCAAGCAATTCTCCTGCCTCAGCCTCCTGCTGAGTAGCTGGGATTACATGTATGCACCACCACACCTGGCTAATTTTATTGTATTTTCAGTAGAGACAGGGTTTTACCATGTTGGCCAGGCTGGTCTCAAACTCCTGACCTCGTGATCTGCCCGTCTCAACCACTCAAAATGCTGGTATTACAGATGTGAGCCACCTCACCCTGCCTCTATCTCAATTTTTAAGATTTCATTAAAATTGCTGTATGCATACAATTCTACTCCCAGGCATATACTTTACATAAAATCATTGAAAAGTGACTCCAACAAATAGCGTACAATGTGTGCGTATACAATCTCATTTATAAAAGAGGCAAAGGACTTGAAATAGATATGTCTCCAAATAATACATTGAAATGGGCAATAAGAATTTAAAATGTTCAACATTATTAATCATTTATGGAAACTGAAGTCAAACCATTTAGATACTACTTCATATTTACTAGAATGGCCATATTAAAAACAAACAAATGAACAAAATAGAAAATAGCAAGTTAGTCAAGATGTGGAAAAATTGGATCCTCATAGATTTCTGCTAAAACTGTTAATTTGTGCAGCCACTGTGAAATATTAATATAATTTAGAAGTTCCAATCTAAATATAAAATTACCACAGGACCCAGCAATTCTACTCCCAGGCATGTACTTTACATAAAATCATTGAAAAGTGATTCCAACAAATAGTTGAATAACAGTGTTCATTTGGTATTCACAATAGTCAAAAAGTAGAAAGAATCCAAGTGTCCATCAACAGATAAATGGATTAATAAATGTGATATACATATACAATGACATATCAGTCACTTATAAGAAGGATGAAGCCTTTATACATGCTGAAAACATAAATGAAACTTGACACCATTGTGCTACGTGAAATCAAGCAAAAATAATAAAAGGAGAAATATTTTGATTCAAACTTATATGTTTTACAAAAATCAAATTCAGAAATAGATCAAAGTTTACCAGTGGCTTGTGCAAGAGAAAAATGGAGAGTTATTACACAATGGCTTTAGAGTTTGTTTAGTGTGACGAAAAATTTTGGAAACTAATAATTTTGATGACCACATAACATAGTAATATAATTAATGTCACAAATTTTATACATAAAAATGATTAAAATAGGAAATTGTATGTGACATGTTTAAAAGACTTCAAAATGACAATGTAGTGAAGATAAAGAAAAACTTTTTATAATAATAAAAAAGTCAACCAATCAGAAGAAAACAAACCAAATTTAATTAAATAAAACATTTTAGGGACCCAGCTTCCCCAAAAATGTATCTAGATATTTATATATAATACTAATCTATTTATTTGGCCTCTCAATACATTTTCAAAGCAAACTGTTTACTTTCAAATCACTTTTTTCTCGGCTTAAAGTCTTTTAGACAAAGTAATATGATACTGTGAATGACACACACTATGTCAAATGACAAGATCTTTAACAATGAAGTGCTTAAGGAATACAGTGCAATGTAAGTTTGCCTCTCACTAACATGTTCCTAGAAGGCAAGTGGGTGATCTAACTATCTTCACCTTACAGCTACAGTACATGAATAAAGGAAGAATACTGCTCAGAGCTGGAGATGCATCATGGCAGCACTGAGACAAAATATCAGAAAACTGAAAGGCTCCTGAGGCAGTCATCTGGATTAGTCTCATGACACTGGGCAGGTGCAAATTTAAAGCACTACAGCTGGTGTCTATGGATTATATGTATTAATAAAACCCTGTTCTCCAAACCCTTGAAATTTTTGGAATTTTTTTTATCTTTTTCAGAAATCCTAACGCTGAATAGACAGTTAATAGTAATTTTGTTCATGTCAAACCATATACAGACTACATCTTTGCCAGATACTTGACATTAAAGGGATTGTAACTGTTGGGGCCATGCCTGTTAATTATTTCTTAGAACTAGTGTTTACTAATTACTGGACAATATTTGGCAGAGGTTATAAAATTTTCCTGTTTATTTAAAAATATTGCTATAGAACTTTAGAACTTATTTCTATCTAAATGTAAAGCCCTGTAAGATTACTACAGTGAATAATATGTTATATATTTTCAAATAGCTAGAAGAGAATAGACCTTTCCACAACAAAAAAAAATGATAAACGTTTGAGATGATAGATATGCTAATTACCGTGATCTGATCACTATACATTGTATCTAATGAAACATCATGACATACCCCATAAATATGTACAATTATTATGTGTCAATTAAAAGATTAAAATTAAACAAATATTACTGATGATTTCACAGATGTTTGTTGCCTGGAAAGGAATTTTTCTTATTTTTTGTGTGGCAAATTAAAATAATCTCAGTGAAAAAATATTTAGTACATAAAGTGGGATAAACAAACCATCAATAGAAAATATTATTTTTCCATTAACTGATTGATGACTGTTTGTTTTCCTTCTGACGCTTATTCGTGTTTCAAGGGAAATAAGCCAAAGTCAGAAAGCACAGAATACCCTGGAAATTACAGGCCTAGGTTGCCTGCCTTTGGCAAATTATTAAATCCAAACATTATCTTTTGTTTCTTCTGCCCTGTCACTGGCTTCTGAACACATAACAAGAAAAATCTGGATGATCATATTGAGAAATTACACAACCTAAGTAAGATAAAAATTATACAGTTTAATATTATCTGTCAAGAAACAAATGAAGCCATACAATTCTAAAATCTAATTCCTGTGACAAAGCCTTTGACAAACACAAAGCAGCACAACATAAATCCAGTCCTTTGCCACTGGCTGGAGTAAGACGAAACTATATCATTCTAATCTGCTTTATTTACAAGGGTAAGAATGTAATCTTGTGTCTAACAGTCCTGCAGTCAGAAGCTGGACTTAGCTCACCTCAAAAGAAAAACCTGTAATAGAACTGTGCAGCAGAGCTTTCTCAACTAAGCATTATAACCAGCGTGTTTCCTTGTTCTGTAAAGATTTGTTTGTTTGGAGTTTAAATAATTCCATGAGTATTAATAGATTTAAATTTGGAGGAATTAAAGCTTATAATTATGAGAAAACTTTAGAGATATTTTCTGACATCTAACAGCTAATTTTAAGAGTCATTTACTAATTTAACTCAGCATAGGTTTTATGAATAGAAAATATTATAAGAATCAGTAAATCAATTCACGTTGGCACAGATATACACTGGCTCCATGATGAAGTCAGCCTTGCTTGAAGGATTATTTTCTGTGTGTGTGTGTGTGTGTGTGTGTGTGTGTGTGTGTGTGTCTGTGCATGTGTCTGTGAGGGGGTGTGGAATTCTAGACTAAAATTTCTAACCAAAATATATTTTATTCTTAAATGTTGATAAAATTATTAGCTCAAAATATTAATTTTGTAAGCCTTTCAGAATACAGCAAAGTGCTATGCAAAAAAAAAGAAAACCCACAAAAAATTACATAGGAGAAATTTGAGTTGCCAGGTTGCTGGTAATACTTTAACTGGTATAGTATACCACAAACACTTAAACAAAAGTGGAGCCATTTTTGTGATGTAGAATTAAAATTAATATCACAGTTAACATAAATGCAGAGGTAAAAACTTGGGAGAGGGAAGAGATGTAGCAATAAGAAAAACAGTCTTATTTTTGGAGCAATCATTTTTGACATGCCAGATTAAATAGCTATTTGATTTTGAGGCAATTCATTATTTCAATTTTTTTAACACACATCTCAGGGATAAAAGGGAAGAGTTTTGGGCCAGGTGTGGTGGCTCATGCCTGTAATCCCAGAACTTTGGGAGGCCAACGCAGGTGAATTGCCTGAGTCCGGGAGCAGCCTGGTCAACATGGTGAAACCTCTTTCCTACTAAAAATACAAAAAAAAAAAAGCTGGGTGTGGTGGCAGGTGCTTGTAATCCCAGCTACTCAGGAGGTAGAGGCAGAAGAATTGCTTTAACCTGGGAGGCCGAGGTTGCAGTGAGTCGAGATCATACCATTTCACTTCAGCCTGGGCAACAAGAGCGAAACTCCATCTCACAAAAAATAGAAGAGAAATGTAAGTCTGAACTGCTCATCTCTGTGCCATCATTCCTCCTCACTTTCCCTTCCCTGCATTCTATATTAGAGCTATGCTGTCCTTTTGATTTTTTCTTCCTATTATGAGACCGTCTTGCTGGATACATGGTTGTTTCCTCTCTGAAAATATTATTCTCTGGTTACCTTACGTCCTATTTGCTAACTCTTCCTGCAAATATTTCAAGTCTCAGCATAAACTTTATTTTATCCATAATCTTTGTGACCACCCCCTCCCTCCAAAACTCCTATGTAACCCATATATACATTGTTCTTTCCTTTCTAAAGTACTTAGAGACCCTTGCAATTGTTCAATTATTTTTCTGTGTCTTATAAGGGAATTTCCTTAACTATTCTCTAGACCTAGTAGGTAACAAGGTCTCTACTATTTAGTAGGTGCTCATAAATATGCATTGAATGAACCAATGATTGTATGCATAACACATAATATCATACAAAATGCCACTGCAGTTCATTAGAACATAAAATAATTGTAGTTTCAGCTTATAAGGAATCTCTGGTTACTTAATATCTAACATTCTGTGTCATTTCCTTCTTCATGCCATTATTTAAATTCTGCATTGTTTTGTTTCTAAAAGGACCTAGGGATTTAATCCATTCTTTCTCTTGTGTAAATGTCATCAAGTGTTTCTCTGCTTTAATTACAAGCCAGCTGCAAGCATGACAATATTCAAATATTTTAACTCTACTGTATTGGAATAATCCTCCAGACCTTTGGAATACATATGTGTAATAGTAGTAGTAATAGATTTTTTTAAAAAAAGCAGAAAACAATGAGAAATGCCTTAAAAACTACTAAAACTTTTTAGTAAATTTTTTTAAAGCCAGATTTGACATCGCATTCAGCCCCTTTTGCATCTAGGTGTTTTGTTCTCTCAGAAAATAGATTTATTTTTAAATAATTAACCCACGCAATTCAGAAAGGATTTTAATGGACAAAAATGTAATTTGGTCTATTGTACACTAACTTGGCTTCTCTTGCTTATGATTCTTTTCTGAGTCTGAATCTCTCTATAATCAATTTGTTAGACTAAAATACTCAGATTTCAGTCCAGAGAAGATCTGATCCCTGAGATATTTCATTACTTGTCAGAATCTAGTTGCTTAATTTTCTCTTTCAGCACAGACTCAGTTCTCTTTCACACCTTTGACTCTTGACACAAATAACCAAGGCACCAACCCTAGTCTCAAAAGCATCTATGACCTATGCAGTGTGTATTACATATAATGAATGTAATAAATAATAATGTACAGAATATTAGAACATCTGAATGGGGTTCACAGGATAGACACCTAACAGTTTGAGATGAGAGAGGTAGGATTCTAGAAGTGTTTTTAAGTGGAGTTGACTAAATGATGAGGCATTATCCAGGTCGGAAATAAGGGAAACAGGGCTCTAAGCTAAGAGAAATCCACAGGTGATTAAAAGTGGAATATCTAACACATTTCTATGACTTTAGGTGCTGGAGTGACCACATTCTGAAATGGATATGGGAGCCCATGCATGATGGCCTATTCCTGTAATCCCAGAATTGTGGGAGTCCTAGGCAGGTGGATCACTTGAGGCCAGGAGTTCTAGATCAGCCTGGCCTACGTTCTGAAAGCCCATTTTTATTAAAATCCAAAAAGAAAAAAAAATTAACTGGGTGTGGTGGGGCACACCTCTAATCTCAGCTATTTAGGACACTGAGGTACAAGAGTTGCTTGAGCTTGGGAGGCAGATGTTGAAGTGAGCTGAGATCCCACCACTGTACCCCAGCCTGGGGTAACAGCTGTCTCAAAAACATAAAAAATAAATAGTTATGAGAGCATAGTAAGAACATTACACATTGTAGTCATATAGCAAAATATAAGAACCCCACAAGTATGAACAATTCTTATGTATCAATAAAAAAGAACAGAAGAATAATATTTTTTATCACAAAAAAAGAAGAAAAAAGAATACTGAAAACATAGACCAAAGGCTTTAAGTTTTACTTCATCAAAATACTAAAATATGTTTGTACTTTGTTTGAAATTGCTTGACAGATTTAAATATGACAAAATTAGAGATGCATATTTAATCTATTTCAAAATATTTGTTCTTCTAAAAATGTTTAACACACAATCAGTACACTAAGGCAGAAAAAATGACAAAGCCATGAAGATGTGAGCAAAACGAGAGGCTGCAAGGTGTCTCAGTGTAATTCCTGTTTTTCCTCTTTTTGTTTTTTTCATTTTATCTCAGATTCCTTAGTGCATAAAACACTGTGTGCTCTTCCTTGTGAGATATCAGAGCTTAAGGCCATGTAAATATTGGTGCAATGCAATAAAGTAGAGCTCCATCATGATATTTTCAGATCAATACAACCTAACAGGGATTATGTTTACCAGGCTATGAAGCACACATGTTTTTGACCTTAAAGATCAGCATCATCAGAATCATTATATTTCAAAGCACAGAACAGGATATTTAATACCTCCAGTCACTTCAGAGTTGTGTTTAAATCAGAACCAGGCTTGAAGTGGTAAAATACTAGCATTGCAAATAGTAATGCATTCTTTAGATCATAATAGCTTCCTGAATTGACTGCCTTATTCTTGAGAGAGGAAATAAGTTTGTTTATTGGTTGGGAAATATATTTCTTTGTATACTTAAGGTATTTTGAATATTGAAATATGAGAGCATATTTTTGTAAGGCTTTTCCCCTCATCACAGTGATACAAAAAAATAGAACAAAAAATAAACAATAAAACAGGGAGGGAGGAATGGCCGGAACTTAATCCCAGTAAAGCCTTAATCACTTATTCACATCTAAACCCATCTGTTGTCTGATCTGCAAATAAACTAAAAAGTAATTGCATTGGCTATACTGAAAATAGGCAGCTAATGGGAAACAAAGAGATAATAACATTTTTGTAAAGAGAAAGTTGAACATCAATTGAATTCAGCCAAGGAGAGCAAATGAGTAAGTGATATTAAATACATGTATTTAGAACGACAAATTAGAAATGAAAGTTTTACTTTGCTTAAAAAAATAAGTAATTAGTATTGAGTAGACAATATAATCAAGGCAAAACATCTTCACATATTAGGTACCCAAATAATATTTACTATTTAGTAAGTAATTAAAATTTATAGTGATTTTTCAAAATAAATACTTCATAAAAATACTGTTTATAAAAATGAACTTGAATTGTGAATCAATTATAAACCTCAATTCAGTTATCACATAATGTAATCTTCAATGTCTTCAATTCAGATTTTGTCTGCCATAATGAAATATGAATTTTAATATAAAAATTATGCTTTCTGACTACACATAATTATATTAGGTGTATCACTCTTTACTTGATTCAATAGTTTTGGAGTGCATGTTAACCTTTCAGATTAGATTTGTTCTATCAATTATACTTAACAAGGAAATTTGTATCCTTCCCTTGTAAATTGTTTTAATTCACTCCAATACTTTGTTTTTATAATATTAAAGATTTATTCAATAGCTAATGTCACCCAAAGACTTTTCCATGATGTGTTCAATGAGAGGTCAAGGATAAGCTAAAGATTGTTTCCATACTTTATTTCATTGTTATGAAAAAGCTTTGTATAGACAAGTTAATTAAAAGGTAAACTCAAACCCCCAAACATGAAAGAAAAAAAAACAAAACTTTTACATGAGCTTTCATCTCACTATATTGTTCATCTTGAAAGTTTATAAAATTATTATTAACAAAACTATTTCTTACAAATTACTGTAATGGTGGTGAGCAGATTAGGAGGTCTTTCTTTGTCTTAAAATTAATAAAACTCAACTGTATTTTTAAAAATTTAGCTATCCTTTTTGATTTTTGCCTTTTTCCTTAGACTTTAAAGTCTCAAAGGAATTATCAAGTGAATGAATTTACATGTAAGCATGTAAAGTTTTGTGAGTCATGTGTAGCAAGTATTTCAATGTCATATATAGGAAAGTGCTTACATGTTTTGCTAATTTAACTTGCCTCTGAGACAAAATTCTTCCATCTTGTGTTCTAGCCTAGGATCTCCAACTTTCCAGGTTATTAATTGGTAGCAGCATAGCGATTTGAAAGATAAACAGATTTATTTGCGTTGAATTCTGTATTTTGGGCCTTTTGATCTATCTGGGGCTTAAGCACCCCTTCTCACATATACACATAGACACACACATGCACACACACATGCACTACCATCACCAAATGATGACATTTCTGCTGTGTTAATTCACTTAAGAGAGGGATGTAAAAACAGTGGGCAGAAAAATCACAAATAAGGATTCGTAACAGTGAAAATAATTTTAAAAAAAGATTAACAGATGAATAGTGTCTTATTCTTGAGGCTAGAAAAATTTAAAAAAATAGAAACTCTTTTCCTAGAGTGAATATGGTTGGGGATAGAAAAATAAGAGGGAAAACAAATTAATATGTATTGACCACTTCCTGGGAACGGGGGTTTTAAACAAAACAAAACAAAGCAAAAACAAAAACAAAAAATAAACAAAAACCTGTTCTAAATCCTAAGAAAATTTTTTGAAGTTGATAAACCCTAAAAAGAAGATAGCAACATTAAGAAATAGCCATGTACATTGAGAAATTTCAGGGCGGAGAGGTGCTATTTCATGATTTCTAGACCCAACTACAAGAAATAGGCAAGGGAACAAACAAGTGGAAGACTCTATCTCCAAAAATATCAGAACTGCTTAAGAGCAGAATTAATATCATCCTCCTATTATTGATATCAATGCAGGGGAGAAATAATGCAGATCTAAAATAGATTGTAGAGGAAAACTCATTGGCAACCTGTATGTCACTGATAGTTGAGGACAACACTAGCTAATGGGAATGCGAACTGGCTGCATAGACAGATGATACACAAGACAAAATAATCTCTTTTCTCCCAAACCATGCAACATAGATAAAATAGGCGATAATAGAAAAGTATCACAAATTAATTTAATTTATTTTCTTTTGGTAAAACTAAGACATAACAAAAATTAAATTGAGTTAAATAAGTACAAAAGAAGTTATGGCTATGCACATCCAAATATGTGGATTGAGTCTTAACTCAATCCACATTTTGCCTCAGCATTGCTCTTGGCGTTTCAGTAACATGCCATCCTCTCTTCATATCATTTCCTTCTCAGAGACATTGTGACCTGCTTCTCTCATCCAGTGTTACAACTTCCCTGGCATATATCTTAATTCCTTCTGGCCACCACTGGGTATAACAAATCAACTGGACATGCTCCTGACATCCCATTTGGAACAATTCTGAAAATTTAGCCAGTCTTATTAAAAAGTCAGTGGAATAAAATAATAACATGAACTCAGAACTATTATTCATGTCATTGCGTGATTGTGTCCAGAAAGACACACACATGCAGGCATACAAAAAATGAAATTATATGGATATTTATGAAGATATAAAGAAATTTATTTTTTCCAGATGGTGTATTACATAATTAGAAAGAACGAGCTATTTTTTATACATCTTTCTTACTGATGGTTATAGCCCATATCTGCTTCTCAAACACACCAGCTTCTGTGATTGTTTTATTGGCTCTAAGGTCCTGGCATATGGGCCTTCTATTTATTTTTATTTCAAATATGTCCACTTTAATCATGCTGTAGTGCCTTTGCACTATTTATTCTTCCTGACTGCAAATCTTCAAATTAATATTTTCTTTTTTGTAATTCAAATCTCAGCTTATATATTACTTATTTTGTAATTGCTTAGCAATCTGCCATAATGCTCTGTCATAATTCTTTGTGTAATACCTATCGATGCCATCTAGTTCTTCTTTTTCTGGACTACTGTTATATAAACTTTCACGTAAATAACATATAATAAATTGTACTTGTTATGTAGTTATTTAGAACTATGATGTCCACAATGATAGAAATTTTCTCAGCTTTATTCAATGATATATCCTAAGCAGAATAAGTACTAAATAAATACTTTTAATGTGAATAAAATAGTTGATATTTTTCTTATAATGCTATTTATTTGTTTATTATATGCCCAAAACTCTTAAGTTGAGGGTTAGTTCTATAAAAAATGTTTTTCTTTTCATTCTTCACTAAATTAACTGTAATGTATGAACTGTACTTGGCAGACATAAAAGTACTCAGATATATTTAATTATGTGATTCATTTCTCATGGAAGACAAATGAATCATATAATTATTTTTAAAGTCTACTTTCAGAATTTATACTTTTCTGGCCTCACATACACATTAAAAACCTTAAATTAATCACTATATATCTGACAGATCTTTGTACTTTGGGATAAGCCCTTCACAACTTTATCAATAGATCACAATTAAAGTAATTTGAAAAGTAATGCAAGAAGCAGGAAAACTCTGATAATATTTGAAGTTTGCAGGTGTTTATGGAAATAGGCCCTCTTATATACTGCTGTAAAAATCTAACTTGTGCCAGTATTTGTAAAGTGTTTTTTGTATTTTTAAATGTGTACCATAAAAATTAAAATATACTAATCTAGAAAATACACTTTTAAGAATTTATCCTAGTGACATAAATAGACTGATATATCAAATTTCTTTTATATATCACATTTTTGAACAAAAATTTTTATTATAGAGTTGTTTATATAGCAAAAAAGAAAAAATAGAAGCATCCTGAATGTTCAAAAATGAATCAATGATGGTATATCAATATAATGAAAATATGAGCACATACAAACACAGGTCAATATTTTCTAATGTGGTCATATTGGGATGTTTATAGTGCTCATATAAAAAACTGGTTTAAAAGGAATATAGCATGGTTGATATTTTAATACATGTATTTTACATATATCATAGATATATAAACTAAATATCAATTCCATGTTTATTAATTATCTACTTTTACAAAATTAAAATGTACTAGTACCTATAACTGGCATTGCATTTATTTTCACTTTCTTCCTTTAAAATGTTAATGCCTAGATTTTTATGTCATGTTTATATTCAATCGATATGGTTTAGATATCAACTTAGCTCAAACTAACTTATAAATTTCATACAATTTCAGTTAGAATCCAGCATGGAATTACTGTTTTGCAGAATTGTACAGCTTATTCTAGAATTTACCTTTAAAATAATTGCTTCACTTTTCTGTGACTCAGTCAGCTATAAAATGAGAATTATAATATTCTTCACATAGAATAATTGTAAATCTTTGCAAATGACTTAGTAGGGGACCTGGCATACAGTAAATGTTCCAAAAGTTTTTCTTTTGGGTTGTTGTTTTTATTTTAAAACTGGGACTTCAGAGAGATTCAATCAATAATTCTCCCCCCTTACCCATATCAGGCTTCGCACATTGAGAAGTGTGTGAGAAGATTGCGGATGTGACTCAGAAACAAAGATTCAGTGAGCAGTTTTGTTTGTGATGATTTTGTATTTAGGGCTTCCTTTTTTGGAGCTCTTGTCCCGTGCTTAAGAAAACAAGTGTGAGAGCCAACTGCCTGAGTGTGTTGCCTCTGTTTACTCATACTAGTTAATTATGGTTATAACAAGGGAGTAGATAGAGTCATGTGCATTTATGAATTCTTGATTAATCATTAAAGAAAACTTCCCATTTTTATATCATGGGATTTCCATAGCCAGAGCATCACACTATTCTAAGAGCAGGGATGCTGACAGTATGCCTTTCTTTTGCAAAACTGGAGAGCTGTTGGTAACTCAGACATGTTCTTGGGTAAATCATGTTTTTAAAGATTATATATGGAGGTTTAAAGGGCTGAAAATTATTTTCCTTAAATGAAGCCTTGCTTGCATACTCTTCAAATAGTCTCATATACCCACACTTATGAAGCCACTGAGTTAAGTCACGGATGAAGCTGTTGTAACAGAAAGAACTCAAAATGCAGTGAAATGTAAAACTCAGAACTCCTACCTTTTTATCTGCTATGCCCTACTGTTCCTTGCTTGCAATGCTGTGGTGGATTCCTACCCACAATTTGTGATATCTGGACTGTGGGGTAGGATAGAGAAAGTATAGAACAATCTGGCGCTCATTAGGATGTGATGCAGAAGTTGTTCACACCCCTGCACTCCTAGTGATGGAGCAGACCTTAGGTCAGAAGCCGCAGCTAACTGCACAGAGGCTAGGAAAGGTGGCTTCTCAACTGTTTGGCCAGTTCCTCTTCTTAAACCAGGCTCTTTACTAAAAAAGTAGAATGGTAAAATGGATTTGAGAGATAATTACCAGACTGTGATACTGATAATAACTATCTCAGGTAGTTGTTTTCAAAATGCATGTCTTTGAAATATCAACCTAACATGCCTCAGCGGTAACCAAACTATTTCTGAATCTATGAAAAAATAAAAATAAAGGATGACTTAAAAACAAATTTTATATTTTTGTATAATTGCATTATCTATGAGAGAAAACATACCTATCGATAAACTCATTGCCCTTCCTTCCTTGAAGAACAAAACATGAGCACTAGCACGTATAATTCTCTTCTTTTCAATGTCTCCAAAGGACGATTAACTGTTCTTTATTCATCTTCTAGGAGATGGAACTGATGTTCACATAAGAAAGTTTGTTCTGCTATCATGAGACTTGAATTGTTAGAAAGTGCTTAAGTTTTCAAGCTAATATTGTTTGCGATGGTTTTGTCTTTGGGGGTTTGCTCTTTTAAACTTCTTGTCCTGCGATGAAGAGAATAAGCACTAGAGCCATTTACTGTTCATCACTTCCTGTTCAGCAATATCAAGTTAGCATTTTAATATATGCATTTATATATATATATATATGCATTAATATATAGCATTTTTTTTGGTTAAAATGTTTTGTAATTTCTGCCCTAACAAGTAATTCAGCTTATGGGCTGTTTTGTGGGCTGTTTTGAATATACTTCTTTTAAGACAATTCTGAATTATTAAGTTTCGTAAATAGAAAAAAAATTGGTCCATAGTTTTACTTTATGTCTTTAGTGTTTAAAAGGCATTTACTTTCTGTAATAGTTTTCTGGTTGTTGATATTTACATAAGGCAGTTTAAATACAAACTTTTGTTTGCATGAAACATTTTTAATAAAATTAAAATTAAGTATTAATTACTGGACTGGAAGCAAGTACACAATCTTCTTCCTTAAAAAAAAAATCCACATAAAGGGTCACTAGGGGACTATTTGGACAGTACATATGTGCTCTGGTTTCTCTACATGATACCCTGGAGAATTAAGCGCAGCTTTCAAGTCACTTAATTTTCAACCACTATGCAGTTTAACCTCTCAATAAGTTCTTGTTGTATTTGAAGTTCTATGTAAAACCCTTATGATGGCACAGGATTTCAAAGTTACTTAACTAATTTAAAAAAGAGCAAACTTTTTCTTTGCAGTGCATCTCTTAAAACATCATACTCTCCTTCCCTCAGTACACCAAATAATATTTTTAGCAGAAAATAATATGCAGAGAGTCTATGAAATCTGTTTAATTAAGCATAATTTTCTGTAACTAAAAATAATTTCTGTCAATGGAGTTTGCTTTATTATTAGATTATTAATTTTACTGCTAAATTCTATGATTTGGATATGAAGCATCCAGAAAAACCTTCCCAATAATATTTTTTATTTATTTTACCTTTAGTAATATGTATAAATTTTGCAATATTTTAGGAAAGGGAATAATATGATAAAATTCAAATAAATTATGTTAAATTTTTTAAAAAAGACTTAGAAACCAATGTTATAAGGAAAGATAATTAAGAAAATATGTGTAGAGTAAAATAATTAGTAGAAGAAAAAAATCAACTAAAAGTGTATTATTTTTCACTGTCTCACAATATAGTTAAAATGAGGGACAATATTTATAACTTCTTTTTTAGCAAAGTAAATCAAGGTGTTTAGCATTACAAGGCACACAATAAATTCCAAAAGTGAAGAAAAAAACAGAAAACACTATTTGGTGATGAATTTAAAAGCATGATTTGTATGAAATCACTATGTTTCAGAAAAATAATTTAAAGTTGTTAGAAAGATGTAATCTAACCTTGATCTCCTGACACTTTTGCAGTTTTTTCCCATTATAGTCTTCCTACCTCAATTCTATCACCAAAGAAGTAGAATTTTTTACCATTCAGTGAGTTATTTTTTAGATTTATGTACGTATGTACCAATCAGTTTGCTTACCATTTCTATATATGTTCCCTTATTGGCAAATTCTCACATCCCCAAATATAATGAAACCATCTATAATAATATTATTATATTTCTAGGTTGGACCTTATTTTCTTTCATTCTTTTAAAAATATATTTTATTATATTTTAAAAAATTATTTACATTTTTCTTATTGAGAAGACTGCTGTCTTTAATTTAAAAAAAACTTTCTCTCTGGCTTCTATCTAAAATATATGTTTTTGTCTTAAGTGACTTGATATTTACTATGATATTCCTAGATATCGATTCCATCATTCTTAAATAAATTTTTATATTTCTCTTTGGATCTAAACACAATTATCAGAGATTGCCATTTCTCATATATTCTGGAATTATCTTGGCATATATATATGATGTTAATATTTTATATATGATATGCAAAAATAATATATATAGTATTTTTTGAAATATGTGAAATTTTGAATATACATATTTGAGAGTTTTTTTAAAGAATAAAATTCATAGAAACCACTGTTAGAGGATACATTTTTTAAAGATATATATAATGAAATCATAGGGTTTAAAAACTTCTCAGGCTTACAAAATAGTTGCAAATACAGAACAATGTTTTTCTTCAGTCATTTGAGAGTATGTTGTTGACCTGATACTCTATCCTAAAAAATGATTTAGTACATATCTTATACAAAGGTCATATTCTTCTAATTTACTTTAATACCACTATCAAGTTCAAAAATAAACCTTGATTTGTCAAAAATAAACCTTGATGCTATCTGAGATTCAAACTCCATTTCAGTTTTACAATGATGTCTTTTTAGCCAAATAATTTAGTTCAGAATCATGTGTTTAATTTAGTTTTCAAGTGTCTTTAATCACCTCTAACTTTAAATAATCCTTTATTTATTCTTTATCTTTTATGATCATTGCACATGAAATCCTACCAGGCAGTTTTGTTATTTTTAATTGTACTTCAGGTTCTGGGATACATGTGCAGATCCTGCAGCATTGCTGCATAGATGCATATATGGTAATGTGATCTGCTGCCTCCATCCCCCCAACACCTATATCTGGCATTTTCTCCCATGTTATCACTTCCCAACCTCCCCATTCCCTGCTGTCCCTCCTCTAGATCCAGTGTGTGATGCTCCCCTCCCTGTGTCCATGTGTTCTCATTGTTCAACACCCAACTATGAGTGAGAACATGAGGTGTTTGATTTTCTGTTCTTGTGTCATTTTGCTGAGAATGATGGTTTCCAGATTCATCCATGTCCTTCAAAGGACACTAACTCATAGTTTTTTTATAGCTGCATGGTATGTCATGGTATATATATGACACATTTTCCTTGTCCAGTCTATCACCAATGGGCATTTGGGTTGGTTCCAGGTCTTTGCTATTATAAACAGTGCTGCAATGAATATACATGTGCATATGTCTTTACAATAGAATCATTTATAATCCTTTGGATATATACCCAATAATGAGATTTCTGGGTCCCGTGGATTTTCTATTTCTAGGTCCTTAAGGAGTCCCCACACTGTCTTCACAATGGTGGAACTAATTTACACTCCAACCAACAGTGTAAAAGCGTTCCTACTTCTCCCTGTCCTCTCCAGCATCTGCTGTGTCCAGATTTTTTAATGATCACCATTGAAAATGGCATAAGATGGTATCTCAATGTGGTTTGGATTTGCATTTTCTAATGGTCAGTGAGGATGAGCATTTTTTCATATGTTTGCTTGCCTCATATATGTATTCTTTTGAAAAGTATCTGTTCTTATCCATTCTCCACTTTTGAATGTTTTTTTTTTTTTTTCTTGTAAATCTGTGTTAGTCCTTTGTGGATTCTGGATATTAGCCCTTTGTCAGATGGGTAGATTGCAAAAATTTTTTCCCATTGTTTTGGTTGCCAGGTCACTCTAATGATTGTTCCTTTTGCTGTACAGAGCTCTGGAATTTAATTAAATCCCATTTGTCTATTTTGGCTTTTGTTGCCAATGCTTTTGATGTTTTAGTCATGAAGTCATTGCCTATGCCTGAATGGTTTTGCCTAGATATTTTTCTAGGGTTTTTAGGGTATTAGGTCTTATATTTAGATCTTTAATCCATCTGGAGTTAATTTTAGTGTAAGGTGTCAGGAAGGAGTCCAGTTTCTGTTTTCTGTACAATGGCTAGCCAGTTTTCCCAACACCATTTATTAAACAGGAAACCCTTTCTCCATTGCTTGTTTTTGTGAGGTTTGTCAAAGATCAGATGGTTGTAGATGTGTGGCATTGCCTCTGAGGCCTCTGTTCTGTTTCATTCGTCTAGATCTCTATTTTGGTGCCAGTACCATGCTGCTTTGATTACTGTAGCATTGTAGTATAGCTTGAAATCAGGTAGCATGATGCCTTGAGCTTTGTTCTTTTTTCTTAGAATTGACTTGGCTATGCAGGCTCTCTTTTGGTTCCATGTGAAGTTTAAGGTGGTTTTTTCCAGTTCTGTGAAGAGGGTCTTTTGGTAGCTTGATGCGGATAGCATTGAATCCATAAATTACTTTGGGCAGTATGGCCATTTTCACAATATTGATTCTACCTAACCACGAGCATGGAATGTTTTTCCATCTGTTTGTGTCCTCTCTTATTTCTTTGAGCAGTGGTTTGTAGTTCTCCTTGAAGAGGTCCTTCACATCCTTTGTTAGTTGTATTCCTAGGTATTTTATTATCTTCGCAGCAATTGTGAATGACAGTTCATTCTTGATTTGGCTCTCTTTAAGTCTGTTACTGGTGTATAGGAATGCTTGTGATTTCTACACATTGACTTTGTATCCTGAGACTTTGTTGAAGTTGCTAATGTTTAAGGAGATTTTGAGCTGAGACGATGGAGTCTTCTAAATATACAATCATGTCATCTCCAAATAGAGACAATTTGACTTCCTCCTTTCCCAATTGAATACCCTTTGTTTCTTTTTCCTGCCTGATTGCTCTGGCTAGAACATCCAATACTATATTGAATAGGAGTGGTGAGAGAGGGCATCCTTGTCTAGTGCCAGTTTTGAAAGGGAATTCTTCTAGTTTTTGCCCATTCAGTATGATATTGGCTGTGGGTTTGTCATAAATAGCTTTTATTATTTTGAGATGCATTTCATCAATACCTAGTTTATCGAGAGTTTTTAGCATAAAGGGTTGTTGAATTTTGTCAAAGGTCTTCTCTCCATCTATTGAGATAATCATGTGGTTTTTGTCTTTGGTTCTGCTTATGTGGTGGATTATGTTTATATACTCGTGTATGTTGAACCAGCCTTGCATCCCCAGGGTGAAGCCTATTTGATTGTGATGGATACAGTTTATGATGTGCTGTTGCAATGGTTTGCCAGTATTTTATTAAAGATTTTTGCATCTATATTCATCATGGACATTGGCCTGAAGTTTGCTCTTTTTTGTTGAATCTCCACCAGGTTTTGGTATCAGGATGATGTTGGTCTCATACAATGAGTTAGGGAGGATTCCCTCTTTTTGTATTGTTTGGAATAATTTCAGAAGGAGTGGTACCAGCTGCTCTGTACATCTGGTAGAATTTGACTATGAATCCATCTGGACCTGGGCTTTTTTTTGGTTGGTAGGCTATTAATTGCTGCTTCAACTTCAGCCCTTGTTATTGGTCTATTCAGGGTTTCAACTTCTTCCTGGTTTAGGTGTGGGAGGGTGCACGTGTCCAGGAATTTATCCATTTTTTTCAGGTTTACTGGTTTGTGTGTAATCTCTGTTGTTTGTAGTCATCTCTGATGGTAGTGTGTATTTCTGTGGAATCAGTGGTGATATCCCCTTTATCGTTTTTTATTGCATCTATTTGATTTTTCTCTCTTTTCTTTTTTATTAATTTACCTAACAGTTTGTTTATTTTGTTGATCTTTTCAAAAAGCCAGCTCTTGGATTTATTGATTTTTCAAAGGGTTTTTTGTGTCTCTATCTCATTCAGTTCTGCTCTAATCTTAGTTATTTCTTGTCTTCTGCTAGCTTTTGAGTTTTTTTTTTTTATCTTGCTTCTCTAGCTCTTTTAATTTTGATAATAGGGTGTCACTTTTAGATATTTCCTCACTTCTCATATGGGCATTTATTGCTATAAATTTCCCTATAGACATTGCTTTAAATGTGTCCCAGAGATTCTGGTACATTGTGTCTTCATTCTCATTGGTTTTGAAGATCATCTTTATTTCTGCCTTCCTTTCATTTTTTATCCAGTAGATATTCAGGAACCAGTTGTGCAGTTTCCATGAAGTTGTATGGTCCTGAGTTAATTTCTTAATGCTGAGTTCTAATTTGATGGCACTGTGGACTGAGAGACTGTTTTTTATAATTCCCATTCTTTTGCATTTGCTAAGCAGTGATTTTCTTCCAATTATGTGGTCAATTTTAGAGTAAGTGTGATGTGGTGATGATAAGAATGTATATTTTGTGGATTTGGGGTGGAGAGTTCTGTAAATGTCTATTAAGTCCACTTGGTCTAGATCTGAGTTCAAGTCCTGGATATCCTTGTTAATTTTCATTCTAGTTGATCTGTCTAATATTGACAGTGGAGTGTTAAAGTCTCCCACTATTGTTGTGTGGGAGTCTAAGTCTCTTTGTAGGTCATTAAGAACTTGTATTATGTATCTGGGTGTTCCTATATTGGGTGTATATATATTTAGGGTCATTAACTCTTTTTGTTGCTTTGATCCTTTTGCCATTATGTAATTCCCTTCTTTGTTTCTTTTGAACTTTGTTTGTTTAAAGTTCATTTTATCAGAGACTAGGATTGCAACTGCTGCTTTTTTTTTTCTCTCCATTTGCTTGGTAAATTTTTATCCATTGCTTTATTTTGAACCTATGTATGTCCTTGTACCTAAGATGGGTTTCCTGAATACAGCACTCTGATGGGTCTTGACTTTTTATCCAATTTGCCAGTCTTTTGACTGGGGGCATTTAGTCGATTTACATTTAAGGTTAATATTGTTATGTATGAATTTGATCCTGCCATTTTGATGCTAGCTGGTTGTTTTGCCCATTAGTTGATGCAGTTTCTTCATTGTGTCAATAGTTTTTACCATTTGGTATGTTTTTGGAGTGGCTGGTACTGGTTGTTCCTTTCCATGTTGAGTGCTTCTTTCAGGAGCTCTTATAAGGCAGGCCTAGTTGTGATGAAGTCTCTCAGCAGTTGCTTGTCCATAAAGGATTTTATTTTTCCTTCCCTTATGAAGCTTAGTTTGGCTGGATATGAAATTCTAGGTTGAAAGTTCTTTTCCTTAAGGATGTTGAATATTGGCCCCCACTCTCTTCTGGCTTGTAGAGTTCTGCTGAGAGATCCTCTGTGAATCTGATGAGCTTCCCTTTGTGCACACCCGACCTTTCTCTCTGGCTGCTCTTAGCATTTTCTTCCTTCATTTTAACCCTAATGAATCTGAGGATTATGTGCCTTGAAGTTGCTCTTCTTGAGGAATATCTTTATGGTGTTCTCTATTTCCTGGACGTGAATGTTGGCCTGCCTTGCTAGGTTGGGGAAGTTATCCTAGATAATATCCTGAAGATTGTTTTCCAGCTTGGATTCATGCTCTCCCTCACATTCAGTTACACTGATCAAGTGTAGATTAGGTCTTTTCACATAATCCCATATTTCTTGGAGGCTTTGCTCATTTCTTTTCACTCTTTTTTCTCTAATCTTCCTTCTCATTTTATTTCATTGAGTTGATCTTCAATCTCTGATATCCTTTCTTCTGCTTGGTCAATTCAGCTATTGAAATTGTGTATGCTTAGCGAAGTTCTTGTGTTGTGTTTTTCAGCTCCATCAGATCATTTATTTTCTTCTCCAAGCTGTTTATTCTCATTAGCATTTCATCTCACCTTTTTTCAAGGTTCTTAGTTTCTTTGCATTGTGTTAAAACATATTCTTTTAGCTCAGAGACATTTGTTATTACCCACCTTCTGAAGCCTGTTTCTGTCAATTCATCAGATTCATTCTCCATACAGCTTTGTTCCCTTTCTGGTGAGGAGTTGTGATCTCTTGAGGAAGAGAGGCATTCTGGTTTTTGGTGTTTTTATCCTTTTTGTGCTGCTTTCTTCCCATCTTTGTGGATTTATCTAACTGTGGTCTTTGTAGTTGGTGATTTTCGGATGGAGTCTCTTAGTGGACATCCTTTTTGTTGATGTTGAAGCTATTTCTTTCTGTTTTCTAGTTTTCTTTCTAACAGTTAGGCCCCTCTGCTGCAGGAGGGCTGGAGGTCCAAGAAATCCAGATCCTGCTTGCCTGGGGATCAGTCATGGGGGCTGAAGAATAGTAAGGCTTGCTGTCTGTTTCTTCTTCTCTTCATCCCAGAAGTGTATCTACCAGGTGTCAGCCTGAACTCTCCTTTATAAGGTGTCTCGTTTGATATATGGGGGCTGGGGAGCTGCTTGAGAAGAGTCTGTTCCTTATAGGAGCTCAAATGCTGTGCTGGGATCTCCGTTGTTCCATTCAGAGCTGCTGAGCAGGTATCTTTAAGTCTGCTGCAGCAGAACTAATAACCACCTCTTCCCCCAGGTCCTCTGTCCGGGGAAGGTGGGGCTTTATTTATAAGTTCCTGATATGCTGCTGCCTTTTTAAGAGATGCCCTGCCCAGCAACGAGGTAGTCTAGTCACAGTCTGTCAGCAGAGGCATTGTTGAGCTGCCACAGACTCTGCCCAGCTGCTGTGTAAACTTCCTTGCATTTTGTTTAAAAAGGTACAGTTAGAACTGCCTCAGTAATGGCAGACTGCCTCATTAATGGCGGACTGCCTCAGTAATGGAGGATTGCCTGGGTAATGGTGGACTGTCTTGGTAATGGCAGACTTCCTTGGTTATGGCGGACTGCCTCGGTAGTGGTGGATTGCCTCGGTAATGATGGATGCCCTTCCCCCCCGCCGCCCCCACCAAGCTGGACCATCCTGGGTGCAGCTGTGCTTGCTGCAATACTCTCAATCCAGAGCATTTCAGATTGCTGGTCTTTGTGGGGGTGGGACCCACCAAGCCAGATTGCCTGGCTCCTTGTTTCAGCCCCTCTTTTTCAGTTGAATGGGTGGCTCTGTCTTCCAGGCATTCCAGGCACCAGTTGAATCAGCCACTTGGATTTGTGTAAATTTCTGTGCAGAAACCCATGGCTCTGGCTGAAACAGCCATGCTGGAATCTTGTGGTGCTTTTCAGCCCAGGAATATCCTGGTCTGTAGGCAGTAAAAGCTCGTTTGGAAATGTGGTGATCACTCAACCTCTGCTTTGTTCTCATGGGGAAGTACACTCCAGAGCTGTTCCTATTTGGCCATCGTGGATTTCCCCATCCAGGACAGTTATTTTTATTGAATGTTTCTCAGCTTAGATTTGTTCAATGTTGTTTTCATGATATGATGTAGGTTCATGTCTCTTCAACAGCAATATTACAGAATTGATGCTGTGTTCTTCTCATTGCATCTTATTTGGTGGTGCACAATTTAGATTTGTCCCATTAGTAGCTATGGTCACTTCAATAACTATAATAAGGTGTTTTCTGCCTAATGACCACTCAGATGTCATAAAAGTTTTTCCTTTGTAAATAATAAGTGTTTTTTGAGGGGTTGCTTTGAAACTATGTGAATATGTGGTTCTTTTTAAAACTTTCTATTTATGTAACTTTAGATTCAGATGTCTCTATTTTACTTGATGTATTATAATCCATTACTGTAATTATTATTTTGTTTCTCAGATATCCCCAGATTTGGCTGATAGAAATATCTTCATCTTCTGTATGCTTTTGACCTTATATTTTTCTTTGAGTGGGTTCTATCTGGCACAAGAAGTTGCTCCTGGATTATTGTGCATGTTTATGTGCCGATTTCTGTGTCAGCCATTTATCTAAGAAGCCTTGGTTCCTTTTAACAGAGGATGGTACTTAGAAGCCAAAATTCAAATATTTGGTAAGCTTCTTGCTACTGGTGTGGTGCTTCTCCTAGCTCTCTTGGTGAAAGGTTTTGGAAATTTATATTTGATAGCATTCATATCTGCATATATGATTATCTGTCAGTCTTATCTAATTTGTCTATTATCTATCTGTCATCAAAATCACAAATGCACATAGATATAGCCAAATCTAATCTAGTACCATAGAGCTCATTCTAGTTTTCTTCCTTTCCCTGTTTCTAACTCTCTTTTTAAGAGCCAGGAATGCTCTAAATACAGTTCATGCATTTCATGCATCTATTTAATAAATATTTCTCTATATTACCATCCCCCCCTGTTGTTGCTTTCCTCACATCACTCAGGATTCTAAAGTTTGGTTTGTTTCCTCCCCACACACCCAATGTGGACATTCTTTATGTTCCAATCAGCTGGAGATGCCGACTTCATTTGTACTTTAGTATTAGCACTTTAGTAGTTTGGTATTTCATAAGTTTAAAGAGAAGGCTGAAGAAGGGACAATGTACAAGAGAAGGGTGCCAAAAGGAAACGACACGATTGTATTTCTGAAAGTTTCCCTTTCTCCATTCTCACTATTATCATGCATCTAACCTCAGTTTTTAATCTGATTGGTCTTACTCCATCAATCATGTCTCAACACATCCATGTTTACTATCTTGTTGTCTCTCTATGCTACATTCTACATAGTTTATTTATTCAAAAGGATGCCAATTCTATATTTTATAGAACATAATATACTCTTTAATTCTGGATTGAATTTCACTTTCAGACACTATGTGTATACTTATATAAATTTTTAGAAAACATTTTATTATCTTTTATAAACCTTTACTGGACATATTGACACTCTATTTCATATTTAATATTTGTATACCTTATTTTATATCTCAAATTATGTTAATATATTTTTATTCTGAATATGGTAATTCCAATACCTACAGTACCATTTTGCAGTTTCTTGTTTCTTACAACTCTCAATCACAAAGAATGACTTTTACATATAATTTTGTGATCTTTAGTAATGAGTTTATAATATTTGCACATTATTGGTAGGAATTTGTTATAAATTTAATCCTCATTTCCCAAGAAATTATTTGTAGTTGCTTATGTCAGCTTCCTGTATCTTACAAATCTAAGACAAGTTTTATTTTAATTTTTATCTGTGTATTTTTAGTTGGACACCAGTGTTGCAAACATTGGTTGCAATGCTGTATGAAATTCAGCTTGTAGTTAGGAACTGTTAGAAAATAGACTTATTTTCTCTTCCTCTATAAAATGTTTCTTCTTTTCATACTTAGTTTGTCCACTTAAGGCATTGTCTTTTAGGAAACACAGATTTGTTGAGTTCTTTGCTTCACTCTTCCATAGTAGAAACCTTAGATTTTTCCTCATGCATAGCCCATTAAAGTTTAACCTGTTCATCATATTGTCAGAACCAGAAATAAATCATTCATTGGAAATATTAACATACTCAAAACAACTTAGCAAATTGAAAGATGTATATTTACTATGATAGAAATTAATGCATACTGTTTAAATTGATGATGTTACACTTCTATTTTATGTCATCATCTTTCATTTTCTTCAGAATTTTTGATGTAAGAAATAAAATCAGAGTTGATTGTCTTCTTCAGTACAGACTTTCAAACAAATCTAAATGATAAAAAAGACACCAAAATCTCAATTTAAAGAATTCTTCCATTTTTTAGATAATATATTGTTGCTATCACTAATTTTATTTATAGCAATAATTCAGAAATTTTATTTTTTCTTTAATAAAATATTTATGAAATGTAAAATATATTCTTTATGCTCAATTCTATATGATGGATCTCCATCAATGGAGTGAACTGTTGGAATATTAAATTTATTTTTGTTTATCCAATTTTAAATTTTGAGAGGGTAAACAAAAAATTCTTTCAACTTGGAAATTTTTCAATCAGTTTTTTTTAATTCTTTCCTTGAGAAGACTTGTGCTTTGTGCTTCAATGTGTGTGTTGATGTTTTCTAAAAATATATTATTAATAACTATTTAAAACTATATACAGCCAGGTGCAGTGGCTCACGCTTGTAATCCCAGCACTTTAGGAGACTGAGGCTGGTGGATCTTGTGGTCAAGAGTTCAAGAACAGCCTAACCAACATGGTGAAACCCCATCTCCACTAAAACTACAAAAATTAGCCAGGCATGGTGGCAGGTGCCTATAATCCCAGCTATTCAGGAGGCTGAGGCAGGAAAATCACTTGAACCCAGAAGACAGAGGTTCAGAGATTGCAGTGAGCCAATCGTGCCATTGCACTTCAGCCCAGGTGACAGCGTGCGACTTTGACTTAAAAAAAAAAACAAAAAACTGTGTACAAGAATAGTCAAGGCTACAAGACTCTGTTGTTTACTTGGTGACTTAATCATAAGTGACAATAATCACTATAGATTTTAGTTTATGAGATAGGTAATATGGAAGTAAAATACTTTAAAACTGCTTCTTACAGAAATGATTTTAAATATGTCAGTTTATTGCTACAGTACATAGCACGTCTGTTTTTGTCAGCTCGGGTCTATGACCAGTTAACCCAGCAGTAAAGAGAATTGTGCAAATGAAGCCAGAAAATGGGTTTAAATTCCCAATTGGGTCAATTAACTTTCCTTGACTCAAGGCTACTAATGGCACCCCTGGGGCCAGTCAATTTGAATTTTCACTTATTGTCTGGAATAAAAAAATTGCGAAGTGATCGCACAATTCAAAACCCTTCTATTTATAATAATTTACTTTAGCCTTCTCACACCACTAAAATATTGATGATATACCATCTTACAGAAGAAATAATGAGATCTGGGCAAATTTTTTGACTTATTTTAGGGTCACAGTTCCAGAAGGAAGAATAGTAATCCATAACACAGATTTTTTTCTAAGTGAGCAGGTTTATAGGGAGTTTGCAAATATTGACTAAATTTACGTAGGTGTAAATCAGTTGAGTCTGGAATTAAATCCAGTAATAAGACCTTGTGTCTTGCACTATTAAGTCTAAATGCTGTACTTTTTTATTGTAAAAGTACACTTTCTGCTACACTTTGTAGATTATTATAAGAGTTGCACTGTTTTATGCTGAAGGCATACATGTAAACACAAGTTACACTATGTTATTTTTACCAAGTTCTATTGTCTTGTGAAACTCATTGTTGAATTTCACAATGTTTATATTATTTTTCTCCAAACACTAAGAATTAGGACACAAGAGAATATCCTTCATGTTCATCTTAATTTGTTCCTTGTATGAACATGATCAAACACTTATTTTAAGTTTTACCTACAGAGTGATCTTTGCACAACCTGCTGGAGTATGTTGACCTATCAATTATAAATCTCTAAGCCATGGGACCATGTTAAACTCCAATAAAGCTATCAGTGAATTCCAAGCCTGGGGAATGATGTCTAAGCTCCAAGAATTAATAATTATTTGAAAGTTCACAAAGTGTGAAACTGTCAACTCCAACAACTTAACAGTTAGAAAACATCAAGATTACCTAAGTGTCCCAGTGTACTATTATTTCCTCTGTATAATGTGAAAATTTTTTGATAGAACATAGGGATAGAATCTGTTCATAACATAATTATATGATTATTAGATTAAAACCTGACAAAGAATAAAGCTATATGGCATGTTTTAATTATGTAATGATTATTTAATAGGACAATATTTCAGGCAGAATTATAGAATCAAAAATTAATTTCAATGTTCCATCTGAATACCTCTATCCATGTAACCACCTAGCAAATTCTGAAAAATTAGACAATGGAAAAATAAGTAACATCTTTATGGAAGAACTTACTTGCTCAAATATTAGCTTTGGCCATAAAGCCTCAAAAATACATTCATAAACTTAGCATATGATATATATTTAAGCAACTTAAATAGTTTTAAACATCAGATAAAATTACTTAACTATATTTTTATTTAATTGCATGGATGATAGAAATTTTCTGTCATGTGTAGCCAAGGCTTAACTCTTAATTTTTTGGAAAAAAAAATACATAATCATGTTACATGCTCTAGCTACATTTCTAAATAATGAAGATTACAAGTTTACAACCTTTACTTCTCCGTAGGCGCACATTTATTTTAAGAAAATATAAATCGGGAAGATTATTAATTTACTCAAATATAATAGAAATAAATTATCTCAGGAAAGCCTCTATACTAAGTTAAATTCATCTAAATATGACCTCTATAAAATTCAGATAATATATTAACAATTTAAGATATAGTCATATATTTATGATTAACCATGAGGTAATTTGGTTAATAACAATGCATAAAATTAACTCTCATCCACAAATGTGGGTGATAAAGCACAGCTAGAAATTTGGCTATGAATATTTCAGTATCATTTTCCCTTGCTAATTTTCTCTTCCTTGTGTTTGCTATAAATGATACATTAACTGTGGAGTCTCTAGTAGATTAGAGTTTCTTATAAAGACACTTCATCTATCTTGGTGATCATACTTTCTTTTCTAATCTATTTGCCCTTGCCTAGATCCTCTCCTGACCCTCACTTTCAATGACAAACTCTATTCCCCAATGCACTTGATGTCAATGTCTTCACTATTTACAGCCCTGAGTGAGTAATCTCGCTCTTTGTACTGCTGATGCAAAGTATTACATGTAATGGATATCATAAATTACATCTTAGCATAGACAGATAGAACCAATGCTTTTTGAATTTTCCAGAATAATTACAGAAATTGACATTCCTCTGCCACTGCTACAGATGAATAGCGCTTCAGCTGTTGTCTCCACGGTCAAATGATGTCTGCCTGCACAAGATCTGACAAGAGGTCCTCAATAAATATTCACTAGAAGGAAAAGTTACTGTTATTTGCTGGCATGTTTGTTTTATATCTTACCAAATAACACTTTTTATCATTTTTTTCTAGTTCTCAATCATATTAACAATCATTATCTCCTTAGTCAATACGATGATTATTGCCTTTCTTCAGAATGTAACCCTGCCCTGAATGAATCCTACAATATTTTGCATGACACTATGCAAAATGATATGAAATTTTATAGCAAACAGAAAAATTCAAGAAATCATGTGATACACATAAGGATATTCTTATGTGCATGTACATATACACCAGAACATGTGAATTTCAAAAGCCACTTGTTTTTCTTCAAATTCATTTCACATATCTAAATAATCGCTGGACCTAACACTATGTTTAAAAAAATATCTCAGATAATTTAGGATATTTGCATATATATGAATAATTTTCAATTCTGCGTTAATTTTATTAATAATTGTTAAAGACCTTTTTCCAAATTTAGGACCTTAAGTTAAAATTGTATAGCATTTTAATTCATCCTTGAAGGATTTGTGGATAAAGTGACCCAAGTTATACATTTCATTTTGTTATCTTAGTAAAGTTCTAAGACATTATTTTGCCTGATTTTATTTTTTCTAATGTAAATAGACTATACAATATTTCACAATTTATCTAGAAATTATACTAAAACTTCAAATTATTTATGTAGTCTATTATTTTATAGGTCTTATCTTAGAGGAGAAAACTGTGAAGGGCAGCAAGCACTTACTATGGATGTCATTTATCAGGCTAAATAGGCAAAATGTGCCTCCAAAGTGCTTAGTGCTTATTTTACTTGTCATATATATTCAGACACAGATAGTTTAAGAGAAAGATGATATGCATTCAGTGTAAGCTTCTATTCAGATGCTAAAAGAATAAAGGGTGATTTTTACAATGTTCTTGCTGCAGTAAGTAATTTGGTCACAGAGAGATCGAGCAAGAGAGAGAGATTACAAAAGTTGGGACAACTCATTTTCATTGGAAAGAAAAGGGACAAAAATGATTACCTGGTTCAATAATTTTATTCTTTATAGTTGAAAAAATTGAGTATCAAAAAATACTTTAGTATAATATACAAAGTAATGCAGCTAGTGGCTAAACCTGGAATATATTTTCGTTCTTCTGAAATAATCCAATGACCCGTAAAGTAGCCAACATGGAAAAGATGACCAAGTTAATTCATTGCATGAATTTTTAACAGTCTCAACTATTGCACATACATTCATATGTCTTCCTAATACAAGCTACTCTTAAAAATGACATATATAATTTTCTAATTATAAAGAGGTCATGGGTATTTAATTTGGAATAATGTTGACATTTGACCAACACTTTATGTGTATACTGCTATTTAGTCTGAGTCAACTTGGAGGAGAGCGGTAAAACTGAAGACTATAATCAATGCCCACTCCCTAAATAGCTAAATAAAACTTTTGTCCTAGGCCTAATACACATAACTGTCACCTGTCCTAGAAAAGAGAACATATAGCCAATGCATGAATGAGGTTATTAGTATGATATCCTGAGAAAATAGGCACTAGGCAGGTAGAACTTTGTGTAATTATGTCACTGACACTAATTAGCATGAAGCTTTAAGGGAGATACTTAATCTTTCTGAGAATCAGTTTCTTAATCTTCCTTTAAAACCTTCACTAGTTTATTATAATAATTAATCAGATTATGCATATAATGCCCCCAGCATACTACTTAAAATATGTTAAGAACACAATAAATGGTAGAGATTATTATTTTTTTGTTATATTACAGTTTTATTATTTTTCATTGCTATACTTTTTATAAAGCCCTGATACTGAAAATTCTTAGGAGGGTTCATGGTAATTGTTAATAATATCATAAAATCTGAGGATTCTATTACAAAGTAATATTAAATGCACATACATACAAAAAAACACAGATTTGACAACATTTTAGATAGTATTTAGATCTATGAATCTCTTATGCCATAGCTAAAGAATTATATTAACATTAGGCTGAGATCCCCTTATCCCAGAACACATTTTGACTATAGAAAAGAAGTAATTAGAATGTAAAAGCTTTAAATTAATATCCTGAGAAGAGAGTGGAGGACTGCTAATATAAGATCTCAAAAGACTACTAATAATTCTGAAGAAAGAAAATCATAGAAAAAAAATCAAATGCACACAGGCTCAATGTGAATGCTAAGATGTAATTTTAATATGAATATGAATATACATATAAATGGCACCTAGAAATGGCAAGTTCATCAGTGGATCCTGGAACAACCAAATGATATACCTGATCAAGCATTTCTTCCCATATCCTGAGGGAAATATATATGCATATCAATAACAAGTGGAAATGGGAGATGACAGTCCTCTGTAATTATTCTAAGGTTTGGCCCCAAATGTTAAAAGAGCATTTTAGTGAACTAGGCTGGACTAGAGTCCTTCGCCCATCACCCCCTTCCATGGGGAATGTGTTGCAAGCTTTTATGACTGTAGCTGTTTGCTCCTACCACAAATATCCAACACCCAGGACTATGAATCTTGCCACTGTAGTTCTAGGAAATACATAATCAAAGATGAGCAAGTTGTCTAGAAAATACAAGAAAGAGAAAGTAAGGGAAAGTATTACTTTCTTAAGTCCCAGAGCCTGCTGTCCCAGGAAACAGATCCAAGGACTTCTTAAGTCAGAAATGAATCTCAGATGCAAATATTTATCTATTTAAGATGCTATATTATTTTGTTTCATTTTGTTTGTTTGTTAGCATTTTCATGATGTATTAGAGATGTGGAGATTAAGTATTGGTTTGTATTTTCTTGATTTAGTTGGTAGAGACAAACAACCACATTGGATCTATATGTGCAGATCTTTTCAACCTCTTTGAAATTCTTATCCTTAACAAATTTGACCTTATCTGGGTCCTCAAATTTGTAGTGCTTCAGTCTTTCCTGGTGGTAAATCACTTTACCCTTGAATCTGACCCAATTTTGTAGCTAAATAAGGAAAGTTAGGGGATAATTAGAAAAGAAGCTTAAATCTGCCCTTAAAAGTACTCTAGTTCATCTACTTCTTAGTGACAAGGGCTTAAACAAATATTTTAGCTTCATCCATTAAAAACTAAAAAATCTACTACATGCTCTACACTATTGGGGAGTGACAAAATTAATAATATCTGACAGAAGGTTAAGCTGTAGTAACTATTTTAACTTTAATTTGAATTTTTTTCTTAGTGTGATCCTTTCCATATGTTTCAAATATGAGAACAGATTCTAGGGTGGTGACTATTAGGTATCATTCCTTACATTTTTAAAGCACAGATAAAAGACTTCATGAATGAGAAGTATTAACTGTCTATAACCATACAGATATAGGAATAAAGGTATAAATATAAAAGTAGATATAGATGTGTGTGTGTGCGCGCGCGCACGTGCGTGCATATGTAGAGAGATTCCAGATTTGTTAATCACTTACTTGCTAAGATTTTTGTGTAACTTCAAAATTAATACTTAGAGTGTTCTCAAGGTCATTTAAGGATGTGTACATTTGATCATATTTCCAAAGGCATGTTCCTAACTGAGCTCAATTTAGGCCAAGTTTTGCCTTAGTGTTTCACCTGTCATACAGAGATGATCAGAGAAGAGAGACAACAGAAGGCAGGAGAGTATAAACTAAGAAGCTCTGGTTCTGGGGCCATTTGGATGGGATTTGAATCCCAACTCTAGTACCCAGTGGTGCAGCCCAAGGCAGGTCATTCAATAATTCTGAAACTCTTTCTCTCTTGCAAAATAAAGGAAACAGAATCTGCCAGATGAGTTGATTTTAGGATTTAAGATTATCATTTATGTTAGGCATACATATGTATATGTGTATATATACATGCATGTATTTATATTCATATGTGAACATAAATGTGTATATATACACACACATATATATATTATCAACAATGCATAAATCTTTATATATTTGGTAGAAACTTCCACTTGCGAGATCCCTATTATGCATTACTGATGCAGGATTTTTGTTCTTTTAGCTCAGTTAGATCCATGTTTCCTGGATGCTCACATCCAGGAAAAATTAGGTGAGGGGACACCAGAGAGTGAGCAGACTAGAATATAAAAAGCAAAAGGAAAGCTCTCAGCAAAGAGAGGGGTCCTGAAAGCATGTTTCTGCTTTCCCCTTTCACAGTTAAATACCAGAACTTTGATATATAAGCTGATGGGGCTAGGTTCCCTATTTATATAGGGCACAAATTCCTGGTGGCTTCACCCTATTCCCCAGTCTGCATACAGGTCCTTAGTGCACTGCAGGCAGACTTAGGCAAGACCCCTATACAAGTTCCCTTATCTGCACAAAACACTGTTGTAAAGCACAGTGGGGTGGGTCTGAGGTTCTCCAGGGACCCTTCCCTTAGTGTCTGCCTAAAGCAAACTGACTAACTCCTTTCACTACAAAATATACATAAAGCTTATATTATTCTGACAGTTTGCAGGATATAAATTATTATACCTATTTGTTAGGAGAAGACTCAGTCTTAAAGGCATTGAATAGTTTGACCAAACAGTCCTCCAATTAGTAACGGGGAAGAGTTTCTATTCACCAAATTGCAAAGCTCATAATATTTCCCATAAACTTTTGAACTCCAATTCAGTATTCCTAAATTGTAAGCATATAAAAGTCTCTCAGGTTGTATGTATATGCACAAGAGTGTATATGTGTATGTATTTCACTATTGTTTTAAGTTACAATGCCCTAATGCCATATGATGTTGAGTGTCTTTTCACATACTTCTTTGCCATCTGTAAATTTTTGGTGAGGTATCTGTTCAGGTCTTTTGACTACTTTTAATAAGGTTGCTAGTTTTGTATCGTTAAAATTTAAGATTTCTTTGTGTATTTTGGGTAAAAGTACTTTATCAGATATGTATTTTGCAAATATTTTCTCCCATTCTGTGGCATGAGTCTATGCTGCAGGATGTGATTAGTAGATAGTGTTTGAAGCCATAGATGAGAAAAGAGGTATGTGATGAAATCTAGTCCAGGAGAGGTGAGTGGGGCATATCTAGCTCCAAATGTGAGTAGAGAGATGGAAAAAAGCAATGTCAAAGGAGAAGCTTTGAAAATGGGTTGGAACTGGAAAAGAAAGAGAAATTGAATTTTGAAAATGTATTTTTTGAATCCTAAATGTCATTTAAGTATATAAAAAATTACAAAGTACAAAAGTAAGATATAAATTAAATATCTTGCTCATCTTGTATACATTAGATATTAAAATTAAGTTTTTCTTGTACTACATTATAATGGCTCTAAATGAAGTCACTATGAATATATATATCTGTGGGAACACATATACACAAATACAAATACATGTATTTAACATGTATATATAAATACATGTATATAACCTATATGTACATATATTCATTCTCCAACTTTTTTTCTTTTTTTGAGATGGAATCTTACTCTCTCTCCCAGGCTTGGGTGCAGTGCCATGATCTTGGTTCACAGCAACCTCCGCCTCTTGGGTTCAAGCAATTCTTCTGCCTCAGCAGGGACTACAGGTGTGCACCACCACACCCGGTTAATTTTTGTATTTTTAGTACAGACGGGGTTTCACCATATTGGCCAGGCTGGTCTTGAACTCTTGACCTTGTGATATGCCTGCCTCAGCCTCCCAAAGCCAAAGTGCTGGGATTACAGGCATGAGCCACCGTACCCGGCCCATTCTCCAACTTCTTGATACAGCATTTGCATCATGTTTATTTCAACTTTATGTTTTCACTTTTTTAGTTATTAGCAAACAATAATTCAGAACCCATTTACTATCATTTGGTTATGCCCAAGCTTGGAATGCCATATGTTAAAATTATTAAATACATTGTGTTTAAATATAAAAAGTGATTCATATATATGTGTAATTCATAGACGACATAGTGAAAACAGATTATTTTCAATGTAATATTAAGAGCAAACTGAATTACAAAATTATACATCCATTTTCTTGTTCAATAATAATTTCTTTAATAACCAATAGTGTTTGCTTATGAGCTCTAGTTATCTACTTTTTATGATTATAACAAAATAATTCAAATATGTTAATTTTAGTGAAAAAACTGTTATACATTATGATGTTGGACCTGCTAACAAAATTCATGTGAAAGTGGTCAATGGGATAAAATTCTAAAAGGTAATATTTGTGATATTAAACTGTAATAAAGTTAAGAAAGTATTCTTTATTAATCATTAGACATTGACCATTATAGCCTAAAGAAAATTCATAATACACCTGCCATATTCCAAATTATTCCTCAGTAGAATAGACTAACAGACTAAATAATCATTCCTCAATAGAAAACGATGATCCCAAAAGTGCTGAGAAGTACTGCCTCAACTAGAAGACTATTGCTCTGAGACTGATTGTCAATCAAGGGATCAGTAAGGTTCAAAATATGAAAATCAGTAAATTACAGAATAGTATCAAGGATAGGGTTGAATCCTGAAACTTGTCCATATTTTATAAATACCTTCTTAAGGGTATAAATGAGAATACAAGTGTAAAAATGTAAATTGGCTTAAAAGCGATCCTAATAGAGTTGAACTTACATGTTCTAAAAATAGGGCAAATCCAGTATGTTATGGAATAGAAATTAAACTCATATCCAAATGTAAGAGCTTCTGCACAGCAAAAGAAACTATCGTCATAGTGAACCGGCAACCAACAGAATGGGAAAAAAATTTTTGCAATCTACCCATCTGACAAAGGGCTAGTATCCAGAATCTAAAAAGAACTTAAACAAATTTACAAGAAAAAAACAAGCAACCCCAACAAAAAGTGGGCAAAGCCTACAAATAGACACTTCTCAAAAGAAGACATTTATGCATCCAACAAACATGAAAAAAAGCTCATCATTACCAGTCATTAGAGAAATGCAAATCAAAACCACATTGAGATACCATCTCATGCCAATTAGAATGGTGATCATTAAAAATCAGGAGACAACAGATGCTAGAGAGGATGTGGAGAAATAGGAATAAATTTTACACTGCTGGTGGGAGTGTAAATTAGTTCAACCATTGTGGAAGACAGTGTAGTGATTCCTCAAGGATCTAGAACTAGAAATACCATTTGGCCCAGCAATCCCATTATTGGATATATACCCAAAGGATTATAAATCTTTCTATTGTAAGGACACATGCACACCTATGTTCATCGCAGCACTGTTTATGATGGCAAAGACTTGGAACCAACCCAAATGCCCATCAATTATAGACTGGATAAAGAAAATGTGGCACAGATACACCATGGAATACTATGCAGCCATAAAAAGGCTAAGTTCATGTCCTTTGTAGGGACATGGATGAAGCTGGAAACCATCATTTTCAGTAAACTTACACAAGAACAGAAAACCAAACACTGCATATTCTCACTCATGGTGGGTGTTGAACAGTGAGAACACATGGACACACTGGGGTCGGGGGAACATCACACACTGTGGCCTGTAGGTGGATGGGAGGCTGGAGGGCTAACATTAGGAGAAATACCTAATGTAGATGACAAGGGGATGGATGCAGCAAACCACCATGGCATGTGTATACCTATGTAACAATCCTTCACAATCTGCACATGTACCCCTGATCTTAAAGTCTAATTAATAATGATAGTAATAAAGCTTTGAAAAGTCTATGTGTATACTGAGATCCTCTGATGATCTGGCAGATGATGAACTGCAACAGAACTCCAACTGTAAATTTTTCTACAATTTCTTTTTTGAAAATCCATTCCTGCATTTGCCCTTCAAATTCTCTCATTCTCTCTGATTTTGAATGACACAGCAGACACAGATTAGATCAGACCTTTTGTTTGTTGATTTATCACAAGCTTGAGCGACATGCATGGATGGGCCTTTGTTTGGGCTTTTGCTTGTCCTTGTCTCACTATGTGCAGCCTCCAAGACAGTGTGTAGGGGGCAGCAGGCTTCCTCCACCTGTGTGTTTCCCTACCCTGGCACCAAGGGTAGTCATCACCCCACACCCCTACACTCTGAACCATGTTCTCAGGCAGTAATCCAGAATAGCCCTGATGGGGTAGCTGATCTGTCTTTTCTGAGAGCTTTTCAAACCCATAGGCTCTTACAGTTGATGTCCTGTCTTGTTGCTGATTAATGTAGAGGTGAAATAAAATCCTCACAGATCGGTCTTGAGCTATGCTGAAAATAATAGGATAGACATTCCTTGCGTAAACAGGACCCCACTACTCACTGAGGCAATGGATTTCTCACCTTTCCTCCTTGTTGGTTGTGGGTACCAGAAAAGCAGGGTATGGCCAACATTCAAAGAGATCACATTTAAGAATGCTAACAACTAAAGTGTTAAAGAAAAAACACAGATGGAAGTTGCTTTCTATATTTATACAATAAAACCCAAAGGGAACATTTAACCTGACATTTTATTTTTTAAATGATATTTTGCATATTCCTGTATACTTTGGATAATATTTGCCTTCATGGTCATCAATAACGATAGCAGAGTAACAAATTCTGAGAAAAAGTCATTGGTAGGTAGCATTCTGAAGCGCTTCAATGAATGAGGCAGCAGCTTGTGTAATAGTGTAACCAGTATTAAATACATAGTGTTAGGGAACTTAAGGGACAAGAAAATCTATATGGCTCAAATACAAGCAGCCATATTGAAAAGACATGACATTGTGAGTAATAGGACCACTGTCTTTTTTCTGGACTGTGACATACAAAATTCATAGAAATCATTCTTTTCTTTCTTTTGCAAGAGAAAACAGAAAGAAATGGGTTCTAGACCTAAAAATAAAGAAATGGTATTTGAACAATATGAAGAAATTTAATGTGCACGCAATGGGCAATAAACAAATGTGTAACTGTTTCTTTCTACCAGGTGTTTTATAGATTCCTCGACACATCACTATTTGAAACCAAAAACTATGACTTTTATACTACATTTTTGATAAAATTATTTCTACAGCCAAGCATGAGGAAAAGATTAATATTTACACAGAAGCCCACACACTTTAAGACACATCTGCACCCCAGTTTATATAGTTTATTTTATATAGTTTGCTACCTCTTTTTTTTTTTTTTTTTTTGAGATGGAGTTTCGCTCTTACTGCCCAGGTTGGAGTGCTGCTGCATGATATCGGTTCGCTGCAACCTCCACCTCCTAGGTTCAAGTGATTCTCCTGTATCAACTTCCTGAGAGCTGGGATTGCAGGAACCTGCCACCATGCCCAGCTAATTTTTGTATTTTTAGTAGAGACGGGGTCTCACCATGTCAGTCAGGCTGATTTGGAACTTCTGCCCTCAACTGATCCATCAGCCTCAGCCTACAAAGTGCTGGAATTCTAGGTATGAACCACCACACCTAGCCTAGTTTGCTACCTCTTATGTTAAATTAATATTTCTTAAATATTTGTCATCCCTATTTTTGCCTTTATATATACAATCTGTATTGCTATTTGCTTATGTTTTTAATTTTAGTTTTACAATTTCATTTTTACAATGAATTAAGACTGTTTAAAACAAATGCTTTAAAATTAAAATTTGAAGGTCAGCATTACTGTAAAAAA
This sequence comes from Callithrix jacchus, assembly GCF_049354715.1. Lineage (NCBI taxonomy): Eukaryota > Metazoa > Chordata > Mammalia > Primates > Cebidae > Callithrix > Callithrix jacchus. Next base: position 74,442,479 of record NC_133513.1, read on the forward strand.
TAAACATTTTCCTGAAAATATGATGAAAACAAAATCCTGTCAGTTTTGATCCAGGTAGAAACAGTTGCCTATAAATACCTGAACCTGAGGTTGTTCTAGCTGTGCTAAAAATGATTTCATTTTAGACAGTTGCAAATAACAGATGAACCCCAAACTTCCTTTTTAAGTTTCTCATAAATTTGAAAGAGCATTTTAAAAAGTTAATTTCTCATAAAGTAACTTAAAGTTAATAGATGTCATCTATGTTACACAACTAGCACACAGGAATCACTGATATTATGTAACATGCATTATTTGATTATAGATAGTTTTATTCATTTTTTATTCTTTTTATAAAGTGTTCTATAATCTGCAATTGTTATTTTTATAATTAGAAAAAAAATAGCAATACTTCTCCCTCAACGAGCTACCCTTTAAATGTGGCCATAACTCTTACCTCTTAAATATGGGCTGTACTTAGTGACAACCTTCCAAAGGATACTGTATGAAAAGGGAGAAAAAAATGATTCATTTCACTGGAGAAACCTGAAACACTACCTCGACCAGGTGAACAAAGATAACATTGTCAGTGACATAGCATATGGGGCCTGGTGTGGTGACTCATGATTGTAACCCCAGCAGTTTTAGAGGCTGAAGTGAGAGGATCGATCACTTGAGCCCAGCAGTCTGAAATCAGCCTGTGAAACAGTGCAAGATCTCATCCCTAACAAAAAAAAAGAAAAAAAAAATTTTGTTGTCGTGGCTTGCACTTGTAGTCCCAGCTACTTTACTCAGGAGGCTGAGGCATGAGGATTGTCTGAGCTCAGAAGATCAAGGCTGCAGGGAGCTATGACTGCCCCACTGCACTCCAACCTGGGCAACAATTAGAGAGCCTGTTTCTAAAAAAGATAAAACTTTTGAAATTAAAATAAAACAGCATATGCCCTTCATCTGATTGGATTAGAATTATACTTTCCCTCTGTAGGCTTTCTACTATCAAAACCATTATTATACCTTAATAATAACAAAGTAAAAGAGAAATATCCTAATTGAAGAACATGCTACAAAACACTAAATCAATAATTCTCAAAATGTCCAAGATGACTAAATGTCAAGAAAACCAGAGAAAATGTCACAGCTAAGGGAAGCCTAGGGAGACATGACAACTAAATGTAATGTGGTATCCTGGATGGGCATCTGGGACAAAATGAACATTAGGCAAAAAACTAAATAACTTTGAAGAAACCATTGGCTTTAGTTAATAGTAGTATATCAACACTGGTTTATTAATTATAACAAACATTATACTAATGTAAGAAGCTAAAAGAAGGAGAAACTGCATGTGGAGTATATATGGGAGCTACCCTACTATTTTCATTCCTTTTTGTAAATTGATAACTATTCTAAAATATACAGATTATTTTTAAAGTGTCTAAAAATTAAAATAACGATAAGTTGAAAAAAGTTAAAATTGTTTGTGCTACTTTTTAATTGTTTCACAAGGGAATTAAATATTAGCCCTAAGAATATGAAAGGATATGTGTGAAATATCAATAACTCTTATATAAAAATATTAGGGAAATCATCAAAAATCATTTATTTGTTAGATGTTATATTAGGAATCTGTTGTAGTGTGGGAAAATATGATGGGTTATAGACTCAGAAACTTGAATTCCAATTTCAGCTCTCCTACATGGTCTTGGGCCAATTGCTTTCTTTCTTTCAACTTCAGATCTTCAACCTAATTCCATGTTTCTCATATATAGAACCTGAAAGAATGATAAACACAAAATAGTTGCACAGTAAATGTTAGCCTGAACCCTTATTTGTGGTAGGCAAACAATGTATGTTACCCCAAAGTAAACTAGTATATAGAGATAACCGATATAAAAGCCATTAGTTAAGAATCCAGGTCATTTTCACAAAGTGCCTAGTATCTTTGAATATAGTAGATTTCCAGCAACTCTTGAATTAATGTATGGATATATTCATATGTTTTAGAAATGTTCAAAATAGAAGTATCCAGAAGTTCTTTTTGGATATTTTTGACACTAAAGTACTATAAAATTTAAGATAAATTTATATTAGGAACTATATGGCTAATTTTAAATATAGATACACATTTATAATGTTACCAGCAAAGCCCCCCAAAAGATGGAGTCTTTCCCTGTTGGGCGTCACAAGGCCAATGCATGCAACTGAAACTGACTGTCAAGTAGTGCACACTCTATTCAATGACAATGGAATTAAGGACAATGACTCACAAATCACCTTTTTGATTAGTGAGAGAGGAGGGGGTTAAAACATAGGATTTCTCCAATGATAGGGTTTGACATTAAAAGTGAGAAGGGGAATAGTTTTCTAAAAATCGGTGGTGAACTTCCTGGAACCAGAGTACCATCTTCCTTTTTGACTTTTTAAGGCTTCTTCTGGTCACTGTCATGGTAACTGTCAACTGTCATGGTGCTAGTGGGAGTGTCACTTAGCATGGAAATGAAGTTATAATGAAGCCTGTGGTCTTTCTGAAGTTGTTTGGGTGGCTATCTCAGTTCGAACCAGTCTCTGCTGGTCTGGTTACAAGATTAACTTTTAACCACAGACGTCCTCTTTCTTAAAGATACACAGAGTTAGGGTGGGTAGAAATTCAGCTATATCATGTAGGCATTATGACAGGTAACAATAACAAAGATGTCTAGGGTTCCTCTAGAAACATGCCAAAGAATACCTTTTTAAAAACTATATTACCACTTTAATTAGTATTGTTTTATTTTTTAATTAACAGATAAAATTATATGTATTTATCATGTAAGGCATGATGTTTTGAAGCATGTACACATTGTGAATAAGACTGAATAAGGCTAATTAACATATGCATGACTTCACATAGTTATCATTTTCATGGTGACTACACTTATCCACTCTCGGCATTTTTCAACAGTACAGTAGTCATTGTTGTATTAACTTTAGTCACCATGTTACACACTAGATGCCTTGAATTTATTTTTTCTCTCTAACTAAAATTTTGTATCCTTTGACCAATGTCTTTCCAATACCCCCCAACACATACAAACTCAACTGTCACCACCCTTTATCTAAGCCAACTTGATTTTTAAAGTATTAATATTTGGTTTTGGTTCTCATACTAATAATTTATATTGAGTAAAGTTGAATATTTTCAAATGACTATTGACTAATATAAGTGGCTTATAATCTTTGTTAATCACTATAAATCTTTTCAACCTGCTATGTTCAGTTTTAGATTTATCAGGTCATTAAAATTTTCCCTTAGTAAATTAATTTCTTCTTCACCTCATATCAATCTTAATTAGAGTTTTACTATCCTAGCAGTATTATTCACTCATAGGCATCTTCACCCTTTCTGTTCTCCCCCTTTCCTGCACCTAAAATGTGTAAAGTATCCAGTTGAACAATATTGAGAATATAAGATCAATTGAACATCTTTCCTGAAATAAGAAACTTAACTTCCCATTACAAACTGGAAGTAAACTTAAATTAGGTGATTTATTAAAACAAAACAAACAAAAACAATCTCAAGAACACTTGTAAAGCTTTATTTTCTCCACCATTCATGAAATATATTTACATGGGAAACAAGCTAAACTAGGTACTGTTTCTTAAGTGGGTGAGTCACCCCTTTAACAGCCATAGAACCATTGCTGTGATTCCCACTAATAGCAAGTTAAATAACATTTTCACCTAAAGATACAGTAAATCAAAAATTGGCAAATAAAAATTTCAGGAATAAGAAAGAGAAAAACAGATCAATGAAGAAAGTATAATGTGCATGGCTGGGGCTGTGCAGTATAATAGGAGCAGTTAGGAAACCATACAATGAATAGGAAATAGCATCACCCATGGCGAGAGTAGAAGTTTGATTAGGTCTCAACCAAATGAGAGTAGTAATTTGATAGAAAATACATGAATTTTTTTTAATATTCTACAAGCTGCACAATACACAGAAAATTAGAAAAAAATCTTGACCCCCAAACTAAGACATAAACATTAACAAAGAATTAGAGAGATTATAGAAAAACAAATATAGGGCCTTTTGAAACCCAGAGGGTTGGGGCCATGTCTTTAGAGGCTGAATTTTAGGTAATCCCAGGTAGAAATATCATTTCCCTCTGGAAGACCATAGTAGGGCACACATTTTTTAGATCAACTTCTGTATAGTCAAGATGAAAAGATGGTCAGGTAATATGTTCTCATAACTAGGGAGATGATGAAATACCAGCTTGAGAAATAACTCAGAATCAAATTGGAAATTAAAAGTGTTCACATCTAAAAGTACACTGAAATAAAATTGATAATGTTACCTATTTTCAAACCAAACGATATTTAGCAGACTTGAATGAGACTATTAAGTAACTGGAAGTCAGGAAAGAAAAACCAGACAAATTAAGAGTGTGTGTGTGTGTGTGTGTGTGTGTGTGTGTACAAGAACTAGTACATTTTAGATGATATGTTACAATATTTTCAATTGTCACTGTTTTTCAAATTGTATTTTCCTAGAGTTACTAATAAGAAACTAATTGACAATAACTGCATAATTGTTTTGACAGCATTCATTTAGGGAATCTAAATTGATAACCTACAATATAAATGTTAGGATATAGCTAAGTCAATATAAAAATACAGTCCTAACAGCATTAGAGCAGAGAGCCAAATTAAGACTGTGTTAAAAAATGTGAAGAAGTACCTAAAAATAAGCCTAGAAAGAAACAAGCAATGTTGTCTCAGGGGTGTTCTACTGTACCAGATCATCTATGCTCATCTATACCACTTTTCTTCATTGAGGAGATGCATGTCTTCATTTTTCTGCTGTTTTCCCCATAATCCACTGAAATCTCAGTCTTTGGGGATCAGAAAATTCTGCAGCAAAACTGTCAACTTGCAGAGCAGTTTCCTTCTGTGGTAGCTTTATCATATTCTTCATTTTCTCATTTATATTATCAACAAGCAAATATATATTATTCTACTGATTAACAGTAATATATTTTCTCACACAATAGTAATTCTTCTCTTTCTTGATACCAAAATATTTTTTCTCTTTCACATTGCAGGGTGTCTACTGGTAGCTATTCTTTTCCATGCAACTTTTCATTCAATAGGGGCTTGAAATAAGACAGTGAAAAGAAGACAAAAGTGTCTCCTCATGGAGATTACTGGTTAATGAATATGTAACATTCTTCTTACATGCCACTAATTATTTGTTATTCTACACGAAACTTTTCAATTTTTAGTTATAACTTTTAAGTATATTTGAGGCTAGTAATTCATAGGTAACAGTAAATTATAACTAAATATCAGTCTACCACGGACTGGGTTAAAAACAAAAATTTATTTCTCACAGTTCTGGAGGCTAGAAGACCAGGATAAAGGTTTGATCAGGGTTGGTTTCTGGTGAATTCTCTCTTCCTGTTTTGTAGACAGCTACCTTTTGACTGTGTACCAATGGCCTCTTCTCTGTATGCACGCAAGGAGAGAGAGATTTCTGGTGTCTCTTTCTCTTTTTCTTTGAGAAAGAGTCTCACTCTGTTGCCCAGGCTGGAGTGCAATGGCATGATCTTGGCTCACTGCAACCTCTGCCTCCCAGGTTCAAGCAATTCTCCTGTCTCATCCTCCCAGGTAGCTAGGACTACAGGTGCATGCCACCATGCCTGGCTTACTTTTTATTTTCATATTTTATATTTTTAATAGAAATGGAGTTTCACCATTATTGGTCAGGCTGGTCTAGAACTCCTGACCTCGGGTAATCAACCTACCTCAGCCTCCCAAAGTGCTGGGATTACAGGCATGAGCCACTGCACCAACTTCTTCCTCTTTTTATAAAGATGCCAACCCTCTTGGATTAGTGTCCCATATTTATGATGTAATTATTATTAGTTACTTCCCTAAAGGCCCTATCCCCAAACGGAGGTTTAAGGTTTTAACATATACATTTTGGGAGGAGACACAAATTAGTCTATAACACTAACGATATATGAAATTTATAGCCTAATACATATATTTATATATGTACTCATATGTATATTAACATAATATGTATAATACACATAATTCATTACTATATAAAATATATATTAGTAGCTACAAGTTAAGTTTACACTCAAATAATATGTCCACTCTGATTTGTTTGCAGGGGAGTACATTTTACAATAATAAATATTTTTCCTTTCAGCCTATACTTATGGTGATGCCAAATACCTTTACTCTTAGTATGAAAGATGAAACTCTCTCTCTTACAACCAAGCAAGTTAGAAGGGAAGCACCACTCTCTGAGTTCCAAATTAAGAGTCCTTTATTTGCCTGCGACTGAGAATCAGCTCAAGCTCAAATCTTTCAGCCCCGAGGAAGGGGCTTGATTTCCCTTTATACCTTGGTTTAGGTAGGGAAGAGGGAGCCTAGCTGAAGCAGAATTTTACAGAAGCTGAACAAGCAAGTTAGATAAGGAAGCTGGTAACCAGAGGGCAGGAGGTTCCCAGGATTGTTGGTTGCTAAGGGTATTTCCATACAGTTATCAAGGTAATTGATTGATTTCCATAAAATCAATTACCAAGGAAGGTATTCACACTAGCAGGTAGACTTGCGAAGCAGGATGCAGTTACAGTGGTTACAGGTACTGGGAACAGTGCGAACCACTCTTAAGGGTTTAAATCTTTGAGTGCAGCATGACCCAGTAATGTACCTGAGAGGGCCAAGGCAGGGAGGGAGAAGCTAGGATGGAGCTTATCAGGGTCACAGCTAAGATGGAGTCAGTTAGGCTAGCACAAGCTAGGTTATTACATCTCTTTCATGGTTCTTTCTATATAAACTTTTCAAGACTCAATTCCACTATAGTCAAACAATTCACTTTTTATACCAAATCTTGTTTCTTAGGTAAAATAACATTTAAATTACCTGTTTTCAAAACCACAAGTTTTTCACCATTCAGTATTTACCATATTTTTGGCTATATATGGTGGTCACAGCTGTAATTGTAGAACTTTGGGATATTGAGGCAGGAAGATCACTTGAGGCCAGGAATTCCAAATCAGCCTGGGCAATACAGCAAGACTCAGTATCTACACACACACACACACACACACACACACACACACACAAATTTATAAAAGTAAAAAGAAAAGTAGCTAGGCCTGGAAGCTTGTACCTGCAGTTCTAGCTTCTGGGGAGGCTGAGGTAGAAGGATGGTTTGAGCCCTGGGGTTCAAGGTTGCAGTGAGCTACGATCACACCACTGTACTACAGCCTGGGCAACAAAGCCAGACTCTTGTCTTAAAAATAAGTGAATAAAAGAATAATGATTTTTGCATATACCTATATAATTTTTATTCCATAGGGATCCATATTTCTATAGCATTTCATTTGACTTCATCTACCAACATTTATTGACTTCTCAAAAATGTATCTCTATGCCTCCTCCTGTGTGTTGCTCATCTGGTGGGGTGACACGCTTTTCTTCTCATTTTTAAAAGAAGTTTATCCACTTCTTCTATTTGTCTTCTATGTGAACTTTGTCAAAGTCATTATTTGAGACTGATCTATTGTGCTTCTTGTGCTTCATTCCCTGTTTTCAACCTGGCATCAATACTTGCCCAGTATAAATTTCCCTGACATCATGATTAGAAGCCAAGATTCATGATTCTCAAAATCCATTTTCTCATGTTTCTGTATTTGTTTTTCTCATGTTTCTGTATTTGTTTTCCTCAATGATGGCTACGCTTGTGAGATTTGGAAATTTAATTAAAAGAAACCATTATTTTAACATTCATCTTAGGTGGTTGTAGTCAGGCATATGGGTAAATATGAGACAAGTATTCTTAAGCAGTTGCTTATTTTATTCTTTGTATATAATTTGACAACTATCTTTCACAACTTAATAATTTTGTAGAAGTTTTCCATAATATATTTAATTTAGTGTGCTATTTTTCTCTGGCATCATACAAAGAATATTTTCTCATATCTGTTTAGGAAGAAACCCAGCTTTTTTATTTTCTCTCTATTTGAGGCCTTCTGCCTCAAATAAATTTTATTTTATCAAGATATTCTACTAACATTTCCCGAGTGTCTGCCATGTTGTCACAGATGTATAAAGATGAATTTTTTTAAAGTGGTTTTATTTCCAAATATATGACACTTAAGGGGAGGTGGTATTATTACTCAGTGCAATGCATAGGCGACGTAAATGAATTTCTACTCTGCCGTAACTCTGTTTATCTTTAGGAAAGAAGACACCTTCTGTAAGAATTTCCCTTTGCAATCAGACCAGCTGAGGCCAGTTAGAACCAAGCCAGCCTCAGACTTTATAATCTCATTTTCATGCTGAATGACACTCCCACCAGCACCATAACATGGCAACCACATGACAATGACTGGAGGAAATCCTAAAAGGACAAAAAGGTGCAGGGCTTGGTGGCTCAAGTCTGTAATCCTAGCACCTTGCCAGGTCAGGCGATTAAGGTAATCCGGGCCAACATAGCGAAACCTCATCTGTACTAAAAATACAAAAAGTAGCTGGGCATGGTGGTGTACTCCTGTAATCCCAGCTACTCAGGAGGCTGAGGCAGGACAATCGCTTGAACCCAGGAGGCAGAGGTTGCAGTGAGCCGAGAGCGCGCCACTGCACTCCAGCCTGGGTGACAGAGTGAGACTCCGTCTCAAATAACAAAAACGAAAAGGAAAGTGGCGCTTCCAGTTCAGAGAAGTTCCCTCTCCATTTCTGGAGAAGACATAAATATTCTTCCCCTTGCTTTTAGTATCCACACTCTTTGCTGGAGAATCTTTGTACATTAACCTCCCTGCCCCTTAGAGTCCAGATGTTGATTTCCGAGTCACACTCCTGTTTCTCCATTCCTTGGCCGTGGAATACAACTTGCTCTGCTTGAAGCTCACTTTCAGTTTTATGTACTGGCTCTGTGGCACCAAACAGGGAAGCTATCTTTTGGGGCCACCAATTTTGTAGGTAACCATATAACTTGTGTTGTTTTAACCAGTAATAAGGATTGGGGCATGGGGAGTGGAGGGTGTCACTGGTGTGGGAATGATCTTCTGAGAGAAAACAGTTTTGTATCAGTGTCAGTTTTTCAGATCTTTGGTTCATGGTGATAATAAAAAGCAGACTGAACCATAGTTTTATTTAATTTTTAAATCTGTTTCCAAACAATGTTCTTCATTATCACCTACAATCGAGGTGAACAGTTCCCACCCTACCTTGTTCGTACTGGAAAAAATAAATAAAATTACTTTAAGACTATATGTGTCCTGATAATCTCATGAACCAGTAATAAAAATATAATAGAAAAGGAATAGGAAATACTGTGGTTAAGACCAAAGAGGGCTTCAGAGAGAAGTGCTATTTCAAGGCTCCCTGAAGAGCAAATACTTAGCATGTTCTTTGTCATGAAGAAAATATATTTTTCATTACAAGCCAGTCATTCATTTTACAGATTTTCCCCAACTTCCAATTCCATGTGCTCAATACAGTGAAAAGCTTATAGTCATGTCCTTCCCTCCCATTTATGCATGACTACATGTTTGGAGCTTCAAAGGAATTCTTAACAACATAACAAACCAATGAAAAGCTGGGGAGTAATTTTTAATCATTCCAAAATGGAAGAACTTTTACATTTCTATATCTTAACATTTTAAGAGATATGCAATTGAATGTACTCAGACTAGTCTGATGCTGGTTTATCTTAGGTTTTCTTTAATTAAATGATGCGACTCATACTTGATATTGTTATTTGGGGATGTAATGGTCCTTGTATAGCCTTAAAGGCAGGTTGTAGAAAGAAGCTGCTTTTCAAGGCAGTTTTCTAGTGTGTCAAGCTATCTCCAAGGTGGAGCAGAGTAATTTTCCATTTAATTTGGCATTTCTGGATGCTTGGCTTCTAAATTCAAGGCTTTTCCAATTAAATTCAGTTTCATTTATATCCAGAAAATTTTCATAGAGGATTGGTTTCCTGCTGTGGAGGTGGGTTTGAAGTTACTTGAACTAAATTACAGCCAACATACATCCTGAGCGCTCTGCAGTGCTCTTAGCTACTTTCTACATTCAGTGCCCTGATTTCCAGAGGGTTGATTAATTCACATCATGTTTTCACACCTAGAAAACAGTAGTCTGAAAAAAGTCTTGATGAATTAGATAAAAAGAAAAACTTGTTAAAGGATATAATTTATTTCAGGACATTAAAAACTAGACCCAACAGGCTGGGCGCAGTGGCTCAAGCCTGTAATCCCAGCACTTTAGGAGGCCGAGGCCGGTGGATCACAAGGTCAAGAAATCAAGACCATCCTGGTCAATATGGTGAAACCCCGTCTCTACTAAAAATACAAAAAATTAGCTGGGCATGGTGGCGCGTGCCTGTAATCCCAGCTACTCAGGGGGCTGAGGCAGGAGAATGGCCTGAACCCAGGAGGCAGAGATTGCAGTGAGCCGAGATCGCGCCATTGCACTCCAGCCTGGATAACAAGAGCAAAACTCCGTCTCAAAAAAAAAAAAAAAAAAAAAAAAATAGACACAACTCAGAGAAGAGAAAATATTCTAATCCTATTTTTTAAATCTATGTATTTTTGTATATATTGCTCCTGTCATTATGTCCATGAGTACCCAATGTTTATCTATTTATTATAAGTGAGAACATTCAATATTTGGTCTTCTGTCCCTGCATTTATTTGTTTAGCATGATGGCCTTCAGCTGTACTTATGTTGATGCAAAGGACATGATTTTGTACTTTTTTATAGCTATGCAATATTTCACATGGTATAGATGTTCACATTTTCTTTATGCAGTGCACTATTCATGGGCATCTAAGTTTGATTTCATGTCTTTGCTATTATGAATAGTGCTGGGATAAACATATAAATGTATATGTCTTTTTGTTAAATGATTTCTTTTTCTTTGGATAGATACCCAGTAATGAGATTGCTGGGTTGAATGGTAGTTCTGTTTTAAGTTATTTGAGAAATCTTCAAAATGCTTTCTATAGTGGCTGAACTAATTTTCATTCTCACCAACAGTGCATAAGTGTCTCCTTTTCCCCTCAACCTCACCAGCATCTGTTATTTTTGACATTTTAGTAATAGCCATTCTGACGGTTGTGAAATGGTATCTCATTGTGGTTTGATTTATATTTCTCTGATGACCAGTGATGTTGACCATTAGAATATGTAAACTGATAAAACTTAGGTATTGCTGGAATTCCTGAGAGTAAAGGATAAAAAGCAAACAACTTGAAAAACATAATTGAGGGAATAATCCAAGGAAATTCTCCTAATCTTGCTAGAAAGATAGATATCCAAGTACAAGAAATCCAGAGAACACCTGTGAGATACCATAAAGATCATCAAAGCATTTTATAACCAGCTAACAGCAGACTGCTCAGCAGAAACTTTACAAGTCAGAAGAGATCAGGGCCCTATTTTCAGCATTAAAAAAAAAAAAAAAGAAGAAGAAAAAGAAAAAGAAATTCCAACCAAGAATTTCATATCCTGCCAAACTAAGCTTGAAATATAATTATTTTCAGAGAGGCTATTACTAAGGGATTCATTACCACCATGCAAGCCTTGCAACAGATTATCAAGGGAATCCTAAACATGGAAACAGAAGAATAATACCTGCTACCACAAAACCACACTTAAGTACATGGTCTACAGATCCTATAAAGCAACTACACAACAGAAACTACAAAGTAACATTTAACTTCACAATAATATTAAAATTTTACATAACGATATAGGTCTTGAATATTTTCTCATAAAAAGCATTTAGATATAAATTTTAAGTAAAAATCTATAGTCTTACCAGGGATCCTTAATTTAATTAACTAATACACTGAGTGAAATTCAGTTTGTTTCCCATAGCAAAAGCCACAATAGAAATACTATTTTGAAAAAATGAAGCATAAGAAGTATATGATTTTATTTAAACTACATGATTTTTCTAATAATTTTTAATTTGATTTCAGAATAGCAGGAATATACCTGATTAGACTAAATAGTAAGTAGCATTACTTAGTATATTAAAGATGCATTACTAGAAGTATTATATAAACTTGTTTTAATGCTAGTATATCAGTTTTATATCAAAATTACATTAAATATCCAGTATATAACAGGAAACACTACAATTCTGGCACTTCTTCATTGGCGAGACAATACACTGTTGACATGCTACAAGGCTTAATATAATTAAAGTGAATGTAAAGGTCAAGTAAAATATCAAACATAAAACCTAAATTATCAAGATTAGTACTGTATAGCATGTATTTATAAGGTAGTTGCTCCATCCTCATATTATCTTTTCTGTGAAAACATACTCAGATATTATTTCTCCTTCCACAATGGTAAAGACCTAATATCATTCATCACAATATTTGTAAGCCATGCATACATTTATTTTTTAAATCAATCCTAGTGTTATGGGTTGAATTGTATCCCCCAAAAAGATATGTTGAAGTTCTAACACCCAGTACCTCCAAATGTGACCTTGTTTTGGATAGAATCACACATATATAATTCATTAAGATTAGGCCATGCAGAAGGAGGATGGGTCCTTAATCCAATATGACTAGTATCCTCCTAAGAACAAAAGAGACACAGAGGAAAGACTGTCATATAAAGACTAAGTCAAAGATTGGAGTTATAATCCGATAAACCAAGGAATACCTGGGGTCGCCAGAAGCTGAAGAGTCAGGGAAGCTTCCTCCCCAAGAGGCTTTGAAGGGAGCATGGCTCTAACTTTACTTCAGATTTCTAGCCTCCAGAACTGCAAAAGAATAAACATATGTTATTTTAAGGCACTCACATTGTGGCATAAATGTTGTTATGCATCCCTGGGAACTAAGAGATGTAGTGAAATAAAAGCAAACTGTTTCATGAAACTTCATTCTTCAATTAAAAAGATACAATTCACTTTATTGCTACTGTGGTGGTCATTGTTTCAATTTAGTAAGTATTTAGTGACCATCAAATATGATACATACAGAGCAGGCCAAAAAAAATCTTATTTTTTTTCTACCCTCCATCTGGTGAAGTGTAGGATTAAAAAAGAAAAAGAAAAAGAAAAACAGATTCTATAATCAAACAGTAGCCAGAAAATACATTCATATCTCTTCGTGGAAGATATTTTAGCAATGCAGGTGATGAGACCTAGGGTAACTGGTCTTTTTCTTTTTTTTAATACAAAGTTCACAAAAGTGAAATGATCATAGTTACAATTCCATGTACATGTAAAATGTGACAAGAATTAATTTACATGTTTTACATGTCTAACATATGCTTAATATTATGGACTAATTAATAAGACCTCAAAATCTTATAAGATTTAGAAAGACCTCAGAAAATAGGAGAAAAAAACGTATGAACAACTTCTATTTCTCCTCTTCCATTATTCCTTCTCCTCCTCCCTCTTTCTCCTCTTCTTATTCATTTTCCTCTTCTTCCTCATCTTCTTCACCATTAAAATATAAGGCCTACTAAATTTATCTAGATCTCCAGTCTCCAGATCTATACAGAGTTCCATCCAAATGATGGAATCTCACTGTTATCTAATACCTGATTCCATCAAATATGCACAGGGTTTCCAATATATTTTTATAAAAATTGATTCTAGAATATTTTACATTCATATGTAAATGCATGATTATTTCATTCTTTTGAAAATAAAAAAACACGTATCAAGTCATACTTTATAATGATTAAGGTTTCCTTTACATAAAGTTTAATTTTGGCTTCATTTTGCCTACTTTTTAATACTCTGTTAAGGAGAACATCATTAGAAACATGACAATAGATCCAAGATGGCCGACCACTAACAGCTCAGGATTGTAGCTCCCAGTGAAAGCCCAGAGAACGAGACGACGCCACACTTTTAGACAAATTTTCGTCACTCACCGATCAGCCGATTCCCAGTGGAGGAGCCCCACGGGTCGCCAGTGCGACTCTTGTGGCCGCCGCAGCGGTTTTGCCGGTGTCTCGGCGCAGCAGCTCTTCATGCAGAGCCAACGGGACTGCTTCCCCTACTGACCAGAGTTTGGAGCTCCGGGAACTCAGAGCCGCTTGTTGCGGACTCAAGAGGGAAGCCAGACCAGAGATTCCCGGGCAGAAGAGCACCATCAGTCTTACCGCTGCTATTTATGCTGCCACAGTGGGTTGCTCGGATCCCAGCACTGGGAATCAATAAGTCGGACGTCGACTCAGAAAACTAATTAGAAAGGCGGGTCATCTACAATGAAGGGAAAAAAACAGCTTAAGAAGGCCAAGTATACTCTAAATCAAAACCCATCAGCAATGGAACAAGCCCTGATGGAAAAGGACTCATTAGCAACCGAACAAGCCCTGATGGAAAAGGACTCATCAGTAACGGAACAAGCCCTGATGGAAAAGGACTGTGTTCCATTATCTGAAGTAGGCTTTAAAAGGTGGATGATAAGAAACTTCTGGGAGTTAAAGGAACTTGTTCTAACCCAATGTAAAGAAACTAAGAACTTGGAAAAAAGGTTAGATGAAATGTTGAAAAGAATAGACAATATAGAGAGGAATATAAATGAACTTATGGAGTTGAAAAATACAACACGAGAACTTAGTGAAATATGTACAAGCTTAAACAGCCGAATGGATCAAGCAGAAGAAAGGGTATCAGAGGTCGAAGATCAACTTAATGAAACAAAACGACAAGACAAGAATAGAGAAAAAAGGATAAAAAGGAATGAGCAAAATCTCCAAGCAACATGGGACTATGTGAAAAGACCTAATATACGCTTGATTGGTGTATCTGAATGTGATGGAGAGAATGAATTCAAGCTGGAAAATACTCTCCAGGACATTATCCAGGAAAATTTTCCTAATTTAGCAAAGCAGGACACTATTCAACCCCAGGCAATATAGAGAACACCACAAAGATATTCCTCAAGAAGACCAACCCCAAGGCACATAATCGTTAGATTCACCAAGATCGAAACGAAGGAGAAAATATTAAGGGCAGCCAGGGAGAAGGATCAAGTTACCCATAAAGGTAAGCCTATTAGGCTTACAGCAGATCTCTCAACGGAAACCCTACAAGCTAGAAGAGAGTGGGGGCCAATATTCAATATATTTAATCAACAGAACTTTCAGCCCAGAATTTCATATCCTGCCAATTTAAGCTTTACATTTGAAGGAAAAATAAAATTTTTTAGGAACAAGCAAGTACTCAGAGATTTTATTTCCACCAGGCCTGCTTTACAAGAACTTCTAAAAGAAGCACTATACACAGAAAGGAACAACCAGTATGACCCTTTCTAAAAATACACCAAAAAGTAAAGAGCATTAACATAAAGAAGAATTTTTATCAACGAAAGGACAAAATAGCCAGTTAATATCAAACGGCAGCAACCCTAAATTTAAATCAACCAAATCTCCCAATCAAAAGAGACAGACAAAATCTAACGGTATATCCAAAGATATACATAGACTCAAAATAAAGGGTTGGAAAAAAAAACGTACCAACCTAATGGAGAGCAAAAATAAATAAATAAAAAGCAGGAGTTGCAATTTTCACATTTGACAAAATAGAATTCAAAGCTACAAGGATACAAGGATAAAAGGATTAATGTAATAATAAGAGATCTTAACACTCAGATACATAAGACCCATAATGAGATTTAGATTCAACGAGACAGAAAATTGATAACAATATCCGGGACTGGAACTAAGATCCAGAACAAATAAACTCAATAGGGCTCTCCATTTTAAACACACAAAATATACATTATCCACAAAATCTAACGATATATCTAAAGATATACAAAGACTCAAAACAAGGGGATGGAAAAAAAACTCACCAACCAAATGTAGAGCAAAAATAAATAAATAAAAAGCAGGAGTTGCAATTCTCACACTTAATAAAATAGATTTCAAAGCTACAAGGATGCAAGGGTAAAAGGATTAATGTAACAATGAGAGATCTTAACACCCAGATACATAAGACACATAATGAGATTTAGATTCAACGAGACAACAAATTGATAGCGATATCCAGGACTTGAACTCAGAGCCAGAACAAATAAACACAATAGAGGTCTCCATTTTAAACATAAAATATGCATTAACCACTTTAAACACTCAAAATATTGATCTGCCATTATTGAAACCCATTATAGGAATGAAGTAATATTCCTTTTTCCCTCTTTTTCTTTTTTTCCCCTTCTTTTTCTCTTTAAAAAAAAAAAAAAAAGAAAGAAAGACCCAGAACTCAGTTCCTACTTTTCTGAGGGTCAGCCACAGCCAAGAGCTTGCAATGCCCCAGCAGATCTTTCCTGCTTCTAAAACTTTTCAGGTGCTGCTCTCTGTGTTTGGAACATGACCATCCCCCCCTGCTCCCTTATCCCAACCTTTCTTATTAAAGCCTTATTATTATTTAGGACCAAACACGGGGATGACCTCTTCTGAAGACTCCCTCTGCCCCCATTTAAAAAAAAAAAAAAAAAAAGACACATGACCATATAGATGTTATAATTCCTATTCACTTCTGAAAATTTAGTGGAAAACAAGTTACTTTAATTATTTAGCTAGGTTGGGCACTGTGGCTCACACATGTAATCCCAACACATTGGTAGGCCAAGATGGGAGATCACTTGAGGCCAGGAGTTCAAGATCAGCCTGAGAAACAGAGCAAGAACCCATCTGAAAAAGAAGTTTAGCTAGCAGAAAATATATTTTAATCTAATTTGATCATAATTTATTACATGAAGTTACTAGATAAGAATTTTTAAAGGCCTGCCCAATATTCAGCTGTATGTCTTTGTTTTATAAAATGACAACTAAGGCCAGGAGCTGTGGCTCATACCTGTGGTGCAGCACTTTTGGAGGCTGCGGTGGGGGGATCAGCTGAGGTTGAGAGTTTGAGACCAGCCTGACCAACATGGAGAAACCCCATCTCTACTAAAAATACAAAAAATTGGCCACGTGTGGTGGTGCATGTTTGTAATCTCAGCTACTCAGAAGGCTGAGGTAGGAGACTAGCTTGAACCTGGGAGGCAGAAGTTGCAGTGAGCTGAGATCGCGCCATTGCACTCCAGCCTGGGGAACAAGAGAGAAGCTCCATTTCAAAAAAAGAGACAATTGAATTTAAGCCTTAAGAAAGGAATTTATTTATATTCCTCTCTATATTGTCTATTCTTTTCAGCATTTGGTCAAACCTTTTTTCAAAGTTCTTAGTTCCTTTACATTGGGTTAGAACAAGTTCTTTTCATTCCCAGAAGTTTCTTATCATCCACCTTCTGAAGCCTACTTCAGATAATGGAACAGAGTCCTTTTCCATCAGGGCTTGTTCCGTTGCAGATGAGGAACTGCAATCCCCTGTAGAGGGAGAGGGGGTCTGATTTTGGATATGCTTAGCCTTCTTAGGCTGGTTTTTTCCCTTTATTATAAATTCATCCATCTGTCGTCTTTACAATTACCGCCTTTCTAATTAGGTTTCTGAGTCGATGTCCAATTTATTGATTTCCAGTGCTGGGATTCAAGCAACCCACTGCACCAGCCAAAATAGCAGTGATAAGACTGATGGTGCTCTTCTGCCCAGGAATCTCTGGTCTGGCTTCCTTCTTGAGTCCGCAACAAACGGCTCTGCCTTCCTGGAGCTCCAAACACCGGTCAGTAAGGGAACCAGTCCTGTTTACTCTGCATGAAGAGCTGCTGCACCAAGGCGCCGGCAATACTGCTGTGCCGGCCACAAGAGTTCGCGCTGGAGACCTGTGGGGCTCCTCCACTAGAAATCTGCTGGTCCGTGAGTGGCGAAAATGTCTGAAAGTGTGGCGTCCACTCGTTCTCTGAGCTTTCACTGGGAGCTACAATCCTGAGCTGTTAGTGATCAGCCATCTTGGATCTCTCTAACGGAGAACTAACGGAGGATGAACTAACGGAGTTGAAAAATACAACACTAGAACTTAGTGAAATATGCACAAGTTTAAATAGCAGAATGGATCAAGCAGAAGAAAGGATATCAGAGGTCGAAGACCAACTTAATGAAATGAAACGGCAAGACAAGAATAGAGAAAAAAGGATGAAAAGGAATGAGCAAAGTCTCCAAGAAATATGGGACTATGTGAAAAGACCCAATCTATGTTTGATTGGTGTACCTGAATGTGATGGAGAGAATGAATCCAAGCTGGAAAATACTTTTCAGGATATTATCCAGGAAAATTTTCCCAATCTAGCAAAGCAGGACACTATTCAACCCCAGGAAATACAGAGAACACCACAAAGAGATTCCTCAAGAAGAGCAACCCCAAGGCATATAATCATTAGATTCACCATGATCTAAACGAAGGAGAAAATACTAAGGGCAGCCAGAGAGAAAGGCCAGGTTACCCATAAAGGGAAGCCTATTAGTCTTACAGCAGATCTCTCAGCGGGAACCCTACAAGCCAGAAGAGAGTGGGGGCCAATATTCAACATCCTCAAAGAACAGAACTTTCAGCCTAGAATCTCATATCCTGCCAAACTAAGCTTCACAATTGAAGGAAAAATAAAATATTTTATGAACAAGCAAGTACTCAGAGATTTTATTACCACCAGGCCTGCTTTACAAGAACTTCTGAAAGAAGTATTATACATAGAAAGGAACAACCAGTATGAGCCTTTCTAAAAATATACCAAAAAGTAAAGAGCATCAACTTAAAGAAGAATTTACATCAACGAATGGATAAAATAGCCAGTTAACATCAAATGGCAGTAACCCTAAATTTAAGTCGACTAAATCCCCCAATCAGAAGATACAGCCAAAACCTAACAGTATATCCAAAGATACACAGATACTCAAAACAAAGGGTTGGAGAAAAATTTAACAACCAAATGGAGAGCAAAAATAAACAAATAAACAAAAAGCAGGAGTTGCAATTCTCACATTTGATAAAATAGATTTCAAAGCAACAAAGATACAGTGGTAAAAGGATCAATGCAACAATAAGAGATCTTAATACCCAGATACATAAGACCCATAATGAGATTTAGACTCAATGAGACAGAAAATTAATAAGGATCTCCAGGACTTCAACTCAGATCCAGAACAAGTAAACTCAATAAATATTTATAGAGTTCTTCATTTTAAATACACAAAATATTGATCGGCCATTATTAATACCCATTTTTAGAATGAAGCAATATTCCTGTTCTCTCTCCCTCTTTTTCTTCCTCTTTCTTCCTCTCCTTCTCTCCTTTTTTTACTTTTTAACATCCTAGTTCCTCACCTCTACTCAATACATTCCTCTGAACACCTGATTCCTTGTGATTCTCCCGTCCCACTGAAACCTCTGAAAAAAAAAAAAAAAAAGAAAGGAATTTATTATTCTTCATGAAAGAAGGTGCTGCTCTACAATATCAGACAGTTATTTGAGAACACTTACACCTATCTATCGAAAAATGTACCCAATTGTGTTGTCTATGTTAGAGACCTTCTTTCTTTTAAACTGTCCTTTAAATTCACTTCTAAGGAGCCAGGCATATATTATTCAGAACGTGGTTGGTATAAACAAAATAAAGTGTGTATAATGCATATTGTTATGGTTGACACATGCATTTTAAATGCATCTTGAATTAATGTCTGTTTGTATGGTGTAAAGCTGTTTTCTTTGGATATCTGACTTTAGTAGCCTCAGGGGCCAATGTTTTTATTTTGAGAAGGTACCTGAATTAAGCCAACCAGGACATTTCCAGTCAACGGTCATTCACATGTATTGCTTTCCTAGAAAAACAGTACAATTTGTTCAGAATTATTTTTGTCAAAAATACTCATTGTCAAGCATTTTATTCCAGCCCTGTCTACAAGTATTTTGACAATAATTTATAAAATTGCTTGAGTTAAAAAAGGGAGGATACCTCTCTTTTCAAACCCCTAATTAAATTTAATAAAGCATTTTCTCTTCTTAGGATTCCTGGGCTGACAATGAATATATAGAGCCTGCTTCAAACGATTTCACTATCCCAGCATAAATAATCAAAATCTGAAGCACTAGAATACAGAAACCTTAGAAGCTAAATTCAAGTTTGAAAGATAATATTATAGGCATCTTTTATGACACTTTTTATGAGCTCGTCTTTCAGAGAATTCAATTAGCTGGTTTTCTCTGTTGAGAAATTTAGCACCACTGAATCTGTTTTTCAGAATTTCGGTAGATTTATGATAGTCCAAATAGGAAAATTATACTTTCCCAACTGTCAAGTCCTCTATAAGCCTTTAAAATGTATAGGATTTCTTCTGTTTTTAAGACAATTCTATGGTTATTTCTCCAGAGACTTTTCCAAAGAAACAATGGCTTCTATTCTGGTTGTCTCAGCATGGAAGAATTAAATTCAGTTGACAACTGTGTAGATCAAAAGATAAAACAGGGTGATTTTCTGCCTAACAAGTAGTGGCAGTCCCCCAATACTCTTCCCTGCAGCAACCATGGGAGCTGTGGAAGGTTTCATTGGTGGATAATATTTATTTGAGGATATCAAAATTTTTTACTCTTCTATATATTTCAAAGCATAATTTCTTACAGTAAAGCTATGAAAATTTTATAAATTTAAAGTATGTAAGTAAGACTATCAGTATGTTTAATTTCTGGATGCACTATTTTTTAGGGAACAATTATTTGCAATAAGCAGTGTTCCTATTATGTATAATGAAAGCAAATGTTCCTAAAGCTTCTAACTTGTAGCCTGGGAAGAAAGTACATTACCACATTACAGAAGTGTTAATGGCCTTTAAAAAGTAGTTGAATAAACAACATATGTAATTATTCTGTAGGGAAATGCTGCTTAATTAAAATGTGGAGTCATTCTATTAGCATACACACCTGCTGCTCATATGGTTCATTTCCTCCTAAAATAACCTAATTCCTGAAAAAGGATCTCTCTCCACCTCATTTCCTTGGGAAATGTCCACTTTGAACTTCTGCTTTGGATTTGTCTATGTTAGCTTTAAACACTATGTGTGCATGTGTGTATGTGTGTATTATATGTGTATCTCACAGGGAGGACATGTATTTATCATGAAAATTAACTGACCCTGTGGCCTTTATAATCCTGTGTTTTCTTGAAATATTCAGCATCCAGTCATGATAGATTATGGATCACAGGTTTTTTTTTCCTTTTTCTGAAGAACGTATAGGCAAACTCATTGTCTCTGCCAAAGCAAGAGAATCTTATCTGTAAAGGCTTCTGTCTGGCATCATCTTCCTTTAGACTTTCATTCAAAGATATTTTAAAGGCTCCTTCATTATTGAAAATTTTGTCTGTGTTGCATCTTCTGAAAACTCATCCGGTTTTCTGCCTTATTCACCTCATATTCCAAAATCAATACAAACACTCAACTCTATTAGCAAGAACTGAAAGAGTAGTAGAGAGCACTGACCATACACCAGGCACTACATGAAATAAGTGTATGTTTATCATTAATCCCAGCTTCATTTTTGGTTAGGGTTTGTTTGTGTGTGTGTGTGTGCTTATGTGTGTGTGTGCACTTTTATACAACATAGTATATTTTTTATACGACATAAATATATCCCTTTTCATTATTTTACAATGTATTTCAACCTTTCAATATTTTAAAAATAAAAAGATATACATTTTATACTGCCCAGATAACAT
Organism: Callithrix jacchus; assembly: GCF_049354715.1. Classification (NCBI taxonomy): domain Eukaryota; kingdom Metazoa; phylum Chordata; class Mammalia; order Primates; family Cebidae; genus Callithrix; species Callithrix jacchus. The sequence goes on from NC_133513.1 coordinate 74,464,088, forward strand.
TTGCGAATTTAAATAATAATTATTATTGCACATTAGACACAAGTAAGTGCATGCATATGCGTGTATATATTAACATTGTGTATATTCTTATTGTGTCTAATATTACAAAGTAAAAGGTGGAGGTGTCTCTTTTTAATTTCTTACCACTATTAACTAAATATTTTTGAATGATTGCATAAAGGGAAAAATGTGTATATGAGGGTGTTTCCATTTAAGACATTTTTGTTTTTCTATATTTATAAGGTTAATTCACAGTAGAAGAATTGCTAAGTGGAAGGATATGTGCATTTTAAATGCTGACAGTTTATCAATTTGTTTTCCACAGAAACTAAGCTGCTTACACCCCCCCATCAAAAATGAATGCAAATGGCCATTGCTCTTCACTCTTAATAACGTTATGTATAAGTGAACATTTTATAATTTTAGGTAGGAGTTAAAAACATTTTATGTGAAAGTTGATAAATGGTATATTACTGGTTTTGAACTTAGTTTTTTTCTTATATCTTACTTAAAATATCTTGAGCTGTTGCCTTTACATGTCTTTTGCTGTTTAGGTTCTTATGTTTCTGGTTCTCAATGATAATAGCTCACCTTATTGAGTGATCATGAATTCCAGTCATTTGTGATAAGCACTTTAAATATATTAACTCCTCATACCCTCATAATATATCTTTACAGTATAAATCATTTATATTTCTATTTTATAAATGAGAAAACTATGCCATGGAAACATTAGTAAATTCCTCAATATCACATGATGCCTAAGTACGTAGTGGAAGCAACACTTGCCTCCTTGGGAAAGCAATTTGACTTTATTTTGCAGAATGGCACAGCTATTAGTAACCTCTACAAGATTGCCCTTTAGGCATGGTAATGTAAGGATGTACACCTGGCAGAAAGCAGGGTACACCAAGATCATTGGCTTAAATCAGGAAACATAACAGAATCTCTAATACTAAAGGTAGAAAGCAATAAATGCTTTCTTCAGTGTACCATATGTAAGTGCTTTAGGGGAGGCAGCCTATGGGCATTTCTGAGACTTTGGTCTAGTATCCCAGTTGAAGTCATGTCCTGTGTAGGACAAAAGTTTTTTCTAATAGCAAGGAATTGTGCCAAGGCAATGTGATCTCTGAAAAGCTCTTTGGCCAGGATGATATCATCTAGTCTATGGAGTATCCATAGTAGTCCATCTAGACTCTAGTCTATGGGACTGGACTATCCTTCCCATGCAGACACCCAACAGGGTTGATATGAGTTATAAGGTTTTTTTGACTCTATTGCAATGGTATTGCAATGAAGATTAACTGATTGTAGAATTTGAAAGTTCACCTTGACCCTGGGAGCTCAACTGACAAAATATTTTAAGTCAAGGACGTCTATGGGCACAGCTGGCAAAGGTGATGTAATGGACCAAAGTGCCAGAACCTAACTGGCACAATTAAAGTCCAATTAAGGATACACAAATCTAAAATTGTTCAACAGTGAAACGATTTATCCAGCTGGGTGATGAGAGAAACTCTTCTGGGAATAAGATTTAAGTTACATGGCCTAATTTTGGCACATGTTGTTGATAGATGTCAAGTTGTTGCCAATAAAAATATCTGAGGCTAGAAATTGGAAGCCCAGAATTAGCCACTAGACAGAGCCTCCACTTTGGCCAATTATTATGGGCCTTTTACCTCACTTGGTGGTTCAGTTGATGACAGGCAAGCCAGCAGGGCCTTTAGGCTTCAGGGTTTGTATTAGCCAAAGTTGATGGCTCATAGGCTTTAGTATTTGCTATATTTGGTTAAAATGATGTTTTCCATTGGAGAGTTTGGACATCTAGATTGCAAACCAATAAAAACTCCTATAATAATAATACAGCCAACAGTCAACATGCTTGTATGCAGGTGGACTTGACTGGCTTTTGTTGTCTGATATTAATTTTATCCAGCATGTGTTATTACCAGGAGGAGTTTTCTGGCTTTATTATGGCACACAATACTGATTTCACTATTATCTCTGAATGTGACATTCATTTACTAAGTATTCTTTTTTGTTTGTTTGTGTTTTTCTCTCTTCTTGGTACTCTTCATGACTTGTAGAAATGGTCCTAGGGAACTAATTTTAATTTCCTGAAGGAGAGCTTGATGAATGATCCAACACTTACCATCTAAATTTTGAAGGCTTTTGAGTGGAAGAAGTTAAAGTTCAAATAGGTCTCATTTTACATGACCAGGTTCCTGGCCCATTGGGTATTTTATGGTTAACAGGTCTCAAGAGAATATTCATGCTTACTCTGGCCTTCAGCCCTAAAGAAGAGGGACATGATAGGAAATCTATTAAAAATAAATGAAGAGACATTATTAAAGGAACTCATACATAATGAATTTTCATATACAGAGATGAGACATATCCAACTTTAAATATAGAAAAGGAACATTGTTAAGTGTTTTGTTTTTGCTTTGTTTTTTTAAATTGGTACAAGGTATAAATAGTCAAGTGACCTTGAATTAAGAGAAATGAAAACCTGGGGCAAGATAGAGACCTATTGACAGGTCTGTCTGCTGGACTAAGGTTAAAAACGACTTGTTTAAGGTGACTACTACAGTTTTAATTAAACCGTCTGCCTAAAAGTTGCACTGAATGTCTTTCTGTAAGGCCCAACACTATGTATTTTGAGATTTGAAATGTGTACCATGGTTATATTAGCAATAAGGAGGGTAAGGCGTCTCCTGTGAAGACTGCATTTGTGATCTTTGTATCTATAGAAAAAAAAAATGGGACCTTAATTTGTATTTTAGATATCTGGAAGGGAAGAGATCCAAGAATTCTTTATCCTGGAAAGACAAGGATAAAAGGAGCAAGTCTTAGGTAGTAGATCAAGATTTTGTAAAAAATGTGCAAATTAGACCACTTATAGGCCAGGGCATCCAGCTATAAGAAAGCTAATTGTGCTGACCCTTTGGCCTGTCCTTTATCAGTGAAATCCTAGGTAAGGAATAGAGAGAGAAGGAACATTCTACTGAGCACCATCACTGAATAATGGTGGCAATGTTAACTGTACAGTCTATGAACTTTAAATGTTATTCACTCATTTATTCAGAAGGTGCTCCTTGATTAGCCAAGGGGTCTAGCAAAGGGGTATCTCCTCTATCCTCTAATATTGTGGCATCTGTCAAGGAAATGAGAAAAGGGGAGTCATCCACCCTTGCATGCGCCAGAGGGCCAGAGGTTTGACTCAAGCCTGTATGTGGGGGGGCAGCCTCAGTAGCGATGTGGAACTTGTGGAGAGCTGCTTTCATCACATGAGCATAGCAGGAAGCTGAGTATGGAGAGTCATATGCTAAGGGGCTGTTAGGGGCTCTACATCCAGGATAACTTAGTATGTGCCCAGACACTTTATTCTAATCATGTATAATATGGGACTGAGAAGGACATTTTTTATTATAACAGAACCTCATGGGCAACTCTTGGCCATCATAATTGGTCCAGAGCCTCCAGGAGGCATTGTAACCAAACAAAAGGTTAGTTGCTCACCACATGCAGAATCTGATTAACAAGAGCAAGGTCTGACATAAAGAAATTGGTTTATCCCAAAGCTAGCTTAGAGAGAGGCACAGGTGTCCTGCCTTACAGATTCACGTTTGGAGCAGAAAGCATGCAAGGGAGCAATTTGGGAAGCCAAGGCTGGCAGATCCCTTGAGGTCAGAAGTTCAAGACCAGCCTGGCCAACATGGTGAAACCACATTTTTACTAAAGATACAAAAATTAGCTGGGCATGGTGGCACACACCTGTAGTCCCAGCTTCTCAGGGGCTTGAGGCAGTATAACTGGGTGGCAGCATGACAGGGGCTCAGCTCCCTCCCGGTGCGCACCAAAGATGTAAACGGGTATGCCCAGTGTGCCCAGGTTCTTGGGCTCACTTGCCGAAGGAATGGGAAAGGGCCCTGTTGGCGCGGTGAGTTTACCATTCAAATAAATATCGAACCCAAAGAGTCTAGCAGAAAATGATTTATTAGGCAAAGTGTTTGCAGAGAGCGATTTATTTGGCAGAGAGAGAGAAAGAGAGAAAGAAAGAGAGCTCCCACGCTGCCATGGGAGAAGGATCTGAAGCTGATATCAAAGAACTTTACATTCCTGGATGGAGGGCGATGGATGGAGGTATCACCTGGGAAATTCTTGCCTTTGAAACACAGGCAATTTTCCTTAATGCAGTCCCTCAGTTGGAGAATCTCTTGAGCCAGGGAGGCTCCAGTGAGCTGAGATCATGCCACTGCAGTCAAGCCTGGGAGATAAGAGACTCTATCTCAAAAAAAAACCAAAACAAAACAAAAAAAGGAAATGAGCAAGACGGGGGCCAGGGGAAGGGAGCAGAGGGTGCCTACTAGCCCTGATGCTGTATCTACAGTCTAATCCAGCTGCAGACTTCTGGTGCCTTCCTGGAAAGCTGTTGTTATCTGGAGGCAACCCCACGGAGGGTGAAACTTCCCTAGCAGCCTGCTTTGCTTGTAAATCAACTGTTAACTCTCTTTGGCCTTGGAGCACAGAGTTGGATGAATCTGCCCTGTAGGAATACTCTGTTGGAAGGGAGGGCAAAGGCTATATTTGCATTTCTAAAGGTCTAAGTAGGAAGTGAGAAACCGAGGGGAAAAAAGTAAAAAAAGAAGAGAAATAAAAAAGCAAAACAAAACAAACAACAAAAAAACCCACTATTTCTTAGAAAAATGGGGGTACTTCGTTACAGCATGAGAGGAAGTTGTTAGAGCCTGTGCAGTGAAGGAGTCTCTAAGGGCACCAACAAAAGTACTACAGATTTTCATTTGGACAGATTCTAGAGCTGTTTCTGGAGGGGGCTCTATTTAAGGTATACTGATTAGTAACTTAGTAGCATCAGTGAGATTAAGTAAAATTTGTAAATGAGTACTGTGTTGCCCCCAGTACCCAAATAGGGCTAAAAAATGTTGAGTTCTTATGTTCTTAAGTGTTTCAAACAAATCTCCTCAGAGGAGGATGCCTTCAATGTAATGTCCTATCTCCATTCCTGGAGAAAGGGGGATACAGTTAACATACTGTCTGCGAAGACCATGTGTGATGGCAAAGCAGTTGAGGTCCCTCGTGGATAATCCAGCAAAGGTGTGTCATGTCCCTTTGAAGATGAAGGAAAATTGGATGACAGGCTGTCGAAAAAGGCACTTACACATTAGCCAAATCTAAAATAGCAAATATTTACCAGTTGCTGATGGACTAAAATTAGTAATTTTAGTAATGTTGGGCATTGGGCAAGAGGGCTTAATAGATGGGACCATGGCTTTAAGGTTGCATTAATCCATGATGAGACGCAATTTATTCATTTCAGGTTTCACAACAGGGGCTCAAATGAAGTACTAGTGAGAATAGTCACCTGTGTATTATGTCTAATATAACACATTTTAATCCTTGAAGTAAGCTTACATTTTGCCATTTTAACTGTTTTAACTGGGTGCTCATGGAGTTTCATTTTATCAGGCCACTTTGTAAGTACCAAAGGCAATTCAATTTTAATTTATCACTACTTGTATCAGAATATCTATGCCTATTATGTGATACTTTTGAGGGAAAAGATAATATGATTATGGTAAATTTAGGAAAGACTGCAAGCCACGTGAGTGATAGCTGCTTTTTTTCTATTTATATGTAGTTATTCTCCTAAATTATAAGGGGTGACGTGTTTAAATTTAGTGAGATCCACAGCTATCACTATAATTAGAGTCCCGGTATTAAGTCTATGAAATTTGTCCATTAATGTGTGACATGGTAAAAAGCCCCATAAAACTGCATACCTCAACCATACCTCAGCTTTCTGTTGAAACTGCTCTCTATAACCCAAATGTGAATAAGTAATTAAGGACTGTGATCCCCACCCTACCCAGACAATGTGTAGACGAATGCTTATCTTGGCTTTTGTGAACCACTTAAGTAACAATCAGAATGTCAAATAGTCCCCTGGCCCTGGAATGTCCGGAATCCCCTCACCCTCATCTGTGCCCAGAAGGTGATTTGCAGAATCCACTAGCCCTCGGAATGTCTGAAGCCCCTCACCCCCATCCCCGCCCCTCACCCTCACTCCCAAGGTAATTTTTACGGATCTTGGCACCCTCCTTTCGGGGCCACAGGTTGGAGAGACGTGAGTCCTCCGTGGCCGCCAGCTATAAAGACCCTGCAATTTGACATACTTTTTTTTGTCTTGGTGTTGACTTTCTATGCTCGGGCCAGTACTGAACTTAATTCAGAGCCTTGTTATAGAGTCACAAAAATTCAATCAGCACCCTTTTAATCATTTTGCTATATAAATTATTTTAATATATTTTAGATTTCATGGGGTTAAATTATGAACTTTTGCTTTAAAGTCTCACAAATAGACACACACACACACACACACTATTTACTTGTATGTTTGTTTATTTTTGCTTTCTCCTATATATTGGTCTTATCTTTCCTCCCTCCCTCCCTCCCTTCCTCCCTCCCATCCTTTCTTTTTTCTTTCCTTCCTGCCTTCCCTTTTATCATTCAATATATTTGATGAGAGAAGTTCTTTATTCTACTCCATGATTTTTTCCTCTAGTAAGCCCCAAATCAGCATGGCCAGGAACAGAAAGTTTCCTCATGACAACGGTTATATGGTTTATCAACCCCAGGCTTATATTGAGCTTGGGTTGCCACTATGCTGTGCCACAGGGTGCCAAGGATGTTTTCCACTCTAACTCTGAGGATTAAGCTTTTACTGCAACAGAAATTGCTTTCCTGGTGGGGATTCCAGTCCACTCAAGCCATAGTTATCAGTTTCTGTCTCTTACTTATGATTCATAGTGTTGACCTTCTAGGCTGTTATAAGGAAAGGAGTCTGGGTTCTCCAGCAACCTGCCTCATAGATTCCTATTTCTCACTTCTAAGGAAGAACCCTCCCAGGATTTACACTCAGAGTTAGCAGCTCTTCTCAGAACAGCACAGGTAGCCCCATTGTCTGAAGTATTCGTTTTTTTGTATGATGATGTTATAGGAGTTATTAAGAAATTATTATAGGCAAATAAAGAGGAAAAGAGGTCCTTGAGAAGTTTTTGTTTATTTTAAAGTGGCTTCAGCAACGTTTCTTGTCTAGCAGGAAAGCCCCTGCTCTGAGAGCCAGTGGGCAAGCTTTGATATGTAAATGTACACCATCAGAAACTGAGTCCACCCAAACACAGTGATTCCCACCCTCTTCTTCTTGCCCTTGCCCCAACATGTGCCTGGCAACATGGCCGCCCCCAACATGTGGTGTATAGAACATCATGGTGCCCGGGATTTGCATATTAAAATGCTAGGGTGAGAGGGCCAGTTCTTTTGTGGGCTGCATGAGTGATATGCCTGGTCAAACCAATCATCTGAGCCCTATGCAAATCAGATACCACCTCTTCTAGCCTCCTCATATAAGCAGCTACTTTGCCACACAGGGGGTTTTCTCTTTGTTCAAATCCCACCCCTTCCTCTGTCTCTGTATGAGAGAGCTGTTTTCCTCTTCCTTCCTTCTTGCCTATTAAACTCTCTGCTCCTTAAGACTACTCCATGTGTGTCTGTGCCATTTTGTCCAATTTGGCACAAAACTAAGGAAGGACCCTGGTGTTCCTCCACTCATCAGAGTTGTATCAATAATATGTGGTGGTACTTACTAAGGCTTAAGCACACTGGCTAGAGATCTTGAATTATCTAAGCATTTGCCTAACTTTGAAAGTTGCTGGGTGGAGTAGTGTAGGACATAGGTGCATTGGAGGATGTGATGAGACATTCATCCCTGTGCAGAAATTTTACTGAATTAAACTGAGCTACTAGCTTATCGAGTGCAACCCAAGATATCTTTGAAAGTCTAAGGAGCACAAAGTTTTCTAGTGATTGTTGTGAAGATTTGCTCTCAGAGAAGATGAGCAGTAGCACAGCCATTATATGAGCAATGCAAAATCATATGCCAGGAAGTCATTATCTCTCTCAATTTTAGAGTCATACTTGTGTCCCTTTGATGCACAGTCACCAGACCCAAACTGGAGATAATGCTTTTCCACTTTAAAACAGAACAAAGCCATATGGCAGACACAAAAACACAGAATTCTTCATCCTAGGGGATATGGCTTAGGTTCTGGCTTCTGTTTCTTAAGAGGGTGCTCATATCTGGGAGCTTCTACTCTCAGAAAGTCATTCAATTAACCTATGCCACGTGTATTATTATTACTGTGGGGTTTATGTTACCAAAGTATTTGGGTAAGGTTAAGATAAGGAAATATCAGCAAACAGAACAACAAGCATAATGTGCTAACTACAGTTTTGCCAGCAAGCAGTGGTTCTATCCTATGTTGCACCAGAAGATGTTTGAAGCCAATTAAGTCATGAGCAATTCCTCAAAGAAGTTACTCAGTAGTCAATAGTGATGGCACAGCTCTCCTACTTTAGCACCACTTGTTTTATGTGATGTAAAGATTTTTTTGATGGTGGGACACAACACACTGATGCTCAACTCAGGTAGATGAAAGGCAAAACTCTTGGTTGCTTGCAGTTCCAAGTGAGAAGGCCGTTAGGCACAACCATACAGGGACAGGATAACAGCAAACTAGCTTTAGCAGGTAGCTTATGTATGGCATGTTGGCTAGGATTAGTTAGGTTTCACAGGCTCCATGTAGATTGGCTAATGAGAATAATTTTGGTGGACTCTGAGGCATAAGGGCTATCCCTTATTGTCTAGTCCCTGGCACTGGGGCAATGAGGAAGTACGCCTAATGACTCTTGAATATGAGATACCAATAAGAGACACTGCTGGGGTATGGATTTTACCAGCTGCTCAAAAAGGTAAACAGACAGGCTTGTAAACTGGGACAAGACAGCATTATTAGAAAAAGAAAGCAAACAATATTCCAGGTTCTATAAGGTAAAGAAATGTAATATACTTGGCAATAACAGCACAATGTACATAGAAGACAGCGCTGAAGAAATAACACTGAAAGCTACTTCCTATTCACAAGAACAACACCGAGAAATAATAAATAAAAAGTTTGACTTAACAAATCCTATGTGTATATGTGTTTGTGTACTTGTGTGCACACATAGTATTTGGGATGGATATGTAAGCCTCATAATAAAATAACTAAAAATAGAGTGAAAATAACTATAAATGTTAAATTGAAAAAAAGTTATTACACACACAAAAAAGCAGCAAGAGGCTTTAGCGAGAAGAATGCTATGATACAGAAAACAGAAGCTACGATGGCAGACATAATCCAATTACATCAATGAAAACTAATTGTGAATGGATCAAACAATCCAGTCACAAAAATTGTTGGACTAAATGCAAAACAAAAATAAAAACAAGATCAAACTATATTCTGCTGTCAGGAGAAACGCTTTAGATTTAAAAATACAAATACAATGAAAATAAAGGGATAAAAAAGAATACATTATGTGATTACATAAGAAAGTTGAAATGTATATACATATATATACTAATATCAGACAAAACAGTCTTCTGTTATGGACTGAATCCTTACATCTCCCCTCAAATTAATATGTTAAATTCTTAATCCCCCTATGATCATTTTAGGAGGTGGAGCTTTTGGGAGATGATTAGGTCCTGAGGTTAGAGTACTCATCAGTGGGATTGTAAGAGGCAAAAGAAAGCTTGTTGCCTCTGTTTCTACTTTGCAAAAGGGTGCAAGGTATTTTCAAAGAGGAGGTAATCAGTTGAGGCTTCTTGGTTTTACCTGTGAAATTACTTTAGGTAAAGTTTAAAAGCCTGAAATACTGGCAGCTTGGTATGGCTTTAGTCAGGTAATAAGAGATTTTAATAAAATGTTTTTTTTTAAAGAGTATTATGGTTTAATCAGCTTAACTAAAAGCAGATATTCAAACTCTAGCAGTCTAGGACTTGTTGGGAAAAACAGAGGAGGCACCACAGACCCTGTTTTGAGAAAAACATCTATTTTCCTCAAGAAACCCTAGAACTGGGAGGTGGATAAATCCCTCTCAAAATCCAAGGCTAAATATACATTTAAGGATGGCAAATGGCAGTTATAGGGGGATACTCAGTTCTTTGCACATTTGGACCAAAAAAGCATGCTCTTAGCCATCTGTATGGTATGGCAAGGTCACCACCCCTCACTGAGCAGTGAGACTCTCCATGGCAGATGGGCTAATTACAAAATAGGCTGATTGGCCTGGGTTGTCTTGAACTAAAATGCATGGTAAAAACATTGCACGATCTTCTCCCATAGCATTTCCCTCCTTTTACAGAATCTAAGATCAGCTATTAAAATGGAACCCAGAATTTTGGAGATGTTTTTGTCTTCTAGCTGTGCCTGCTTATTAGCCCCTAAAACTACCCCTTCACAGTTCCTCCAAGGACGCCACCCTAAAGCCAGTAATCCAATTAAGAAACTTAAAAACTGGCAAATGAAAAATCCTGCAACTACTGGATCTTCTTCTGTTCGTCTGTGTAATTATATATGTGTTGTGCGTGATGTTTATGAAAAGAGCTCTAATTAATTGGCTTTAAAAATGAGCACTTAGAGTATTTTGAATAAAAAAAAGCTGTAATATCTTTTAGTTCATGTGACTTTAGTAATCTTTGGGAAACAAAGACTTTTACTATTATTGGTAAAATAAAGACATTGGTCTAACTTTGGCAGGTCAAATATTATGTTTGCTAAATGCTTTAAGGTCATAAACTGTTTCTTTGGCTTTTGAAAATTGTTAAGCTTGCCTGATTTGCAGCCAGGTAAGGCCTGGAGCTACATGGCCTCAGCCACAGTCCTAGCTATGCTGGATATAGTTAGACCTTTTCTGTCTGCATTTCTATCAGGTGCCCTAGGATCCACCTAGGACATAATTAAAATAACTTACCAGACCCTTCTTCAGATTTTAACATTATGAAGCATTACCATTATGACATGTATCTCACTACTGAAAAAAGAACAGTTTTACATGCAAGGTGTGTAAGGAAAGTAAAATATGTTTTAGTAAAATACGAGAAGATATGGGAATATAAATTTTTGCCTAGTTTAGAGGGTTAAAGGATTGTTTTAAATTAGATAAGATAAATTATGGAAGGTGTGTAAAAAATTAATCCTGTGAAAGAAATTTTGCATGTGAAAATATTGACTAAATATTAAGGGGTATTACTAGGTTTTTCCATGAATTGAACATTGAAATAAAAGCACAATAGGATTTTCTTAGAGCACTGATCAGCTTCCTAAGAAAAATTTGTAAGGGGTTATAAAAGGTTTATGAGAATCTCACCTTATGGTCAAACTGATTAAGATTTAATCAGGTTGTTTATAAAGTTATATTAGAATTTGGATAGACATTAATAATACATTAATGCAAAGGGGAAGATTTGCTTTCTCTCTTTGACAAGATTTTCATGTAATATTAAAGAGTAATAAAAGATTTTTGTTTGTTTTTTGAATAAACTACAGGAAGAAAGGGAGAAATACAAGAGACAGATTTGTTATTGTTGTGAAACCCTTGAGAGTGCTGCTCTCCTGGCTGAAAACCTCTGTGGCTCGCCTTTGCCTGAGTTTACTCAGGCCCACTGGGCCTGCTCAGCTCTCACTACCAGCCTGGACTCCAACGTAGAGTGGAGTGGTGAGGTGTGTGTGAGCCAATGAGTGTGGGTGTTAGCCACTGCACACAGTTAGGCACACCAGCTGCTGCACCAGAACAGACAGCTCCAGGTGCCAGCATGTGTGGTAGCTCACTGTAAGGCTTTGGCTGGATCAGACACACCACAAGCAACTTCCAAGGCTGGTATCAGGGAACACAGTTGTGCCTGGAAGCTTGCAGTCTCCTGGTACAGCAAGTTCCCATAGGGGGAGTCATAGCTCTGGCTTGGAGAGCTCCCAGGTCTAAGCTCCCCATAAAGCCACAGCTCTTTTTTCCTTCTCTCTTATTGTCACCTGTAGCATGGTGAGTAAGGGGTGTGTTTCAGCCCTGTTTCTATTATAGCATTTTTAGGTCTGCCATTCAGCAGGTCTCAAGTTCTTGTTCTGCCTCCAGGAAAAATGAGATATACAGACAAGTGGAGATTGAGCAAGGAGGAGCTATACTGAGTGACAGAATATCTCAGAGGAGAACCTGGAGTGGGCACCTCCTCTCTGCAGCTGGGCATCCTGACATCTGCATCTCTCAGAACACACAAGGCCTGGGAGTGAGTAGATCCTCTCTGTACCTGGCTGTCCCAATGTCTGCTCAGTTGTGGCTGAGCCTGGGGCTTTTATGGCCTTCAGAAGGGAGGAAATGCACACTGATTAGTCCACGAGAGGCCATGGGTGAGCCCAGAAAAGCCATCACAAGTTTATAGCTGGTCCATGAGACTGGCAGCCCAGACCCCAGCCTTCATGCCCTCCCTGGCCTGAAGGTAGGGCCTCACCAGGGATTTGCTCCCTTCTGTGCAGGAGCATGTCTGCCTCCTGCTGCCATTCATGGCACCCAGGCTGTTTGTGCCAAGGGGAGCCTGCAAGCCAGTGCCAAGCTGCCCTCAGCACCTCCTCAGATTCCCTCCCATGCTCATCAGGGCCCAACGTCTGGGTAGGGTTGGGGGCAGAGGCAGCATAGTACTGGTGTGTCAGCACTGCTCCAAGCATGTGCACACTCACTGGGCTGCAACAGCACCTGGGCCTAGCCACAACCTTGCTCCAAGATCAGAGCACCTGTCAAGAGTGGGGAGGAGCCAGGCAATGGGAGCAGAAGATACATCCAAGCCTGCAGGGATCTGGGAGTTTTTCCTAGGCCCCTAAGAGTGTAAAGATGCCTGGATCTGTGACTGTGGCTTGGGCAGTTGTAGCTGTGCCTGGAAAGACAAGTCTCCTGCCTGGTCCATGGAGTGGAAATCCCAGGTCTGCAGCCACTACTTGGGCTGCTGCAACTGTTCTCAGGAGTTCCAACTCCACCACCTCAGAAGGGGCATGCTTCCCACTTATCCCAGCTTCCAGTCATATTTCACTGCTGTAGCCAAGGTGATAGCAGCAGCTGTTCCAGACAGGGTGCTGCTGCCATCATTGCAACAGTAGATTATTATACTATGGTGTATTTTTACCAGGTAAAGTAAGGTTTTTATGGTTCACTAAGGACAATCAACCCCTTCACAAAGTAGAACGTGAAAATGGATCTTCTGAGAACATTAAAAAGAGACTGTCACTGGCATCCACACTAAAGCAAAACTTTGGGACCTTGAACCTTGGGTTCATAATCTCACAACTGAGAAGGCTTCCTTTACACTCTTGGAACTGTACACCCATTGGAAACTTTAAGGTAAAGCTAACCAGGGGAGATGGTTAAAGCTTCTTCCCCAGAAGAAGATGGCATCCTTGATGTAAAACAGGTTTTCCCAAGATCACAGATCAAGACTTCTCTACTATCACGAGACTCCTGTCTTTGATTATTTTTCCCTTGCTTATACTTCTATGAACAATAGAAGTGAAAGGGGTCTCTGGTGTGCACTTATGTGGTATACTTTTATTTGTGAAGGATTTTGTAGCCAGCCTTATACATGAATAACTTTATACCTGAATAGACAAAATCGAAGGTCCAGTGTAGATGAGAAACTTTAATGGTACATACATTGCCTCATAATCAGTCAGAAACAGAACATTGATTCACTCCTCTTAACCCCCATCATGGGTTAAGGAGAACATTGTTGGGAGTCTTTCACTTTTCTAAAAGGACATCATTTGTTAGGTTCTTTTTCCATGGTTTGGAATAAAAGGGGTAATGATTAAACATGTATTCCTCATGATAGGCTCTATAGCAGATTCTACTATAAAAGCTATGGTTATACATAGACTTTAAATTCTCTTGTGAAAGTTATGTTAAATAATATAATTGCTCTGGATTAGTTACTGGCCAGACAGAAGTATCTGCACAGCTGCTGGCACTTATGGCTTATGTAGAAAATGTCAGGTATTATAGAGATTCAGTTGTAGGGGATTTGCTATTTGGGCTTTTACAAGAAAAACAAAATGGACAACCCCATCAAAAAGTGGGCAAAGAATATGAACAGACACTTTTCAAAAGAAGACATTTATGCAGCCAACGAACATATGAGAAAATGCTCATCCTCACTGGTAATTAGAGAAATGCAAACCAAAGCCACATGGAGATATCACCTCACACCAGCTACAATGGAGATCATTAAAAAATCTGAAGACAACAGATGCTGGAGAGAATGTGGAGAAATAGGAACACTTTTACACTGTCAGTGGGAGTGTAAATTAGTTCAATCATTGTGGAAGACAGTGTGGTGATTCCTCAGGGATCTAGAAATAGGAATACCATTTGACCCAGCAATCCCATTACTGGGTATATACCCAAAGGAATATAAATTGTTCTATTATAAAGACACATGCAGATGTATGTTTATTGTGGCACTGTTTACAATAGCAAAGACTTGGAACCAATCCAAATGCCCATGAATGATAGACTAGATAAAGAAAATGTGGCATATATACACCATGAAATACTATGCAGCCATAAAAAAGGATGAGTTCATGTCCTTTGCAGGGACATGGATGAAGCTGGAACTCATCAGTCTCAGCAAACTGACACAAGAACCGGAAACAAAACACCATATATTCTCACTCATAAGTGGGTGTTGAACAATGAGAAAACATGAACACAGGGAGGAGAACATCCCATAATGGGGCCTGTTGGGGGGTGGGGAGGGTAGAGGAGTGATAGTAGGGGTGGGGGTATTGAAGAGGAATAACAGGAGAACTACCTAACGTAGGTGATGGGGGGATGGATGCAACAAACCACCATGGCATGTGTCTACCTATGTAACAATCCTACACTATCTGCACATGTACCCCAGAACTTAAAAAAAAAAAAAGAATCACTTTACAAGATGCAAACTCATCAAGGTCTTTAACAGACAATATAAAAGTGATTCACAAAAATAAAAACATTTTGGATATACCTCAAATAAAATAAAATAAAACCTAAAAGAAAAAAAAAAGTAGGAAAGTGTGTTAAATCTGTAGGAGAAATCAAGACAACTGTAATGCTAAGCCAGAACTGTCACTGCAAACAGGAAGATGTATATTTAATTCATCCTATTCTTGTCTTCTATCTATCATCTATCTATCTATCTATCTATCTATCTATCTATCTATCTATCTATCTATCTATATCTCTATATATATCTATATATGTATCTATATAGATATATGTATATCTCTCTCTACGTATATATATCTATATAGATACATATAGATATAGATATAGAGACACTTTTCAAAAGAAGACATTTATGCAGACCTTTATACACACACACACACACACATATACGTGTGTGTGTGTGTATAAAGGAGGAGCAGAAAGGAAAACACATTTTAACTAGCTTCTGCACTCACTCCTTTATCACGTTTTTTACTTAGCTCAGATTTAGAACAGTGTGAATAGTTGATGAGATTAAATGTTCTCCCTCAAGTTCAGTTAATAACACCAGTTTGAGGTTGCTGATACTTAATAAAATGTGCTAATATTTCATAAAACTGTATTATTAATAATTATCTCATAGATACTCCACTCTTTCCCTTTTTCACAATAAGCAAATCTCCACTCTTTGTAAGGCTCAGATTGGAGGGTTTATGCCATATTTATTTTAATACACTGACTTTATGAAGCTATCCTGAGAGTTTTAGAATTTTTTCTACCAACATCAGATTTATTTATCATTAATTTTATTCCCCGTCTTTTTTGTTTTTTCATTTGTAACTGTTTATTAGGACTTGTTTTGTACCAGACATTTTGCTAACAACTTTATAAGCAGTATTCCATTTAATCCTCAAAATACTCTATGAAGAGTTTTTGTTATTCACTCTCCTTTATGGGCAAGGGAATCTAAATCTCAGGGAAGTTCATTACTTGTTCCAATGTTAGAAGGAGAAATGTGATAGAACTGGGATTTTAGTTCCATCCAGGGGATCCGACATTAGCTCTCACATTTAATCTCTTCCCAACTTTGTCTCTATTTCTTTTCAGCTGATAATAATTTTATATGTAGGATTGATTTTGCCTGACTGAGCCAAACATTATTAGATTAGAATAAGTTAATCACTTTACTTAGAGAAAAACAAAACACAAAACAAATCAATTAACAGCATTGATGAGACAGAGGAGCGATTTTAGGAATAATGTAGTCTAATAGTTTTTAAAGTGTGATCAGCAGGCCAGCAGCATCCACATCATACACCAACCTATTAGAAATGCACATTCTTGGCTGGGCAAAATGGCTCATGCCTGTAATCCCAGCATTTTGGGAAGCTGAGGAGGGTGAATCATGAGGTCAAGAGATGGAGACCATCCTGACCAACATTGTGAAATCCCATCTCTATGGAAAATATAAAAATTAGCTGGGTGTGGTTGTGCATGCCTGTAGTCTCAGCTACTTGGAAGGCTGAGGCAGGAGAATCACTTGAACCCCGGAGGCAGAGGATGTAGTGAGCCTAGTTTGTGCCACTGCACTCCAGCTTGGTGACAGAGCAAGACTGTGTCTCAAAAAAAAGGAAAGAAAGAAAGAAAGAAAAGAAAAAAAATGTTCCATTCCAGAAAAAAATGAATCAGAGACTTAAGGAAACAGCAGTTTGTGTTTTAAATTGTCTTTAAGTGAATTTTAAATTCCAAAATATATTAACTACTGCCATAATCAAGGGGTCAGCAAATTAGTGAACATGAGTCAAGCTTAGGCACGTCCTATTTGTTTGCTTTTTAAATTTTAATGTGATATACTTCCATTATTTAAAAAATTTTAAGTGTATAATTCTGTGGAAGTAATTACACGCAAAATGTATAACCATCAGAACTATTTCTAAAATTAGTTCATCACTCCAAACAAAAACTATACTCATAAACAACACCTATTTAGGTCTCTCCTTACATTCTAGTAATTACTAATATATTTTCTGTCTCTATGAGTTTGCTCATTCTAGATATTTCATATATTTGGAATCATACGATATTTGTCCTTTTGAGTCTGGCTTATTTCACTTAGAAAATGTTTTCTAGGTTCCTCATGCTGTAGTGTGTCATCAAAACATAATTCCTTTTTATGGCTAACTAATAATCCTTTGTATTTATGTATGACATTTTGTTCATCTATTCATTCATTAAAGATTCATTAGTTAGGGTTTTTCTACCTTTTGGCTATGGTAAAAAAAATGCTGCAATAAACACTGGCACGTGTATACCTATGTAACAAATCTGCACATTCTGCACATGTACCCCAGAACTTAAAGTATCATAATAAAGAAACTAAAATGAGGAAGGAAAAAACAATCTCTAATTTTTAGAATTTAGATTTTTCAAATTGGTACATCCGTGGGAATGACATATTTTTGGAAGTAAAAAGAATGGTATTTTGGGGACTTGTCAGATTAACCATTGAATAGTACAATTAGTAAATATTTCAATGATAATTGAATTCACTCTTTTAAAATTACATATATGTAATGGTTTCCATTGGTGTGCTGGAACTAACATACACCATCTCAAGAAGAGCTAATTGTTAAACTTTTAGAAATTTTATGAACTGATTTTAAACCCAGTCATTAAATTTATACTATATAAATATATTTTAATAAATTATATTAAAAATAAAATATATACTTAAAATTATTTATTTTAAATTATTTTAGGTTTTGCAATTATTTATGCTTCTAAAGTTTTTTATGGCCATCATACCTGAATGGTGAAAATACTATATATAATGGTATTCTACACCTCCCAACTGTATGTAGAGACATAACATCAGAAGTTTGAAACTGGCAACAGTGAGAGCATTTACAGTACACAAAATGGCAAACACTATAACTGGGGGCTTAATTTTCTATGCTGTTATTTATTCAGAATTAAGCCTATCATGAGGAAAAATTATTTATAATACAGATTAAAATCAAAAGTATGTTGTGTCTGCAGCAATCACATTTTGAATAATGTACACAAAAACTTTTCTTTCAAAATTCTAGAACTACTCTGATTCATAAATAAGTCAGTCACGTCATTGGTGGACAAGAGACATTCTGACATACTTCTTTTTTCTTTTGTATATTTTGGGGGGCTCTGTTGTTTAGTGTATGCATATTTATACTTATTGTATCTTCTTGATAAATTGATCCTTTTACTAGTGTTTAATACAATTTTTCAATTGTAACAGTGTTTAAAGTCAATTCATGTCATATTAGTAGAGCCATACTTCTCTTTTATTACCATTTGTATGTTATATTTTTCTGTTTCTCACTTTCAATTTATTTGTGACTTGGATCTAAAATGAATCTCTTATAGAAAATATGTAGCTGTATGATTTAAAAAATCCATTACACTAACTTTAGCCTTTTGATTAGAAAGTTTATTTCATTTACATTGATAGAAATTATGAATGATGATTACTTCTGCCATTTTGCTTTTTTTATAGCTTGTACATTTTTGTTCATTTCTTCTCTTAATATCTTTTTTGTGATTAGTGGATTTTTTACAGTGAAATATTTTAAATCCTTTGTCATTTTCTTATGTGTGCATTTTAAAAATATTGTTTTTGACTGCCATAAGAATTGTGTTTAACATCTTAAATTTATAATCATGTATGTTTTAATTAATGCCAGCCTAACTTTATTAGCCTGAAACACTCTGTTTCTGTGCAGTCCTCTTACCCATTTCATGTTGTTTCACAAGATACATTCATATACATTCTGTGCTGAATAACATAAATTTATATTATTTTCACATTTTTTTCAACATTTATAGAAAATAAAAATGAAGTTATAAACTAAAAATAAAATAATGCTAGGTTTTTGTTGTTAGTTAGTTTTTTTTTTTTTTGAGACAGAGTTTCACTCTTGTTACCCAGGCTGGAGTGCAATGGCGCAATCTCAGCTCACCGCAACCTCCGCCTCCTGGGTTCAGGCAATTCCCCTGCCTCAGCCTCCTGAGTAGCTGGGATTACAGGCGTGTGCCACCATTCCCAGCTAATTTTTTGTATTTTTAGTAGAGATGGGGTTTCACCATGTTGACTGGGATGGACTCAATCTCTTGACCTTGTGATCCACCCGCCTCAGCCTCCCAAAGTGCTGGGATTACAGGCATGAGCCACCACACCCGGCCCAATGCTAGGTTTTATAGTTGCCCATGTACTTACTTTTTCGAGAAAACCTTTATTTCTTCATTTACCTTTAAGTTATCGTCTAGTGTTCTTTAATTTCAACCTGAAGGAATCTCTTCAGTATTTTTCATAGGACAGGTCTGCAAGTTATAAACCTCTCATCTTTTGTTTTCTCTGTAAATGTCTTAATTTTTTTCTCACTTTTGATAAAATGTTTTGCTTGGTGTAGAATTCTCAGTAAGCAGTTGTTGCTGTTTTTGTCTTTCTTTCAGGACTAAAATATGTTATTCCACTACCTTCTGACCTCTATCATTTATAATGAGAAATCAACTCTTAATCTTATTGGAAATCCCTTGTAAATAATAAATTGATTTCCCCTAGCTATTTGCAAAATTGTCGGTTTGTCGTTAGCTTTCAGTAATTTCAAAACTGTATGTCTCAGTGTGGATCTCTTTATCTTGCCTGATATTTATATGGATCTGTAGACTACATGAAGAACATGTGGTACATATATACAATGGAATATTATGCAGCCATATGAAGGAACAAGATCATGTCTTTTGCAGGGACATAAATGGGGCTGGAAGCCATTATTCTCAGCAAACTAATGCAGGAACAGAAAAACAAGCACTGCATCTTCTCACTTATAAGTGGGAACTGAGCAATGAGAACACACGGATGCATTGGGGGAAACAACACACACAGAGCCCCGTGGAGTGGTAGGTGGTGGCAGTAGTGAAAGCATCAGGAAGAATAGCTAATGGATGCTGGGCTTAATAACTAGATGATGAGTTGATCTGTGCAGCAAACTACCATGGCACACATTTACCTGTGTAACAAACTGCATATCTGCACATGTACCTCAAAACTTAAAAGCTGAAAAATAAAAGGCTAGGGATCAATATGAGAGAAAACAAAGTTACCGAAATATATAAAACGTAAGGACTTCTTAGGACTTTTTTGAACATGTACCATATAATTGGCATGTGTGAGGCTTTTCAAATCTCTCCTAACTCATAGGTGTTTTTCATTACCCTAATTTTCCAAGTAAAGTCTCTGTTCTTATTGTGTTTCCAGGCCTTGGATGTTCATTTATATATCTCAAATGTCTTTTGCCTCAAGCTTAGATTTCTTAAGAGTCCAACAATATTTTTAAGAAATCCTCACCACTTTTAGAGGTTGGATATGCTGTGCAATAGACAAAACAGATGAACGTACTTTACATTATTTCTTAAGGTAGTCCCTATATAGGTGAAAAAGGGTAAAAATAATTTGCAAATAAACTTGTCTTTTCTGCCTGTGGAAACGGACTATTCTCTCACATTGGGAATGTGGACTGTCTGCAATACTGCTCTTCAGCTGGAGAGTGGTTATAGAAAGGGAAAGTAAAACTGCCACAATGCATTTTTGTTATTTTTACATTGAGTTTTTATTGCTTTAGTGTTCACTGTGTTGCTATAAACCTGTTTTCCAGTGTTCTGACAATGTTGATTATGATGGCTTCTAATCATTTTTCAGTCTTTCTACGGAGGGACATAAGCTTGGAGTTGTCACTCACCCCCACCTGTTTTGGTAAACTTTTGTGTGTGTATGTGAAAATAGAAGCATTCATACTTATTTACATATACTCTGTGGCTGCTGTTTTGCTACAATGAGTTAAATTCAACCAAGATTACATAGCCTACATAAAACTAAAGCATTTATTATCTGGCCCATTGAAAAAACATATTCTGACATATACTCTAGACTGGTAAAGTCCAGATTTCACAAATCTCAAATAATAACTTCCTTTATAGCCACTTTGTTTTTATATTCTACCTTCACACTTAATGAATTTACAGTTATTACTTAACACTTTGTATATAACAAAAATTCTTGATCTCTTTCTTGCAATTTTACATCTATTTTATGGTTAAAAAAGAACTAGAACTCAGAGTATTTCAGAAATTAAGACTCAGCAAGCTAGTGAATGTTGAAACAGATTCACAGGCTTCACTGATTCCAGAGCCAAAACGATAATCAGTTTAAACATATGTTTTGGATAAAATTGATCTGCCTCCATAACAAAGGCTCTGGACTTACAGTTAACCTGTAAATCAGTTGTAGATATAAAGACATTAATATCGTATCCATTTGGTTGAGACAAACTTATATTCGATCCTATTTTCCTGAGTGTCACTTAGAGCCAAGAGTTAGCCTACAATGTTATTGATGTTATCACTTGTCCTCCAGCTGAGAACACAGTTCTAGAATGGCCAATTCATTTTTCTGGTGTTTATTAACCTAGGCAACCTATGCCTGCAGTTACATTTAATCATAATACTGAGTCTCTTTTTAAAATAGTGGCACAGAGGGGGATTAGAGTGTTTGTTCATTAAATCTCTAATGAAACATTATATGTAGCATAAAAGTATTATTTTGAATTATATTACATCATATCAAAGTACAGAATTTAACAGAATATACCCAAATGCCATATTAGTTTGGTCAGACACAGAAACCATTTCCTTCCTTCCTATTTATAGTAGACTGAGTTGTGAAATTCCAAATATAGGTTTCATTGAAATGAATGGAACTTCTAAAATCAGTAATAGCATTTATATGATGTTATTCTTCAGTCGTAAACCATTAATTTGATTAGTTATCTATTTGCTTTTTTTATTTGTTATAGCAATTTCACTGCAAACTGGAGAAAAAAATAAAGGAAAAATGAGCAAGAAGAGTTAACTTTACAAATGTTCAATTTCCACTATTTTCTACTAATTTTAAAAAGAAATTTAAATTGAAGTACCATAACTTAGGCACAAAGCATTGAATTCATATTTGGAGTCCTGGATTCTACTCACAATTCTGATAATAATTAGCTTCTCAAGCTTGGGCAAGTAATGACCATTGTGTTTCAGTTTCAAATTAATGATAAAATGAATCATTTTATCAGTGATAAAATTAATGTGTAAAAAGATATCGTCTCAGCTTCAGAAAAATATGTGCTGTATGTTATTGTTTTCATTGGGAAAGAATTAGAAAATTCCATAATTTAAATGAAGCTCTTCAAATTTTAGGTTTCTCATTGTGGGTTCATTCTGTACTTAACCTTATATTATAAGACTTGCTATTGTGGATTCCAAGGCCCTCATCCCACTGCAGTTTTACTAAAAATCAAGTTGCAAAAGGCAGATTAGGAGGAAAAAAGCCTTACACATTCATTTAATGAATATACTCGGTAGCCTTTCAAACGCAGACCCTAAGATATAGGGGAAATTGACAAAGTATGGACAGCTGTGTAGAAATACTATTGAAGACAGGTGTATGATCTAATAATGCTAATAGACTGGGTGGGGAAACCCAGCAAGGCCTGCCGGTCTAGATTTTTCTTGACATTTTTAAGTACGTATTTTTTCTTCTTCTGGGTATAGGGCAGCACCATGTTTCGAATGAGGGTCTTAAGATGTTCAGTCAAACGAGGTAAGTCAGATAATTTCTTTACGGCCAGTTTTTACACAGATAAGATGGAGGAAAAATTAGAATAATTTAATTAGATTTTATGGCTGTCTTAGGAGAAAAGGGGATCTGTTTACCGACAGTTGTGAAAGAGAGATTCTAATTTCTATGGCTTGCCTCATGCGAGAATAGAACGGAGAGACAAGAGGGCACGAGAATGTCAGAGAAAAACGTTAGCTTCTGAAACTGCTGCTGAGGTTTTCGTTTGGGGGTTTTGTTTTCTGAGCCCCAGAAATATTCTACACTGTAATTGCCTATTTACTTGTCGGAGTTCCCTAGTTAGACACTGTGCTCCTTGAAGGCAATGAGTAGTTTTTAAATACTATTTTACTCAATTGCAATTGCTTAATATGTGGCACACAGCAGCCCTCTACAAATATCTATGCATGAACGAATATAACTTTCATGACTCATTCCATTCTGAAATGCACACACACACATACACACACCGATGAATCAATCAGTGGATAAACAGACAGGTAGGTAGATAACAGCTAATAAAAAATAATGGCTGCAGGTTTTATAACACAATCAAGATGTTTGCTGTTGTTAATTTTGTTTGAAATTAACTGGCATGCAGGATCTCATTGACACGAGCATCAGCATTCCTGATACTATTACCCCTGACATATGTTAACTAGTGGTTTCTGTAACTGCTTCCCACCACTACTCCCCATGTCAGTGATCCTTAGTGATCCATTTACTCATCAAATCAAAACTAATTTCCCCAAAGCAAGGCTATTATGAATTTGAAAAACTTGATTATTTCCCAGCCAATAACTTCAAATGTCATGGAGCCTATTTAAAGACAGTGTTATATCACAAACCTTAGGTTCAAGCCTTGATGTACAACCAAAATGGACCAAATGAGGCAAACAGAATCAGGCTTCCAAATATAATCATAATTCTGGATTCACTCTCAAAATAAGATTGTAGTTCACATAGTCTGTGAAAGTATGTTTTGACATTTAATGTAATATACTGACGATAATTTTTCCGATTTATACTTCCTTTGGTTTCTACCTTTGGGTAGATGGCTCTCACTATGAAAAAGTAGCTGTGCTCCTGCCAGGCTACATTTCCCTCCCAGCGGTGAAATCATGCCTTATCCTCCACATTGCTTTTTCCTTCAGATTCTTATTTGCATATGTATGTTTCATGATGTTTTTTTCTCTTTCTTCTGAAATTAAGCAGAGATATTTCCTCGTCCTAGTGTTATTTATTGTGAGGAGAAGCATAGATTTTTTTCTTGCAGGTGGGAGAATATAGATAAGAGTAATAAAATTCCCATATATATAATATATTATATATATATAATATAATTATATTATATATATATAATTTTTTTTTCTGGGAATGGACTACTGGTACTTATTTTCTTTTAAATTACAAAGTATGATTGCTGTAGCACTTCTCAGTTTTATTTTCTTTAAAAAAAATCTCCAAATTAAGCTGCACAGGCGGTTTCAAGAAATCAAAATGTAATGTGTTAATCTTGACATCTGTGGGTTCTGGATTAAAGTCCCTACATTCTCTGGCTTGTAATGTCTGTGAGGTAGTGCATTTAAAGGGTTCGTAAGTCAAATTCACACATAATTTGTACTGGTTCCACCATTCACCATAAAATGTATTACTGAACAACAGTGAGTACACTGTCTATATGTAATACACAAATACACATGGACACACATATAACAAAGCAATTTTTATAATATACCTCTTGCGTTACAATACTCTTACTTAGCTATAAAACTCCTATAAGAGATAAAGTAAGTATAAAAATTATTTTCTTTAGTTGCATGTATGTAGATGTATCCTAGAGAAATGCTATTGTCCCTCAAAAGTAGTATTTGTAAACAGTTTTTCTTAATTAGAGAAACCCAAAGTAGTACACTATGGAATAAGTTTGTCTTACTTTGTTTTTAATCAGCAAATATAGATGACTAGTTCATTCACTGAGTCTTTCGGAAGACTGTTAATATCAAAATTATCATATGGTCTGAACTTCACCATTTTTTTTGGTAGGAACTGGTTTAAAAAAATTCAGATCATATGATAAATGTAAAAGTCTAAAAGTTCGTAAATCAAATGTGTTTTATAGTTACATTTGTGAGAGAAGAATTCTCTTAGGACTTCTGGAAATAACAAAATTCGAAATGACTGACATGCCAAGGAATTTGTATTCTCTTGTTATTTTACACACTAGGGGAGAAAGTAATAAAAACTAGCATAAATGTGTGGCAAAATATCCATTGAAATAATATTTTGAAAGTTAAAATATTGATTTAAAATAAGACAAGTGAATGTGTTTTCTAGATGTGTATATCTAAAAGTTGAATACTGTGGATATATAATGGCTTTCTTGATAAAGCCACAACTGGTGGACCTTACAAGGGTCAAATATGTTATTCCAAAATGTCAGTCATTTAGACTCATTCCTTGGTTTGTTATTGATGAGTTTCGTTTCACATTTGGAGGTATTCTGTGGGGGAAACTGAAGAACAGATGTTAAGTGTGAAGTATCTCCCTCCATAGTTCACATCACATAATTTGAGCTTCTACATGTAAACAATGTAGACATGGATTCAACTGGTCCTCTGCCTACTGCTGACATGGCAGAAAACATCTAGGAGGTAGTCAGAGAGGCTTATCTATACCTGTTAAGTAGCCTGCTTCTGGAATGTAAGTATTGCTAAATTGGTTTCACTCCTGGGAATTCAAACTTCTATTTCAGATTCCTAACCCATGGCAATTAATTATCTTCTTTGAATACCCAAAGCAATTTATGTTGCTTAGCATATAAGAAAGTTAAGTCTATTATTATTCCTGTTTTATAATTAAGGAAGCTAGAGTCTGGATTATTTAAACAACCAAAATCACACAGTCAGTCAATGACACAGTCCATGATTAAAATTCTGTCTGTCCCCAGATTTGTGCTCTTCAGATAATGACATTTCTGTACAGTTATTAATCTGAGTAAATAGAGTCCAAAGAGAATTATTAGCAGATCTCAGGAGATTCCATGCAAATAACAGTCTTTCTGTCATTTCATGTTGTGCCAGTCTGCATTAATACAAATCAAAACAACTAGGCTGTTTATATTAAAATATTAAAAGTAATAGAATATTGACTGGAAGATGAATGAATAGATTGATGAAGAGATAAATAATAGATAAGTTGATGAGAGAGAAACACATAGAAAGATAAAATAAAATTAACCACACAATTAAAAGTGTGATTTGGTATATAACAGAAAAAGTTCTTTTGTTTGTTGGGGTGTGTGTGTGTGTGTGTGTGTGTGCGCGCGCGCATGTGTATAGATATTTTGTCATACAAACACAATTATCTAAAACACAGTGTCTCGATCTTTAAGAAAAATGTTTTTTTGAGATAGAGTCTCACTCTGTCACCCACGCTGGAATACAGTGGTGCGATCTCACCTCACTGCAACCTCCACCTCCCAGGTTCAAGCGATTCTCCTGACTCAGCCTCCCAAGTAGCGGGGATCACAGGTGGCTGCCACCACACACAGCAAATTTTTTGTATTTTTTTTTTTTTTAGTACAGATGGGGTTTCACCATGTTAGCCAGGATGGTCTCTATTTCCTGACCTCATAAGCCACCTGCATTTACTTCCTAAAGTGCTGGGATTATAAGTGTGAGCCACCACTCCTGGCCTCAATCTTTTCCTTAAGAAATATTTTTAATTTAGGCTACTTATAACTGTGAATCCAGGCTGGAGTGTGGTAGTGCCATCTTGGCTCACTGAAACCTCTGCCTCCTGGGTTCAAGCGATTCTCCTAACTCAGTCTCTTGAGTAGTAATTTTTGTACTTTTGCTAGAGATGGGGGTTTCACCATGTTGGTCAGGCTAGTCTTGAACTCCTGACCTCCCAAAGTGCTAGGATTACAGGTATGAGTTGCTGTGCCCTGCCCAACTGTAAATTAAATTTATCTCTAGAAAAGGTGAGAAATATTATTAATGAAGATATTTATTTATTATTATTATACTTAAGTTCTAGGATAGATGTGTAGAATGTGAAGATTTGTTACATAGGTATACATGTGCCATGGTGGTTTGCTGTACCCATCAACCCATCATCTACATTAAGTATTTCTCCTAATGCTCTCCCTCTTCCTGCCCTCTACCCCCAAACAGGCCCCAGTGTGTGATGTTCCCCTCCCTATGACCATATGTTCTCATTGTTCAACTTCCACTTATGATTGAGGACATATGGTGTTTGGTTTTCTACTCCTGTGTTAGTTTGCTGAGAATGATGGTTTCTAGCTTCACTCACGTCCCTACAAAGGACATGAGCTCATTCTTTTTTGTGGTTGTATTCTATGGTGTATGCATACCACATTTTCTTTATCTTCTTTCCATGGTGGGCATTTGGGTGGTTCCAAGTCTTTGCTATTGTGAATAGTGCTACAGTGAACATACATGTGCATGTCTTTGTAATAGATCTATTTATAACCTTTAGGGTATATACCCAGTAATGGGATTGCTGGGTCAATGGTATTTCTAGTTCTAGATCCTTGAGGAATCGCCACACTGTCTTCTACAATTGTTGAACTAAATTACACTCCCACCAACAGTATAAAAGCCTTCCTATTTCTCCACATCCTCCCCAGCATCTGCTGTTTCCTGACTTCTTAATGATTGCCATTATAACTGGTGTGAGATGGTATCTCAATGTTGTTTTGATTTGCATTTCTCTAATGACTGACCAGTGATGAGTTTTTTTTCGTATGTTTCTTGGCCCCATAAATGTTTTATTCTGATAAGTGTCTGTTCATATCCTTTACTCGCTTTTTGATGAATTGTTTTGCTCATGTAAATTTGTTTAAGTTCCTTGTAGATTCTGGATATTAGAACTTTGTCAGGTGGAAAGATTGCAAGAGTTTTCTCCCATTCTGTAAGTTGGCTGTAGGTTGGCAGAGAATTAAATTTAATTCTCTGTATTTATTTTCAACTTTTCTTTTATGGCCATTTAAGTAACTTTTCTTTGGTTATTTATGCAATATAGGTGACAATCCTGTTTGGTTTTATATTTGAATGTTTTGTAAAAGTTAAATAACAGCTCCAAAACACAACACAAACCTGCATACACACATATACTTACTAGATTTTATTCAATCACTAAATGTGTTCACTTACATTCATACACCACTATACCTATAGGCATGTCCACACATATACACATACGTACACTGTTTCTCATTCTTATTTCCTTTATCTGTACTTGGTTTAGTTATGGCCTTTTTTTTTTTGCCTCTAACCTTTTTATTTTAAGAAGAAATATAAGATAGGTTATTGGGATCAAATATATAAGCCTTTCATAAGTTTGAATGATTTTTATAATTCAGAATATGCACTTGTTATTTCAGTTCTTAATTTTATGATTGTTGGAAGAGTTTGTTTATTTATCCTATAAATCCCTGGAGAAAGGTAGCCTCCATATACTTTATCTCAGATATATATATATACACATATAAATCAGTAGACAATGTATATATATATATATATATATATATATATACACACATATAAATCAGTAGACAATGTAAAAATGTTTTTGTGTGAATTTATGTGAATTATAACTCTAATTCCGTGTCAATATTAACCTCAAATTACCTTGTGAAAGCTTAGTCACCAAGTATGCCTCATACAAAAATAGTCACTTAATGAATCAGTGAACAACCAGCTCCTATCTTGCATTAAAATCACCAGAATAAGTAGAATGTTTCTTTGTTATCCAGATTCTCAATCCACTGCTTCTAGTTCACAAACACACACACACACACACACACACACACATACACACACACACATACACATCTCCAGGATAAACTCTTATGGTCATACCAAGGTAATCTCACTGCTTCCATGTGTTAAATAACTGATTGAAAATATTTAAGTAAGAAAAATAGTTGTGTAAGAGTAATATTGTTAGCAATTGCTAAACTGCTATGTCTGTGTACCTTCAAAATTCATATGGTGAAACCCTAATCCCCAAACTACCAGTATTCAGAAGTGGGGCCCTGGAGAGGTAATTAGTTGGTGAATGAGATTAGTGCTCTTTAAGAAGAGACACCAAAGAGATCATCTCCTTCTCTCAGTCTCTGCCATGTCAGTGTACAATGAGAAAATGGCCATGTGCAAACAAAGAAATCAGCCTTCATCAGTCACTGGCCATGCAGACACCTTTATCTTTATTTTTTTCAGCCTCCAGAACTGTGAGAACAAAGTTTTTTCTCTTTAAGTCACCCAGTCTATGGTAATTTGTTGTAACAGCATAAAGTAAGGAAAACAGCAATTACCTCATGAATTTGGAAACAGTTCTGTGTACACATTATTAGTCATTAATTTTGGAAAATTTACTTATTGTTTTGTAAATCTCAGTTCTCAGTAAAGAATAGGGATGATAGCAATACCCTATCCATAGCATGTCCATGAAAATTAAATGGTAAAATGAATCTACAAAGCCTGATGTAATAATCAGTATTAGGGTTTCAATAATGCTGATACTTACCTCTTTTCCCCTTTATAAGAACATGTAATATGCTCTGATAAGGTCTTTCAAAAATTGCTCACAATAATTGATACTTTACAAGTCATATTATGTAATACTTTTTGCCAAACCTGGTCCCTAGCTTGATCAGTTTTATTTTACCTTTCAAAGTTCTACTTCGACTTACTGAACTACTTTCTTCCATGAAAGATCTAATATCTTGCAACCAAACACTTCATTATTTGGAATTAAAAAGTGAAATTATTTGATTATATCTAGACTTATTTAAGTATTTTAAATATGTAATGTTTGACTGTTAAGTAGTTTACTTCAATTATTAAAATAACTGATTTGGAGCAACTGATTATACTTCCTCGGCACACTAGGCCGGAAGTCAAAATCAAGAATTTTATTTTCAGAGTTGGCACTCCCTAGTTCTGTTATTCCTTCTGAATTGTTTGGCTTTCTTTTCTAAATGTGATTGAGTTTCAATGCACTATTTGGAGGCTTATAGGCTTTATTCTTTTAGGGACAATAATTTTGAAAAAGAAAGAGAATAAAAAACTCTATGTGAAAAGGGATCTATGACCATCTCACAGCAAGATTGAAACACTGATGTGCCTATATAGTATATAAAAATTAAAATAAAGAAGGCAAGATGACTGTGAAAAACAACAGCTAAGTTATGGCAATAAATGGCAAAAGTCAGTAATTTCTCTACTGGGGACACTATGGAATGGTGGGGACTGAGGATAATTAGATAAGACAACCTGCCTAAACTTGGTAGCATCTACTAAGACTTATGACTGTACTTATGAAGAATATGAGGAGATATCCTGATATTTAAACACATACCATAAATTAAGATGTTCATGTGAAATGTTCTGTTTTTTGTTGTATTTTGCTAAGTTGATTATTTTAAAATGTAATAATATTTTTTGGTCAAACAAGTATATTGTCAGCTTAAAGACCACTAGTTTTAGTTTAAAGACCACTAGTTTCTTGCCTATTAAAATTTGCTTTTCCATTTGATGCTTGAATTTTTTTCTGTGACATCACAAGTAAGTTATTGGTTATATGTGAACAAATGCATAAATGGAA
The DNA here is from genome assembly GCF_049354715.1 of Callithrix jacchus. Taxonomy (NCBI): domain Eukaryota; kingdom Metazoa; phylum Chordata; class Mammalia; order Primates; family Cebidae; genus Callithrix; species Callithrix jacchus. The sequence goes on from NC_133513.1 coordinate 74,494,332, forward strand.
TTATTATTACTTTCTTTGACAAATACTTTTACATATGTAAAAGTTTCATCTTGAAAAGTTATTTTATATGTTTTTACAGAACTACCCTCTCTTCCTTGACTACACTTTTGTTAGTTCCATTTCTTTAAGTAACATTGAAGATAGTTAATTATTTTTCTGTTTTCATATATTACTTCTTATCCCACTAAAATGACCATATTTTCTTCAATTATAAATGATTGGATTTTTTTACCATCCAGATAGAAGTTCTGTGATATAATAGAGTCTTTTTATATTCTTAAAGAGCTACACCATAGTACAGAAAGGTTATCAAATTACTATCCTACAGCCACTATGGTGTAGTATGTAAATAATGTTTATGTTTATGGAAGTTTATGATTATTCAGATTAAGTCTTGCATATGCAATGTTAAGATTTTTTAATTTTAGTTTTCTGAGAACCTGATTTACCAAAAGGTAAATAATCACACTAGGATGATTATAAATATATTATTAGCATTTTAAAGGTATGCCCCACTTCTTTTACTGTTTTATAAGATCCTTCTGAAACCACAGTTCCGGACTCTTCTCCTGAGTACAAGAAACATATTTTCAAGGAGTGATAAGTACTTATTGTGTCTACAACTCCATCTACAATAAATAATGTATTCAACAATTGTCAGTATGAACTGGATGTCCTTTACATCGGCTCCATATATTTTTTCAAGGCCATTGGTGCTTCACAACAGTTTTTTCAGAGGTTATATTCTAGTCACTTCCTTTGTTGTCCATTCAAAAACGTTTACTGAGACCTAGGGTGTCAGATTCTATTTTGTCATTTGTTTGGAATTTCCTTCTCTGCCCATGCCATGTAGCTACATGTATTTCCTATTGGACTATCTGCTTTGGCCTTTAGTGAAAATATCTTAAGTCACTGAGGGGATGGGAAGAAATATTGAGACACAAATACCGTTTTCTCTTAGGGAATCTTCCTCAGCAGGCTTTCAAATGTGGTGTAGTTCAGTGTAGTGCTAACAGCTTCTGTCTAAGGACACAGCTAATTGGTTCATAATCTAAGTTAATTTAAATAGATTATTTAACATTTTTATGTTAGTGTTTCTATTTTGCATGGCTATAATAAAACCATTTACCATATAAGATTGAGTAAGAGCTTCATAGATCTGAAGAAATATTGTACGAGAATGCTTAGTGAAATGTCTGACACATAATAAATATTTCGTACATTTTGGCATTTGCTTCCATTGTTATTTTTACCATTAGCTCTCTATCTCACTCTTGAAACCCGGCTCAGCCCCTGTGTCAATCTAAATTTACTGTAGTAAATCATCCCTGTCCCAAAACGAAGACCTAGACTATTTACCCTTACATGGTTCCTACATCTGAGGTTCCAGAAACGTAGAATGGGGAAATGTCACAATAATATTCAAAAGATCTGAAAGCAAACTACTATTTTAGTTTGAAGATAGAGCTTGATAGAATTTGACATTGTATTTTCCTAAAATATTAAACTTGTATACTCTCAAAATTTATATTATAAATATTCAGGTATAGTCAAAATTTTCATCCTATGTTCTATTGAAATAAAAAACTTATTAATATGAATGCAATTTTATTGAATATTACTTTTTCAACTGAAAAAAAAAACATAAAAGGAAAAACCGATAACAAGAAAATGGATTACAAATGAACCTAAAGTGAGAAATTTTGAATAAGAGAAATCACTTGTGTTCTTGGCAGGATGCTAAATGATAGAGAATAGTTAGAACAAATATTAGTTCAATACTGAGTTATCTGACCCCTTGTAGTTCTCTGCCTCTTTTTCTACCATGATTGTGTTTGCTCAAAAATATAAGTATGAGACCACATGATCTATAGTCTTCTCTTTTATTTTTAGAGATGAAATTCTCTGGGTTTTGAGCTTTAGCATCAAATAAGCCTGCTGAAAATAATCTTTTCCTTCATTTTTTACATTGGTGAAGCTGTCAGCCACAAATGAGGCTTCAACAGGCTACCTTTGGGCTGTCTGATGTACTGTATTGTCTACTTATTTTATTCATTTATGACAGCTATTGTTATCATGCTCCAAGTAGCAAGTGTTGATTAAAGAGACAGGCCTACTGTAGCCTTATCAATCACATTCCTCATTTGGACAGTCTTCAGACAGAAATTTCCAAAGAGAAAACAGATGTCTGTTGTGCAGTATTCTAGTTCATACCTTCAGTACCTTAAATCTTCCATGATTGGTAGTATAAGTAATGTACTACTAAGCCAGTATTACATTTTATACTGAGCATAGGCTACTGGATTTTTAATTTCAAACTCTGTAGCCATGTTTTTTTTTCTCTGCATTAAGTACTGAACAGGTGGTATGTTCTAATTGTTCATGTTGTTTTTCTTCTATCATGAGGGAAAGAGCTCAGAGACATGCATTTGTAGTTAAGTGATAATGGATGGATAAAGGAATAATATGTGTTCTTTGATCAGGAGAGCATTTAATTTGGGATTCAAGGCAACAGAAGTGTGTGAGTTGGGGCTGAGCCCTGCCCTCAGTAGTTTAGGTGCCAGTCAACATCACCTTGCAGCCCTTTATCTTGGCTCTTCTTGCTTGTTAAGAAGTGATGAATTGGAGCATGCAATTAGTAAGATAAGTGTTCATGACATCATCTGCATTTAACAGGATTAAGTTTATCTGCAGCAATTGGTAAACCTCATTGCAGGGGGCATTATTACAACTGTGAGAAAGGTGCAAAGGATGACTACAGCACCTATGATACAAGTTAGAGCCTCTGCTTGTGGTTGGAGATTTATGCACAATTATAGATACCAGCTTTCTCATCTAATGATATCAGCTAAAGGTATTTTTATAATTCTTTCCTTCTATTTTTATTATACATAAATTAAAAAAAACATAATACATCATATTCAATAATAAGGATTCTGAGTAGAAACTCACCAGTTCTCGTGAGCTATATTTTCCCTTTTGGGTTTCTTTTCTTTTACTTTCTTCTCTCTCTCTCCTTTTTCTTTTAAAATTTTGAAGTGTAAACATATATATTATTTTTAATTTGAGTCCTTATGTATTGACAGTGTGCAGGAAATAATGGGAAATTTGCTGTAAGTGGAGCTCAACAAATTCATGAAAAACTGAGATTATTGCTGGTCTTTCTAATTTTTTTTTTCTTTCTGTTTTTCACACTTTCCCATACTAGATGAATTATTTAGAACTTTTTAGGTGGAGTTTGGCTGGAACAACCTACAAGTAGAATGGTGCAGAAACCTATTCAAAGCAAGTGAGATGTATTAAAGACAGCATCATTAATAGGTTCAATACGTGGTACAGAAAAGAGGAAATGGTTCAAAGCTGAAATATTAGCACTGACCTTAAGGGATTAAGTTAGTCCAAAATTAGGAAGATGACTTATGAGGCTAGTCCCAGTGAAGAATGGAACAGGTCACAACAAATGATACATGATGAGGTAGTTAAGGCATTTCAGGACTAGAGTCATCAAACACAAGGAAGACACGTTTTTTTAAAAACTAATTACAGACTATGTGCTTTGAGAATGAGGCAACAGATTTAAAGATGTATGCATAATTTAAGGATATTGAAAATGATATAGGAATAAGCTTTGTGTAGTCATTCATGGATTTATTCATTCTTCAAATGACTATGTCTGTGAATAGTTAAGAATTCTAAAACCACATGGGGTTACTCTACATTTCCCCAAAGGTTAACAGCCCCCATTCTCAGTTTTTCAGGTAAAGTATTTTAATATCGGCAGAATACCTTCTGTCATACTTTTTCCTTATCTCAAGTAGAAAAAATTTTTGTTCTTTTGTATGGGGCTTGGGACTGTAAACAGGCCTGGTACTGGAAAAGTAGATGAAAATGATTCTGTGAATTTTCTGTTAGCCAATTTATGACTTTTCAATAAGGGGCCATGTAGCCAAGGATTTAGGAACTTCAGCTCAGGAAGGAAAACTGCATAGGTGTTTAATCTTGTCCTAGCCACTTCTTAGCTGGGTAACTTTGAGCAAGTGTTGTACATATCCTTCCCATCAGTTTTTCATTCCTAACACTGGCTTAGTAATACAATATGTTTTATAGACCTACTGTAATGATTTATGAGGTATATCTAACAGTGTTTATTTTACTGTAACTGGGCCACAGTCAGGGAGTATTCAATTAAGATTAGCTGTCATTATTCCTATTATTAATATGGTCATAGGCAGCTAAAAGCATTTCAATAAGTATTGTTAATATTAATAAATATGAAATAATTTGAAGAGTCAGGAATTTTATATTCTAAAGAATATTTTTATTTATATTGACAATATAATCCTGATCAAAGACCAGTATATGTTTTATATATGTTTACTCTTAAAAATTTACATATATAACTATACTGATATAATGTATATATCAAAATAAATAAATATGGGTTTTTAAAAAATACTTTAAGTTCTGGGATACCTGTGCAGAATGTGCAGGTTTGTTACAAAGGTATAAAAGTGCCTTGGTGGTTTGCTTTACCCATCAACCCATCATCTACATTAGATATTTCTCCTCATGTTATCCTTCTCCTTGCCTCCCACTCCTCAACAGGCCCCAATGTGTGATGTTCCTCTACTTGTGTCCAGTATTGAACTCATTATTGAACTCCCATTTATAAGTGAGAAAATGCAGTGTTTTGTTTTCTGTTCCTGTGTTAGTTGGCTGAGAATGATAGTTTCCAGCTTCATCTATGTTCCTGCAAAGGACATGAACTCATCCTTTTTTTATGGCTGCACAGTACTCCACGGTGTATATGTGCCACATTTTCTTTATCCATTATGAAATTAAATAGACATAGAAGTTATAACCCAGCCTAATGGATCATATTACAGGGAAATAGGGATCTATAAATCCTTGTTTGGAGGCCATAGGCAACAAGATAGAAAATATGATTCCCCAAAGGCCAAATATTTCATTCCTATATTTCTGTGTTTTTTATAAATGATTTTATTTGAACATTATATATTCAAGTGAGAGTAGAAGGAGATAGAATTACAAAAAGATGTTGTTATGGACAAGAGTTTGTAAATAAAATCATTCACTGACATCTTCTTTTATTCTTCAAGATAATTTCCAAGATCCTACTAGTTAAACAAAGACTCTAATTCAGATTAGTTTTCATTATCTTTATATAATCTTGAAACCTTAAGAAATTTTGGCTAAAGGAAAATAAATAAATAGGAAATGATTCTTAGCAATATATGTTGAGCAATTTTTAATACAGAGCCCTGAAATTCTTGACTTTTGTATAATCCAGAACCGCTACAAAAGTAAGAAAAATACATGTACATATAAGCATTCTGAGAATTTATCTTTCTATGTCCTTTGGGATGTGAATGCAGAAAGCAGCAACACTAAAGTAAGAAAGTTTAACCTTTGGATTAATATTACAATCTTGAGACAGTTTTGTTTTTCTGTTGCCTTTAGCCAAACTACATTCCTGTTGCTGTCAGTTATGATGCACTAAGAAAATTTCAGAGACCTAAACTTTTTCAGAGAAGACAGGTTTTACTGGTGTTCCAGTCCTAAGATGAGATCAGCTTATGCCTCCTGGCTGATATTTTATTTTGTCTCTATTATTATCTTTCTCTTTATTTTTCTTTTCTTCTTTCTTGCATTTTCTACTGTTTGGAAAAGACCATGTACAAACAGAGTAATATGTGGATTCATGCCTACCTATCTTAGTATAATCATGTATTCATTGCACTTTGTGGCATACATTTGGTAAATATTCTATATATGGATATGGACATATTCTATGTATGTCCTGCATCACAATATACATAACCATTTCTCTGTTGATGGACAGTTACAGTATTTTCAACTTCTGATAATAGAAAAAATGATCATCTAGTTGCTATCATTAATATTTATTTGTACATATCAGTGATCATTTTGGAGGATTTTTAAAAAATAAGAATTTTTAGGGTAACTGTATATATTTAAAATGTGTATATATTTTTCACATTGTCATCAATAAAGAGCATCCCTATTTTTTTCTCCACTAACACCAACACAAGATGACTGGAGAAAGATAAATCACCAAATATCATAAAGATACTTGCATGTTTTATAAGTAATTAATAACTACTTTCTCATAACAGTAAAAACTATTTTGTTTTGTATGAGCAGATTTTTGAATTCTACCTTTAAAAAATTCATTGCATATAAACATATCACATCAAACCCAAAAGCCACTGCTGACACAGTGGTTCTTATCTTAATATTAAGTACGCTATGAAAGGTCTTTGTCTTCCAGAAAGTTATTTATAACATGCCAAATATGTAAACACCCAATAATCAACAGATATTATCGCTGTGATGCAATTTTGAAAGTTAGTAAAGTGTTTTTTTGTCAATTTCATCCTACAAGCATACGACCTAAACCATTCTTTTAAAGTGGATTTTAAAAGATTGGAATAAGTTTTAGAAGTCAACCCCTCCGCAAAAATGGCCATTAAACTGGGAAAAATAAGAATTATCCTTTTCAGAACTCTGGATCCTAATCAGATAAATAACAACCATCAGTAGAGTGCTTGATGAAGGAGAAGCTACTGGTCTTTAGCTAAGAAAATGGCTGCATGTACACACCAGATACCATCACTCATTTTTATTCTCAAGAGTCAAAAACTGAAAACAAATCTTTATGTGTGGATAAACAAAATGTGCCATGTACATTCAAGGGAATATTAACCATAAAAACGGAAGGATGTTCTAATACATGCTTATGACATGGGTAAGCCTTGAAAACATTATGCTAACTAAAATAAGCTAGACACAAAAGGACAACTAGTATATGATTCTACTTATATGAAAGATCATGAATAGTCAAATTCAGGTAGAGGTAATGCAGATTGCATATTTCCAGGTCATGGAGGCTGAGCAAGGAGAATGGAGGATTATCGCTTAAACAGAATTTCTGTTTGATGTGATACAAAAGTTATGAAAACAGTGTTAATTATACAACATAGTGAATGTATTCAATATCACTGAGTTTTAGAATTAAAAATGATTAAATGGTACATTTTATGTTATGTATATTTACCACTGGGTGATTACATTGTATTAATGTAGGCACGTCAGTTGTAACAGTTGTACCACTCTGGTGGAAGATATTGATAATGAGGGAGGTCAGGCATATGGAGGCAGGGTGTGTATGTGTGTGTATGTGTGTGTGTGTGTGTGTGTATAATCTCTATGTCTTCCTCTTAATTTTTCCATGAAACTGAAACTGCCCTAAACAATTCAAGTCCTACAAAAATGAAAATGAGTTACAGTACTTTCTCTAGAATAAATAAACTTAGCATAAATAGTTAAAATATTAAGAGTTGTAATTAAGAGAAATTTCAGCTCAATGTGACTTCAGTGGTTTAAAAATGTATTATTACATATAAGACCATGTAGATAGGAACTGCAAGCCCAGAACTGATTGGGTCAGAAAATGAAAATGATGTTATCAGTGATCCAGGTTTGAATGTCTCTCTCCTCACATTGTCTTTATAATGGATGTGACCTGGTTGACAGCAGTAGCTTGGACAACAGCCTTGTTTACCGTGAGTGGTAGAGAGAGGTAGGTTTTGGTTTCCCAGAAACTCTGAAAAAGGTCATCAAACCTAAATCCTTAGTCTTCTTCTTCCATGAGAAAATCACTAGCAGGTGGTTGCTAGCAAGGTGTTAAAATGACCCCCTAAATGTCAGAGTAAGAGCAATTTTGGGGAAATGTCCTCCCTACCACAATCTTAGTCATTTAAGTCAATTTTACCATGTATTGAAATAGTTTTCTTAGAAGTTTAAAGTTGCATTAAAGAGTAACAATTACAGAAATTATAGGTAGTCTTTAGTTCTGTAAGCGACATCAGAAAAGGAAGATGATTCATCAATTTCAAACGTTCCTTGCAAGTAATACTGGAAGAAAATTAACTGGGCAAACACAATTAACAATCATGGGTTATTAATTACTTCTGCAAGGCGGGTGTGCTGATTTTAAAAGGCTTGAATAAAACATAAATTTCCTTAATTTGATACTGTAAATTGAGTAATTTGGTAATGTAAATGTTAGTATTTAAGTGATATTTCATTTCAGATCTTACAACTTAAAATATTTTTCTAAAATTAGTTTTTGTATAATCTCTCCAGCATGTTCCAGCCTATATAAATCAGTCCAGGCTTCTATAACAAAATGTCATGGACTGGATGGCTTACACAACAGACATTCATTTCTCACAATTGTAGAAACTGGAACATGCAAGATTAAGGTGCTAGCAGATTTGTTTCTTGGTGAGGGTTCTCTTCCTGGTTTGCTGTATCTTCCCAGAGCAGACAGATAGAGAGAGAGTGTGCAGGGAGGGAGGGAGAGAGAGAGAGAGAGAGAGAGAGAGAGAGAGAGAGCTAGTGCACACTAAGGACTCTCTTCCTATTCTTGTAAGGACACTAATTCCACTGATGAGGGCCCTACGCCCATGACTTTGTCTAAACCTAGTTACTTCTCAAAGACCTCACTTCCCAATACTGTCACATGTGGGATAGTAGCTTTAACATATGAAATTTGAGGGAACAGAAATATTCCATTTAGAACAAAGCCCCATAAATTTTAAAAAGCTGGGGGACAGCAGGGAACGGGGATGGTATTCAATGGTACCACATCTAAGCAAGTCTTGCATGGTGTAAAACAAAACAAAATCAATATAATAACATGAATTTTTAAGTAGAAAAGTATCTGATTATGAACTGTATGCTTACCATAATCAACACTGTTATACACTGTTTTAAAAATACTTACTAGTGTTCTTTGTTTAACCAAATAATAAAAGCATTAACTAGTTTCCTAGTGCTGCCAAAAGAAACTGCTATAAAATTTTTGGCTTAAAATAGATAAAATTTTTCTCTCTCAATTATAGAGGTCAGAAGACTAAAATCAAGGTGGAGGCAGGGCCATCCTTCCTCTGAAGGCTCTAGGGAAGAATTCTTCCTTGCCTCTTCTAGCTTCTGGTGGCTCCTGGCGCTCCTTGGCTTGTGACAACATAACTCTAACCTTTGTCTCTATCTTCATATGACCTTGCTTGTGTTTCTGTGACCCAAATATCCATGACTCACTCTAAATTCAGGATGATCTCATCCTGAGATCTTTAACTTTATTATATCTGTAAAGCTCCTATTTCAAAATAAGGTAACATTTATAGGTACTGGGGTAGGAGAGGGTCTAGGATTCAGGCACACCTTTCTGAGGATACTACATGATCCATCACAAGGCAGAAAGTCATTACCATAGGAGAACTGCTTATTAGAGTTCACTCCAGTTTGGAATATATTCATTTTTCCACATAAGAGAAAAATTCGTCCCTGCTTCAGTTCATCTTGGCATCAGTACAAGGGTGGATTCAGAGACACACAGGTGCAGAATACCAGATCCCACCACACTAAAATGTTGGCATACTAAGTTCATAGATAATGTGGAGTGTGAGGTTTAGTTGAGCATGCTTGTGCCATATAGTTTATGTATCTTATAATAGCCTTAATCACATTTCTAGTAATTTTCCCTACTGTTGGGCACTAAAAAATAAAATTAGTTAAAAAATTAGATAGAATGAAAAAATACATTCCTCTTTGAAAGAATTCTGTCAGCACGTTTTGTTACTTTATTCCATTGTATAAAGTCTCAGTAGTGATCTTTTCATACATGTATTCAAGGTTTGGCTAAATTATATCAAATGTGTGATTAAATGCAAATGTAAATACCATAAAATACTACAAAGGACAATCTGAATCCTTTGCTATTCAAATTATACAAATATGCAGCTAACACATGCCATAAATATTTAAGGGAATAAAATAAGTCATAAAATAATATTTAAGAACACCTCAAATCCTTGACCAAGTTTAAAATGGCATTATTATTTGTAGAAACTTATGAAGTCAACTGACTATTGAAAGCTTATTTTTCAGTAACAGAAATTTATGCATTATTTAAAACACACATTCCAATATTTTCAAGAAACACGATACTGAATTAAACAATCTGTCTTTAAATATTTATTTATTTTGGTTATAAACATCCATGAACATGCTTAAAATTGGTTTATTTAATCTAAAAATTTAATATGCAGTTTTTATTTTTAATATGTCATTTTTTCCTATTTTTCTTTCCTAAATAACTCTTTCATCCAAAGTAGATGACTGAAGAAACAAAATGCTGTTTTCTTTATGAACTTGTAATACATTGCAAAAATAATTAAGATATTGTTCAAGGTGTTGAATGGTACAATATAACAAATTGCATTTGCAGTTGAATGGTAGCAGAGTAGAAGCTGAAAACGTAAATAACATGTAAAAGTAGCTTAAAACAGTTGACAGCAGAGCAGAGTTTCCTGCCAATGCCCTCTAAAAGTTGGTCCTTTTAGGCTTTTGTGCTGGTATTAGATTTAAGTTATAGAAAAGACATATATATCTGACATTTTTCTTTCCTTTTCTAAACCCTGGGGTCAAAGTCTCCTGTAAATGCACATTTGCAGCAAGTATTTTTGGCTAAGGTAGAAGGAAAAAGCAGGAGTAAGTAGGAGAGTAGAGCAGTATGATTACATCTGGTCAGTGCAATTTCACTTGATTTGCAACTAGTGTTTAGTTAAGAATTTTGCTTTATAAAAATTGTGTCTTAATAGGATTATTGTAAGACAAAGTATGCATTTTTCCTATCATATTAGTATTTGGTTAATAAGGTTAGGGAAACCTACTAAATTCCTATACTAAAGTGAATTTGATTCTCCTGTAGAAACCTAAATCCTCAGGGTGATGCAACTCCGTCCTTCCGCTGTAGCCGCTCTTGTATAAATGCCTCCCGAAGTTCCAAGAATGAACAAAGAATGTAACTCAGTAAGCTCACACCGTGAGTCTATATTGCAGAAACTTTGTTCAGCAAAACTGCAGATGCTCTGTTGAATCCACTGGAGACTTTCATAATACTAAGGACAAATATATACGTTAATAATGTTATTAATTTTAACATTTCTAAATGTTTTCCTTTGGGGTATTCTAGGTAATGTATCAATAATCAGGTAATATTTGCTGAAATCACAAACTCTGAGAGTCAAAATGATCTGTGTTCACATCCTCATTTTCTATTATAACATAGAGACAACTACTTTATTATCTTTTTAGAAACTTTCACAAATACTTAAGTTTCTTCCTAATTTTATAAATTGATATATCTCAAAAACTTTGCCCCCAAGAGTTGGTAGTGGCTATCAACTGCAGAAAAACTAAAACTTTAAAAATAACCTTTAAAAGGAAAATGAAAAAAATAATACATCTCATTTACACTTAATTAAAAATAATATGAATTGTCATTATTTCCTATGAAAGCATCTTATTCCAAGTTCTCTTATTAAGCTTGAATTTAAAATGTTATATTTCTGCTAAAACTCATAGAATCTTAGCAAAATTATAACAATAAGAAATTTTCTATATGATATAAAAAATTACATTTAATTCCACTTGTTATTCTATTCTCATTATTTGGGAGGTTAATTCATAATTTACCAACTTGGGTCAGAAATAGTTTCTATTCGTGGCTTTTGCTGTCAGCAGAGATAGCAATAATGCAGAGCCTGAACAAGGAAGGATTGTGTATTGTTTCAATTTAATTAAAGTTGATTCCCTGCTTTAAGAGAGACTTATATTTCATATTGTATATATTTTTTAATTAAAAAGAGAATCTACATATTTCCTTTTCCAAATTTCCCCTAAGATAAGACATTTTTTTTCTTAATTGCACCCTTACTAAGTCACACTAGCTGCCTGACCTTGGACAAACTCTTAAGCTCTTTGTGCCTCAATTTCAATAACTTTGAATTAAAGATAATAGTTGTAGTATATTTCTCAAGGGATTATTGTGTGAATTAAATAAAATAATCCTCTAAAATACTTAGTACAGATTCTGGAGCATAATAAGCAGTAAAAATTAGTAACTATTATTTGTATTTCCTATATTTTATGACATACCTTTTCTTTATGATCTTCAGGAGGATTTCTACTTATATATAGATATTTATCTGGAGAGAAATAGATCTCTGTTATTTCAAGGTCTGTGGATTACATAATGATCAACTGATCGATTAAAAAAATTTTTAAATAAAAATGAAAATATTGCAGCTATGTTGGTTTTAACCATTCTAAATTCTGATGAAATTTACTTTCTGCTTGGTTTGTGACTAGGAAGCTAAACATTACGTATTAGAATTAAAAATTTCTGGTGTCTAAAAAAATTAACAGGAAAAGTGTTTGATTCTGTTACAAATGGATATATTTGAACTGTTAAGATTTAATTGCAAATGTGTAGATAATGCAAATATATCTTAGGATACAACTTTTGTTCTCATTAAGTTACCCATTTTATATTTTGAGAACATAAATAGATGAAATACTTCTCAAAGAAAAAGATGTAAGATGATTTAAAGAAAATATTAAATGAAATTAGACTTACTTGTCAAACTCCATAGCACAAATTGTATGTCATAAATCACATTCTGTATGACAGCTACAGGAGGGATCTGGGTAGTAAAACAAAATGATAGCTTTTATTTTTCCTGTTTTTGAGTTATTAATAACTAGTTGAACTATAGAATGATGTGAAAGACTAACATCAGGGATAGGACGTTATTTACAGAAACTCTTGTTTTCTTTATCACATTAATGTTAATATTTGACATTTCCATATTGAATAAGAATTGAACTATTTATTTATTTATTTATTTAGGATTACCTTTTTTTAAAATTGCATTTTAGGTTTTGGGGTACATGTAATGAACATGCAAGATTGTTGCATAGGTACACACATGGCAGTGTGATTTGCTGCCTTCCTCCCTATCACCTATATCTGGCATTTCTTATGCGAACTATTAATAATCTTTTCATCTAGAAAAAAATCAGTTTTTGTCTATCTGTAAATTGACATTTTCTTTTTTCTTTTTTTGAGATAGAGTCTTTCTCGGTTGCCAGGCTGGAGTGCAGTGGCGCGATCTCGCCTTACTGTAACCTCTGTTTCCTGGGTTCAAGTGATTCCCCTGCTTCAGCTTCCTGAATAGTTGGCAGCAACCACTCCTGACTAATTTTTATTATTTTCGTAGACCCGGGGTTTCACCATGGCCAGGATGGTCTCATCTCTTGACCTCATGATCCACCAAGCTCAGCCTCAAAAGTGCTGGATTATGGGCATGAACCACCGCACCTAGCTGACATTTTTTATGTTAATTTATTTTTGCTTATTACAAGGATTACCTTTTATCTACAACAAAGCATTCACAGATTGGTGTGATAAATTCGTCTTCAATCAAATTTCATAAACATCAATTGAATTATTGAAAGGAATTTGTAAATTATTGTGATTTCTCTAAAAATAGTAACATCAAAATATATATTAATTTTGTTTAGTTTTTGCTTTACTTTATCTATATTTAACTGATTTTAACAATCTTAGGTAATTCCAAAACATCAGCTACTTTACCTGGATTTATTAATTCATTAAAAAACATATATTGACAATCTATTATTTGCCAGGCACTGGGCTAGGCAAAGGTAAGAGTGAATGGCAAAATCATGTTCTCCTGGTTTTCCTGTAATGTGTTGTCTGGCTAAGGGCTGTAAAGAAAGAGGAATGTAAAGGATGAGTACTGGAAGGTTATAAGAAAAGGGCTCACACAATTCATTGTATGTAGCTCTTCTTAGGGTAGATTTCTGCTAGAGGTCGTACTTGGTCTTCAGTTAGGAGTATGATTTGTTATTTGATATTAACTAGGTAATTGAGGGGATAAAGTGCTTTCTCTGCAGAAAAGACATAGTAGGCAAAGTCTTTAAGATAAGAGGATAGTGCAAGCTCAAAACTAAAGGGAGGCCTGTGCATCTGGACTCCAGAGACAGGAAGAAAGTCTAGAGAATCTAGCAGAGTTAGCAGAGAAGACTTTACCCTTTTTTTTTCAGTAGCAACTATTTTTCCTCTGAAAAGTTTCCTCTCCTAGTAGTTTAGTTCTGTGTGTCCAAAAATTAGTATTTTTCTACCACCACGGGGTGAATATATAACAAAAAAATAAGTCAGTTATTCAATCTAGCACGTAAGAAACTTGAAAGTCATCACTCCCATCCTCACAACAAGAAAAATCCTACACAAACAGACTATAAATGACTCACTTTAGATCAGTTAGAAGATTGAGGTCACAGATCAAACGGCTGCCCCCACCCTAAATCCCCAGAAAATTAGAGAGCTGGGAAAATGCAAACAACTGTAGCTTAGTGGGGTAAAAGCTCAAGCACCCCCACAGGAGTTAGTAATGGAGTAGAAAATTTTAACATGTACTTGATTAATTTCTGGAAGCTTTTTGTGGACAAGTCTGAGAGTTAACTTTGAAAAATATATAACATGATAATACTAATTAAAAGAAAGCTGGATTAATATATTAATTTCCAGCAAAAAGACTTCAGAAAAAGAACAATCATGGGGGATACAAAAGAGTATTACACAGTAATAAAGGGTTTAATTTTCCTAGAAAACATAACAATCCTTAATGTGTTTGTACATAACAGGCTGTCAAAATATGTGAGGTGAAAACAGAACTGCAAGAACAGACAGATGAATCCGCTATTATAGTTGGAGATGCCAACATCTCTCTATCAATAATGAATAGAACCAGCAGGTGAAAATTCAGTAAGGACATCATTTAACTGAATAGCACCAAAATATGTTAATCCCAGTGTCTCTTCCTGGAAGTTGATTCTTGAGCATAGATATCAGGAGTAGAGTGATGTCCAGGTCATATCTAATAACAAATAAATCAGAATCTGAACATAATAGGTATGCATTCATTTCTTTAAAAAATTGCCCCAGGTGATTCCATTGTGAATCTAATGTTGAGAAGTAATATGCACAGTCATTTTCTTTGAATTTATCTGTCTATCTAGAGTTGCTTTGGTTCTTATCATTGTTTTGTTTAGCAATTCATTCAATTTTGTGAATTAACTTTCAAGAAATGCCTTTGCTTGTTGTAAAATTATGTTTTCTGTTATTATAATTTTTAAATTGTGATAAAAGTTGCTATCTCAATGTTAGTCAAAGGAAACAAAATATCAGTTGACAGGAGAAAATAAGTTTAAGAGATCTAGTATACATTATATATGACTGTAGTGGCTATGGATATTGTGACTATAATTATAATGACTATGGAAATAGTGATTATAGTTAATAACAATATTATATAACTTAAAATAACTTCAAAATTGTTGAGAGTGGGTTTTAAGTATTCTACATGTTATTTTGTTTGTGACATGTGCATTTTCTGTCATCTTCTATGGCAAATTTGACATTGTGACCTCACCTGAGGCCATCACTTTTTCCTTGATGCTACGAACCTTCCTATCATGTATTTGTGCCATATCAATAGTGAAACTGATAGTGCTCTAATAGAGGTATACTCTTTTATCCCAATCTATATTCCAAATAGCCCAGCATTCTTAGAATCTGGTTGTATTCATACTCTCCTGCATCATTTCCATTCCTTTGTAACATATCCCTTTCTTCCCTTATGGGTCACAGACATAAACAGACAGTTTTGAGAAAGGCAGGTAAATAATTTTGTTAAAATCTTACTACGGTTGTTAACAGAAACATATATATGCATACATATATACATGTGTATATATATGTGTGTATACTGTATCAAAAAAGTGAAATTAGAGTTTAAGAGAAAAGAAAACCTCATCTAAGTGCAGAAATGAATAATCCTTATACTACATCTACAATTGTCTCTTATATTTCCACAGAGAAGTCAAAAAATTTAAAAATCTTACTGTTTACACATAAATGCAGAAAATAATACCTCTAGTATATGTTTGTATTCTATTGTACTTTCACAGAAGCTGTTTGATACTTAATATTATGATTATTAAGAAAATAATAATCTTTACAAAGTTTTTGGAATTAAAGTTTCACATAAAAATGATTATGTAGATCAAGAAAAGTTGCAATTTTTTGTACTCCTGATGTTTTAAATAAAATTAGTTTCCAAAGGTGATTTATTTATTAACTTTTAATGTAAATTTTCACAATATAATCATCCTATATAATTTTTCTATTATTCTTATCAACTCATTTATTAAGAAACAGTTACTTCTAAATATTAACTTATAGTTCTTATAATTAAAAATCAGTTTATTGAATAAAATATCTGATTTATTACTCTCTAAGTCAACATTAAATTATTTTATTGCTATATCATTTATTTTGATGGTCATAATTCTAGGTTCGTATAGCAATTTTACTCCACTTTCATTTATATACCCGGTAAATTTGAAGTTAATTCCAATATGAGTAACACCATTATAACTAAATTTATCAACAAGTTCAACATGACAATTTAGTATAGTTAATCTCCATTTCATTTTACTTTTGCACAACTTTTCCAGTGAAGTGATCCCCTGAGATTAGGACTAGTTGAAATCACAGGGCAATTATATAAATTGCTTATAAGGAAGGCTTAAGATGGTTTAAGTCATGCATTGAGTTTGAACATAGAAATGAGAGGAAAGCTTAGATAATTTTCTAATAAAATGCTAAGCATGTTTTCCCCTCAAGAGGAAAAATTTAAAGTCAACTTTGAAACTGAATATTACTCAAACTTCAATCATTTAATTGTACAGCATGGGACATTTTGGGCATGGCAAATTCTAATGGAGGAGACTGCTAGACATTCTCAGCCACATAGAAATCTTACTGCTTAATACTGAAAGCTGCAGAACTGTTACTAAATTTTTTATTTTGTTTTTATATGTAATGCAGAAACTATTCTGAAAAACTCAATAGTTTTTACAGCTGGGCACGATGGCTCACCCCTGTAATCCCAGCATGGAGGCTGAGACAGGTGTATCACCTGAGGTCTGGAATTAGAGACCAGCCTGGCCAACATGTTGAACCACTGTCATTACTAAAAATACAAAAATTAAGTGGGCATGGTGGCAGGCACCCGTAATCCCAGCTACTTGGGAGGATGGGTCAGGAGAATTGCTTGAACCCAGGGTCAGAGGTTGCAGTGAGCCAAGATTGCACCATTGTGCTCCAGCTTGGGCAACCATAGTAAAACTCTGTCTCAAAAAAAAAGTAAAAAAAAAAAAGTTTTTACTTTATTTCTCCCAAAATATGTCAAAAAATGGCATAATGGCACACTTGCTTTTTCTGCAGTCAGAATCATTTTGTAAATAAACTTGAAATGTACAGTGTAGACTTGAAGGGCAGAAAATAAAGGCTGAACATAGCACTAAACCTGTCCAACATCAAGGCAGTGGCTTTTTATCAGTTTCTCTCACTCCAGGACAACATTTGTTCCTGCACTCTTGTATTCTTTTTATCACTAGTTTTTTAACCAGCACCCACTGCTTGCCTGTGGCTCAATAATATTGTTCTTCATGACATTATGGAGGCTATATGGCTTTGCTCATCCAGTACGCATCACTATTATATTTTTCATCTTAATTAAAATTCTCAAGTGAAAGAGGCTTATCAATTTCCAACCAGTACATGGATAACTTCCATCTAAATCAAATGTTCATTCAGTATTCAATCCACTGGACCCAGTGGGCTTGAATCATGCATGGAAGCAAATTTCCTAACATACTGAAAGGTTTGGCTCTCATAGAAGATGTTCTTGAATGGACAGATTTCCTTACAAAACATAGTATACTAAGATAGTGGTATTCAGACAGCTCTTCAATCTTTAAGGGAAATCTGCAAGTAAACCAGGAGTGACATGGATGTGGACCAGGTGAGCTCTAGGCCTCTCAATATCAATTAGGTTAACTACCCTGCACTTTCATCTATTTTGTAATATTGCCTTTAGTTTTTCCATAAAAGAGATTTGGAAAAACAAGAAAAACAAGCTTAAAATTATTTCTCTAGTGAATTGGTTGTGTTTATAAATCTTTAGCTTAGCTTTAGTCCCCCTTTGTGAAATGTATAAATCCTTTTGCTACATTAACAAACACTTGGAAAATGACTTATCTTATTTAATTGAATTCTCTAATATAAGGGTTGTGAGTGAAGGTTTAATTACTCAGCATTACTGAATTCAATATACCTGCCTTTTCAGTTTGCCTAGGGTGAAAAATACATTTTTCATTACAGCTTGCCAATGTAACACAGCCTTATTTCATTTTTATTGTAAATAAAAGCACATTCTAATATGTTTTAGCTGAATACAGCAATGTATATATTCAACTACTTCCCAATAGGAAAAATAAAAAAAAACATGTTATTTCTTTAGCTCAGAGCTTTATTTTCCTCTTACATAACAGAAAAAATACATGTGACATAAGACCTTCATGCAGGTAATGAGACCCCATATAATTTTAACGAAAGACTCATTTTTAAATAAGTCATTGGGAAGAATTAATATAATTAAGAATAGAAGAAAGTAGGCAAAGATATAAAAACAATTAACCTTGGAACATTTCTATATATCTCCCTCATTTTCTTGAGTTTTAAAAGATGTTGAAATATTTTGACTGCTATAAAAAATGACCTAGGGAGAAATATACTCTCTATTTCTAACAAAAAATGAAATGCTATTGTATTTCTCATAAAACTCAGCATAAAATTATATACCTAATAGTAACCTAAAAGGAGTTCCTACAAATGAATATATACATTATTAATTAATATAAAACATATATGACTTAATTTTGAAAAACTACAAAATTATTCAACAAATTTTAACATATGATTTAGTGTGTATCAATATGGTAGCCATTTCTTGATTCTGTTTTTCATAGTCCATGTAAATATATGTTAATATTTTTTAATATGTGTTTTATGCTGTGAAATGTTTTAATGAGAAAAATGAATCTTTATAAAGCTACTTCATTTATATTTTGTTTCTGTCATACATTGCTGAAATTTTGTATTATACTAGACATGACTCATTTTTAAATATGTAATTTTATATGAAATTCTCAATGCTAATGTTGGAGGATACAGAATAAAAATAGAAGAAAGGTTAAAAATTAAATGTAAACTATATTTTACATAAATAAGAATATTACAAGCACTTTATATACTATGTTCATATATCTTTACACTATGCCAAAGGCATATATGGAAGATATTGAACAATAATATCTCTCTCCATAAACATAACATCAAGATACATAACATTTTTAAATGTTTTTTTATTGAAGTACCATTTACATAAGCTGAACATATCCATTATATATTAATTTTAAAGTTTTGACATATTGGTACATGAGAAAACACCAGGACAATGAAGTTAATGAACATACTCACTTCCTCAAAGTTGCTTTGTGTCTTTAGGAATCCCGTCTTCCACTCTTCCCTTCTCAATGTCCTTGCAACTACTAATCTATTTCTGATTCTACATAATGATATACACGTGGTAGAATTTTATGTAAATAGAGTCACATAAAATCTATTCTTTTTTGTCTGTCTTTTGCACTCAGCATAACTACTCTGACTATCATCTATGTTAATACTGATAACAGTTCATTTTTTAAATTAATAGATTTCATTTTTAGAGCAATTTTAGGTTTATAGAAAAAATTAACAAGGCACAGAGAATTTCCATATACTTTCTTCTATCCTCCATAGATATCTATATAGAGATGTATATACATGCATATCTATCTATATCTATCTGTATGTATATAGATATTTATATATATATATAGATGTTTATATGTATATATATATGTGGATACACATGTATCTATCTACATATATACATTTTTAAATATGGATAGACATCTATAGATATATCTTCTATCTTCCATCTATCTATAGAACCATTTTAATTTAAAAATCTTTCATGTATATATATAAAAGATAATTAAATGAAAATTTATTTAGCTATGTTAATATCAGACAAAAGATATTTTCAGGCCAAAATTATTACTTGAAAGATGAATACATTATACATATAAAAGAATCAATTATTGAGGAAATTGTCAAAATTGTATGCTTATATGTTAATGCACATGAGGTTAACACACATGCACCATTTATAGAACTGAAAGAAGCAATAGGCACATCTTTAATTATAAAGACTTTAATATACCTTTTTTGATAACTGATAGCAAAAATGATACAAAGTAATAATAATATAGAAATTTAAAGCCATAGGATTAAATAATTCTACATAAAGACTACACCCCAAAATAGCAAAACACACAATTTATTCTAATGTATTGGAATGTGTTTCAAAATTTAACATAGATATCTACAGATATCTCTATTTATCTAGATATAAGATAAATAGATATAGTCTGAGGTTAGGCCCAAAACAAGCATCAATAGACACCAAAAAGTTGACATATTTCACAGTGTTTTCTGTACAATGTTATTAAGCGAGAAATCTGTAGCAAGACTTTGAAAATGAACAAATGTTTGGAAATTAAGCATCATATTTCTAAATTATTCTTGGATTAATAAAGTAATTACAGTGAATATTAAAATATATTTTGAATTTAATAAAAAACAAAAGTAAAAATACTACATGTTAAAAGTTCAGAGACAGGCAAACTTCAGCTTGGCAATAAATGTATATGCTTACATAAATATACTTAAAAAGTTAAAGCTTGAAAATTATTAATCTAATCATCAATCTCAAAAATTTCAGATTTAATGCCTAATTAAATCCAAAGAATAAGAAAAGAGGATACATAAGAAGCAGGAGAAAAAAATATCATAAAATATAAATGAAATAAGCAAAAGCCAAAGTTACTTTGAAAGGATTGATAAAAATATGCCATAATTATGCATGACATTAAAAAAGGTATTGATATATTATAAATATTATGAATATTAATTAGGAAGTCATCATAGATCCTACAGTCAGAAGAAAGTAAAAGAGAATATAATAAATAAGTCAACATTTTTGAATTAATTTGATAAAATAGGTAAGTTTCTAGAAAATCGTTAATACTGACACAGGAATAAATAGCAAATCTAAGTAGCTCTATATCTATTAAACATAAAATTATAATTAAAAAGAAATGTAATGAGCCTAAATGAAATAAAATATTAAAAATCTGAAATGTCCAGAAAAAACATTGAATTTCTAACATAAAATGTAACATATTATATGCAATTTCTTTACTTAAACTTGTGAAATTTTACTGAGAGAAATTAAAGACACTCAACAGAAATAGAGATGTACCATGTTTCTATGTCATTCCTGGTATTAGAAGATTCAGATTTTAAATTAATCTATGGTAATACACGGAAAATCTCAATACTGTGATTAGTAGTATTATAATGTGTCTCTATTATATTTGGTGGTGACCGAAAAACTGACTATAAATGCAAATAAAATGCAGAGTATAGATAACTTAGAAGAAAACATATAATGTAAGGATTACACTATTACATATCAAGTTTTTATAAATGCATTTTAATAATGACATTATGGAAAAGGTGCAAGTATAGATATTTCAATGAAATAAAATTGAAAGCTCATAAAGAGAAACACACAACAACATATTTAGCTGATTTGTGAAAAAAAATGCTTCAGTACAGCGAGGAAGAGATTTCTTTTCAATAAATTGTGTTGTGTTTTATATATCTGTACAGAGAAAAATGAATATTAATATCCAACCTCACACCATACACAAAAATTATTTCCTATGGAAGTCTACTTGTAACATAAAACAGTACAGTTTTTAAAAAGTAATATAGAGAACACTTCTATGACCTTAAGATAAAAAAAGACTCAAAATCTAACCATTGAAGGCTAATAAATAAGATAAATAGCCGAATAAATAGTAATCACATTAAAAAATAAGGATTTGTAATAATAAAATACCTCATTGAGAGTGAAAAGGCAAGTAACAGAATGGGAAATGAAATCTGCAAACAGAAATACAATAATAACTCTTAATCAAAAGATACTTTTTAAACTCTACAAATGAATTTTTTGAAAAAATAAAAATATGGCCAGGTGCAATGGCTCATGCAATTATTCCAAGCATTTTGGTAGGCCAAAGTGGGAGGACCACTTCAGCCCAAGAATTTAAGACCTGTCTTGGCAACATAGTGGAAACTCTGCCTCTAAAAAATTTTTAAAAATTAGCCAGGCCTGGTGGGTCTGGCCTGTAGTCCCAGCTACTTCTGAGTACTATTGTGTCTGAGAGGTCAAGGATGCAATGAGCTCTGGGTGACAGAGTAAGAAGCTATCTCCAAAAAAATTTTTTTAATAAATAGTAAATAAAAGTACAACCAAATGAAACGCTAACAAAGGACTTTTGAAGCACTTTACAATACAGAATTTTTAAAAAATTAAAGAAAGAAAAAAAAGGAATCAAGCTACTTATTAGATAAATACAAATTAAAAATAAATTCTCTATATTTACTAAAAACCTAAATTTTAAAAAATAAAGTGTATGTAGGGTTTCTATAGAAGCTGCACAAATAAAATTTTCAGGCACTGATGAAGGGAATGTAACTAGCTATGTCTGAAAAATACTCGACTTGCTCTTGTAATGAATGTATCCCTTCTACTTCATTGTTCACATCCATCCTGACTATATATGCACCTACCTGTTTGTGTGTTTATGTGTATATATACATATATACAGTGTGTGCATATATGTAGTATGTATATATATACATACATAAATGTGTACACATACTTCCTCCTAAGGATATGTATAATAATCTTTCTAGAAGCATTATTTGTATTAGCTCCAAACTGAAACAATATATATCAAATATAGAATAAAGAAGTACAATGTGATATGTTTATACACAAACTGCATATTGAATGAAAGAAGTAGCTTTAAAGTATCAGCAGATGTGAGGGTAATGCTAAGACGGAGAGTAGCTACTGTGTGGGGACAAGAAGGAATTTCCTAGGATTCTGCTCAGATTTTATTACTTCACATGGGTCATCTTTATAAGGCTGTGCTCACTTTTGGATAATTTTTCAAGCTATACATTTGATGTTGGTATATATGTGAGTGTTATGCTGAAATAATATTTTAAAAATCAACATTCCAGAAGTTTTATGAAGTGGATAAATTCCTTTAATCTGAAATCATGTTTCATATATTTTAATTAGAGCTGCACTTTCTAACTGCCTGAAATTAAGCAAATTAATAACTTGTCTGTTGAGTTTATTCATCTGAAAACAAGGAATTAATAAGAGTAGCACCTCCATAGGTATATAATGAGACTTAAATCAGTTTAATATTGATAAAAATCTTAAAATTGTACCAACCTACATTGTTTCATATGTGTATAATTAAATAATTATCAATGATTAAATTAGTGCTACCTGTTCATCCCTGTAAAAGGTGCTAAGACAGTAAGCATTATTCATTTTCTTCTCCCAAGGAAGACAGAAACTATGAGAAAAGATTAATGTGAAAAGAGACAATAGCTAAGAAACAGTGTTCCAAAAGTAAGATATCCAAACTACGTGTGTAAGAATCTTCTTATTGCATTTTGAGTTTATTTTAAAAATTACTCTGAGCAAATTTAGCATTGGGGCTAATGAAGTTCATTAAAAAAATAAATAATGGCATTTTTTTTTAATGCTAAAGGTGAAGAGCCAAGGCTGTACATTATGAAAAACATTGGCACAACGACAAGTAACATTACAGATTTGCTTACAAAGATTAAGAGAAGCTTTCAAAAATACTGAGATCCAGGAACGGGATCTTAGAAAAAAATAGTTTTCCAAACGGTCAAGTCAGGTAAAACTATTCCAGAAAAATTAAACTGTATGAACCAAGGCCAAGAAAACTAAAAGTATATGTAGTATTTAAAACATCAAAGTTTAATACACTAGGAATCTAGGTGCTATTGAGAAGTATTTAAAAATAAAGTGAAAGCCAGATCTCTGTCATAAAATGTTTAGACACAATCAAATAAGCAATGAGAAAATGAGTGAAAAGATTTAATTCCAGAAGAAAGGCACATATACATTTAATCCTAGAAACAGACACACACACACACACACACACACACACACACACAGTCATTAGAAATAAGGCTTAGAATAAATTACTAGTAAAAATGAATTTTGATTTTTCATTATATTTTCATTACAAGGCTTTATCCTCACATATATGCAATCATCAATAATGTAATTTTTAAAATGATTATGGCATTGTACTCCTCAATTTGACATTTTATTCTCAGTCTCCTTTTATATAAAGTCCAATAAAGTTGTTCAATTCTCTCCAGACTTTGCTATCTTCTGAATTGCTGCCTTGATCAGCCAAGATCTTTTTGAGCTTGAGTTAAAGATGCATTTTATCAGCCACCAATCAGTTGGATCAATTTGTTCTTGCCAAAATTGAGATCTCTTCTTATTTCTGTTTGATTACATGAAGTCACAAGTATCAGGGCATTCATTCCTCAGGGGACTTACCCACCAAACACTCACATTTTTTTTTTTTTAAGCATTTTGTTGCTTATTATTTTCCAGTTTCTCAATTGACATTCACTCTTCCACTCTTGCACTGCTACAATAAGGATTGCTCAGAGTTTGTGATAATAATAACTTTTATCTTGGAACGTGGTAACTAATTTTTAACAGCCCATCTACTCTAAATCACTAGACATCAGCATTGCTGTCACAAAATTAGTTTTACAAACACTTTCAAATAAGATGAAGGCAGAAACTAAGACAGTGGCAGAAGACGGTTAAGTATAAGAGTTGTTAATTAAGTAGAACTGACTCATTTCATAACTAAATGAGGAAGAAGAAAAAGGCAATATTTTAAGCAACTGTAATATGTGTTTTACATACATTCATCTGAGAAGTTAATATAGAAAGGAAAATTAAATAAGAAAAATAATAAAACATTAGGTATTGGAAGTACCTGTTAAAAGTTCTGAAGTTCTCAGATGAAAGATGAGTGAATCAAACAACAAAAAATCTATAATATGTTCTCCAAAGACTTGTACAATAATGTTCGTAACAGTTTTTATTATAATAGAGTAATATTTGGCAAACGACTCAAATGTTTATCAAAAGTAGGATGCCTTCCTGACACCTTACACTAAAATTAACTCCAGATGGATTAAGGACTTAAACATAAGACCTAACACCATAAAAACCCTAGAAGAAAACCTAGGTAAACCATTCAGGACATAGGCAAGGACTTCATGAATAAAACACCAAAAGCATTGGCAACAAAAGCCAAAATAGACAAATGGGACCTAATTAAACTCCAGCGCTTCTGTACAGCAAAAGAAACAGTCAGCAGAATGAACCAGCAATCTACCCATATGACAAAGGGCTAATATCCAGAATCTTCAAAGAACTAAAACAGATTTACAAGAAAAAAACAAACCCATCCAAAAGTGGGAGAAGGATATGAACAGATGCTTTTCAAAAGAAGACATATATGAGACCGACAAACATATGAAAAAATGCTCATCATCACTGCTTATTAGATAAATACATATCCAAACCACATTGAGATACCATCTCATGCCAGTTAGAATGGCGATCATTAAAAAATCTGGAGACAACAGATGCTGGAGAGGATGTGAAGAAAAAGGAACACTTTTACGCTGTCGGTAGGAGTGTAAACTAGTTCAACTATTGTGGAAGATAGTGTGGTGCTTCCTCAAGGACCTAGAAATAGAAATTCCATTTGACACAGCAATCCAATTACTGGGTATATACCCAAAGGATTACAAATCATTCTATTATAAAGACACATGCACACGTATGTTCAGAGAGGCACTGTTTACAATAGCAAAGACCTGGAACCAACCTAAATGCTCATTGACCATAGACTGGATAAGGAAAATGTGGCACATATACACCATGGAATACTGTGCAGCCATAAAAAATGATGAGTTTGTGTCCTTTGTAGGGACATGGATGAATCTGGAAACCATCATTCTCAGCAAACTGACACAGGAACAGAAAATCAAACACTGCATGTTCTCACTCATAATCGGGTTTTGAACAGTGAGAACACATGGATGCAGGGAGAGGAGCATCACACACTGGGGTCTTTTTGGGGGGGGGGGCAAGGGAGGGATAGTGGAGGAGGGTGGGGAGGTTGGGGAGGAATAACATGGGAAGAAATGCCAGATGTAGGTGATGGGGGGATGGAGGCAGCAAACCACATTGCCATGTGTGTACCTAAGCAATAATCCTGCATGGTCTGCACATGTACCCCAGAACCTAAAGTACAAAAAAAAGATGGATAAAGTATTTGTGTTTACTCATACAAAAGAGGTAAGAAAATCAATGTTCATGCTCAGCAAAAGAAGCCATACATAAAAGAATGCATACTGTATGATTCATTTATATGAAGCTCAAAAACAGAAAAAACTAATCCATAGTGTTAGATGTCAAAGTAATGCTAAACCTAGATAGTCACTACATGGGAGAGGTCAAAATGATGATATCTGAGGTGGAGGGGCTGCCCTGTTTGTTGATCGACGTAGTGATTATATGAGGATATTCTATTTAGGAAATGCATTGAGTTACACTCTCATAATTCAGGACCATTTCTGTGTCTATATTATGCTCCAATAATCCAAAGTAGCTAAAAATATAGTATAATCAAGAGAGACTATTCCATGAATCCAAATGGAAAAGCAGGTCAGGATGGTGGCTCATGTCTATAACCACAGCCCTTTGGGAGGCTGAGGCAGGCAGATCGTTTGACCCTACTAATTAAGACCAGGCTGGACAAAATGGCAAAACCTCGCCTTACAAAAGTATAAAAATTAGCTAGGCATGGTGGTGCACACCTGTCCTCTCAGCTACCCAGGAGGCTGAGGTCGGAGAATCACTTGAGCCAGGGAGGCAGAGGTTGCAGTGAGTAGAGATAGTGCCACTGCCCTATAGCCTGGGGGACTGAAGGAGGCCCTGTCTCAAAACAACAAACGACAACAACAACAATACAAATGGAAAAGCATTCTGGAAAGAAGAATGTGACCAGTAATGGCAGACTATGAAATCCATGAAGACGATTATATGTCTAGGTAAACTCCTTAGGTGCCAGGAAAACCTATTCACAGTGAATTGTTTTGCAGAGGGGATATGCTATGAAAAAGGTCACAGGTCTCTTTGGGGAAGGCATGGGGAAAGATTTGCTGTGAGTGGTGTAATAATGTGGAGTCCTCCAGGCACCCTATTTAATCAAAGGGCCCTTAGTCAGAAAATTAACATGGAAACTGGGTGGAGGCTGTATCACCACAGTGGTGACTGGAGTCAAGTTTTTGGCTCCAGACCTGAAGAATTTCTTGTTATTTGAATTAAGCAGTATTCTAAAAGAGTCTCTATTTTGTTCTAAGGATATCAAAATTATTTAGCACTGCCAAAGATTTTTTGGTCCGAGGCACTCTGATCACCTGTACAACCCTATCAGCCTTAATTATAGATATGTCTACATTTTGTTTCGTGGTTAAGTGCTGTAACTTTGCCTCTGATTTTCTGGAATCACATTATTCCTAATGAAATCTGTGAGCACTTCTCCACTGTGGCCTCCTCTATGGTCATATCTGACCTACAGAAGTGAGCAACCAGAGACCTTTCAGGGATGGAAAAATCTCCCTTCACCCATATGAATCTTAACGCCTTTGTTAAGATCCAGAAGGGAGTGGCTTCTGGATCCTCGCATGCAACGTAATTGGGGAGTGAGTGTGCAGAAAACACATGATAATTCATTCCATGGTGAGATGGCTCAACTTGTGGGAATGTTTATGATTAATTGGCTCTGAGACAAGGGTACTACTAAATAATGTAATACTGATGGTTGACTGAACAATTCTGTAAAGCTAGGACAAAACAATAGATTTATGTGTATTTTCATATGACATGGCTAGGTAATATTAGAGAAAGTTTAATTTTAGGAATGTTACACTGAATGTATATACAGGTAGGAGTAGCCATTTTCACTTGTTATCAGATAGGCAAATAGTAGGACAGAAAAGCTCTTTCCTCTTAAATCTATTTGTATTTTCAAGCATTTATTCTGAGTATGTTAATGATTTGTGAAACACACATGGCATAACTTTGATTTCTTCACTATGAATGACGTTTCAGCACCTGAGCATCCCATACTTTCCTTTACAAGGCCCTCAGTATTTTATAGTCACACATTTTCATTACTTTGAAAAATGTTCATTTGTATAATTCTTGCCTCTGAACTGAAACATTTTACTCTTATTGTCAATAAGCTCTGCTTTTGTGGTAAAAAGAAAGATTATAATGCTGGCACATGAGTTTTACAGCACTTTCTGCATAACTAACTGATTGAGATTGAAGAGCATTGCTGGAGAACAATGGAAGCAGAGCTATTTATGGAGGTAGACAAAACAATAGAAGCATCCTTGAATTTCCAGGACATATCCCAGCAATAGGCAGAAGGTAAATACTGAATATATATTTGTTCGATAACTGAATGGTTGGATAAATGTCAACTGCCTGGTAGAGACAAGAACAATTAGGACTATGAATAGGAGAGCTTTAAATGAAGCAGTGTATTGATGGTTTAAAGTAATATTAAATGAGGAATTGAAAACTGGGAGTCAAAATTACTTTCAAGAAGCCTGGTGGTAAAGAGAGCAAGTCAAAGTTGCTAGAAATAAAATCATGGGTGTTTGATTAAAGACTCACTTGTACATCAGTATAACATAGTCTTACACTTAAGGCTACTCTCATAAAATTTCAAGTAAACAATATGGTGTTATTAACTGTAGTTCTGACTTCTTTAAAAGTTAAAATCTTTCTCTTATGCCAGATTTTTTATATGAATAGATTTTCTTTGTAAAAAATAAAAAAAAAATTCTCCCAACCTTCAATCACAGAGAAGTAAAAGTCTAAAGTTGTCTCAAATCGTGTTTATGACAAAGATTTGTTAATGTGTTGTATAGAAGTATCAGAATCTGTTTTACTTATAGTTATATTTCTTGTAAAATTAATCTTTGGGCTGTACTTCATAACACAAGCTTCAATTAATATACACAAGTCTGATTCTTTCAGTCTGAGACCAACAGTTGATCAAACAGAATTTAGGTTTATAACAGGATAAACAGTATTATGAAAAGATAGAACTGTGATTATGACAGCTAAATTATCAGATATTATAATGAGCATATACTATCTGTTTCTACCAAAAAGAGAATGAGAGATAATTAATTTATGCTCCTATGTATTATTTCATCCTCTTCTATCTTCTGTAATTCATAAGTTATATGATAGCAGCTTGCAGCTTATAGTCTAATAACTATTATATAATTTAATTGAAATAATTGGGTCATCACATTTAAACTCCCATTACATTGACATTTAGTACCCATGAAATGCTTTGAGATTATTTTAGTTTTCCAAAAGATCATGGGACACAGTATGAATTGATTATTACAGTGTGAAAAATAGGGTCTTTGAAATTCTTTTTTTGTAGATGATAAATACACTAAAGCTTAAAACTTTCAGCATTTTCTCTTTCTTTTGCAGTTCTAACATGACCTTAATATATTGACTTTGAGCTGAAGAGACAATTGTGAACACTGCATTAAATATATAAAAGGAGAAAACAGGAATCCTCTTCCTATATTCAAAAACAAAATGAATATTTAAAAATCTTAATTTAGAGGAAGATGTGGCATTCATTATCTGCATGTCTGTGCTCTAGCAGTATCATATTTCCTATCTACCACATTTTTTTCCTTAAAAATTAGTGGACAGAAGTTTGAGAAGAGGTTTTTTCTTCACAAGTGATTCATGAGAGACTTTGTAATTATGTAGAAGCAGAATTATGTTACTGTTTTAGTTATTTTTCCAGAAATGCAGTCCTGAATTCTCTTCAGTGACTGACCATCAGTTTTACAGAATGAGCAATTTCACACTCCTTGTTACTTATATGCACCAGATTCACTTCTTGCAGCCTCATATTGGGTCATTGCAATTGGTTAATAGTGAGATTCTATATTTCAACATGTCATTTTGATATTGTATTTTTTTCACATAAAACTGCAAAGGGAACTCTTTTCAAAGTGAAGGCAAACCTGCAATCTGTGGTTGTAATGCAATAGGTCCTGCTAACACCTTGAGGTGCCTTTTTAATGGCTCTTGCATATTGAAATACGTGCCTAGAGTTCACTAGATTATATGTCTATCATATTGTAAAATAAAATATTTCAGTGTACTGAACTCAAACTTATAATCTTGTGATTCAAGTGAGTTTCCCCTTTCACTCTATATCTTTCCATTTCTGCTAATTTTTGTTGCTTCCTGATTTATTAATTGTATGTCACTTAAACTTTATCATAGCAAATGCCTTTCAAATATTTCTTCCTGAATTGTGTTTAGTCCCTTCCTTTTTATCCTTAGTTTTCTCCTTTTTAATTACTAGCATCATTTTTACAAAGATTTTACTTTTTTTTTTTTTTTTTTTTTGAGGCGGAGTTTTACTCTTGTTACCCAGGCTGGAGTGCAATGGCATGATCTCAGCTCACCGCAACCTCCGCCTCCTGGGTTCAGGCAATTCTCCTGCCTCAGCCTCCTGAGTAGCTGGGATTACAGGCACGCACCACCATGCCCAGCTAATTTTTTGTATTTTTAGTAGAGATGGGGTTTCACCATGTTGCCCAGGATGGTCTCGATCTCTTGACCTCATGATCCACACCCCTCGGCCTCCCAAAGTGCTGGGATTACAGGCTTGAGCCACTGCGCCCGGTCAAGATTTTACTTTTTAACACTCTATAGAGTCTGGTTGCCTTTATAGAAGAGGTTATAGCCCAGGTTGCACTTTGGTAAGTTTTTAGCAAATACCTAATTATAGTACCAGCTCAGCCTTATGAGTATTCTGCCTGACATTCTTTATTTTACCCATTCTCAGCTCTTTTGATGACTTCATCTTCCTCTTGTAACAATTTTTTATTCTAGTTTAAATGCACCCTGGGGGAATAATGCCATATTTTCTTAAGCAATTTACTTATATTTACTCAAACAAAAAATAAGCACTTATTATAGATGTTCAAAGTGAATTTAAGTCAGGTGGCCAGATTTGCAACATTTTAAATAGAAAACATTGTCTTGGACAGCCTAACACTTCTCTACATCACTTTTTATGTTTTATCCTTTGAAGTGATTTTCATCCTTGGTTATTTATGTAATCATGCCCTATTTGGAGCTGGAATTCTCTAAGAAGTATAACATTCTAAACTAGCCTTACAGAGAAGCTAGATATCTTGGAAACAATGAGTAAGAGGAAATAGAAAACAAATTCTCTCAACATTTGATGATACTAAAATTTCCACTATATGTTTTATGAGGTTAGGATAACATTTGTAACATTATTGAGCAAAGAAAGTAGAAACAATATCATAGGCCAATTTCATCTTGGACTAAAAGTGAGGCAAAGGAACATATTAACCCACTAAATGAATCAGTGGTTAGCCCAATCCCAGGGTATAGTAATAAAATTATAACGTAATTATCAGTTTATTTCAGAACTGTACAGATAGCTATGCATTATAAAATCTATTTTTTTCAATGCACCAAATTAGTTAACTAATATATAAGAATATATGGCTAATGTAATAGATAAGCAAAAGTTTAATACTTGGTTTTAATAAAAATGCTTTGAAAACAAAGAATTAAAGTAATAATCCAACTTGTAAACAATTACAAAATCTATAAAAGTTATCTTTAATGGCAGGGAATGAGATATAGATTCTCATCAATACGAAAAATATGATTACAGGCAACAAATTGGTAGAAAAAATATAAATTAGTTTGGAAACTTGGAGATGCAAAAAATACACTTTGGACAAGAAAATATCCATTATTATCCTTAAATACTTCATGTGACTGGCTTCTTGAATGTAATAGTATTCAGAATGAAGAAATCTCCCATTCAAGAATATAAGTTGAAATTAGGTAGAAACTCAACTGAAATGTTAGTCATCCCCATCAACAGTGGAGACAAGTCATTCTGTATTAAGTAGTTCAAATCAGTTTAGTATTTATATAGTTTTTTTCATTTATTTCATCAAATTTTCCATATTGATCGTATAAAGCAAAGACTGTTGGGACTATTAGCATTGTTTGAAACCATGAAAAATATACCTCTTGGACTAAAAGTGAGTCAGGCATGGGAAAATTTTAAAACCTAAAAGTAACTTTGTAGCCTGAAGGTCTTGGTCAGAAAATGGGGAAGTGAAGTACTGTGGTAGGAGGATCTGTCCCCTCCAAAACTCATGTTGAAACTTAATCCCTAATGTGGCGGTATTGAGACCTGAGGCCTTTAAGAAGGCTCTGCCTTCATGAAAGGATTAGCCCATTTGTGGCTTTGTGTATTTAAAGAGTTAATTAATTAATTGGTTATCATGGGAATGAAACTAGTGTTTTTATCAGAAGAGGGAGAGAAACTTGAGTACAGCATGTTAGCATATGTAGCATTCTCACCAAGTGATGCTCTGTGCCGGCTCAGAAGTCTGCAGCGTTCCCACCAGCAAGAAGGCCCTCACAAGATGCAGCCCTTAACCTTGGAATGCTCAGCCCTCATAACTGTTAGAAATAAATGTATTTTCATTATAAGTGACCCAGTCCAAAATATTCTGTTATAACCATCAGAAAACAGACTAAGACAACAAGTAGGATTGTGAGGACGCTGGAGAGTTGGCCTAACTCTGAGATCTGCACTAGACATCAACACACAAATGAAGTACAAGTCACACTTCTACAAATATATTGCAAGTCATCAATGATTATTTCGTCACATGAATATATTGTCACACATTTATTTGACAGAGTTGGGAAATTAAATAATAATGTGTCCCATTAATGGAGAAAGAAATCAGGTTAGGAACACAGGCCAGTGTCCAGTGTCAGAGAAGGATGCAAACCTGTTGGGTAATATTCAGAAGAAATGGTCACTCATCAATACATGAGTGGAAGAGATAACTCTGTGAGGACAGGAGATGACTAAATACAAGCACATTCTACTAAATAATACTTGTCTGGGCTGGTGCTATTAAGTATTCATCAGAAAAATGTATTCTCCAAGAAGTATGTAAATACCTTTGAGATTCTCCCAATTCCCATAGCAATGGTAGAAGTGAGAAGATACTAGCTAGAGAGTTCTCAAGTATTTTCTTTTTTTTTCATCCTCACTTGCTTTTGCTGACCTTGCTTCTTACTATACTGTGAAACGAAGAAAGTGTCTACAGGCTCTAATTACCGTATCTACCCGCCTTCCAGCTCCTCTACCTTGTATGCTCTGTTTTTCACCCTTTCTATGCATGAACTATATATTACCCTCTCTCTCCAGACAATTCCTTTGTTAATGCCTTAGTTCTTATTCTCTCTCATCTACTACAGAGTGTTTTGGTCTTAATTTTTTCTTATTTCTCCTTCATTACCAATTTTTCTACCCTACTTCTTTTAAGCAACTTCCTTGTCAACTACAGACTATTTCTCAGCATCCTCTTCCAACACAATTTCTTGATAGAATGGTCCATTGTTACTATCTACACTTATTTCTCTTTTTTCAAATTTTTATTTTAAGTTCAGGGGCACATATGAAATTTGTTATATAGATAAACTGGTGTCATGGGGGTTTGTTGTACAGATTATTTGGTGACTGTGGCCAGTGTCGTTTTGAAGTCATGAAAATGAAAGTTTAGTTACTGTGGGCTTAAAAAAAAATAAAAATAATAATGTGTACTTTTTTCATTTTCTTTTTAACTCAACAGTAACTAAACTTTCATTTTTATGACTTCAAAATAACATTGGTCAATGTCACTACATACTTTATGCTGCTAAATCCATTAATCATTTTTCAATACTTATAAGTCTTAACAGATCAGAAACATTTGATATACTTCCTTCACCTTGATACACTTTCTCTAATGCTTACAGCTAAACACTAAGGGACATAGCTTGGGGGCAATATAATCTTTATATGGTTTTTACAAACAATTTCCAGCAGATGGCAGTACTGTGCCATGAGGAAAGGTCACGTTTTTTGATTTGCACAAAATTGTCATTTGTGCTTCCTAGAGCTGGGTATCACATGCTTTTAATTTTTCTTCTGTTTTATTTGCAACTCCATCTCAATCTCCTTTGGCAGTTTCTCTGCTTCTCCCCAAACTGTATTCCGGGTATCAGGCCTTGGACATCTCTTGTATACTCATGCTACTGCTTTTGATGACCTCTTTTGTTACCGCACTCTAAATACTCTTGAAAAGCCAGTAATTCACATGTTTTAGCTCCATCTCAGAAAACTTACCTGACTTTCCATCTTCTATTTGCATTCCACTTGAATATTCAATATACATGTCAAAATTTTAAAAACTTCCAGAACCAGAATTCCTGGCTTCTTCCTACCTGTCTTGTCTACACCTAAATGTGATCTACCTATAGTTTCACCTATCCCCATGATGGCAACTATAACTTTCCATTTGCTCAGGCAGAAAATTTGAAGTTATTTTTAACTCATGTTTCTTCCCTCACACCCACATTTAATTTATTAGGAAATAACATTGGCTCCACCTTCCAATTGTAATTGCGATCCCCCCACTTATAACCAGGACTACGGGTGCTACTCTGGTCTAAGATGCATCGCTCACTTGCTTTACTGATCTTCTGACTCATGTACCAGCGCCTCTGCCTCCTGTCTTGTTCCCTTTACTCTATTTTCAACACAAAAGTCAGAATAAACATTTTGTCATGGAGTAACTGAGTTTCACTTCTTTGCTCAAAGTGATCCAGTGTTTCTATACCTCGCAAGGAAAAAATTCAAAGTACCTACTATGTTCTACTCAGTCCCGTTTGCCCTGATCTTTATTCCATTCCTGGTCTTCTGGTTACCCTCCCCATTGTCTGTTCCAGCTTGCTGTATCACAAGCATGCCAGGCAGGCTGTCTCTTCAAGGTCATTCGATGGTGGTGGTTCCAGCCTGAAACGTTCTTTCCCACCTATCTTCATGATGTGATCCCATTTTAGGAACTGTCAGAACTGGAAATTGTTCTCTACTTGTTTTTCAGCCTCTCTAGTAACCATGACCGAAGCACGTGATGTAAGCTTTTCAACTGGATATACCCGAACCAAATTTCAAACTTCAACTACAAAGCTAGTTACATCATATCCAAGGCACAGGTAGTCACCTTTTTTTTCTCAGTAGTTTCCTACCAGTTATAATGCTGTGAAATGATTTCCAGCAATTTTCCCTCACCGCTTAGTACTCCCAAGTGTCTGCTGAGCCATCCGGTATTCTGTATTTCTTTAAAACTCAGCTTGACTCACTCAACTTGTGTGTCTTGTAACTAAGAGTCCCAAAAGATAAAATATCCATAATAA
This sequence comes from Callithrix jacchus, assembly GCF_049354715.1. Lineage (NCBI taxonomy): Eukaryota > Metazoa > Chordata > Mammalia > Primates > Cebidae > Callithrix > Callithrix jacchus. Next base: position 74,529,713 of record NC_133513.1, read on the forward strand.
ATAAACAACTCCTACAAATTAATGTGTCAAAAAGCCCCAAAGGAAAAAAATTTGAAAGATTAATTAATATTTAAAATTCACCTATTTTTGATCTAGCAATTGTTTTTCGGGGGAAGGACTAGAGGAAAAGGTCTAGTTTATAAAAACATAACACCAGGATAGTTATTTTGTCAATGCTTATTGTGACTAAAAGAAATTAGGAAGAGCCAAAATATCCACAAATTGGGAAATGCTCAATTTAATTCTTTAACATAACAACACTATGAAATACTATGTAACTACTGAAAAGGAATATTAAATATATACCCCATTGTCCAGAAGTTATCTATATTCCTAGAGTGAAAACAAATTTCACAGAAATAGTGACAATATGAGAGTATTTAAAATTATTTTAAAGTCATTTTTAAAATTCATCTGTGAATGAGTGGCTTATAAATATGTTTTATGACATTTTATAGTTTTAAAAATATGGATTAATAGTGCACATTAATAATGAATAAGTATCATTTTCTGAGTTCTAGGAATTTATAAAAAATTAGCCAAGACGTGACTTTAAATTATCAATGGGCGAAACAAATATTCTTTATTCCTGAAAATTCAGTGGTCAACAAAATTGTAAGTCATCGCATCAGGAAGAGAATTTACCATTTGCCTCTGCCAGACGTTGTAAAATTTTTGTTTCACATTTGCAATATCCTTTGTGAAGTAAATAACCACTATGCAAAGATGTAGGCAGTTGTGTTAGGTCTGTGAATTCAAACCAGGTTTTAGAAACATCCAACCCTTCTACAGGTGTTTTTTCTAAAGCCTCCAATGATTTGGGGTGGTTCCCAAGGCATTCACATTGCTCACAAACTGTGTATGGGTGTTGAGGTAGTTATTAGTCAGTGTTTTCATATTTTTTATTATCCCCTCTGCTTCATATAATTCTTGCCACATCTCTCTATGTGGCAAGTTGCTTGACAAGATCTCATATTGCCACTGTTGACAGTGCATCGAGTTAGGCTATCACTGTCCATGCCTCCTGATGCTCTCACAACTCCTGGTCTTCCGTCATGCTGCCAGGCCTGTGAGTGATGGCCTGCTCCAGGAGTTCAGTAGCTGATTCAGTTCACCTCATAATATAAATTTCTCCTTTTCTTAAAGGCTAAATTACAATAACATTTTTGTCACAGAAACATTAGAAATACAATTTCTGCATATTAGCTTCGGTTCACTCAGAATAGTATATTGTCCAACAGAAGAGAAACAAATAACAGATTTATAAAAGACCAGTTTACATATATACCATCATGTGATTATTTTAAATTGAGATTTTTATTGTTTCAAGTAAATAATGACACAGAGGTATGTCTTTCATGGTTTATTTAAGTGTTTCCAACTTCTATTGCATTGCCATATTTAATTTAAAAATTTTATTTTGTGTCAGATATCTACACTGATGCCTTCAATCATAAAAGTAAGCCCTAGATGGAATGTACTATCATGGCCTCCATTTCATAAATTACTGAAACTCAGAGAGATTGCCAAAAAATGGAGTCAGTATCTACATATTTTCAGTTTGAATGAAAATTTATGTTTTTAAATAATATAACACACTTCTAGACCATTCACAGCCTGCAAATATATTTATTTTGCTACATGAAAAGGAGGAAAATATACAAATAGGTAAACTATTGTTTATTCTTCTCTGCCAGATAAGGTAGGCACTCCACTGACATAGGCAATACTGGTTACAGGAGATAAGAAATATTTAGAAGACACTTTCGAATTGTAATCTTTTAAACACGTATGCAGAAAAAGAAAAACCCTTAAATCCTCATGTCAAAAACTGAGCTACATTACAGATCATCTTTGAGGATCATGTATGCTTAACTAAACAAAAGGTTTTCTTGTTGATTTTAGGCAACCGATAAAGGAAGATTACTTTGACCTCACATAGAATTGATTACACTTTATTATTCACTGTAAACCCAAAAGTGTAAAAATTGAGCTAAATTAGCGAGAAGAGTTTAATTTTAACACATCTTTGGCATAAACTTGGTGCTGTAGTTTGGATATTCACCCCCCATAAACCCTCGTGCTGAGATTTGATCCTCCATGTTGCGAGTGCGAACTAACGGAAGGTGTTTGGGTCATGGAGGTGGATTCCTCGTGAATGCCTTGGTGTTGTCCTCACAGTAATGAGAGATTTCTTGCTCTATTAGTTCCCTAAAGAGCTGATTAAAAATATCCTGGCACCTCCCCTCTGCTCTTGCTTTCTCTGTCACTATGTGATTTCTGCATCCCCATCTCCTTCTGCCATGAGTGGAAGCAGCCTGAGGCTCTTACCAGAAGGAAATATTCCTATCATGCTTCTTGTACAGCCTGCAGAATTGTGAACCAAATAATTGTTTCTTTGTAAATTACCCAGTCTCAACTATTCCTTTACTGTCAACACAAATGGATCAAGACACTTGTGTACCTTATTTAATATGATCTACAGGTACTGACTGTGAAGCATTCTTATTGTTATTTTTTTTAAAGAGTATCTGCTCCAACATTAAGGAAAAGTCAAATATACATTGAAGTTATTTTTAATGATTCTATTTCTTTCTTTTGACTACTATATCCCACAGAGCATTGTTAAATTGAGAAGCAGTAAATACCTAATTTAGATAAACTTTTCAGTAATACTCAGGCAAAAGAATTCAATTGAGTATACTAAACTACAACATCAGCCATGTCATTTTACAGAAAATGTCCTTAGAATTTGTCAAGTAATTATGTATTAATAGAATGCCCCATAGAGGAGAAACCTTAAAGTTATGATCAATATTGAAGTTTCATAGACAAGGAAAACTATAAAGAATGGCACCTAATCAAAAAGGATATATTGGTGGCATTTCCTATTTCTCCACAGCTCTTGTATACTCAGCAAAGTTCACGAATTAAGGGGACATTTTTATTAAACATCAGATTATAGAAACCAAAGGAGCATGATGTCTGTGAGTTCCATGCTAGAAGTGACTAGGGTTTTCATTCACTGAAATGGAATTTGTCTTTCTATCTACTACTTTTGGGATCAAGGTGTTTTGTAGGAGCTATAAATTTTGTGATTCTCGATATAATTCCCAGGTCTTGATTAAGATCTATTTTATGGTGACATTTTGGTCTCCTGAGTATGAGGAGCTCAGTAGGTAATTTTCCTATAAGTAAAGATAACATATTTTGTTTTTCTCTTAAAGATAATGAGATGCCTCCTTTCAGTTATGTTTTGTGCTACTGCAGGGTTAACTGTCAAACTTCTTTACATTATGTCTAATCGACTTAATTAGAACATTTGCTTTGTTTCTAAACTCCACATCTATTTTTTTATCAAGACATAAAGTATTTGACATAAAGTATTTGATTCTGAGGACACTGATGTATGAGGTGAAAAATAATAAAAATAGAACAAAAAACAGGGAAAAGTTGTCATTTAATAAATTAAACATACTTCACTTACCTCAGCCATGACCTAGTATTTGCAGGGTTGAATAATTTCCAAAACTTTTCAGTCTGAAAACAGTTACCATCAATAGATAAGTGATTTAAGTCAACATGAGCTGTGCTTTTAACAGGCACAAATATGTGGTTCAATTGATTTTCATTTCAAACTGTATGTGTTTGGGGACATATATCTGTTTACAGGGCATAGCATAAGTAAGAACATGGTTTTATTGATGAAAACAGATGTCTTGATTAAAAAAAATAGATGTGGAGTTTAGAAACAAAGCAAATGTTCTAATTAAGCCGATTAGACACAATGTAAAGAAGTTTGGCAGTTACTCCATGTGACGGGGTACAGGGTGCATGTATTCAGACAAGAGAAAATCTTTTTTTAACATAAGGTAAACCAGATTGCATGTTAACAAGTCAGTTTGGCCTACTGATGGTATTTTTCTGTTGTTTCACTGAAGTCTGGTTGCTTTACTCCTGGTATCCACAGGAGGGTTGCTTAGTTGTTGGTCAATGGGGTTATTAACAGTGAGATTTTGATGGCTGTAAATGCCTACTTGCAATTTCTAACCACCTGCTTTACACCAACTCAGCTGTCAGTTTCTGTACTAAGAAATCCAAAGGGATACAAATATTGATTTTTTTTTCACCTTTAGGAAACAACACTTAGGAGCTTGGTCATTGGACATTGATCTGTAAAAGTAATATTTTTCAACTAAGAATTGTCAAAAATATAGAGCGTTCTGGTTATGAGCCAACTTTCCATTTCATAAAGTATTTGATTCTGAGGACACTGATGTATAAGGTGAAAAATGATAAAAATAGAACAAAAGACAGGGAAAAGTTGTCATTTAATAAATTAAACATACTTAACTTACCTCATCCATGACCTAGTATTTTCAGGGTTGAATAATTTCCAAAACTTTTCAGTCTGAAAACAGAATCCACACGAACAATCTCTGGCAAGGTTGACTGTGGCAACAGCTTTGTTGAGGAAAGAAAAGGAAGAAGGATATGCAGAGGAAGAAGTTGCTGTGGAAGCAGAGAGAGAAGGCAACATCTCACACTGGGCTTCTACCTCTTAGTGATAGATTGCAGCAAAGTTGCCTTCAGTTTCCTCTTGCCTCAGTGTTGAGATACATTTTTGCTATTTTAGCTTAGTTTTCTTTATAGCTGGAATCTTAATTTTATTGTCTGACTCCTCTAGCTTAGGCTGTTTATAGATTAAGTATTCTGGAAATTGGATTTTCAAGTAGTTATTTTCATCTAACTAGGCAATCCATTCAGTATCAAAAATTGTTTCTGATGCTCTATTGGCCTAAACATTGTTATTAATGATATCAATTACCCACTTCACACACACCATCTTTCCTATTCTTACAAGAGAAAAAGGTAGAATAGAAATAAGGTAATTAATGCTTCTGATCCTTTGTTAAGTTTGGTCTGCTAGGAATGTTAAAGAAATTTCTTTCCTCCCTTCCTCCCTCCCTTCTTTCTTTCCTTCCCTCCCTCCCTCCTTCCTTCCTTCCTCTTTCTTCTTTCTTCTTTTTTAATGTTTAAATTTTCACATAGGCTCTCTGGGAAATGTGTAGTACCCTCTTATACATAACTGATCACTGCTTGCTGTAATTTGGGTCTAAGAATAAATTCACTTCCTCATATATCTTTTTTCTGCTTCTTCCAAGATATTTCTTACTAACTGTGCAATAAAGTCTTCTCTTCTAGTATTTGGTCTGACCTCAGTTCCAGACACAGAGCTTCTAAATTCTTTGTAATTTCCAGACTCATATGAACATCTTTTCTTCCAATGAGGTGACTCTTGGTGATCTCCTAGCTGGGGGCTGGTCACCAGAAAGACCAAACAATAATTAGAATCTTGGAGCTTTCTGCCTCACATCACACTCTGCAGAGAGGGAAGAACAGCTGAAATTTGAGTTAATCATCAATCATGCCTACATGATGAAACCTCCATAAATATTCTTGAACTATGGGATTCAGAGAGACTCTGGGTTGGCCAACACATCCATGTATTGGGCTGGCGACACACTGCAACTCCACAGACAGTGTCAGAATTGAATTACAGAACACACAGTTTGTGTCCACTGGATAATTTCTTGGTTTGTAAGCAAAAACTCCCACTTATCTGGAAGTTTGTCAGAGTGTTATATTGAGTAGTGTGTGAAGAGAGAGAGAAAAAAAAACATAAGTATGTAGAGATAAGTTTGCTTTTTCTTTAGAGTAATGTATTGTATATACTTCTGTAGAGTATATACAGTAATAATAAACTTGAATTTTTCTTTATAGCATATACTATGATAATAATCAATGATGTGTATATCTTAATCAGAACTTTTTAGTTTGTAAATGTCAGAAACATGCAAATCAAGACAGCTAAATTAAAAAGAGTACTTTACTGATTCATGTCAGTATTAAGTCCATAAACAATACTAGTATGAATGGTATTCATATTATATACAGAATGCTCAAATAAACACGCCCACTACACACACAAACACACATACATAACACCATTTTCCCAACAGTTCATTTCTCCATCTCTTACTTCCCTAAATATTTAAGCAAATTCTTTCCTCCTTAAGAATGACTTCTTCAAAAAATTGGGATCTTCCTCACCCTTTAACAAAACCTCAACTGCAGAAATGAAGACATTAACTCTAAGTTTCTTAAATCTGATAATTAAACTTCAAATGACTTTTTTTCCTATGTGACTTGGTTTAAGATCAAAGCTGCCCAGATACATAATCTGGCTTGGGTTTATGCCAGTGTATAACACATGGGCTGTACAAGTGCCAATTTCTCAAACAGGGGGAGGAGTTAGATAAGTCAGGAAAACAAGGGTGGAGGGAAAGACATTGTGTTGATGAGGAGAAAACCCGGATGTTCACAACAAAGTAATTTAAGCACCAAGAGGATTTGGTGATGTCTGTATCTATTTTAGTATTTATCTTCATTTATAGACATATCCCTAGAACTTAACTTAGTGCTGAGCAAATTATAGAAGCTCACAAAATACATATACATGGCTATTTTTGCATCATACATATGCCTCAGTCACAACCTATTTAAATGTAAATTCCTTTCCTCCTTTTTGTAACTTTCATTGGCTTTGACTTCATTGACATATTCCATTTGTATTTCATAACCAAAAGCATATGGGAATATTTATACCATCATCACAAAATATCAGTGTAAATTTGCATTCTATTTTACTACAATTTTATTTGCCAAGTTATGAACAATTACAAAAATACAAAATGAAATGTAAGTATCTCATATATTAAGAAAATAGTTTTAATTTATTATTTTTCTCATTTGTTCACATTAAGGATCCACATTACTACAGACACTAAAACATTTGAAAACTCTTGTATATTTTATTAAAATTTATATATGAGACCAGGCGTGGTGGCTCATGCCTGTAATCCCAGAACTTTGGGAGGCCAAGGCAAGCAGATCACCTGGGGTCAGGAGTTCAAGACCAGCCTGGCCAACATGATGAAATCCTGTCTCTACTAAAAATACAAAAATTAGCCAGGCATAGTGGTGGGTACCTGTAATCCCAGCTACTCGGGAGGCTGAGGCAAGAGAATCTCTTGAACCTAGGAGGCGGAGGTTGCAGTGAGCTGAGATTGTTTCACTACACTCCAGCCTGGGTGACAGGGCGAGACTTTGTCTGAAAAAAAAAATTTTATATGCATATATAATCTCAATTTGAAAAATGATAGGCCACAAGACATATGAACACTTTTGCTTTGTACCAGTTGCCACCATGTGAGTTTAATCAAAAGAGAGAAATTGTTTAATTACATTTCAATGAACAGTACAAAATATCACTATTTTCAAATTTAATATTCCCTATTAAATAGATTAAAATTTTTGAAAATTTATTTAACATCTCTGATATATGACCCTTCTTTTATATGTAATATTGGTATAATCTTATTTCATAGGATTATAATAAGAATAGATAAAATATTACACAAATGTGATTCACATGTACTAAGCACTCAGAAAGTGATAGCCATTATTATTTTAGGTATTTTGAAATACTGAATATTCTTCCAAATTTCTTGTTTCTAACAGAGAGAATATGTTTCACAATCTAATTTGTTACAATAATAGTCAGATTAGAAAATTATATTAGCTGAATCTAAAAGGGTGTTGAATTGACAGAAGCATTTCAGATATATCACTGGGAAAAGTAACAATTGTAATTACTTGCCTGATAGTTTTCATCACTAAAAAAAAAACTAAAATCACCTTCAGGCATAAGTTCACCTATCTGACAATTTAATTATTTGAAAAATAATAATAGGTACATTTTAATTAATATTATGGTGTTTATATTTAATAATTATTTGTGCAAAATAGTCATTTGTTTATATTATTTGATTTTATATTAATTATCATATAAATGATAACTCACTTTTAATAACGAAAGAGATTTTTAATTTTAAGAATGTGTGTTCCCTGTAAAAACTTACATTCCAATGCATGTACAGAATTCTATAACAGAATTATAGACAGGTTGATACAATGCTTTCAGCAATTAAATAAATTATGTAATGATCAATTGTATCAGAGAAGTCAAATGAATATAAACAGCACACAATTTACGGATAGTGAAAAAGAATATTAATACATGATAAATTGTTGATGACAGGTATTAAATCACTATAGCTTTTAAATGCCATTCATTTATATAAAAATAAATATTTTTATCTTTAAAAGATAGTATTTAACATATTTGAAATTACACACTTTGCAAATATTTAAATATACATTTTCAAAAGTCAAAATCAGCCAAAGAATTACACAATACATTTAAGGGGTTTAGAGGAAAAGAAAAATCTGAGAACATACTTTATAACAGCCAATACACTAAAATGGTGATGCAGGAGGTCTGAAAGTTGTTAATGTACTAACTAGGTAAGAGACAATTCATGAACTGATGGAGAGAAACTTCAATAAAGAATTAGAGTTAGGACCATATTTTAACAGGTTAGGAAGTGTGCAAGCTGAGGAAGTAGAGACTCCAAATTTTGATTGCTCATTTTATATATGAAACATTAGAAATTGTAGAAAGTGATATTATTTCTTGAAAGAAAAATGACCTAATTGGAATAGACTTAATTAATTCATTAAAAAGCTCAACATCAAAAAAGATGTTTTTATACTTTTACTTAGATCTTTTAAGAATGTAGTCAAGGAAGTTCTGAAAACTAAACTTCCATGAAGTTGATGGTTTGATGTTTTTGTTCAAAAATGTAATGATACAAACAGACTTAGCACAGTATAAATGAATTAGGTTATATTCTACGTGGAGAGCATTCTACATGTAAAAAGGCAGAAAATGAAATTCTTACCTAATAGAAAGGAAGCTATTTTGTGACCATGGCAGTTGAAAAGCAGCCCCAAACTTGCTAGATTTCTTTAATTCTTAGAACCCCAAAAAGAATAGATATGGTTTTACTAAACCAAACTGAAAAATAATTGTTTTACAAAAACTATTGCAGATTTTCAACAAATAATGTAAATGTACTAATATATTTAATGTCAAATTTTAAAACTTAGATATAGACACTGCTTATAGACCATCATCATATGAGCCTCTGTCTAATGATATAGTTGATTCTACTATTTAAAGGACTAACTTATTTATTCATATCTACATATTTATTCTGTTCTGGTAAGTGGCATGCTCTGTCCACTGGGGATACAGGAACCAAAATATTTCAGAACTCAAGGAGATTTTATGTCACATAAAGATTGTGGTGTGTTGACATTTCTCTTTCTCTTCTAACATTCTTCTCAGAGTCTCACTCACATCCTTCCCATTTCCAATACCTCCCACACAATGTAGTTAACTTTTAAAGAGAGGGATGTTGTAATAAAATTGAAGACAGTACACATTCTGAGAAGAGGTTGTATTGTCAATATCAGTAGTCTCATTTTCTTAGAGATGCTTGCTAACCCTAAAAATCTAAAGATGTTACTGAACCCCACTAGCAAACTTCCAGTTCTCTGTAATTCATGCTGGGTTAAATTACTAGGCAGAAATGAATTTTGAGTAAACAATTATAGTACTTAACAAGAAATTTAATTAATTAATTACAAAGAAAGAGAATGTTCTAGTTTTCTAAATTATGTATTATAAAAGGCATAACAAATTTTCCAGCAGCAACATTGCATGAAAGTTAACAATAAAATACACTTTTCTTTTCCCAAAGTTGGTTATTTTAGCACCTCATCAACATAATCAAAGACTCAGTTTCTATGTAACATTGTGTTCACCATCCTTGGCATGCTGGCATTCCCTTTTAGGCTGATTACCCTCATGACACCAAAATGGTGCAGTTTCAGGCTTTACCTGCATTTGGAAATCTTAAGGCAAAAAGGTCTGAAATCACATTTTCAGTATATTGTATACAAAGCACTGAGAACATAGAATCTTGTATCTAGTAAGTTGTCATTCAATTATGAAATCTTAACAAAACTACTCAGATAAACAAGTTATCCAAAAGTCTGCCACACAAATATTCCTCTCCCCACATGGGAAAATGTTACTGAAGAGGAGAGACAAATCTATGAGAATCCAAAGAGGGGCAGTGAGTAGTAGTGGTCAAATATTATATAATAAATAGTTGGAAATGTTTATGTCATAAAACACTGAAAGGTTTAGATATTAAGAGAAAGTCTTCAGATAAAAGTACATTTAGATATTCTGTAATATGTGAATTATTTATGAGTGGACAATCTTATGTAAAATGTGTTTGGATACAAATGTGTACTGTGTATGCATGAAAAGCTAATCAATTCATAGTTTAACATGGGTGACACTACTCCTTTTCCTTGCCATTGCATGATCCAAGGATTGCATATTGTAGATCTCACAGTACATACCTTGTTCAGACTGATTCCTACACATTGAGGGGGAAAAATTAAATTGTTACTCATTTACTTACCTTTATAAACTTTTTTGTGCTTAGTGAAACTCCTGGACAAAAATAAGTGCCTAGTATTAGTTCAACTAATTATGACAGTGACTCAAAATAAATAATGAGTCTCCCACCACTTTTCATACCTTTCTGTACTTACCTTCATACTAATTGAAATGTTTCTCTTCTTGGGATGCTTTGTGTTCTCTACATGTACAAACAATAAAAATATAATACATAATAAATATATCTCAAAATAATCTGAGGAGAGTATATAAATAGTTTACATAAGGAACCCTTGGGTATTGAAACTGATAAGTATCTTAACTGTGATGGCAGAACCTATGCAGAGGATAAAACTGCACAAAAAGAATTTGCATGTACACACAACCACACACAAATAAGTAAAAGTAAAACTGGGTAAGTCTGAATGGATATATTGCATAAATGTTAATATTCTGATTGTAGCATTATAGTGTAGTTTTATAAAATGCTAACATCAGAAAAAATGGGTAAATTTTAGAAGGATCTGCCTATATTATTTATTTATATTTTATTGACATAATATTAATAGATGTACACAGTTTTTGAGTATATGTGATACATTTACAGTTGAATAATCTGTAAAGATTAGTATACTTCAGATATTCATCATCTTAAATATTTGTCTTTATGCTAGAACCATTTGAGTTCTTCTCTTTTAGCTATTTTGAAATATACAACAGATTATTGCAAACTGTAGTTATCCTACTGATCTATGTGACACTAGGTCTTTATTTATTTAAGAGTGTATGTGTACCCATTAATCATTTTGTCTTTTACCCTCCCTTTCCTGTTCTCCTTCTTACAACTGCATGTGAATCTACAAGTATCTAGATTTTTTTTAAAGAATCTGGTATGTCACATCTTAGTATGGATATGTCAAAAATCACATTATATTTGCAATTTGCATTTTCTTCTCTGTGTTGTTAATGAACTGTGTTTTCCTTATAATAGATTAACAATTATCATCAAGCAGATGTTTATGATTTTAGGTAAATAAGGTGTTTAGTGTCATAGGATGTAGGAAGCCTCTGACTCTACCTATAAACAATATATGAGTCTTATTGGTGTATTAATTTATTCATTACTTATAATTAATTCCTAAGAGTAGATACAAATGCATTGGTGCATAACCTAAAGATTGATGCATGAACAGGGCAATACATGCGCTTTCCCAATTATAGCAATATGTATACATTTTCATTTAATACGTATCTTTGAATAGAATGGTAGGTTCACGAAACTCCAGTGGTTTAATGTTTTTTCCCCCTTTCCTAGCAGCCTGCCTGGCATTCAGTAAGTATTCAATGAATACTGTAGAGAATGAATGAATAGGTACATAATTCTGTGGAGTATAGAGAGGAAGATATTTCTGACTGCAGATAGTCAAATATTTGAAAAACGAGATGTTTGTAAGCAAACTCGGAACAGGATAAAAAACTAAGAGCTAGAAAAGGAAGAAAAGAACATTCTAAGGGACTGTTTAATATCTGCAAATGCAGGGAAGCAGGAAAAATTAAGAGCAAAGACATATTTGGGGAATGGTAAGCAGGTTATAAAGTCTCAGAAAAATAGATTTGAACTAATTTCTGAAACGTTTTATATGTCATGCTAGATAATTTTTACTTATTGATTAACCTTGACATAGTCAGAGAAGGGAAGCAGTTAAGTTTTTCTTCTAAAAAATCTAATCTGGTCTTGCTTTTTAACATTGTTTGTGGGTATGAGGTAGAAACTGGGAGAGGGGTCTGGAAGGAAAGAGGAGTGAGAATATGCCTTAGTTTTCTTGGCTACCATAACAAAAGACAGCAGATTAGGTGGTTTAAACAACTAAAAATTATTTCTCATAATTCTGAAGCCCGGAAGTCCATGATCAAGGTGTCTGCTGATACGGTTTCTTCTGAGGACTCTCCTTTGCCTTATAGATGGCTGTCTTCTCTCCTGTGTTCACACGTTTCCCCCTCAGATTGTGTGTTGTCTTACGTCCTAATCTCCCCCTAAAGGGACACCAGTCATTCTGGATTAATGCCCTTGTGGGGACTCCAATTTAACTTAATTATTTCTTGAAAGATCCTATTTCCAAATACAGTCATATTCTGAGGTACTATGAAGTAAGGACTTCACTATATGAATGTTGTGGTGACACAATTCAGCTTATAACAGAACACAAGTATTAATTTTGATGACGAGATTTTTCATAATGTATTTCTAGATATAAATGTTATGTCTACAGACAATAATCAAGAAATATTAAAGTTTTTTTTTAGACTAAAGCCTGATTTTCTGTACATGGAATCAAGTTTTCTGTAGCCCAGCCAGTTCATCAGATATGAATATTTGGCTAAACATCTCCAAAACCTCTTTACAGTTTTATTTTCCTTAAGTTCTCTTCCAAGACTAGTTTTCATAGAAACAGGTGAGAGTGTCCTGAAGTGATAAATAGGCACTCACACACTAAGCGGTTCCTTTCCTTCACTAACAAAAATGTGCCATCATTGTACTTCCTGGCTGTCACATGTGGCATCTCTGTGGCTTACCTACTGACCTTTTCCCCAAGACATTTAAGACATTTTCAATGGTTGACTATAATCTCATCATCCTTTTACTTTCACAATGTCGCATCATAACAAAATAAGTTTCTAATAATTCACCAGCATCAAAACTACAATTACTTCTCATGAGAGCTGTTCTATTGAATTTATGTAGAATTATTTACTATGAGATGAAAAGTTAAAGACATTTCTACTACAGAATAAAATTCTAGCTAATTAAGTTGGTAATGGAACTTAGATCTATCAAGCGTGTTTATATTTTACAATAACTTGAATTAAATAGCTCTAGTGAGGCTAATGTGATTTTGACATTTTTCAGTGACCTTAAAGTCTTAGCCTATTTTAACCAATTAAATCTGCAATTACATTAGAAAGTGTATAAACCATTTATTGAAATTATTATAATAAAGCAAAAAACTATTAAAGTAATAAAAACAGATTTATTTCTACAACTGAATGCACCATGGCATCTATCTACATAGTGCTCTCATATTCTTTTGTGTATTTCCATAAAAAGATATCCATACACTATAATTTTCTTTCTAATATAATATAGTGTGATATAGTATGCTATATATGTACCATAATATTTTATTATTATATAGGATATGTAGTATACTATATACTATATATTATAGTATAATTATTAATACAGTGTTAATTATAGTATAGTTATTAAGTAGTATATTATAAACACAGTATTAATATATTATAAAATATAAGCTAATATAGTATAATATATCATACTATGTTTTTTTTTGTGTGTATATATATATATATATACACATATAATAGAATATAATCTATATAGTATACTCTGGGATACTGTGGTATAATGTAATATAGTATAATATACCATAGTATACTATATTTGATTCTATTCTCTTCTATTATAGTATGTTAAAATATAGTATACCATATTATATACTGTAATACATAATAATTTGATATGGTTTATTTTCCTACTTCTTCCTTTATTCTATAGGTTATGTAAAGATACTTTTGCATCTTATTCCAAATAGGTAATAATTAAAATGACTTTAAATTTATGCCTAGAAAAAAAATAAAGTGTCAAGTATAAACATTAACAAACACACAAGTGCTGACAGTTTTACTGCCTTATTCATTGCTTGGAACCTCATAAACGACTTATTTTTATTTATTCTATAAATTAATGAATCACAGTTAGAAAAAAAAGCTAAAGTAGGATTCAGAATATCCTGAGCCAACATATATCTGATCTGACCATGATTCTTTGATGAGACAAAGATGCAAAAGAAAATCTTTGAAATGCTAAAAATTGAAGGAGTAGGATAAATAGAAAGCCAATTACTGGATTCTTAGCAGAGATACTTTTTAGTGATTTGTCTACTTGGTGAAATATTATGGAAATGGATTGACTAACTAAAGTTGACCTGTTAATATAACTATTTTCTAGTTAGTTATAGTAAAATTTCATTTTTATCAAATGTTTGTGATGATTAAGACATTACTTAATCATTTGATTTTTATTTCATTTTTAATTTATAGATTAATGATTAATGTGTAGGTTACAAAACTAAACATTTTTGCATGTCCTATGATGACATGTGAGTGAAATAATATGTAGTGTTTTGAGTCTGCCTTTTTTATTTAGCATAATGTATTTGGAATTCAGTCATATTGTTTCATGTTTCAATAGTTCATTCCTTTTTACTGCTAAGATAAATACTAATTTATCCATTCTACACTTGAGAGACATTTCAGGTCTTTACAGTTTTATGTAATTATGAATAAAGCCACTATAAATATTTGCTTACAGGTTTTATATGAACAAAAGTTTTTGTTTTACTTAAGTAAGTACCTGGAGAAGGAACTGAAGGATCAAATGGTTAAGTTTATACAGTATTTAACTTTATAGGAGAGTTGTAAATCTTGTTTGTTTTGTTTGTTTGTTTTGCATACGGAATTTAGTTATCGCTTGATGTGTAAAAGACTACCACCAAAACGAGGTAGCTTAAAAGAGAAAACGTATTATTTCACAATTTCTGTTGGTTAGGAATTTGGAACTTGATAGCAGGGTGGCTCTAGCTCAGGGTTTCTCATGAGGTTGTAATCAAGGTGTTCCCCAGCTACATTCATGAAATGCCTGAGAGGAGAGGGATCCATTTCTAATCTCTCACATTGATGTTGGAATGTGGTCTCAATTCTCCCACATGGAAATCTTCACAGGGCTGTTTTAGTGTCCTCAGCACATGTTAAGGGAATCCCCCAGATCAAATGATCTAAGAGATAGATCAATGAGAAAACAAATGCCTAATATAATTCCGTAACAGATTGTACAGACCTTCATGTCCACAGCATTTGACTTGATGGAAGAGAATTACTAAGGGCAGACACTTAAGGATAGATGAGTTAGCCACCCATCTGAAGGAGGGAGGAGAGAGTATGAAAGAATTACTAGATATATATTTGATATGTAATATCCCTTTTCTATTTAATTGTCTTTAGCTTTAGAAAAGAAATCAAATGACCACATGTGTGTATTTTATGACATTCTATTATTTCGCATTGTTTTATATGTCTCTTTTTTATTCAGTAAAATACTGTCTTAATTACTACAGATTTGAAGTCAACTATCAAGAGTCCTCTAGCTTTGTTCTTACTTTTCAAAATAGTTATGACTCTAGTGGCTTCTTTGACTTTTCATGTAAATATTGTCAATTCCTTCAAATGTTCTTTTGAAATTTTCATTGGCATTGCTTAAATCTATAGGTCCATATGAATACAACTAAGATCTTAATCATATAGAATCTTAAAGTCTATAAATATGCTATATTTTTCCATTAACTTAATTCCTATATTTATTTAATCCATGTTTTATAGTTTTCAGGATACATGTATTACATGTATTGTAGGAGATTTATATTTAAGCATTTCATGATTAATAATGCTACTTTTTTCTAGGATCAGTTTCTAATTTTTTATTAGTAGGATAAAAACGTTAACATTTGGCCGGGTGTGGTGGCTCAAGCCTGTAATCCCAGCACTTTGGGAGGCCGAGGTGGGCGAATCACGAGGTCAAGAGATCGAGACCATCCTGGTCAACATGGTGAAACCCCGTCTCTATTAAAAATATAAAAAATTAGCTGGGCATGGTGGCGCGTGCCTGTAGTCCCAGCTACTCAGGAGGCTGACGCGGGAGAATTGCCTGAACCCAGGAGGTGGAGGTTGCGGTGAGCCGAGGTGGCGCCATTGCACTCCAGCCTGGGTAACAAGAGCGAAACTCCGTCTAAAAAAAAAAAGATATATGTTCTTAATTTCTAAATAGTTTTTTTTTTTCAAATGTCTTTCTGTTACTGTGTGCCATTTAATTATATCTTAATAACATATAGTTTTAAGAGGTTTCAGTATTTTGAGCTTGTTTTTCTGTGTCACCAAGAATATGATCTACCTGGGTGAATAACACATGTGCACTGGAAAAGAATTTATTATCTCTGTTTCTACAGAGCATTTCAGGATGTTGGGTAAGTCGCCTTGTTGACAGTGCTGTTTACATCTTTATACTTACTAATATCCCCTGTATTTTTCAATTCTATGAAAAATTGAGATATAAATCTTGTAAACTTGTCTATTTCTCCTTACACTTCTTCAGTTTTGCTTCTTATATTTTAGGCCTCTACTTTTTGGTGTATGGACATTTTTACATTGTTATGCTTTTTTGGGTAATTGCCACTTTTATCATTATTTTCTTTCATTCTCTCCTACAGAAACATCATTTGCTCCTCTTTTTTTCCACAGGGTAAGGCTTTTTTTTTTTTGAACATAAGTAATATAGAAGAATATAATCTGCATGAACCTTCGTGTCTTTCCACAGAGACTGATGTTCTGCTTCCCCAGGCATGCGGCATGGGGATGGCTTTCTGGGTCCCATCTGTCATTCTGCCTTCAATCTTTCTTATGAGGACAGATTAACATCTGTATCTTATGTGAATGCCAGAAATCTAATCAACTTACTTTAATCTGACGTTTCATCCACTGAGTGTTCATTTCACAACCCTTTTATCATCTCATCTTGTACATCGAAAACTTGAAGCTTAAAGAGCTTTTAATTTGCCAAAGATCAGACAGCTAGAAAGTGAGAGAGCTACATTGCTTCTTTATTTTTTACTTCACTTATTTCTCTCTATATAGGAAAAAAATTATATTCAGAAGTCATATATATTTTAAGCTGTGGAATATTTATTAATATCTGTAGATCAATGGAAAGACATTTGTATGAAGTTTTTTTTCTTTTGCATATGTTTTATAGTAATGTGAAAAGCTGAAAAAATATAAAAAAGTTTTCTCAAAAAATGGTATATGGCTAGGAATATCACAGTAAAATAGTCTTTGATTCTATTCCATTTTCTTGCATAGTATAATTTAACTCTTATTTTATTTTATTTTGAGACAGAGTAGCCCAGGCTGCAGTACAGTGGTGCAGTCTCAGCTCATTGCAACCTCCGCATCTTGGCTCTCGGTTCAAGCAATTCTCCTGCCTCAGCCTCCCAAGTAGCTGGGACTACAGGCACATGCCGCCATGTCCAGTTAATTTTTGTATTTTTAGTAGCGACAGGGTTTCACCATGTTGGCCAGGTTGGTCTTGAAATCCTGACCTCGTGATCTACCAGGTCAGACTTCTAAAGTGTTGGGATTACAGGTGTGAGCCACCTTGCCAGCCAACTCTATTATTTTCCAGACTTTTATATAGTAACATAATTGTAATATTTGAAAAAAAAATCTTATCTTTTAAAATAGTTTATAATATCGCTAAAATATACAAATGTCCATAAGTACCGAAAGCCTATATTTAGGAAACTGAAAACATTAAAATGGCTAAATGTAGTAGTAATATTTAGGAGGAGTGTGAGTTGGGGCTGGATATAGCAGCAGAGACTCAATTATATAAGGGAAGAACATGGCACATACTTCTTTTTTAGAAATTGTACTTTAGGTTCTGGGGTACCTGTGCAGATCATGCAGGATTGTGGCATAGGTTACACATGGCAATGTAGTTTGCTGCCTCCATCCCCCCGTCACCTATATCTGGCATTTCTCTCCATGTTATCCCTCCTGACCTCTCCACCCACCCGCTGTCCCTCTCTTGGCCCCTCCCCAACAGACCCCAGTGTGTGTTGCTCCCCTCCTGTGTCCCCATGTTCTCATTGTTCAACATCTGCCTATGAGTGAGAACATTCAGTGTTTGATTTTCTGTTCTTGTGTCAGTTTGCTGAGAATGATGGTTTCCAGATTCATCCATGTTCCTACAAAGGACAAAAACTCATCATGTTTTATGGCTGCATAGTATTCCATGGTTTACATGTGCCACATTTTCCTTGTCCAGTCTATCATCAGTGGGCATTTGGGTTGGTTCCAGGTCTTTGCTATTGTAAACAGTACCACTTTGAACATATGTGTGCATGTATCTTTATAATAGAATAATTTATAATTCTTTGAGCATATACATAGTAATGGGATTGCTGGGTCAAATGGAATTTATATTTCTAGGTCCTTGAGGAAGTGCCACACTGTCTTCCACAATGGTTGAACTAGTTTATACTTCTACCAACAGTGTAAAAGTGTTTCTATTTCTCTACATCATCTCCAGCATCTGTTGTCTCCAGATTTTTTAATGATCATCATTCTAAAAGGTGTGAGGTGGTATCTCAATGTGGTTTTGATTTGCATTTCTCTAATGACCAGCGATGATGAGCATTTTTTCATATGTTTGTTGGCCTCATATATGTCTTCTTTTGAAAAGTGTCTGTTCATGTCCTTTGCTCACTTTTGGATGGGTTTATTTTCTTCTTGTAAATCTGTTTTAGCACTTTGTAGATTCTGGATATTAAATGTTAGTTGGGTAGATTGCAAAAATTTTTTCCCATTCTGTTGTTTGCTGGTTCACTCTAATGATTGTTTCTTTTGCTGCACAGTAGTTCTGGAGGTTAATTAGGTCCCATTTGTCTATTTTGGCTTTTGTTGCCAATGCTTTTGGTGTTTTAGTCATGAAGTCCTTGCCTATGCTGATGCCCTGAATGGTTTTGCCTAGGTTTTCTTCTAGGGTTTTTATGGTGTTAGGTCTTATGTTTAAGTCATTTAAGTCATTAATCCATCTGGAGTTAATGTTAGTGTAAGGTGTCAGAAGGGGTTCAGTTTCTGCTTTCTGCACATGGCTATCCAGTTTCCTAACAGCATTTATTCAACAGGGAATCCTTTCCCCATTGCGTGTGTTCTCCAAGGCCTCTGTTCTGTTCCATTGGTGTATATCTCTGTTTTGGTACCAGTACCATGATGTTTTGATTACTATAGTCTTGTAGTATAGTTTGAAATCAGGTAGCATGATGCCTCCGGCTTTGTTCTTTTTGCTTAGAATTGTCTTGGCTATGTAGGCTCTCTTTTGGTTCCATATGAAGTTTAAGGTAGTTTTTCCCAGTTCTTTGAAGAAGCTCATTTTTAGCTTGGTGGGGATAGCATTGATTCTACAAATTACTTTGGGCAGTATGGCCATTTTCATGATATTGATTTTTCCTAACTGTGAGCATGGAATGTTTCTCCATCTGTGTCCTCTCTTATTTCCTTGAGCAGTGGTTTGTAGTTCTCCTTGAAGAGGTCTTTTACATCCTTTGTTAGTTGTATTCCTAGGTATTTTATTATCTTTGCAGCAACTGTGAATTGGAGTTTGCTCATGATGTGGCTCTCTGTTAGTCTGCTATTGGTGCATAGAAATGCTTGTGATTTCTGCTCATTGATTTTGTATCCTGAGACTTTGCTGAAGTTGCTTACCAGTTTAAGGAGATTTTGGATTGAGATGATAGGGTCTTCTAAATATAGAATCATGTTGCCTGCAAATAGAAGCAATTTGACTTGCTCCTCTCCTAACTGAATATTCTTTTTTTTTTTCTTGCCTAATTGCTCTGGCTATAACTTCCAATACTATATTGAATAGCAGTGGTGAGAGAGGGCATCCTTAGCCTCCCAAGTAGCTGGGGTTACAGAGGCACCCCACCATGTCTGGCTAATTTTTAAATTTTTAGTAGAGACAGGGTTTCACCATGTTGGCCAGGCTGATCTTGAACTCCTGGCCTCAGGTGATCCGCCCACCTCTGCCTCCCAAAGTGCTTGGGTTACAGGCATGAGCCATTGTGCCTGGCCTTTTATCTGGTTTTTATTGGATAAAGGGTGCAAAGAGTTCAAAATAAACAAAATTAAAATATACTGTTTCAGGAACAAATGCAAAAAAGTGTTAAGTTATATATCTGACTCTAGTGGTTTGCAGTCTCCTATTAAAGATAGCACCGAAATATTTACAGCTATGCAAGAATGCACATTGATAGTACTGCCCAAATTATTCAGAAGCAGGAGAGATTTGTTCCCAACTGCAATAGAACTTTTAAAAAAGTGGAAGATAAATGGACTTTTAAAACTTGAAATCTAACAAACAAATATGAGTTTTGTGAATATGAGAGAAAAGATATTCTAGGCAGGGAACATCTCATGATAAAATCTTGGGTACATGCATTAGCTTTCCATTTCTGGGCTGGCAATTCTCCAAAAGCTCAGGGGCATAAACTATAACTGAAAAGCTTTTCTTGCAGTGCTTTAGGTTAGCAGTACAACACCAGTCTCATAGGCTGACTGTCTCAAGGTGCTGGCAGAATGTATTATCTTCTGGAGGCTCTAGGGAAGAATGGATTGCCTTGCTCATTCAAGTTACTGGTGTAGTTAAGCTCCTGGTCTTAAGATTAAAGTCCCCATATTTTGTGTGTTGGAGATGAGGTAGGAGCTGTTCTGTTTCCAGCTACTAGAGGGAACCACATTCCTTGGTTAAAATGAAAACTTGCAGTTTTCTAACTCGCATTTCTGCCTTTGCTTCTTCAACTTTCAAGTAATTATGCGACTAGATTGTTCCCAATCAAACAATTCAGGATCATCTTATATCACAATTAACTTATTGGCAACGTTGATTCAATCTGTATCCTCAATATCCTTATACCATATTATATGGTGTTTTCCTAGGTTCCAGGGATTATTAAGTGGACATCTTGGGTTGAGAGCATTATGGCAATTATGGCATTATTCTGTCAACCATAGTCCAGATATCAAAACAACAACAACAACAACAACAACAACAACAACAACCATGCAATGGTTGGAACAGAGAATGAAAATAAAGTCCTGGTGTGAGGTGATATTGGAAAGGTGATCATGGCTAGTTTATGAAGACTGTATGTAGTTGTCTAAGGAATGCTGACTTTATCCTACATGCAATAAAAATCTATTGAAGGGAAATGAAATTAAGTGTAAAGTTTGTGTGTGTGTGTGTGTGTGTGTGTGTGTGTGTGTGTGTAGGGAGGTGAGCTTGTGATAATATGTTTCAATCTGCATTTTAAAAAGTTGGCTGCATTTATATTATGAGGAATAGATTGGAGGGAGTACAGCCTGATTGAGGTAGACTAATTATGAAGTTACACCTGTAGTTTAGGAAAGAGATGAGTGTAACTTAGATCAGAGTGTTAGTCAAGCCAGGAGATGTCATTGAATTCCTTAGAAGGTAAAATTGATAGGAATTTATATATTCAAAGTGCTGTGAAGTATATTATGTATAGGAATAAATAGGACAGAATTAAACTCATAGGCAGGAAGGTTTCTGCTTAGAAGGTTCAGATGAGCATGAAGGCATGGTGAATATATATTTCTGTAGAGCAGGATGAATGGAATATAAAAGGCTGAAATGAAACATTTCTAACTTGTTAATATTTGAAAACAGAAAATTTCCCCAAGTCATCTTGATAATATTTATGTAAATAGTTCCCAGGTCCACTGAGTCAGATTCTTGAGGAGGAGAGCTATGGATTTTGTATTTAATAAGCTCTGGAGAATAATCTCAGAAAGCCAGACTGCCACTGACCTGTAAAGACTTTGGAACTCAGTGCTACATGATCATTATAATTCCTCAAAGATAAAATACTTAATAATTGCTATATTGAAATACATATTCTAAATAAAATATTTAAAAGATAAAATATAAAAATACAGTATAAAACTCAATACCGGTATACCTATACTTAATATTTTGGCCTTTAAATTTTAATATTTATACATATTAAACCATTTCCTCTGTATTCTGATATTGCTTATATTTAAAGCAATGAAAAAGTTTGCTCAAAATTATAATATGGTCTTACTTTATGGGAAGCCCCCACTCAGAAAACATCTGCATTTAGTACCCAGTGGTACATTCCCTTGGCATAGTAACCAAAATACTATTCACGGAGGAAGTTATTTCATACTAATTTGAGCACCTGGAACATAATGAGAAATATAAGTATGATTCAAAGGATTCTTTTTTTGTGCCTATGAGATTGGTTAGGAAGGAATGTTTAATTTGTACATTTGGGACACATTCCATCAGCAAGTAAATCACTTCCTGGAAGCCTACACCTGTTGATGAGGCATAGGACATTTTTGAAAAGTAGATTTTACAATTTCTTCTCTTGGGAAGTCTTTAGAAATTTTTTCCTTCAGTCACATTCATCTTTCTAACATATAAATATGACTATATTTTCTTGCCTACATCCTATTATTTTCCCACTGCCTGAAGAATAAATTCTAAACACACTAATGTGATTCTAAAGCTCCTCATTCTCTGGCAGTCCTTTCCTATAGCCTTAGCTTTTAGCATTGATTTTCCTTTCTCCACCATAAGGTCCGACAGTGGAGAGTTACCAGGCAGTGGAAGACTCAGAAGGAGCAGGTATACAAAGAAAAGGCATCTCTTAGATTCAGTTCCTCTGGAAGGACAACTCCATTTCTTAAGTACTCTTCATATTAGATGGTTCTGTATCATTATATTCAAGAACCCATTTTTTATTAACTCTCTTGAGTGAGTTTACATTTTTTCCACCAATGTTAATGTAACCATACAAGATGTTTACCTCCTAGAATCTCAATTGTAGCTATAGTCCTGGATCCCATCCAGTTCAGCATCTCCTCGTTTTCCATCTTTCAACAATGCATCATGGTTAGGTAAATGTTATTGTTAAAAAGTGTGTGAAAATAACTGAAATTCATTCCACAAACTTTCACTTTTTACCTTCAGCTTCTCCTGTTTTCTAAGCAACCATGCTCAGTGAAGATGGTTGTCATTTACCATGCTTAAATATGGAACAATAGCTAATTGCAACAACGTTGTTTCCCACCACTGTTGTAGACACAGCATAGCTAACGCCTTCCTTGCAAAGTACGTTTTGTAAAGTGAGTTCAGAAGCACAACCAGAGAGGCATCCAGTGCTTTTCTGACTCTTCTGGGCATTTGCCAAATATTTGGCAGTGTTCTCATAGGTAATCCTGCGGTATTCAAAATTTCCTAACATACTAGGTCTCTTGTAGGTCAGGTCAAGGATAAATGTGGGGAATTGTATGTTAGGTGCACATGAACTGTACTCAGAAATAGGCTGAACAGCTCAGAAATGTGAACAGAAATAGGCTGTCATAGAACTCATAGAGAACAGTTGAGCATAGTTGCTGCAGTGTTTTGGTTTTAGTTTTTAGGAACACGTTTTTATTCTACAATAAATCCTTTTAATAATAAGTTTAAAATGAAACTTTAGGTACTTCAATTTAAATACTGAAAAATGTGGTGATTAAAATATAATTTGAATAAAATTTTCATTGACATTTAAATTCTGTCATTGATTGGGGTTTTCATGATTCTAGTGATTTCACAGAAACCAAGAAAACCAGAAGATAAATCCACTGAAGAAGCACAAATATCCACACCAAATGTCAAATATTTAGAACACTGTGCTTGAAAACAGTGGAAACACATTTGGCTGCAAAACACTGGTTTACCTATTACTATAAGAAGCCTACCTTTTCACCGACATAAAAATAAAAATTGACCATTCTTGTGGAGAAATGTAAGTAAAATGAAACCTTTTAATGTGTTAGCACCCTTAGCAGAAGAACAATCCAAATGTCGAAATTATACTTGATTTACATCAGCGGCAATAGATGTATCTAGTAGAAAATCAGGTAATCATTCTTTACACTGGACTAACAGACTCAGAGAAATACAACTGTAGAGTCAATAAGAGACAAGATTTCTCCATGGATTATTCTGAAGCTGTAAAGCATCCCAACAACTCTTTTCTTTGAGTGATTACTATTTTATTACTCAAGAATTATTTCATAGTC
Source organism: Callithrix jacchus (assembly GCF_049354715.1). Classification (NCBI taxonomy): domain Eukaryota; kingdom Metazoa; phylum Chordata; class Mammalia; order Primates; family Cebidae; genus Callithrix; species Callithrix jacchus. Next base: position 74,553,963 of record NC_133513.1, read on the forward strand.
TAAAATAATAAATAGGGCATATAATATTTTGAAATTATATTCATAGATAATACATCTTACTTTCTTCTAGAAGATTTAAGTCACCTTGACAGAGGAAAGCAGTCTAATTTCCAACATAGTTACAGAACATCAAACAAGGGGGTTCCTGATGCAATATTACACATTTATCTTAACTTTGTAATTCCCAAGGAAGGAAGATCCTGTGTCTGCTTGGTTATTTGGAACTGACATTGACTCCATTATATACAGCCCTGCTTTGCTTTGTGTCTGTCAAAAATTTGCTTGGAATAAATTTTAGCTAAACTCAGCCCTTGTTAATGACTCTATTCCAATGTCACATGGTCTTTTTGTTGTTGTTGTTCCGTTTGTTGACTAATTTTTGTCTTATGCGAGGTCAAACCCATTACTAAGCCTCGTAAATTGTTTATTCAATTCAGTTGTAATTTTCAACTCCAGAATTTCTATTTGGTATTTATTATGATTTCTATTTATTTATTTATGTTGCTTATTTATTGAGATATTGCATCATGACTTCCTTTATGTTCTTAAGGATGTGCTTAGTTCTTTGAAAATATTTATGATTACTACTTTGAAGGTTTTTTTTTTTTTTTTGTCTGCTAAATCCAACATCTGGTCCCTCTCAGAGTCTCTACTGCCTGTTTTGTTTATTTCCTTTCTTTCATGTGGTTTCTACTTTCTTGTTCTTGCATAAATCCTAATTTTGTTTTGTTGTTGAAATTTAGATATTTTTGATAAAATATTGTAGCAGCTTTCTATAATCTTTCCACCCTTCCCCAGAGATTGTTACTATTGTTCACTTGTGTATTTGTTTAGTGATTGACAGGACTGTTTTAATGAGAGGGTCCAACCTTGGGTGTGTACACTGCCACCTTAAGATAATGGTGGTTTGGCAGGGTTCTCTCTGTCTCTTTCCTAGTTATATTCAACTATTAAGTTCCATTAATTAAATGCTGATTTCTCTATTGTTTTCAACAATGATCTGTCACATAAACAACTATGCAGATTGATCCATTTATATTCTGGCTCCTATAACTAGAGAGTGTTTGCAATTTTTCTTGATAATTAAGTGATTTCTCTAGAAGTATATTTTGTTTCTTTTTGTTTTTAGGGTTTCTGCTATGGAATTTGGATTACCATGATGCTCGCAGAAAACATAGTAATATCAAGCTTTTGTAAAGCACTTAACAACTAACTTTAATAGAAAAAAAACAAACTCAGTTTTCACTTGGCCCTTCATTTTGATGTCACAATTTACCCCTTTTCATATTGCATAGCATTTAGCAAGTTATTTTACTTATTATCTTTAATATGTTTGTTTTTTAACCTTCATCCTAAAAATATAAGTAATTTACACACCACCATTACAGTATTAGAGAATTCTGAATTTGAATGTGTCATTACCTTTACTTTTAAACTTTTACATGCTTTTTTGTTACTCATTACCCTCCTTTTCTTTTAGCTTGAAGTACTACCTTTATCATATTTTATAATCTTTTGTTTGTCCTGGAAAGTCTTTATTTTTCCTTCACTTCTGCAGGACAGTTTGCTGGATACCTTATTCTTAAAGGGCATAGCTTTTTTCTTTTTCTTTTTCCTTTCAGCACTCTGAATAAATCATCCTACTATCTCCTGGCCTGTAAAGTTTCTACTGAGGAGTCTGCTACAGGCATATTAGAATTCCCTTTATTTTCTTATTTTCTCCTGTGCTTTCAAGATCCACTCTTTTTCTTTGAGCTTTGACAATTTGATTATAATATGTCTTGGAGTAGTCTGATGGGTTGTATCGCACTGGAAACTTTTGACCTTCCTGTACCCAGATATTTATATCTTTTTTCTGGTTTGATATTTTTGGTGCTATTATTGTTTGAAATAAGTTTTCTATCCCTTTATCTTTCTCTGTTCAGTCTTGCACACCAATTACTCATACATTTTTCTCCTTGAATGCTATCTCATAAATCCCATAAGCTTTCTTCATTTTTTCATTTTATTTTCCTCTGACTTTATATTTTCAAATAACCTTTCTTTGAGCCTATAGATTTTTTCCACTTGATCAATTTTGCTGTTAGTACAGTTACATTTTTCACTTTGTTCATTTTATTTTTCAATTCCATAATTTCTATTCAATTTAATTATTATTTTAATCTCTTTTAAATTTCTTATTCCCATCACTCATTTTTCATACTTTTTTCTAATTGTTTATATTTTTTTCAGATTTTTTAGCTTTCTTAAGACAGATACTTTGAATTCTTTGTCACAGAGTTTATATATTTCCATATCTTTAAGGTCGGTGACTGGTAAATTTTGTCCATTTGATGATGTCATGTTTTCATGATTGTTCTGAATTGAATTCTTTGTCACAGAGTTTATATATTTCCATATCTTTAAGGAAGGTGACTGGTACATTTTGTCCATTTGATGATGTCATGTTTTCTTGATTGTTCTGAATCCTTGTCATGTGTTTATCTTTGCACATTGAATAAATGGGTACTTGCTCCAATCTTCGCACTCTTGATTTGTTGAGGAACATCCTTCAGTAGTAAGCCCATCCTGATTTTCTGAGTAGGTTATCTGGTGTGGTCCCTAAGCCCTGATCACTGCACTTCTTGTAGTGCTAGTGGAAGCCCTAAACCCAAGACCATCATATCAGGCACAATGCTGGACTGAACAGTATTTTAGCTGCTAAGGCAGGCACAGCACTTGGGTATACTCAAAACTCATGGCTGCCAAGGCCTGCCTGTTTCTGTGGGTTATTTGAAGCCCAAGACCAATGTAGACAGCCAGTAGTGTTGCGAACTGTAACTAAAGCTTGTCTCACAGAAGTTATATATTCTTGTCTGGTGTTAAAATGGGTCTAGAAACTCAGTCTCTGGTTACTACCTTGGAGTCCAGAGGTAATGCCTAGTCCTAGGTTTTACTATCATGGGCCCATTATGGGATTTTCAGGTAAAATTCAATGCTTACTTTCCTCTTTCTCTCTCAAGTGGATGGTATCACTTTCAGCACTGTGCTTTCTGGGGTTGGGAGGGGTTTGTACGGTAATGTAAAACTGTCCTTCCTGCCCTCTCCAATGCGTCTTTTCTTATCATTATGCTGTAATTAGGTGCTTTGATCTCCCATCTGATTTTCTTACCTATTTTGAAGATATTTTGGGGCATGGATAGTTTTTCCAATTGCTTTTATGTGGGGAGAACATCACTGGAGGGGCTTGTTCTGTCATCCTGCTTTGCCTTCTTTTCTCCCACAGACTGGTTCAAATTCAGGAGAGCTTTAGAGTTGTTTGTTTATATGACCTGCATCTTCATTTAGACAAAGTCTTGAGCTATAAACCTGGAGCTGAGGCCAGGAGAAAGACTTGTTTTTGGAAGAGCTCTGGTTAGGAATGGCAACCTCTGGGAATTTTTATTTCTCTTTATCTTTATGTAGAGAAGAATGAAACCTCTCCTCTATGAATGAGCCAGGGTGGGAGCAGTTGGGTACAAGTCTTATCAGCATGCTTCTGTGGCAGAGCCCACATTATAAGGGGGATCTATGGAAGAAGGGGGCCTCCAACTTCTTGGCCAAACTCTCCTTGAATTGCCTCTGTATCAGGTAGCTGGGGTAGGAAGAGGATGAGGATGTTGATGTCCCACCCTTCCCAGGAATATACCATAGCCTTCACCTGTAAGGTGGGAGAAGAAATCCTATATTCTGGATGTTTTAAGAGTTAAATTCTGTTATACTGGGATAGAGGAGCTATAGGAGAAAAGGAGGAGGTTCCAGTTCAAATGCCACAGACTCTCAGTGCATTTGCTGAATATTAGTAGATTTTCTTGAATAATTTTTTTATTTTCAATTTGCTGTTAAGAGCATTTCAAGAGACTCCAAGTATTCTTTTCTCTTTATTTTTCACAACTTATGTCTGTTTCATTAGGGAGTATGTCTGTCTGCAGAGCTCTTCGCATTGCCATTCTTGAAGTGACAATCAGAACTCTTACTTTTAATCAGATAAGTCACATTCTATTCTTTAATAGAAAACAGAAGACCAGCAATTTCATACCATTACAATTTTGTTAAAATTCACTAATTAAGAAATGCAATTACTAATTTTACTAGTTTTTCTTTTATTTGTTAAATACTCAATTTAGTCTAAGGAATAGTGCTTATTTAAATATTAGAGATAAAATATTTATGCATTCTATTTATAATATAAGATTGATAATGCCTATTTGTTAGCAGATTTGATCTATTCTTCCTAGTAACCTTGGCTCCTAAAAAAGAGTATTTGCTCAAAAAAAATATTATGATCAATTAAGAATTGTTGACTAAATTGCCAACAATTTCAAATATATTGACCACAAAGTGCAAATTTAAAGAAGTGTTTTTATTGTGTGAAAAAATTAAAACTGATAACAATATATTGAAAAACTTACTTATTCAGATAAATATCAATGGTTCACTTATGAAAGATAATAATATGGGAAGATTTACAAAGAATGACTATTGGCTTTTTTGATGATACTCAAAATAATAATATTGTTTTGTAAAGTATAGCTATGTTATTTTAATATTTATATTTATAAAGATAATTTTTGAATATTATTTGATTATTACAACAGCATAAGAAATCTGTATTAAATTATATATGTATTTTAAAGCAATAATTATTTTTATTATGCTAAAATAAAATATTATATTATTTAAAAATATTTAAAAAATATTATTTTATTTTAGCATAATAAAAAATTTAAAAAGCAGTAGTATAATAAAAGACATAAGTAAAAAATTTAGGCTTAAAAAATCAAGCAATAGCAACTACTACAAATGTTGTGACTATCTTAACCAGTGGTATCTAGAAATTCAAGGAAATTACAGGAGAAATTTATTAAATTTTTCATTGTACTCTTACTTTTTGTGAATTATAAAAAGTAGACTGGGGCTTATAATTGGTTGGTTAAACCCATAGCAATATAGAGCAAAGAATGAAATCTGAATTGTAGGCAAAAATTTTGGCTTTATAATTTAGATAGTCAAAAGGAGGCCAAATTTACCCAAAATTTAGTAATGAAAAGATCACTGAATATGCCTTAAAATATGTTTTTTAAATTGAATTTTCTTAAAGATTTAAAATATACGTATGTATAAAATAGAGATAATTTTAATGAATTTAAATAAATATATAATCAAGATTGTATGAAGTTTAACATGCACCAAATTTAGTTTATGTATTTTTGATTTACTGAAGTTTTTGAATCAAGAACTGTCATCATGGGATGTCAGTATGCAGCTCTTTAAAGAAAGGATTGTTTTTCATGGAAATTTGCAAGTTTCTTAATTTTATCTAATACTCAAAACACTTTCAAATTTTTTTTGACAAGTAAAACAAAATAGTATTTTTATTATTTGTTTAATTTAAACAATAAGATTTTTTAAGAGTAGATTAACTGATTATGAATCTTTTCTACTCCAACTTTATTGCCTTATTGGAGGGATAAAATCAGATTTCTTTCATAATGTTCATACCTCTACAAATCCTATTGCTTCTTTGTGGATATGTTAACCCTGGTTTCTTTAAAAACACATATTTGTTGTATTTCCTGTGAACTGAAAACTAGAAGCCAAGGCCTAGTAATTTTTTTTCAGCATTATTGCAAGACCATAGTATGATGCTCCTATATATTTTATTTTACATTATATCATGAAGCACTAAAAGTCCACATTTAGTGATAGATCACCAGGTTCAAATTGTGACAGCTTGATGCCACAACTGTACATTTCTTGTTTTCCCCTTATAATGGGCAAATTATTACCATGGCAATACATTAATGATTTGTGAATATCTACTCATCAAACAAGTTTTCAAGTAATGGTTTTAATATCTGTTGATAATTGTTGACTGTTTCATTTATATATTTAGGCATATTTAAAAAGCAATTTTATAATATATTTTCCTAGCTTTATAAAAATCAGAATTTTTACAGAAAATTGAATCAGAAAAATTCCTGTTCTTTAATTTATCAATATTTAAAGCAGGTATTTGGTATACTAGTTATTTTAAATAATGTCAAATTATTATTTTTAAAAATTACGTTGAACTAATGGACTTTTAGATAATTGGTATGTCTCAATGAATTGCAGTAGTCATTAAGAGGTTAAATTTAACCAATTTTTAAAAATTTGTGTTGATCTAATGATCATATCTTTTCCCTATAGGATTCTCTTCAAATCTGCCACTTATCATTTTGGTTATGATGCATTAGTCTTTGATATTGTGCTTTTTGGTCAAAAATTCAGTTTCTAGTTCCCAGTTTGTGTGTTTCTTTCCTTCCTCAGACTTCAGCCATTTTTTCAAAAGAACATTAATTTGTTATATTTGAGAATGGAATTTAGAGACAAAAATATATCTGGTAATAATGTATATCATTACTGGAATTTGCTTTTTGGCAATCATTTTAGTATCCCAAATTATGAAATATATATATATATATATATAGATTAGTAATATATATATTAGAAATATATATATATTAGAATAACTACAAAGATTTCCTACTATTCCTAATTTCCATTTAACATGAGTTGTACTCAATTTCTTTATAATTTTATTTTATATATTTTTATTTCATCAAAGAATTTATTCTAAATATTTCAAAGTATTTATTTTAACATTTTCTTACAAAATAAATAGAATTGATAGTTAATTTTAAATCTGAAACATTAAAGTATCTATATACCAGGAAAAAAAAAGTGAAAATTCTACAGGGTGAAGACCTCAAGGTAGGGAATAATTCTAGGGTTCAAAATTGAAGTTTAATAGGTAAAAATCACAGCACCAACAATCTCAACACAGAAATAATCTTCATTAAAATCACAATTCTGTTTTTTTATGAGCAGTTGTTATCAATTTTATGGGTAATATAGACAGTGAGAAACTTGTATAAAATAAACATTCTGTTGCTCTGCACACAATTTCTTCATTAGTAGGTCTACAAATAAAGAACTACTTTGTTTGGAGAGCTGCAGGTATGCTTGGGTCAAGACTAGAAGCAGTAGGGCCGGGCATGTTGGTCACTTCTGTAATCAGCAGTTTGGGATGCCAAGGTAGGCAGATCACATGAGGTCAGGAGTTCAAGACCAGTCTGGCCAACAATGAGAAACCCCGTCTCGTCTCTACTAAAAGTAGAAAAATTAGCTGGGTGTGGTGATGGGTGCCTGTAATCCAGGCCACTTGGGAGGCTGAGGCAGGAAAATTGCTTTCTCTTGAACCCAGGAGGCAGAGGTTGCAGTGAGCTGAGATCATGCCATTGCACTCCAGCCTGGGTAACAGAACAAGACTCTGTCTCTGAAAAAGAAAAATAAATAAATTAAAAGTTAAGATTAGAAGCAGTAAAAAGAAAGTCAGAAATAGAGAAAGTTTCTTTTACTGAATTCTTCAATGAAACATAGCATTCTAGTTCTACAGAATGTTACACACTTTCACTAGGCTGTATTTTTCTTTCACTTTGGTTAAGTAATTCAGCCTTTGTTGTAACACAGTAACCTGCTCTTGCCAACACTGCCAATATTAAAGTCAAACCTAATGTTTCTTGAAAAATAGTTTGTACGCCTCTGTGTTAGTCACTTTGCATTGTTATAGAGGAATACTTGTATCCGGGTAATTTATAAAGAAAATAGGTTTATTTTGGCTCATAGTTTCGCAGGCAGTATGAGAAGCATGCTCCTAGCATCTGCTTCTGGTGAGAGTCTCTAGAGGTTTACAATCATGGCAGATGGCAAAGGGGAGCCAGTGTGTCACATGGCAAGAAAGGGAGCAAGAAAGCGCAGAAGTGGTTCTAGGCTCTTTTAAACAACTAGCTTTTGTGTGAACTAAGTGTAAGAATTCACTCATTAATGCAGGGACAGCACAAAGCCATTCATGAAAGTCATCTCCTATGCCCCAAACACCTTTGACTAGGCCCCTCTCCAACATTGAAGGTCACCTTTTAACATTACATTGTATTTTGAAGGGACACACATCGAAAACATATGACTCTCCAAATGAGTAAAGTGAAACTATCATCTTGCAGCAGTGGAAATCAAAATTCATTTGCAGAAGCTTTGGAGTTGTTTAATTACAAGTATAATGAAATGATCAGAGAAGGAGTAACAGATAGTTGGCCCAGAGTCTGTGGATCCAATTGCAAATTCAAATCAGTCCAGAATCATTGCTGCTTGACCCTACCTACTAGCATATATATACTCCTCTAAAATACAATTAGGGACAATTCTAAGTTTTACACCTGGCTAGAATTTCTAAGACAACCATAAAGATTCTAAGAATCTCCAAATTGGTTGGTTGCCATTTTATACATCTGTTCCAGAGAGATGGGCCTTAACTGTCTTCATTGCCTTCTCCAACACATCCTGCGCCACCTAATAGAATAAGCCTTCATCTGAAAACAGCATCTGGACAGGGGCTGTGAGCTAATCCCAATCATACAACTTCTGTATGGACATAAAAGATATAAAAGTCATATTGTTTTAATATCTGACTTTTTGAAAATAACAGGATTAGTTAACTGGAAAGATCTTAGTTTTAATGACAGTTGTATTTTAAGACTAATTCTTCAAAATTAAACAGTTTTGCTGAGCTATAAAAAACTTTGGAACTTATTCACTCCAACTTCCTATTTACAGGTTATATGTGTGTATTGTGTCAATTTCTAGAGTGATTAAGTGAGTTACCCCAAGCTAATTAATAACAGGTAGACCTGGAACCCAAATATTTGTACTGGTAATTTAGTGCAAACACCAGGGAACTGCAGTTTAATACTGCTACTTTGTAATGCCAGTCAATAGGTCAGCTCATTGTGTAAGCATAAATTACCATCTTCCTTACATTGAGTGTGTTCTTTCTCACTTGTTTGGGTATGCTTTTCTTATTCTAGGTTTTTCATTGCTACTTTGCCTTATTAAAAATAAAAAAACAAACAATAACAATAAATCACATAACAGAATTTCGTATATTTCAGATATAAAGAATGCTATTTGTCTCCATTCCTCTGCAAAGACCTTATCTTCTCTAAGTGGCAAGGGGGAAAAGGAGATAAATTATGAGGAAGTAACTGTGATCAAATGTTACTTTCTTAGTTTAGCGCAGACTCCTCCTTTCGTTATCTTAATTTCATTCTTGTTTTGTGATACTACAAAGTGATTAATTTCTTTTCATCTTACAACATTTTCACCTTTTACTTCATTAAAATTTTAAACTCTGTTTCTAACATGGAATTTCCAGGTGGATCAAAACAGAGGTAATGGCACTTTACTGACTGTCAAGCCATCTAGTGGGGCACTAAACACATTAAAGGGAGAGAACACTAGAAAAATCAAAAGATTTGGTATCAAGAAGTCAGATTCATGGCATATTGTGCATCATGCCAGCAACGCATTTAAGGCCTAAAGTAAAAATAAGGTTATCTGTTAGTAAGTAAGTAAAGAGGGATGCCTACTGGAGAGAGGACATGTATAAATGCTTATTTTTAAGGCCCCTAGTTTTGAAGACAATATAATACAGAGATGGTTTCCTGAAATGAGGAGATTCACTAGAAATGCAATACAAAATGACTTTAAGTCTCCTACACTTTCTTAGTATTGAAAACAATTTTAAATGTTATTTTGTCTGTTTTACCTTTCACCTCATCTTAATTAAAACAAATCTTTAAATAATCTCAATAATAATAATAATATAAACTCTTATCCTCTTCAATCAAACAGAAAATTTTATTTTTGCTTGACTCTTACCTGTTTGCTGAATGACTTATTTAATATTTAAAATCATGCAAAAGTATGCAGACATGCCATCAACAAGCCCACTGTCTCTAAATGTCAAACTGACCTCAGTTATTGAAATCTGAAAGCTGGTTTTATATTGCCCTTTTTGAGCAATTTATGATTGCCATTCTAATAAGCACTCATGTATATCATACCACCAAAAACCTAGAGGCCTCAAACCAGTCTGTCCATTACTGTCCAAATCACTGCACAGTAAAAGGAAGCAGTGGCTGCAGCCATCGTCCATACAGTGTTGACAAGTTCCTTACAGATACATTTATGAAATGTGGACAGTCTTATATTACTCAATTGACAGAATTTTCTCAAGATTTGTTTGGCAGTTTTTGGCAACCTTGTAGCCTAAACAGATGCCTATTAATATGACTTTATCCATGTTATTCCCAATCTGTGACAGGAGAGATAGGGCAAAATATCCTATGCATATTTATCATGACTTGAAAAGAAAGTCTCAGTCTATTTCACAATTATTGCCACAAGTAATTATCTGGAATCTCTCTGTCAATGTTGGCCAGTGACTTACAAGCCAAGTAATGCCCTGCCCTTACCAATACTCAAACATCAGTATTGGAAAGATGGATTAGTTTCAGAAAGCATCAAAATTACATTAATTAATTAAATGATAATTCCTCATAGTGTACATAGTTCATAGTCTTTAAAATGCTTTAACACATTTTATTCACTTAAATTTTATGATAACCCTATACAATAGGATGCATGAGCATAAATGTTTGCAACATGTGAACAATATAAGTGTAACCTGTTTCTACAGCAAAATAACAGTATGTCTGGATGTGTCTGATACAAAGGAAAAACAGACACGGGAAGTCTATCTGAAGGGACATAGATGCTCCTGGGGGAAAAAATATAAGGAAAAAAAGCAAAAGCTGCCAAGGTTATTTTAAGGACAATGGATCAGGATTAAAGGGGTAGAATATTTAAATGTACAGCATTTCACTTATATCTGAGATTTTATTGCAAATAAGAATTTATCAAAATATGTCCAGGTCAGAGGAAAAACATGTTATAATTAAACTTAGTCTTTTTTTTTTAAATTTTTTATTGGATTATAGGTTTTGGGGTACATGAGCAGAGCATGCAAGACAGTTGCGTAGGTACACACCTGGCAGTGTGCTTTGCTTTTCTTCTCCCCTTCACCCACATTTGGCATTTCTCCCCAGGCTATCCCTCCCCACCTCCCCCTCCCACTGGCCCTCCCCTTTTCCCCCCAATAGACCCCAGTGTTTAGTACTCCCCTTTCTGTGTCCATGTGTTCTCATTTTTCATCACCCACCTATGAGTGAGAATATGCAGTGTTTCATTTTCTGTTCTTGTGTCAGTTTGCTGAGGATGATGTTCTCCAGATTCATCCATGTCCCTACAAACGACACGAACTTAGTCTTTATAAGTCTCTGTGAGATGCTGAGATCACAGAATATTAGAAGCATTGTCAGTTGAACTGAGAAAGTCAGCTATCTGAATTGAAATTATTAAGAGAAAATTAATCCTCTCCACTTATAGCATTATCTAAATATATTTCTGAAATTATTCCAAATCTTATAGTGTGTTAATAATAGAAGCTCCATTTTAATTGTTTCTTCATATTTTATTCTACCATTTCTTAATCTCAGTGTACTCTTAGGTTGATTCCTCTAATTTAGAAACTCCTACAGCACCGTTGTCAGTGAGCAGAGTATATTTAACAACAGCATCTACTTTACTGAACAGCCATTTTATTAACAAGCCTAACTGAAAGATAATAATCATTAGTGTGTGAATTTTAATTCAGAAACCACAAACCTCCTGTTGACTTATACTGTATAAGCAACCACACATTGTTGCAAGTTGTGGCAAAAAGACTAGGCTTATTATGAATTAGCTCTTAAAGAAATCTTTAAAAATCACTACAAAACAGCTGAGCGTGGTGGCTCATGTCTGTAATCCCAGCACTTTGGGAGGCCCAAACAAGTGGATCACCTGAGGTCAGGAGTTTGAGACCAGCCTGGCACACATGGTGAAACCCTGTCTCTACTAAAAATACAAAATTTATCCAGGTATGGTGGTGGGTGCCTGTAATCCCAGTTACTCAGGAGGCTCAGGCAAGGGAATCTCTTGAATCTGGAAGGCAGAGGTTGCAGTGAGTGGAGATGGCACTACTGCACTCCAGGCTGGGCAACAGAGCAAGACTCCACCTCAAAAAAAAAAAAAAATCACTAGAAAACATTCTTCAATAAAAATAGACACAAAAATTCTTAATAAAAGGAACAGAATAATAGGATAAATAAGGATATACTCTTGACCAGGAAAAGGAAAGGAAAATTATTATTTAGCAATAGCAATTTGTTTTAAGAGCTTTTAAATCTTTCTCCTTATTTTTCTAATTTTGTTTTTTCTTTCCTTCACTCCCTGCAGTAACTTACTTAACATGATGTGAACATAGTCCTACCCATAAATGGCAGAATCTAGATTCATCATAAGTAGCATGGTTTCAAACACTGTGTTCCTAACTGCTGCAGAAATCTGAAACCTAATTTTAACATTCATTCATATATTTTTTAGTAAACATGAATCTTCTAACTTTAGTTCATTTTGGTTGCTTTTCAACACTCATTACTAAAACTTGTGTATACATTTTTGAAAACTTTATACTCTAATATCAAATACAAAAGGCTTATAGTAAAAGATACCAATGCTTTGTGCACTATACCAGATTCCCAGTTCCATTTTCCAGAATATTGTATGTAGTTCTTTAGGTTTGTATTCTGGTATAGAATTCTCTAATTTTTTGATTATTATTTTGGTTGTTAATTTTTTTGGTTGTTCTTTGAATGTTAGATACTATCCAGTTGACAAATTATGATAATATACATTTAGTTAGGTGACATATATTCTTCATGACCTCCATTTATTTTCCTCCCAAAATACTATTATTTTTAGTTCTTCCCTTAGATAAGTAGTATTCCTGAATCACTAATTTTATTCTAATAATTATAAAATATGTCTCTATTATGATTTTCATTAATAATTATTATAGCTCTTAGGCAATACTTCTTCCCCAAACATAGCATAGATGGTTATCTTTTCTAATTTTGTATATAATTGAACTGTCAAAATTGAAAATCAATAACTTTTTACATTATTGTGATCAGATTTTTTCTTCTAATGTGAAATGATACATAATATTCTGTACTGTTATTGTTTAGCTTTGTTAATCCTTAAATTTGTACATACATTTCTGTTTTGGGGCTATTTTCCTTTGACATATTCTTAAAGTTAACAAATATGTGTCATATTATATTCACTGCATATATCCTTCTCTCCATCACCTCTCACATTCATTTCTGGTCTAGATTTGTTATTTTCTGAGATGTTTCACAGATTCGTTCATTCATGATTCATCATTTCTTCCCACAACTCTCTTTAGTTGAATTCATCATACCTTATGTCTTTTTTCTAAATGTAATCTTTTGTGTTTATTGAATTATTCATCAAGTAATTTGCTTAGAAAGAGTTTGTGGATAAAATATTTCTTCTAAAAATCTTTATTTTGCCTTCAGGTTTGATTTATAGTTTGGCAGTTTACAAAAACATAGTTTCATAATAATTTTCCTTCAGAAATGTAGAAGCAGAACAGCATTTCTGTGAGGAGCTTGGCAAATTCTCTCTCCAAACAGCAATGATAAAACTTTATAAATATGAAAAAAGATAAATTTCTAGAAATTGACTCCATGCATATGTTCATTTAAAAGAAGATTGCTGAACCTTGGTAAGAACAGTGGCCGGCTGTAGGGATAGGAAGTATGATTTGCACTGGTGGATCACTGAAAGGAATCATCAATAAACTCACTTCACCTTCAACTTCTTTATTTTCTAATCCATGTGTGCTACTATTTTGAGTCACAACAGGACTTGATAGTCATTTATATCAGTTTTACAATATTTACAAGGCATTGCATCCAAGTCATTATCTCAGCTACATCTTAGAAGGACATAACTATTAACCTGGGAATTAACATTTTGTTGAATCCCCAGATATGGGTATTAGCTGATATCTTATATGAAGGAAAGACAAAACCATACCCTGAATTTGTGCAGATTTGGGGGCAACATGAATTGCTGCTTCTTACAATGTGAACAGGTTCAATGTAATCAACTTTCCTCTAAGTAAATGATTGATTTTCTCAAGAATGGACATCAGCAGCTGTTTTTCCCAGGCCGTGGTTAAGGGAAATCCATAATGTTGGGCCCGTACATAGCCATGATGTTTACTGACACAGTGACTACTCATGCATTTAGTACTCTAGTAAGGTATGACAGTTTAAACTTACTAGCCAACTCATCCTGATTGTTTAGTATCTCTTCATGGTGATTATTTTCTGGATGGTATCAATATAAAAAGATCTTTATGTTTTCTTATCAACTTAATACATGTATCTATGCCATGTGCTATTTTCCCATTCCTCCTCCTCCTTCTAATTTTTTAATCTCTCCCATTTCAGAACTCTAGCCAACCAACCAAGTTAATCACCATTACCTCTGTGTCCATATATGGTTATAATCGCTGACCATTTCTCTTTCCAAACAAAGTGGATATTCAAGGGCATTGCCTGAAACTCTGCCTTTTGGTAACATTTCCCTTCCAGTCTTCTTCAGAGCCACCTAATAGTATGATTGTCATGTAGCAGCAGGATCCTGTGGCATTCGTGGATGCTGCAGTGTGCCACTTAGATTTCTCTTCAGGTGTTAAGTATTCCTTTCTCTGCCATGAGTGTTCAATATTGTCTCCACCCCCAATATAGTCCCTTCTAAGCAATTGTTCTAATTCAAAGAACGTTGCCTTGCCATAGATAAGAATTTCCAGCACCAGCATGTATTCATTGACAGGTTGGTGTAAGATTATAAAATCTAATCTCAATTTTTAAGAACTCTAAAAGAAAAATTGTCATCTTTAGATATGGTATACATCTCCATTATTTTAAATCCTCTTTTAATTTTTTATTCTGGTATGTAGTATTCTCTGTATAAGCTCCATGCATATTTTGTTAATTGTATAACTATTTTGACTTCAGAAACTACTATAAATGGTTTAAATTTTGTTTTGCATATATATAACATGTGATATATAGATGCTTTTCTTAATGTTATGCCAAAATATTTGCTATTACTCCTAGTTTTTGTGTCTCTGTTCTTATTTGGAGAGATTTCTATGATATTCCACAAGTGCTTGACTTTTTCTGTTCTGCTTTGATTCTATATGAGTTGTTCGATCATAAGCCTTGATAAATTCCTCTTTCTATTCTACTCATTTCCAACACGAAAATTCATTAGGGACCTTTGCATAAGCTTCTATGCTCTGCCTACCTCTTTCTTGATGTTTCCTTCCTCCCCAGTGTCCTCTCCTAAAGAGAATAGTCATTTTGGATTCCCCAAGTGTTTTTATGAACTCTGGAGAACTGCAGGCAAGTCCCCGGTACATTTCTGGTCTAGTCCTACCATGAGTAAATGGACATCATGCAGGAGGCCATCTAGAAACTTCAGGACTGAGGGATTACCTAGCCCAGTCCAAAACTACTAATACCTGCTCACTATCCCTGGGTCTGGAGACAGACCAATCTAATCAGTGGACAGCATCAGAGCTTACACTCATCCACACATGCAAAAAGGTGGAACCCCTCATTGTGTCTACATGAAGCATCAGCATTCCTGCATTGGAGCACAGGTGAGCTACAAAGCTGTCTATATTTGGTTAAGGAAAGAGGTATGGCTCCATAGTCACTCCCATGGAGAACTGCGAGACAGGCAATTTCTACAGCTCTCAGCTATATTGCTGCCTGAAGATAAATGATTATATCTGAACTGAGAGTCATCAGCCATGGGACAGGGATGTGATAGGGAAACAGATGGAATTCCTTCCTGCTCAAGACATGGAATTGGTGCTGCCTTCCTCCTTCCAAGGGGACCTCAGCATATTTTACCAGAATTTCCCCCAGTCACCACAAATAGGACTGGTGCCTACACTTGTCATTAGGACATTTATGGCAAAGCTCAGTGGTTTGACTCTGCCTAGCTTTGTCCTCCTGACTGTGGGCTGAACAGGGAACTCAGGTCACCAGGCATTCTGCAGACTAACCCAACACCTGAAGCACCAGAGAGCACATTTTAGTAAAGAAAGATCAAGCACATACTCATCTGATTGTGCCATAGGCAGCTCTTATCTCTCAGAGCCAACTACTGGCATGGAGGTTGAACTGCAAAACCTAATACAGAACCTGCTGACAGAAGTGCACAGAAATAAATAAGTGCACAGAACTAAATAAGCAAAGCCAGAGGACCCTACTCAGCATGTGCTATAGTCACACTCTCAAGGGGAAGCAAAAATCCAATCCAAAGGAAAGTAAATTCTCCAAGTTGAGAAGGTGCCAGAACAAGAACTCTGAAACTACTAACAATTGGAGTGTTGCAGCAACCCTAAAGGATGACACTAACTGTCTAGCAATGAATCCTGGCCAAAATAAAAATTCTGAAATTATAGAGAAGGATTCAAAGTATGGATTATAATGAAGCTTGATAATACCTAATAGAAAGATGGAAACCAACACAAAGAAATCAGTAAAACAATATAGAATATAAAAAAGTTATCTTTTAAAAACCAAAAATTATGGAAATGAAAACTACACTTAAAAAGTTGTAAAAATCAGCTGAAAGATTTAAAAATAGGCAAGAATCCGCAGAAGAAAACATTTCAGAGCTTGAAGACAGGTTTTTTTGAACTAACCAAGTCAGACAAAAATAAAGGAGAAATTATTTAATAAATTAAAAGTTTTAAAAAATATGGAATTATGTAAAATGACCAAATTTACATGTTATAGGCATTTCTGAGAAAGAAGAAAAAGTAGAAAAGAAAGAAAGAAAACCTATTTGTGGAAGTAGTACAGGAAAATTTCCCTGACCTTGCTAGATATGTAGACAGGCAGGGACAAGAAACATAATGGACACTAGGAAAATAATTTACAAGACTAACACTATCAAAGCATATAGCAATGAGATAAAAGTCAGTGTGAAGAAAAAATTCTAAAACCAGCAACCAAGAAGCATCTGATCATCTAAGAAAAATAACTCCGTTAGACTAACAGAGGATTTCACAGTAGAAACCTTCCAAGACAAAAAGGACTGAGATTTTATGCTCATCTTGTTAAAGAATTGACAGCCAAGAATTTTGTATTCTGACAGCTACTAGCCTGGAGGTTGAATGACAAAGCCCAAAACAAAACCTGCTAACAGAAGTGCAAAGAGCTGAATAAGCAAAGCCAGTGGAAAAATTATGAAACTAATGTTTCTTCTAATGAAGAAGGAATAAAGTCTTTCCCAGAGAGCAAATGCTATGGGAATTCAATAACTCTACACAAGCCCTAAAATACACACTTGTAGGAATTTTAAACCTAGAAACAAAAGGATGATACCAATCATCAAAAAACAACAGGTAAGTACAAAGATCACATATCCTATAAAGCAGTTGCACAATTTGGACTACAAAACAACCAGAAAACAACATTATGACAGAAACAAAAAATCTTAGATATCAAAAATAGCATTGAACATAAATGGCCTAAACACTCCAATTTGAAAATATAGACTGGCAAGATAGATTAAAAAATAATTCAATCATTTGCTGTTTACAATAGACCTAGACCCACATAACAGGTGAAGTTACCCATGGATTCAAAGTAAAGGAGTAGAAAAAGATACACCATGCAAATGAAAAACAAAAGTGAGCAGGACATGTATGCATAGGTAAAACAAATTGTAAATCAAAAATAGTAACAACAGCAACATCAAAACCACAATGATGTCAATATATAATAATGACAATTTTAATTCAACAAGATATTACTATCCTAAAAATACATATTCACCCAATACTGGAGCACCCGCATTCTTAAATACTACTAGACCTAAGAAAAGAGATAGACAGCAATGCCGTAATAGCAAAGACGTCAACACACTAGTATTAGCGCTAGACAGATCAACAAGGCAGAAAATCAACAAAGAAACTGAAATTATACTAGATTCTAGATAAAAATGTACCTAACAGACATTTACAATTCATTCTCCTCAACAATTTTAGAATATACACTTTTCTCATCTGTGCATGGACTATTTTCCCAAACAGATATTATGTTTGGACATAAAGCAAGTTTCAATACATTCAAAAAAACTGAAATCATATTCAGTATCTCCTTGGACCATAGTGATATAAAGTTAGCAATCAATACCAGGAAAAACTCTCAAAACTATGCAAATATGACTGGGCATGGTGACTCATGCCTGTAACCCCAGTGCTTTGGGAGCCTGAGATGGGAGGATCACTTGTGGCCAGGATTTTCTAAAAGACCACATTTCCTTGACTTTTTTGTTTAAAAAAATTCAAAAACAATTAGCTGGGCATAGTGCCAGATGACTGTAGTGCCAAGGACTTGGAAGGCTGAGGCAAGGGGATCATTTGAGCATAGAAGATTGAGGCTGCTGGGAGCTAAGATTATGCCACTGCATTCCAGCCTGGATGACAGAATGAGGATTTGTTTCTTAAAAAAATAAAGAAAAATCTATTCAAATTTATGAAAACTAAGCAATTTGCTGCTGAATAATCTTTGAGTAAATGACAATATTAAGGTAGAAATTAAAAAGTAATGAATTACAATACAGACATCACATATTAAAACATCTGGGATACAGCAAAAGTGGCACTAAGAGGAAAGTTTATAGAATTAAATGCCTATATCAAAGTGATAGAAATACGTCAGATTATCAACCTAATGTCACACCTCAAGTACTTAGAAAAGAAAAGAACAAACCCAAGCTAAACTTAGCAGAAGGAAAGAAATGACAAAGGTCAGGGCAGAATTAAATGAGACTTAGTAAAAACAATACAATATACCAGTGAAATAAAAAGTTGGTTGTTTGAAAGAATAAAAAAATTGACAGACTGCTAGCTAAATTAACCAAGAGGGAAAAAAGAGACGATTCAAATAAACACAGTCAGAGACGATAAAAGTGACTTTACAAGTGATGCCACATAAATAAAAAAATAATCAGAAACTACTATGGGCATTTCTCTGTGAACAAATTAATAACCCTAGAGTAAATGGATAATTGTTTGGAAACCAGCCTCATAAGACTGAACCAGAAAAAAATAGACACTCTGAGCAAATAAATACTGAGTAATAAATTTGAATCAGTAATTTAAAAAAATTATTTCTTTTCCCTGAAAACAAAAAAAGCTCAGAAACAGACAGGTTCACAGGCAACTTTTACCAAATGTACAGTGGAGAACTGTTATCAATATTGCTGAAATTATTCCAAAAAATGGAGTAATTCCCAAATTTATTTTACCAAACCAATATTACTCTTACTACTGTAATAACGAAATCAGGCAACTACACACACAAAGAAGAAAACTACAAACCAATAATCCTGATGAACACAGATGCAAAACTCAGCAGAACACTAACAAACTCAGCAATACACTTTCAAACCAAATCTAACAAAACATCAAAAAGATAAGACATCATGATCAAGTGGGTTTTATTGTAGAGATGCAAGGATAGCACAATGTATGCAAATGAATCAATATGATTCATCACATAAACAGAATTTAAAATGAAAACCATATAATTATCTCAATAGATGCAGAGAAAGCATTCAATAAAATCCAAAATATATTCATTATAAAAACCCTCAACAATTTAGGTCTCAAAGGAACATACCTCAAAATAGTAAAAGTCATATGTGACAAAGCCAAAACCAAAATCACACTAAAGAGGAAAGGTTGAAACTTTCCCCTGAAGAAGTAGAACAAGAGAAAATGCCCGTTTTCTTTGGATCTTTTTTTTATACTTCAAATTCTAGGATACATGTGCAGAACATGCAGGTTTGTTACATAGTACACATGTGCCATGGTGGTTTGCTGCATCCATCACCCCATCATCTACATTAGGTATTTCTTCTCATTCTATCCCTCCCCTAGACTCCCACCCCTCTGCTATTTCTTTTCTAGCCCCCAACCCCCAACAGGCCCCAGTGTGTGATGTTCCCCTCCCTGTGTGTGTTTTCTCATTGTTCAACTCTCACTTATGAGTGAGAACATGTGATGCTTGGTTTTCTGTTCTTGTGTTCGTTTGCTGAGAATCATGGTTTCTGTCTTCATTCATGTCCCTGCAAAGGACATGAACTCATCCCTTTTTATGGCTGCATAGTATTCCGTGGTGTATATGTGCATACTTTTTTTAACCAGTCTATCATTGATGGGCATTTGGGTTGGTTCCAAGTCTTTACTATTGTGAACAGTGCTTTAGTAAACATACATGTTCCTGTGTCTTTATCATAGAATGATTTATAATCATCTGGGGATGTACCCATTAATGGGATTGCTGGGTCAAATAATATTTCTATTTCTAGATCCTTGAGGAATCGCCTTACTATGTTACACAATGGTTGAACTAATTTACACTCCCACCAACAGTGTAAAAGCATTCCTATTTCTCCACATCCTCTCCAGCATCTGTTGTCTCTGGATTTTTTAATGATCACCATTCTAACTGGAGTGAGATAGTATCTCAATATGGTTTTAATTTGCATTTCTCTAATGACGAGTGGTGATGAGTTTTTTTTCATATGTTGTTGGCTGCATAAATGCCTTCTTTTGAGAAGTGTCTGTTTATATCCTTTGCCCACTTTTTGACGGGTTTTTTTCTTGTAAATTTGTTTAAGTTCCTTGTAGATTCTGGATATTAGCCCTTTGTCAGATGGGCAGAAGTTAACTGTTGTTTGATAAGCACGTTGTTCAGGTGAGCAAGCTGTTATTCAAATAAATTAATTTTCAGAAATTTCATGAAGCAAATAGTGAAATTATTTGATGATTAAAAGTCACATCTTCTTAAGAAGAATTTATTTGATAAAATAGTGGAGTCATGTTGACAAAGGTGATCTTAATTATTTATCCTGATAGTTAATCTGTAGAGGTACGGATGGTCTCCATTATCATCAGCAAAACCCTATTAACTGGTTCCAGACAAGTCAAATAATTTAAAAAATTTGCTTAGATTGAAGTTGAAATTAGAAGTAGCCACCAGAGTAGTATAAAACATTATATATTTAAATGCAATTCTTTCTAATTCCTTGAACAAGATTTAAATTTTCTTATTCTGATTTCACTTACAACCGAATAATATTTTTAGGAGTGAGTGTACATTATTTTTCTATATATATTATCAGTTATTACTATGAGTTAATAAGCAGGAATCTATTCCAGAACAGAATCTGTGCTCAACGTATTTATACATCTAAATTCCCCACACTATACAATGAGAAGCATGTGGTCACTCTTTGAGGTTCTGTCTGAAATACTCAGGATACTTCCCCTCTTACTCATTTTGCACATTTTTTTACCATAGTACCTCATAAATTGGTTACAAACAAAAACTCTTGAATTAGGAAAATAATGAAAGCAGTTAACAAGTATATGCTTCATAATTTAGTATGCCATTCATTTCCATCAGTAATAACCTGGAAATTACTTAAATGATGATAGCTCTATGCCTCTGTTTTATAAGGAGAAAGCAGCTGTATACGATAATAAAATCGTGGAATATGTAGTCAATGGAAAGGAAAAATCAACTTAAGTCAGGCAAAACCTAACTCTACTCATTTTTTTAGGAAAAAATTAAGCAAAAAAAAAAAAATCAATTGTGTGACAATGACTGGAAGAAAGAAAATTAACACTTGTATCTATTTTTGAGTATTTAACAAAGAGCATTACATTAATAAAATTTTTTTCACAAATTGTTTTTATCTCAGTGGTAAAAGATGTTATAAAATAATGTACTGTTTTCAAAAGAGTTTCAACCACATTCACATACTATTGGCTTTCAATTCTAAAATAAAAATGTATGAATGGCAAAATTTACTTCAACAACAAAATTCATGTTTGTTGAATAGTTTTAATAATTAAATATTTGATTTAAAAAAATTTATTTCTTGGAATGTTTAGTGATTTCTGTGTATATGAAAGAAATATATTTTTAATTGATATGTAAAACTCAGACAATCATATTAATGGATTGATAATTTGGAATTAATCCTGTTTCTCCATGAGTTAGGCAAGCTATAATGCAAATAAGACTTATGTAATATTTTACTTAAAATTGATTAAAACTGTGAATTTTTTGGTATATATCTTAGAACAACATCTTATCTAGAAGTTAGATTATTTTCCCTCTCCAAATATACACATTAGGCAAAATACACATGCTATTATGACAACTGGATGGAAAATTTACGTTGAATAATTTTTTAACACATCAGGATAAGGCATTTTACTAGTATCCAATAGTTTTCAACTAACATATTTCCTATCCCTGGTTCCTTGAAATACTGCACATTTTAATCTGTTTCTAAATAATGTACCTAAAATATATTTACTTCTCTGCCATTCAGATACAGAACTTCATAAGTTTAAATCAATAATACATGTGGATTTATCAAGGCATATACATAAAACGTTTGAAGAAATTAAGCATTTGCAGCAGCATAAACTCCTTTGTAGATGCTATTTTTAAGACATTCTGAAAACATTTGAGTATGACATTTGTATACTGTGCAAATCCAAATGCTTATATTAAAATAATTTGTTGATACAATTAAGAAAAATTGTTGGTACCTGACTATAACATTTAAAAAAATGTGATTGTATGCGGTGTTCCATTTTCTGTTTTTGTGTCAGTTTGCTGCGGATGATGTTCTCCAGATTCATCCATGTCCCTACAAATGACACAAACTCATCATTTCTGATTGCTGCATAATATTCCATGGTGTATTCTCACTCATAGGCGGGTGATGAAAAATGGGAACACATGGACACAGAAAGGGGAGTACTAAACACTGGGGTCTATTGGGGGGAAAAGGGGAGGGCCAGTGGGAGGGGGAGGTGGGGAGGGATAGCCTGGGGAGAAATGCCAAATGTGGGTGAAGGGGAGAAGGGAAGCAAAGCACACTGCCATGTGTGTACCTACGCAACTGTCTTGCATGCTCTGCTCATGTACCCCAAAACCTAAAATCCAATAAAAAATTTAAAAAAAATGTGATTGTAGACAAATGAACATGTATACACCTCTAAATGCTGCAATCAGTCTTCTCTTTTTTTTTTTGAGACGGAGTTTCGCTCCTGTTACCCAGGTTGGAGTGCAATGGCATGATCTCGGCTCAGTGCAACCTCCGCCTCCTGAGTTCAAGCAATTCTCCTGCCTCAGCCTCCTGAGTAGCTGGGACTACAGGTGCATGCCACCATGCCCTTCTAATTTTTGTATTTTTTAGTAGAGACGGGGTTTTACCATGTTGACCAAGATGGTCTCGATCTCTTGACCTTGTGATCCACTTGCCTTGGCCTTCCAAAGTGCTGGGATTAGAGGTGTGAGCCACCGCCTGGCCAGTCTTCTCTTTAAGTATTGATTGCAAGTTCTCAAAAGTGGAACAATAAATATTTAATATATCATAATAAACACTACCTGAAAAATAATATTATAAAATATGCATTTATTTGAAAACTTTTTTATTTAAATCAGAAATTGTTACATAATGAACACCATTATTATTTTAAATATTTTTAAGTACTTAATTGTAAATTTTAATTTTCTTCAATAGGAATAGAATAATAAGACTCAGAACTTATTCTAAATACATTGATTTAGTTAGTATTCATCAAAACACTTTGTGGGATCATGCCATTTGTCCAGTCACATTACTGGAATCTATGATATCAGAATTCTGGCCTGGCTCTTTTTAACTCCAGATTCGTACTGTTAAACTCTCCTCATAGTGCTTTTGTAATTATTTGTGAAAAAATGGGTTGTTGCAATTAATGGATAAATGAAAATATTGCAGCTAATCTCCAGCTATGCTGGATGCTTTTATTCCACATTTAAAAGGGATATTTTATTTTAACTTTAATCAAAAAGATTGGAACAAAATTAAAATTCTTTACAAAATTAAATTTCTCATTCATGATTTCTTACTTGCAAAGGTAATTTTAACACTTGAAAAAATATTATACTGTTTTGCTTGCCATTAGGAGAATCACTGCTAGTTACACAGAAAATCACCTCAGAATCCCTAGGTTGAACTCATTAGCCACATAAAGTAATTTGGAAAATCTGTTGGGACATGACACAAAACTAAAATTCACCTGTATTTCACCATGCAGAAGAGTAATTTTTGACATGTAAATACACTTCCTTTACTTTAAAATTTTTTCAGTGAGCATGCATGTGTATGTTTTTGTATGTGGTGTATTGGCTTAGTATTAACAAACAGGCTTCTAAAAATTTTAACATTACATTGTGACAGTTTCCCTATTTCATTCAGCATTCATTGAAAACATGGGTCCAATTATCTTTGATAAGAGTTTTCATATAAGAAATCTTTAGTTAAATGATAATAATAAAGTTATTTGTTATTTGGTTCTAGATACAGTAGACAATGTAATTGTTTTATGTATTAAATTTTTTTTCTGGAATATTTAACAAGAGGAAGTATCTTCATGGATCTCTAAAAATTGTCAGTCCAGAAAAAGTGAACCATGCCCAATCTCAAAAATCTCTCCTTAATAATATTAGAAATACTCATAATATTAGATGCTCTTAAAACTTACCTAGAGGCTGTAGATTCATTACTATTGTATATTTTAGCATGTTCAAGTACTTCACATACTATACTTAAGCATGAAGATGTAAATTGAGAGAGTAATTGCACAAGTGATACTAATAGCTGTCAGATACTCTATTGTTAAAGGATAACACCCCAAATTTCCATAAGTGATATAAACATTCCTCTATATCCCAGAAAGAAATAATGAAAAAACAAAGCAAGAAACAACTCTGTTCATTCCTCCTCAGTCATTGATGAACCTAATTAGAGATTTTGAAAAAAACAGTATGAGAACAAGTAAATCAGCCTTTTTCCTCTTGTTTTGAAATACTATATCCCCAGGCTCCATATGACTCCATTTCCTATGTTAAATAAACTGTCCCTATTCTACAGCTCTGTGGTTCTTCACTTTGGCCATGGCCTGGTGAATTTAAGAGGAAGTCTTAAGAAGTCTCCTTAACCATAGACCTAACTCCTCTCTAATTGTATTTATTAGAAATAAAACTTGAAATATACCATAATTTAGGGAGAGAAAGAATAATTATTTTATGTCCTAAAATTTCAAACTACATAAAGAGCAGAACAAGCGTGAATGTCATGGAAATAAACATTATCAAAAATTTCCAGGCTAAACAGATTTTTAAATTCAATAAAATATTCACAGCAACAGGAAAATATGTGATAATAATAATGCCTTAGAGTGAAATGTTTCAGAGTTGAAGCCCAGGAGAGTGGTAATGGCCAACTCTGACTGATTGCATATGTGTTTCCATTTGTGTTTGTAGGATTGTGTGCAATCTGATCAGAGGCAGTAATAAAATATGCTCAATAATATGAATCACAAAAATAAAAATTAAAAACTGCTTGCTTCATATACAAGTTCTGTAATCAGGTGTGGTACCCTGAAATGCATGGAAATGCACTAATATTAAGTCTGAACTCATCCTGAAAAAGATAAACAGTGGCAGCCATAGGCTTGTGGATAGGATTTGAGAAAACAGGAAATTGTCACATAAGAAGCAAAAGGTTACTTTTTTCTGCTACCTTTAAGTTTCTTCTGTTCAAAGCCAAGACTAGTACTGTATTATTCTTGAGTTCAGAAACTCACGAATAATAACTACAATGAAAAAATCAGATGTGACTACAAACATGTTATCTAAGGCAAGCATGAGTCGGGAATACTTCAGCTACAGTAAAAGATTACTGTGGTCTGAGTCAAGGGCAGCAAAAGCTGTATTGAAAGTGATCTGGAATAGGGGAAGTAACCATTAAAGGAGGGAGTACACTCAGGCCAAATCTAGGGTATTATTTGGATCATTTAACAATAATGTGAGAAAAATAGATAATTGACACAAGATGTTACTTAGGTGAATAAAACTTGCACCATAGTATTATATGTTACTCTTCCAGATGTATAAAGACATATTCTCAAAGTCCTTATCTACTTTCAAACATCCAGATACACAAGATGCACACACACACACACACACACACAATTAAATTCATTAGCTCTCAGGAAAGTATTAAAAAACTCATAGGAGAAGGTATAGGTGAGTTGATCATGAGCAAAATTTTGAAGTTGATAACTTGGAGGATGTATTAGTTCGTTTTCACACTGCATGTAAAGACATACCAGAGACTGGGAAGAAAAAGAGGTTTAATTGGACTTACAGTTCCACATGGCTGGGGAGGCCTCAGATTCATGGCAGGAGGTGAAAGCACTTCTTACATGGTGGCAGCAAGAGGAAATGAGAAAGAACCAAAAGAGGAAACCCCTGATAAACCCATCAGATCTCATGAAACTTATTCATTATCATAATAGCAAGGGAAAGAGCAGCCCGCATGATTCAGTTACCTCCTCTGGGTCCCTCCCACAACATGTAGGATTTCTGGGAGATACAATTCAAGTTAGATTTGGGTGGGGACACAGCCAAACCATAACATTCTGCCCCTGGCCTCTACAAATCTCATGTTCTCACATTTCAAAATGAATCATGCCTTCCCAACAGTTCTCCAAAGTCTTTACTCATTTCAGCATTAACCCAAAAGTCCACCTTCCAAAGTCTCATCTGAGACAAGGCAAGTCCCTTCTGCCAATGAGCCAGTAAAATCAAAAGCAAACTAGTTACTTCATAGATACAATTGGGGTTACAGGTACTGGGTAAATATAGCCTTTTCAAATGGGACAAATTGGTTAAAACAAAGAAGTTGCAGGGCCCAAGCAATCCAAAATCCAGCAGGGCAGTCAAATTTCAAAGCTCCAAAATGATCTCCTTTGACTTCAGGTCTCACATCCAGGTCACACTGATCCAAGGGGTTAGTTCCCATTATCTTAGGCAGCTCCACCTCTGTGGCTTTGCAGGGTACAGCCTCCCTCCAGGCTGCTTTCATGGGCTGGTGTTGAGTGTCTGTGGCTTTTCCAGGTACATATTGCAAGCAGTTGGGAGATCTAACATATTGAGATCAGGAGGACAGTGGCCTTCTTCAAACAGCTCCACTAGTTAGTGCCCAGTAGGGACTCTGTGTGAGGGCTACAACCCATTTCCCTTCTGCTCTGCCCTAGCAGACGTTCCCAATGAGGGGCCTACCCCTGCAGCAAATATTTGCCTGGGCATCCAGATGTTTTCAAACATCTTCTGAAATCTAGGTGGAGGTTCCCAATCCTCAATTTTTGACTTCTGTGCACCTACAGGCTCAACACCACATGGAAGCTGCCAAGTCTTGAGACTTCTACCCTGCGACACAGGGCTGCATACAGCATGGGACCCTGGTCCCAGCCCATGAAACCACTTTTTCTTCCTGAGCTTCCAGGCCTATGACTGAAGGAGCTGCTGTGAAGGTCTCTGACATGACCTGGAGACATTTCCCCTATGGTATTGGAGATTAACATTAGGCTCCTTGCTAATTATGCAAATTTCTACAGCTGGCTTGCATTTCTCCCCAGATAATGGGTTTTTCTTTTATATCAGATAGTCAGCCTGCAAATTTTCCAAGCTTTTATGTTCTGCTTCCCTTATAAAACTAAATGCTTTTAACGGTACCCAAGTCACCTCTTTAATACTTACTTTGCTGCTTAGAAATTTCTTACACCAGATACCTTACATCATCTCTCTCCAGTTCAAAGTTCTACAAGCCTCTAGGGGAGGGGCAAAATGCCACCAGTCTCTTTGCTAAAACAATACAATGGTCACCTTTACTCCAGTTCTCAACAAGTTCCTCAACTCCATCTGAGACCTCCTCAGCCTGGACCTTATTGTCCATATTGCTATCAGCATTTTGGGCAAAGCCATTCAAGTCTCTGGGAAGTTCCAAACTTTCCCACATTTTGCTGTCTTCTTTTGAGCCCTCCAAACTGTTCCAACCTCTGTCTGTTACCCAGTTCCAAAGTAACTTCCACATTTTGGGGTATCTTTCCAGCAACAGCTCGTTCCTGGTACCAATTTACTGTATAATCCATTTTCAAGCTGATGATAAACACATACCCGAGACTAGGAAGCAAAAGAGGTTTAGGCCAGATGTGGTGACTCATGCTTATAATCTCAGCATTTTGGAAGGCCGAGGTGGGTTGATCACCTGAGGTCAGGATTTGAAGAGCAGCCTGACCAATATGGTGAAACTCTGTCTCTGCTAAAACTACAAAAATTAGCCATATGTGGTGGCATGTGGCTGTAGTTAGCTACTTAGGAGGCTGAGGCAGGAGAATTGTTTGAACCTGGGAGGAAGAGATTTCAGTGAGCTGATAATGTACCACTACACTCCAGCCTAGGCAACAGAGCAAGATTCCATTGAGAAAGAAAAAAAGAAAGAAAGAAAGAAAGAGAGAAAGAAAGAAAGAAAGAAGGGAAGGAAGGAAGGAAGGAAGGAAGGAAGGAAGGAAGGAAGGAAGGAAGGAGAGAGAAAGAAAGAAAAAGAAAGAAAAAGAAAGAAAGAAAGAAGAAAGGAAGGAAGGGGAAAGAAGGAAGGAGGGAGGAAGGAAGGAAAGAAGGAAAGAGGGGAAAGAAAAAAAAGAAAAAGGAAAGAAGGAAGGAAGGAAGGGGTTTAATTGGACTTACAATTTCCAGTTCCACATGGCTTGGGAGGCCTCAGGAGCATTACAAAAGGTAAAAGGCACTTCTTATATGGTGACAGCAAGAGAAAATGAGAAAGAAGCAAAAGTGGAAACCCCTGATAAGCCCATTGGATATCGTGAGACTTATTTACTATCATGAGAATGGCACAGGAAAGAGCAGCCTCTATGATTCAGTTAACTCCCCCGGGTCTCTACTGCAACATGTGGGAATTCTGGGAAATACAATTCAAGCTGAGTAGGGACACAGTCAAACCATATCAGACAAGAAAGCTAAAATAAAATTCTGATATTATGGATTGATGTTTACAAGGAAATGGGAGACTATGTCCCGGTATACATGGTATATGTTAACAAGAGAGTCATGATACAAAACTCAGACAAAAAATAATGTAAAATTATATATTACTAAATGTACAGTGACCATAAACAGAAGATTAGTCTCCAGAATATAGAAAATACTACATGTAAGTAGGAAAATGAAAAGCAATCCTATTTAAATGTGGATCAAAAGAATAGTATCTACAAATGAGGAAATGCACAATTTTATTTCCTCATATGCAATACTATTACTATTCAAAGAAATGCAAAGTATTTTACATAAAGATACCATTTTATATCCATCATACTGAATTTTATTAACTACCAGCTTGAGTGAAAATTGTTATTATCCCTTTGGAAAATAGATTGGCATTATATTGTTAAGCATAGCTTATAAGATCGAAAATTTAATTTTAAGGTTATAGCATATAGAAACATATACAGTTGGTGAAATGCACAGATATAATCTTTATGAAATGCTTTATAATTAGAAAAAAATCAGCTGGGCATGGTGGCTGGCTTCTGTAATCCAGGCTACTCAGCAGGCTGAGGTGAGAGGATCACTTGAGGCCAGGAGTTCAAGATCAGCTTGAGTGACATAGTAAGACCCCCTGTCTCTAAATAAATAATTCAAAACTAGCCAGACTTGATGGCATGTAACTGTAGTTTCATCTTTTGGGAGGCTTAGATGAAAGGATCATTTGAACTCTGGAGGTTGAAGTTGAAGTTAGCTATATTGCACTACTGCACTCCACTGTGGATGACTAAGGGAGAAGTGACTTATAATTTTTAAGCAATCTTAATTTTTTGCAACAAAATAAATAAATTAATGTTTAAATATTAATAGAATGAACCTGAGACAGCATTTCAAAGGAATGCTTCATGTCAGAATAGACATGAATAATAAAAATTTTTTTTTAAAGTCAGTAAAAGAAATAATGCATCCTACATAGGGTTGGTTACTAACAACACCAGAACCCAAACAGAGCACACTAACCACAAACACATAGTCCTACCCATAAAAAATTGTGTTACGTGCATACATAATGCAGCTATAGAAAAATCATGACAATATGTCTTCTGGTATTGGTATTACAGATAAAATCTTGGAAGATATTATTTTCCTCACAAGAAAAATGTAAGAGACCGTGCACAGTGGCTCATGCCCATAATCCCAGCACTTTGGGAGGCCAAGGCGGGTGGATCATGAGATCAAGAGGTTAAGACAATCTTGGCCAACATGGTCAAACCCTGTCTCTACTAAAAATACAAAAATTAGCTGGGCATGGTGGTGCACGCCTGTAGTCCCAGCTACTCAGGAGGCTGAGGTAGGAGAATTGCTTGAACCCAGGAGGCAGATGTTGCAGTGAGCCAAGATCGTGCCACTGCACACTCCAGCCTGGTGCCTAGCAATGAAGCAAGACTCTGTATCAAAAAAAAAGGGGGGGAGGAATGTTAGAAACTGAGTATCATATTCAAGCTACAAATAATCAAAAGAAAATCTTCAAAAAATTATGGGGTGGGGAGAAACAATTTATCTATATAGGAAAAATAATAAGAATTACATGGAACTTTAATTCAGAAACCATGAAAGCTAGAAAAGAGAGAATTAAAATATGTAAACTATTAGAAGAGGAAAAAATGACCTCAACAACCTAGAATTCAGTATAGAGTAGAATTACTCTACAAAAATATAAGGAATGGGTCCAGTTTCAGCTTTCTTCACATGGCTAGCCAGTTTTCCCAACACCATTTATTAAACAGAAAATCCTTTTCCCATTACTTGTTTTTGTCATGTTTGTGAAAGATCAGATGATTGTAGATGTGTGGCATTGCTTCTGAGACCTCTGTTCTGTTCCATTGGTCTATATCTCTGTTTTGGTAGCAGTGCCATGCTGTTTTGATTACTGTAGACTTGTAGTACAGTTTGAAGTCAGGTAGTGTGATAGTGTGATGCCTTCTTTATTTTTTTATTTTTTTTTGCCTAGGATTGTCTTGGCTATGCAGGTCTTTTTTTGGTTCCATGTGAAGTTTAAGGTGTTTTTTTCCAGTTCAGTGAAGAAAGTCAATGGTAGCTTGAGGGGGATAACATTGAATCTATAAATTACTTTGTGCAGTATGGCCATTTTTATGATATAGATTCTTCCTAACCATGATCATGAATGTTTTTCTATCTGTTTGTGTCCTCTCTTATTTTCGTGAGCAGTGGTTTGTTGTTCTCCTTGAAGAGGTCCTTCACATCCCTTTTAGTTGTATTCCTAGGTATTTTTCTCTCTTTTTAGCAATTGTGAATGGGAGTTCACTCATGATTTGTCTCTCTTTTTATCTGTTGTTGGTGTATAGGAATGCTTGTTATTTCTGCACATTGATCGTGTATCCTGACACTTTGCTGAAGTTGCTTATCAGTTTCAGAAGATTTGGGGCTGAGATGATGGGGTCTTCTAAATATACAATCATGTGGTCTGCAAATGGAGACAATTTGATTTTCTCTTTTTCTAATTGAATACCTTTTATTTCTTTTTCTTGCCTGATTACTCTTGCCACAGCTTCTAATACTATGTTGAATAGGAATGGTGAGAGGGAGCACCCTTTTCTAGTGCCAGTTTTCAAATGGAATGCTTCCAGTTTTTGCGCATTCAATATGATATTGGCTGTTGTCATAAATAGCTTTTATTATTTTGAGATACATTCCATCGATACCTAGTTTATTGAGAGTTTTTAGCATAAAGGGATATTGAATTTTTTCAAAGGCCTTCTCTGCATCTATTGAGATAATCATATGGTTCTTATCTTTGATTCTATTTATGTGATGGATTACATTTATAGATTTGCATATGTTGAACCAGACTTGCATCCCTGGGATGAAGCCGACTTGATCATGATGGATAAGCTTTCTGATGTGCAGTTGAATTCAGTTTGCCAGCATTTTATTGAAGATGTTTGCATTAATGTTCATCATAGATATTGGCCTGAAATTCTCCCTTTTAATTGTGTCTCTGCCAGGTTTTGGGATGATGTTGGTCTCATAAAATGAATTAGGGAGAATTCCCTCTTTTTTTATTGTTTGGGATAGTTTCTGAAGAAATGATACCAGTTCCTCTTTGTACATCTGATAGAATTCAGCTGTGAACCCATCTGGTCCTGGACGGGTTTTTTTTTTGCTTGGTAGGCTATTAATTGCTGCCTCAACTTCAGATCTTGTTACTGGTCTCTTATTGCAACTTCTTCCTGGTTTAGTCTTGGGAGGGTGTAAGTGTCCAGGAATTTATCAATTTCTTCTATATTTACTGGTTTATGTGCATAGAGGTGTTTGTGGTAATCTCTGATGGTAGTTTGTATTTCTGTAGAATTGGTGGTGTTATCCCCTTTGTCATTTTTTATTGCACCTATTTGATTCTTCTATCTTTTCTTTTTTATTAGTCTAGGTAGTGGTCTATCTATGTTGTTCATCTTTGCAAAAAACCCACTTCTACATTCACTGATTTTTTGAAGGGGTTTTTCTGTCTCTATCTCCTTCAGTTCTGCTCTGATCTTAGTTATTTCTTGTCTTCAGCTAGATTTTGCATTTGTTTGATTGTGTTCCTCTAGTTCTTTTAATTGTGATGTTAGGGTGTCAATTTTAGATCTCTCCTTGCTTCTCATGTTGGAATTTAGTGCTGTAAATTTCCCTGTAGGCACTGCTTTAAATGTGTATCAGAGATTAGAGAAATTAATTCCAGACAGATTAAAGATTTAAACATAAGACCTAACACCATAAAAACCCTAGAAGAATACCTAGGCAATACCATTCATAACATAGACATAGGCAAGGACATCATGACTAAAACACCAAAAGCAGTGGGAACAAAAGCCAAAATTGACAAATGGGATCTAATTAAACTAAAGAGTTTGTACAGAAGAAGAAACTGTCATTTGAGTGAACTGGCCACCAACAGAATGGGAAAAAATTTTTGCAATCTACCCATCTGACACAGGGCTAATATCCAGAATCTACAAAGAACTTAAACAAATTTACAAGAGAAAAGCAAGCAACCCAGTCAAAAAGTGGGCAAAGGATATGAACAGACAGTTTTCAAAAGAAGACATTTATGCAGCCAACAAACATATGAAAAAATGCTCATATCACTGGTCATTAGAGAAATGCAAATCAAAACCACATTGGGATACCATCTTACACCAGTTAGAATGGTTAAAAAATCTGGAGACAACAGATGCTGGAGAGGATGTGGAGAAATATGAACACTTTTATACTGTTGGTGGGAGTGTAAATTAGTTTATTGTGGGAGACAGTGTGGGGATTCCTCCAGGATCTAGAATAAAATACCATTGGAGCCAGCAATCCCATTACTGGGTATATACCCAAGGATTATAAAATGTTCTGTTATAAAGAAACATATACACTATGTTTGTTGCAGAACTGTTTACAATAGCAAAGACCTGGAACCAATCCAAATGCCCATCAACAATAGACTGGATAAAGAAAAATGTGGCACATATGCATCATGAAATACTATGCAGCCATAAAAAGGGATGAGTTCATGGCATTTGCAGGGACATGGATCAAGCTGGAAACCATCATTCTCAGCAAACTAACACAAGAACAGAAAACCAATCACCGCATGTTCTCACTCATAAGTTGGTGTTGAACAATGAGAATACATGGTCATATGAAAGGGAACATCACACCCTGGGGCCTGTTGTGGAGTGGGAGAGCTATGGGAGGGTGGGAGGATTGGGGAGGGATAACTTTAGGACAAATACCTAATGTAGATGATGGGGGGGATGGATGCAGCAAACTGCCATGGCATGGGTATACCTATGTAAG
This sequence comes from Callithrix jacchus, assembly GCF_049354715.1. Classification (NCBI taxonomy): domain Eukaryota; kingdom Metazoa; phylum Chordata; class Mammalia; order Primates; family Cebidae; genus Callithrix; species Callithrix jacchus. The sequence continues at coordinate 74,587,697 of NC_133513.1, forward strand.
AATCCTGCATGATCTGCACATGTACCCCAGAACTTAAAGAATAATAATTTTTTAAAAAAGATTTATTCTACAAAAGTAAAGCATAGATGAAATCCTTTCAGATAGTCATAAATTTAAATTGTTGCCAGTAGGCCTAACTTGAAATAAATGTTAATTTTTTTTCAGGAGGAAGGAAAATAATATAGAGAAAAATTTGGTTCCATATTAAAAATGTTGAAATAGAAATAAAGTATAATAAATTTTTTTATTTTTATATTGTTAATTGATCTAGCAAAGAACAGTATGTTCAAATTAATTGTATTAATGTACTGGGTGTATATAACTTTTGCATAAGTGTGATGTATGACATCAATCTTCTAAAAGATGACAGAAAAAAACTGGAAATACATTGTTATAATGTACTTGCACTACCCATGAAACAGTATAGTGTTACCTGGAAGTGGAATAAATTAGTAATAAATCTGTATTGCAAGTTCAAGGGCAACCATAAATAAGTGTATGGTAGTATGTTAATATTCTAATAGAAAGATAAATAGGGTTAGTCACAATAAATGCTCAGTTAAAACCAGACAAGGCAGAGAGAGTGAAAGAAAAAGAATGATAAGCAAACAATAAGGGCCATAAATAGAAAACATCTATTAATACAAATATAGTAGATATCAATCTAATGCCATTATCAAAAAAGTTATTAAATGTGAATGGAGTAAACATCATGATTAAAAGACAGAGATGGGGTTCTTAGCTCAGAGTCCATGAGACCCCGACATCTCAGGATCTCACCTCCAGTACTCCATCTGTTTTTCTCCAGAAGGCCCCAGGTGGCTTGGCTGTAGCCAGTGTCACCCTTTGACTTACAAGAACTGGGATATTCATAGAGAGTACTCAAGAAAGCCACCAATGCCAGGAAATTGGTGTGGCTGTGAAAAAAATTTCAGCACTGCCAAAAGATATCAGCCAGCCAGTACTCTTAGGCATCATATACTGGACTGAAGCCAAAACTATAACACCAAAAAAATACTCCACCAATATATATTCTATGAAACCAAATTCAAAAATCCAACCACAAATAAAAATCGATACAGATCCTTGGCTCTCTGAAAGCACTTAGAAACAAAATCAATGAACTATACTTAACTCACACCACATTAAAAAAGACACCAGTCCTTTCAGGTAAGATATAATTAGTGCAACACTCTGGCAATTCAAAAGGCCAGAGTTTTCCCTTATATCCAGTGATCCCACTAGCTTCCCAACAATGCTTCTTAACCAGAATAAAGTTACTGAAATAACAGACACAGAATTCAGAATCTGGATGAGAAAGAAGCTCATTGAGTTCAGGTGAAAGTTGTCACCTAATCCAAGGAATAAAGGAAATCCAATAAAATTATCCAAGAGTCAAAAGATGAAATAACCATTTTAAGAAAGAACCAAACTGCATTCCTGGAACTGAAAAATTCACTACAAGAATTTCATAATAAAGAAAATTATTAACAGCAGAATAGAACAAGATGAAGGAAGACTCAGAGCTTGAAGATCACTTCTTTGAATCAACTTTCAGACAAAACCTTTTAAAAGGAAGTTTTAAAAGTAAAGAAAACCTCTGAGAAGTACAGGATTATGTAAAAAGGCCAAATCTATGATCCACACCAGTGAAAATGGCTATTGTTAATAAATAAAAAAATAACAGATGTTGCCAAGACTGCAGAAAGAAGGGAACTCTTATACTCTGTTGGTTGGAATACAAGTTAGTTTAGCCTGTTTGAAAAGCAGTTTGGAGAATTCTCAGTGAACTTAAAGTAGATTTACCATTCAACCCAACAATGCCATTACTGGGTTTGTACTCAGAGAAAAATAAATAGCTCTACCTAAATGACATAGCACTTGTATAGTCATTGCAGTGCTATTCATAATAGCGAAGATGTTAAGCCAACCTAGGTCTCATCAATAGTGGACTGAGTAAAGAAAATGTGATACATATACACCATGGAATATTACAGAACCATAAAAAGAATGAAGTCATGTTCTTCACAGCAACATGGATGCAGCTGGAAGTCATAATTCCAAGCAAATTATTGCAGAAAAAGAAAACCAAATATTTCATGCTCTCACATATAAGTGGGAGCTAAACATTGAGTACCTGTGGATATAAAGATGAGAACAATAGATAGATACTGCATACTAATAATGAGAGGAAGATGGCTGTGTTCATGCATTGAAAAATGACCTACTGGGTCCTATGCTCACTATTTGATTGATGGGGTCACTACCCTAAACCTCAGCATCACCTAATATACCCATGCAACAAACCTGTACATGTACTCCTGAATCTAAAATAAAATATAAAATTATAAAAATGTATAAATGAGCAGAGAAATCAATGCAATAGAAACCCCAAAATGGATAAAATATAAAAGAAGACATATTGATCACTCACCAGAAGGTAGATGCTTTTCAGGTACTGTTCATTTTTAATCAATCTTATTATGGTGTAACTGACAAAACTTTATACTTAAGATAAAAAATAAAAACATTAAAAAAGACAGAGACTCAAAGTGTATCAAAAAAAAGAGGACCCTGATGGACACAGTAGCTCGTGCCTGTAATCTCAGTACTTTGGGAGTCTGAGACAGGAGGATCACTTGAGGTCAGGAGTTCAAGATCAGCCTGGGGAAAAATAGCGAGACTTGGTATCTACAAAAAAAAATCTACAAAAATAGTAGCTGGGCATGATGGCACATGCCTTTAGTCCTAGCTACATGGGAGGCTGAGATGGGAAGATAACTTGAGACTAGGAGTTTACAGCTGCAGACTGCTATGAGCTATGCTCATGCCACTGCACTATAGCATGGGCAATTTAGCAAAAACCTGTCTCAAAATTATAAAAAACACACAACTATATGTTTTTTATATATATCCCACTATGTGTGTATATATATATACACATATATATATACATATATATATATTTACATATGTAATATATATGTATAAACCCTACTTTGAATATAAAGTCACATATAGTGTAAAAGAAAAGGAACGCAGAAAGTTACATTATACTAACACTAGTTTAAACAAGCAGGAGTAGCCATATTAGTTTTAGAAAGAATAGACTTCTAAGGAAAGAGAGTTATCAGGAATAAAAATAGGTATGTAATTACAAAAAGATAAAAACTCTAAGAAGGTATAAATATTTTTAATTTTTTGTAGCTAACAATAGAGAATCAAAATATATAAAGCAAAACTAATAGAAAAGCAACAATAAATAGACAAATCCATGATTATGCCAGGAGATTTTAACACCCCTCTTTCGGAAATGAACAGATATCACAGACAGAACATGAGGAAGAAATTATACCAATCCTCTACAGTATGTTTCAGAGGAAAACAGTGAAGAGAACACTATCTAACTCATTTTATAAGGTCAGGTAGGCAACCATAGTTCAAAATTTAGAAATCAATTAATGTAGCCATATCAATACTCCCCCAAATAATAATCATATGATCATATCAATAAATGCAGATAGAAACATATGACAAAATTTAGCAGTAATTTATTATAAAAGCTCTCTGCAAACTGTGAATATAAAGGCACCTTCTTAAATTGATAAAGAACATCTACAAAAACCCTGCAGTATTCTTAACACTAAAAAATTAGATGTTTTCTTCTAAAGTCAGAAACAAGGCAACGATATTCTCTCATAGGTCTCCTATTCAACATGTACTACTGGAAGATCTTGCAAGTTCAGTAAGGCAAAGAAAATAAGAATAAGTATTATACAGATTGGGGATAAAGGAGTACAATTGTCTTTGCAGTTGAGATGATTGTCTATGTAGAAACTTCCAAAGAATCAAGGAAAAAACTCCTGGAACTAATTAGCAATGATAGCAATGTTGTAGGATACAAGTTAAATAAATCAAAGTTAATTGCTTTTCCATATATCAGCAATGAATAATTGAAATTTGGAACAAAAACAAAATACCCATTCACATTCATGTAAAAATCATATATATCAAAGAAAATATTTACATCTATAAGAAACACAGTAAAACTGTGATTAAAAATGTAAAGAACTAATCAAATGAAGAGATATTTCAGGTTCATGGATAAGAAGACTCAACACTGTAAGATGTCAGTTCTTCTCAACCTGATTTATAGGTTCAACACAATCTCAATCAAAATCCCAACAAGTTACTTTTACAGATCTAGACATACTAACTTTAAATTTACATGGAAAGGCAAACACCCAGAGTAGCCAACATAATATTAAATAAGAGCAATGAAATTAGAGGACAGAAACGAATCAACTTTAAGACTAGGTATAAAGCTACAGTAATCAAATTAATAAAAAGTACGCCAATTCATACAGTGTGATATTAGTGAAAGAATAGATAACTAGACCAATAGAACAGAATAGAGAGCCCAGAAATAGATTGAACAAACATAGTCAACTGATCTTTGACAAGGGAGCAAAAGCTATTTAGCAGAAGAAAGACAGTATATTCAACAAGCGCTGATGGAATAGCAAGACATCCACAGGCAGAAAAGTAATCCAGACACAGTTATTAAACCTTTCACAAACAGTAAATCAAAATAGATCCTGGATCTAAATGCAAAACACAAAACTATAAATTTGAAAGATAATATAGAAGAAAATTAAGGTGACCTGAGTTTATCTATTTTTAGAAACAATATCAAATAATTTTGTAAAAGGGCTAGAGTTTCCTACATGATAAAATTGGAAACCAAATTTTGTAAATTGGACTTCAATAAAATTAAAAACTCCTGCTCTGTGAAAGCCATTGTTAAGAGAATGAACAGATGGAAAAACATTGCATGCTCATGGTTGGGAAGAATGAACATCGTGAAAATGGCCATACTGCCCAAAGTAATATATAGATTCAATGCTCTCCCCATCAAGCTACAAATGACCTTCTTCACAGAATTGGAAAAAACCACTTCAAACTTAATATGGAATCTAAGAGAGTCTGCATAGCCAAAAGAATTCTAAGCAAGAAGAACAAAGCTTGAGGCATAATGCTGCCTGACTTCAAAATATACTACAGGGCCACAGTAATCAAAACAGCATGGTAGATACATAGACCAGCGGAACAGAACAAAGTCTTCAGAAGCAACACTACACATCTACAATCAACTGATTTTTGACAAAACTGACAAAGACATGCAATGGAAAAGGAGTCCCTGTTTAATAAATGGTGTTGGGAAAACTGGCTAGCCATGTGCAGAAAGCAGGAACTGGACCCCTTCCTGACACCTTACACTAAAATTAACTCCAGATGGATTAAAGATCTAAATATAAGACCTAACACCATAAAAGCCCAAGAAGAAAACCTAGGCAAAACCATTCAGGACATAGGCATAGGCAAGAACTTCATGACTAAAATACCAAAAGCAGTGGGAACAAAAGCCAAAATAGACAAATGGGATCTAATTACTCTAGAGCTTCTGTACAGCAAAGGAAACAATTATTAGAATGAACAAGCAGCCAACAGAATGGGAAAACATTTTTGCAATCTACCCACCTGACAAAGGGCTAATATCCAGAATCTACAAAGAACTAAAACAGATTTATAAGAAAAAAAAAAGAAACCTATTCAAAAGTGAGAGAAGCATATGAACATACACTTCACAAAAGAAGACATCTATGAGACCAACAAACATATGAAAAAATACTTATCATCACTGGTCATTAGAGAAATGCAAATCAAAGCCACATTGAGATACCATCTCACACCAGTTAGAATGGCAATCATTAAAAAATCTGGTGACAACATATGCTGGAGAGGATGTGAAAAAATAGGAACACTTTTACACTGTTGGTGTGAGTGCAAGTTAGTGCAACCATTGTGGAAGACAGTGTGGTGATTCCTCAAGTACCTAGAAATAGAAATACCAAAATTAATGCAGCAATTGCATTACTGGATATATACCCAAAGAACTATAAATCATTCTATTATAAAGACACATGTATATGTATGTTCATTGTGGCACTGTTTACAATAGCAAAGACCTGGAACCAACCCAAATGTTTATCAACAATAGACTGGATAAAGAAAATGTGGCACATAGACACCATGGAGTAGTAGGCAGCCATAAAAAACGATGAGTTCCTGTCACAGGGACATGGATGAATCTGGAAACCATCATTCTCAGCAAACTGACACTAGAACAGAAAACCGGCCGGGAGCGGTGGCTCAAGCCTGTAATCCCAGCACTTTGGGAGGCCGAGACGGGTGGATCATGAGATCAAGAGATTGAGACCATCCTGGTCAATATGGTGAAACCCCGTCTCTACTAAAAATACAAAAAAATTAGCTGGGCATGGTGGTACGTGCCTGTAATCCCAGCTACTCAGGAGGCTGAGCAGGAGAATTGCCTGAACCCAGGAGGCGGAGGTTGCGGTGAGCTGAGATCGCGCCATTGCACTCCAGCCTGGGTAACAAGAGCGAAACTCCGTCTCAAAAAAAAAAAAAAAGAACAGAAAACCAAATGCCACATGTTGTCAGTCAATTAGAACATGTGGACACAGGGAGGGGAGCATCACACACTGTGGTCAGTAGCAGGGGGATAGGGGAGGGACAGCGAGGTGGGGAGGGATAACAAGGGGAGAAATACCAGATACAGGTGGTGGGGGGATGAAGGCAGCAAACCACCTTGCCATGTATGTACATATGCAACAGTCCTGCATGATGTGCACATGTACCCCAGAACCTAAAGTACAATTAAAATAAATAAATAATTAATTAATTAATAAAACTTAAAAGTCAGGTGGTCTAAACCAGAAAGTGAATGTCAGGTACAAATATATATGACAGTTAAGTTATAGTAATAAATGAACCCCATAGCTTCTGATACAAAAATTAGAGAATGAAAAGACAAGTCACATAATGGGAGAGCATATTTGCAAAGCACTTATCTAATAAAGACATATCCAAAATATATAAAGAAAACATTAAAATTCAACAGTAAGGAAACAACCCAGTTTAAAAGTGGCTAAAATACTTGAAGAGACACATAAAAAGTTATGTACAGATGTCAAAGAAACACATAAATAATACTCAAGCACCATGTGTCAGTAAGAAATTGCAAATTAATGTAAGATGCAATTATATACCTAGTAGAGTGGCCAAAGTCCAGTGCTGGTGAGGACGTGGACCACATAAACTCATTGACTGCTCTCCAGAATGCAAAATGGTACACTCTTTGGAAGATAGCTTGGTATTTTTAAAAATATAAGCAAACATACTTTCACATTATGATTCAAATATTGTTTTATGCAAATTAGTAACAAACTTAACGGACAAAAAAAATCCTAGACACAAATGTTTATAGCAGCTTTATTCAAAATCATTGAAAATTGAGAGCAATCAGGATGTCTATCTAATAGATTATAATATATGGTACATTTATAGAATAGAATATTTTTTAATAATATAAAGTAATGAGCTATCATTCCATGAAAGAAACACCAACGAATCTAAATTGCACATTGCTGAGTCTAAGAAGTCAATGTGGAAAGCTTATATACTGTGTAAGCCAAATATATGATATTGTGGGCAAGGCAAAACTATAGACACAGTAAAATACTGGTGGTTGTCAGAAAGTTACTGCAGGAGATGAGGGCAGATGAAGAGTTGGGAACAGAATGAATAGCTGAAGAGGAAACATTTAAAGCAGTGGAACTATTTAGTACGATACTGTAATGCTGGATACATGACATCACAGATTTCTCAAAATCCATAAAACTGTAGAAGCTAAGAGGAACCCTAATTTGGATTATGAACTTTGTAATAAGAAGAATTGTTTTACTACTGACTCATCGGCTATGATAAATACGTCACACTAACACAAGATAATAACAGAGAAAACTGTGTGTATGTGTTCTTATGGAAAAGGTATATGGAAATTCTCTACGTTTTTCTCAATTTTTCTTTAAACCTCAAACTGCTCTAAAAATAAAGTCTTCAATTTTAAAAAGCATCACGATTATTAAAACATAACAGATTATTATTGAGGTAAGGAAATAGGAATATAATTAGGAGAGGCATATCAAGGCCTTCAAAATTATTATTATGTACTATTCTTTAGGTGGGTGGTGAGCAAATGAGTGTTTTATTACTAAATATATCATACCTACAAAAATTGCATGTGTAAAAGTTAAAAAGGATAAATTAAAATAAAAACTAAATTGTTTTTTTAGGCCCCTTAGATTGTTTAGCAATAGATCTTCAACTTATTTTTTCCAATCTTATCATGTAGGAAACTCTAGTCCTTTTACTAAATTGGTAAGACAGAGCATGGTACTTGGTATACATGAGAGTTTTTTTTTTCCCTCAGAAATATTAAACCAAAATAATTTTAGTATATATAATATAATTTTGTCCTGACTTTAGTTGTTTTGTTTTGTTTTTAATGTCTGAGATAGGATTTCTCTCTTCCATATTGAAATAATTATATAATTTTAATTTAGCATGGATATTTTCATTTTCTTTTGAGTGATAAAATATACTACATACCACATCAAGTTTATTTATTATTCATAATATATACTGTATTCAGAAATACATTAATATCCATTAAGAAATCAATGATCACTGAAACTGCATATTAAAATAATGCATGAGATAAAGTTTCTTCCTCTTGCTGGAAATTAATGAAATGGTCCATATATGATATAATATATTTGAATAAACTAACCTAAAAAATTTCTTCATGTCTTAGATGTTGTGCTACCATACAGCATACTTGAGACTGGGCAAATTATCAGCAACAGAAATTTGTTTCTTATGGTTCTGGATGTTGGAAAGTCCAGGACCAAGGTGCTGGCAGGTCTGGTGCCTGGCATGGGCTGCTCTCTGCTTCCAGTTTGGCACCTTGTTGCTGCACCTCCAGAGGGGATGAACACTGTGTCCTCAACATGACAAAGGAAGGGAAGAGGCCAACTGGTTCCCTCTAGCCCTTTTATAAGGCAATGATTCATTTCTGAGGGCCAAGTAATCATGGCTCCACCTTTTAATACTATTACCTTGGGAACTGTTTCAACATTTATATTAGAGAGGGCACAGGCATTAAGATTATAAGCACTTTACGGCAAGAGTTTGAGACCAACGGCGATCAAAGCCATAATGGCTTTCCAGGTATTGCTTTGGTTGGTCACATATCTATCCCGGTAATACCACCTTTCTCAAAGCAAGTTTTAGAGCTCTCCCTTTGAATTTGTGCTCACATTTCATAGGACATTTGTTTGAGACTACTTAAACTTGTCAAGTCTTCCTGTGGCTGTGAATAAAGTGAGTAGGATGACTAGGGTAATAAAGTTTTAATTAAGAAGTAAAGGTTGAGGCTTGGTCCAGTGGCTCACACCTGTAATTCCAGCACCTTCAGAGACTGAGGTGGGATGATTGCTTGAGGGCATTAATTTGAGACCAACCTGGGCAACATGCCCGGACCCTGTCTTTAAAAACAGTTGAAAATTAGCCAAGAGTGGTGATGTGCACCTGTAGTCACAGCTACTTGAGAGGCTGAGGTGGGAGAGCTGCTTGAGCATAGGAGTTCCAGGATACAGTGAGCTATGATCATGCCACTCCACTCCAGCCTGGGCCAAAGAACAAGACCCTGTCTCTTAAAAAGAAAGAAAAAAAATTGATTGGCAAATAATACTATGTATTTTTCTATGTGGTATGTGGTGTGTCTTCATATATTGGCTCTATAGTTATGTCCATAAAGGGATTTAAAAATGTTATGGAACAATGAAAGTATAGCAAAAACAACATGCAACACCTAGGTTATTGCAAAGAAGAGTCATCTTTATGCATAGGATTTGATAAATTTGTTAAATAAATAAAATATTTTAAATTTACATTTAAAGCTGCATATTTCTTTGTAGATTTATTTTTTATCATGGAATTTAATAAACTATGTCAACGGAATTTTCAGGGCTTTAAGGTCTGAAGTCACTAATTCTATTTCCTCAGAATATACAACAGACATTGGAAATTTTAGACCTCCTAGGAATAGAAGTTTACCATAGTAATGTAAAAGATATGTATTTTTTCTTAACATATTTTTATCCATTAGGATAATATAATGCATTTTCTAAGAATCTGTCTGACACAAACACAATGCCATTCACAATTCTTATAAACATAATTGTTATCTTGCATGGAATGAGTAAAATTTATTCAAGAAACATTTATACAAGTACCTAGCTACTATGTACATATATTGAGAGGCTTATACATATTATTTCCAAGGTTCCTAACAAACCGCCATGCAGTTGTGTTCTTTTGTAACTGCTGTTTATCATTCAGTGAATGAAGAAGAATCAGAGAATTGAAGTGACTTTCTAAATGTCCCCATAATGTACAAATTAGCCACACATCAGGCAAACACTTGTCTTTTGTCTATTTCCTTTATATATACCCAAGCGAGATCACTTTTCTATACAATTTATTTCAGCCTTTAAACATGTGCAAGCCATTGCTTTCTGAGTTACAGGAGTCTGCTGACAATGAAGATATTGTTGTCAATCTGTGGAGAGAAAACCGCTCTAGTAGAGTAATTTTATTTTTTCCCTTTTGAAATGAAACACATTCAGATATTTGCTAAGACACCTTTATATTTTCACATGAATTTTATTCCTGCAATCTTATGCTTTAGAAAGTTGTCGACTTTCAGTGAATATTTAATGTATTGCTTTACTAATAGTGAATGATTGGTCTGGTGAAAATAGAGCAGGTACAATTGAAAACTCTGTACTTGCAGATTCCACTGAACCAACTGGGCCGGCAAAAGAGGCACATTACCCCTGACAGAAGATAGTTTCTTCTTCCTTTGTTTGAAAATCATGTCGGCGCTTTATAAAATAAAATTTGCCTGCCTTAGGATTCACCCTTATGTCCCTTCTCGGCAACCAGACCAAAATAAACCTCAATCTAGCTAGACTGGCATAGTATAATTGAAGCTGAGCATTTAAAGAGGGAAAAGATCACATAAAATGAGTCAGTTTCAGAATCTGGTTAATAAGTATTGTCAGAAGCCATTTTATATAGCAGGGAAAACGTAAAATTGAAGAAGGGAGAGTTTGTTGATACGGGAGAAACCTCCTGTGATACAATAAACTATGTCAACTGAATTTTCAGTGCTTTAAGGTCTGAAATCACTAATTCTATTTCCTCAGAATATACAACAGACATTGGAAACTTTAGACCTCCTAGGAATAGAAGTTTACAATAGTAATGTAAAAGATATGTAATCTGACAAGAATCCTAAGAAATGATACTATCATGCTACGGTGATGTCTTTTAGTCTTGGCTGAAGCAGTGACTCATTTTAAATAAAGTAGAAATGCCAAAAATACTGATAAAGAAGGTAAGGTACCTAGGCTTAGAGAAATGAGGATTGTATAGTACATATTCAACATAAGGCTAGAAAACTACTGACACTCCATGTACCAAAGTGATAAGGAATGCGCAGGTTACAGGGCCACCACTGTCTTTGAGAACCTCAGTGGTGGCTTTCTTTTGCAGGCTAGGGCTATTAAGTAGGTGATGATACTGTGGAAGAATTGATACTCTGAGAGGCTAGGAGGTGATACTTAAATGTCAAAAGCCACATGGACACAATACTTAGCATGAGCAGCAACAACAGAGTGGTAGTTAAAGGAGTTCATCTTTAGAGATCTAAGGAGATGACTGATTATAGAATATGATGTTTCTACAGGGAGATGCATAGGCATTCAACAAGGGGGTTGCTTATACGATTTTCTTTCATTTGAATGTCTCTCTATCATTTCAACATTATCATATACTACAATGGACTCTTAATTTCTTCCTGCCAGTTATTTGTACATACACAGGTCTACATTTTAGTACTTGCTAGCAGCATCTAAATACTGAAGCCCCCAAAATTTTTCATTATATTGGATTCTTTCTTTATCTCAGTGCTGAAATCTATTGTCACCATATAAAATTTTTCATCTACTTCCCAAGAGGTTCTCTATAACAGCAAAAATGAATCATTTTAAAACACCAATGAAATCTTCTTGCTCCCTACCTTGAACTGCTTCAGTGACTTCATATTACATTTAGAATAAAATTCACATTCCAGGACTTTGAGTTCCTAGATAAACTAATTGTTTTTCCAGCCTTAATTAGGAGTATCCTGCAGACTGGACTAACTAGGAGTAATTATGAACTATTAGTTTGTTTGAGCAGGCCACAATCTTTCCCAACTGAAACACTTTGCACATGCTGCTGTCTTTTTATCCCTGACTAGAATAACTTCCTCAAAAAGTCCTTCACTGAGTGCATTACTTAAAATAGCCACCCTGCGCCATTGTCTGTCGCCGTCCCTTGTTTATTTAACATGATACCTGTGAAAATTTGTTTTTTGCATTTGTTTGTTAACCTTTAGTTTAGCTGCCTTCACACTGAAATGTGCATGATGCAAGGCTGTGGGTCTCTTTCATTGTGGAATCCCAGGTGTTTAGCACAGCTTCTAGCACATAGCATGTACTCAATAATAACTAATTTTGTATAAATTAATCAACCTAAACTGAGAACTCCAGTTTACAGTCTCTAAGTTCCATATGCAACTAAAACAATGTATGCCAGGCAACAATTATGTGGTCTACACTTCTCTCAGAGCAACAGCCCCCTTTATAAAACTTGCTCTACTCCAAACAGTTTTGCCCCAAAGAGAACTTTTTCATCCTTCTCTTATCCAGCCAAACCCTAGCCATGATTAATGTGAAAAAAAAAAAACACAGCACAAATAGTGAAAAACATGAATTGAACCAATACTTATGTGAGGTTCAAAGTACTTTTGGTTCAGCTTTCTTTCTGCATTTTTGTTGATTTGTTCAATTTCTTGAATTTTTTTCACCAAACCTCCACCTCTTTCCTTCAAACTTTAGCCCTAGTTAGATTAGAATCTCTGACACATTTAGCTGGAAGAGTCCTAAATAATGAAAGATACATTTAGATTCCTCAATAGCAAGGCAGAAAATATATACCATTAATTATATGATTGCTTGAGTATTTAAACACAACTACATGTCCTGCTCATCTTGTGAGAATAGATGCACATAAAAGCAAGTTATCCAGCTGGTGAACCCATGGCTGAGTCTTGCATAGTTTTCTGAATGTCAGTACAAGATGATACATCTTTTCAGTTAAATTTAATTTTCCTTCACAATAAAAATTTCAAAGCCATTGAAATTTTCTACATTTGCTCAGTATGTTGTTTCCGATTAATTTTATTGATGGTTTAACTTGACATTCACATTTCTAATCAAATGGATTTTCAAAGTCCTGTTAATTAAAATAACAGCATTTACAAGTAGCATGGAAATAAAGACACAATAAAATACATTTGAGTATCTTATTGTTAATAGAAGGCCACATATGCATTTCAGTATCTCTACTGTAATCCTCATTAAGATTACTGTCGGCAAGCTACAGTTCATCATATCAAATGGCAATGTAATGCACAGTGATTTCTGTTTCTTATTATACATTGTTCTTTATGGCCTTATCATTTCTATTTTATTGCAATTTTTAAACAGGACAAGAATATGGTATGCAAGCTAGTGTTTTGCTAAGCCATTTCACAGTACACACTTAGTTGCAATAATAATTCATTTTATATGGTCTTAGTATATATTACAAAACTATTTCCCAGAATGAAAATGTTGTTGATATATAAAACAAAAGTATGCTTTAGTTTAAATTGTTATGCAACAGGATATAATGGATGAACTCTGCTTTGATTAGCAACCATATCATTTACATATGTATCTTAAAAGAAGTTAGTTTTAAAATTACATATTTATAATGTTGTTGCCTAAGAAATTTGGTAACTGAGACATAAAGAAATTAAGATATGATACTCTTTTTGTTTCTAAAAATCTTGTTAGAATATCAGGAGATATATTATTTAGAGGTATAGTATTAAACTGGTATATTTATAATATTTAATAGTCACTTATTTTTATCTTATTAACTATTAATAATTATTCAACATTTTGTTAATTAAAGGAATAGATTTCTACCTGTGAGAAATAAGTTTAAACTACTTGAGAATAAGTTTTTCAGCTCCAGATAATATACCATGATTTAAAAAATATACACATAGAATTAAGAATACATTCTTGAAAGGTTAACTTACACACAAGTAATATTATTTCAACATACTTTGCCTTGGAACAAAACATGAGTCAATATATAAAGAGACATAGCATTGATGCTAATATTTTAGACAGTTTTGTCATTCACCCTGTTTAAACCTCAGTGTTCTGTTCTACCTGAAAACATTAGCTTAAGTCTTCTCTGATTCTTTTTTTCCCCTTCACCTTCTGTAAAATAAATATGTGTACTCTCAGAAGGAGCAATTGAATCTACTAGAATGTTTCAGATTTGGAGAGCTTTGGTAATTCAGATGATGCACTGATATTTAATACTTAGAATAATCACTGTTTGGAGTAAGAAAGTACCTTCACATCTCTTCAGTCCAGGCTCTTTTCCCCAGATGAAATATCATTTCTTGGGAAATTTACCAGAAGAGATCAAAAGGTTGTCTCCACAACTTTATTTAAAGCATTCGTAAGTTTGTATGTTTTTTTTTTTTCATAATTATTTTTTGTCTTTATATTATTTCTGTATCTTCAGTAAAATTTAGTGGGCTGATAAAAAACATTCAAGATTTTAAATATGTATGCTTATTAACAATATTTAATTACTTATTTTGTATACACATTTAAATTTGTAGATAATTCGCCAATTTGTTATCTAAGAGGAAGCATGTGGGAGAGCAAAATGAAATTGCCTTCATGTCTTGCTGGCTTTTCCCAAGAAATTTCTAAGTTCAAAAGGGCCTCAAAAGGTGTGTAGAGACAACAAAATGAAAAGGATATAAGAGCACAGCATCTTGAAAACACATGAAAGACAAACAATGATCATGAAATTGAAAGGATATTATCCTGGCTGGTTAAGAAAAGAAAAATAAGAGGAAATATTCTAAAGGTCTTTAATGCAAAAGTAGCATATGTTGTGCTTAGCATCACTATGAGAGATTGATGAGGTCAGAAGGAAAATTCCTATGTAGCATAATTGAACATGGAGGATTACAGGTAGTCTCGGAGAAAACTCCTCTTGTGCCCTAAACATGACACAGAACTAGCAGGTTATTTTCAGACTAGAAGTGGTTATGAGCACAGGAGTAAGATAGAATAGGGATGATGAATATTTGAGCCACAACCTTTGTTGATCTGTGACTAAAGCTCAGATGTAGCCTTTCCTCATTAGTAATGTGCTGAATTATTCTAGGATAATACAATAAAAATGACAAGGAAGAATGAGAGCAGACATTTAGAAATTGAGTTAAATAAAATGTTACTTGTTAATGCTGCTGTTCTTGCTCAACTGAATCTGTGGACTAAGATTCATTCTCATTAAATTAGATTTAATGTTAAATAAGAGAATGAAATAGATAATTGGGCAACTTTCCCTTATTTATCTGATAGAGAAGATTCAAGAATTTCCTGATGAGCTACAATTTTAAAAACACAAATTACCTGCCACTGAACAAAACATGCATTGAAAGTTTATGTTTATACCCTATTATTTTATTAATGTAAGTGTAAACACAAGCAGTGGTCTTAAATGACACGACTGTAGCTACTTTGGGTGTAAAGTAGGGTCTTGGGGCATGTCAAAGGCTTTTGATTGTCTTACTAATATTGCTTTTCTTTAAATTTGTAGATAATTTCTTTAAATTAGTAGATAAATTCTACAAATTTCTTTAAATTTGTAGATTATGTATTTGTTGTAAAGAAAAATTGTGATTAATACAGTTGTATAATAATCTGCATATATTTCTTCTTGCCATTTATATATTGATGAATATTTATGTAAAATGTATTCTGACTATTTCCAAGTATTATTTATCCTAAGAATTCAAATGTGTTATTATTTCAGAAAATCTTTAAATGTAAATCAGTACAGCAATAATTTAATATAGAAACACCATAGAATTATAGTAGTTTAATCAAAACTCCAAATGAAAACTAAATTTAAAAAAGCTACATAAGATAGAAAACTTTACTAGAAACTAACATCAACCTTTGTCTAAAATGTAACTCAATTTATTAAAGATATATATCTATATATATATACAGAGAGAGAGAGAGAGAGAAGGGAAAAATGTAATATATACACAAAGCATATAACTATTATATGTAATATATACACACATGCAGGTGATGCAAGCAAATTTCATTATTTATGGTAGTTACATTCTATGAATTCATCAAAACTAATGAATTAGAGAATACTAAACTCTTATGGGAAATACAGGGTTAGTGTCCTGTGCACCTCTAATTATACATTTTCATCAGCCAATTAACAAATAACCTTTCAGTCTAAAGACACCTTGTTAAATAATTATTGTTGATTCATTAACATTGAACTCACGGCCAATGGCACTATCATTTGTGCCCGAACAGAGCTCACCTAATGTGTCCATATAGCAGATCACAGTTTTCTTGCACTCAGGAATAGTAGAAAGCACTTCAGCACTACACTGAGGGAGAGAAGCATTTGAAAGAGTAAAGACATGAGTAAAAAGCAAATAGTGCAAAGAACACTGCACAAAGAGATCTCAGAAAGGTCACTTGGTTAGGACATGAGAATTGAAACAAGAAGACAGAGAGTCGCCTTGTTCTACCTTAGGTGTTGCATATCAGGGAAATCCAGTTCTTGCTGCTCTGTGAATGTTCACAAATGATGGCAAAGCATCTCAAGTATTATCGTTGAGGGTTATAAATAAATTTTAGCTCATAGGGGAATTTACAAATATGGAATCTGTGAATAAAGAGAATCAACTGCAGTTAGTTTAAGCAGTTGTGAAAAAATTGAAAGCGAACACCACATCAGGTATAAAAAATACCAAATTACCAAATTTAAAATGTTAATTTTTTCTCTAATATTTTGATGAATGTCACATGTAATCGACTAACTTGGAATTGCTATGAGCGGGTTGCTAGAGAAACATTATGAATATTTGGAAATTTATTCAACTCAATTATTTTTTCCAAGACAGACAATTTAGGAGTGCAATTAAAATCATTTGCAAGAGTAAGAGAGGCATTCTGCACTTTGGTATACTATACCAATATGGTCATGTATTCCCCCCAGCTGATCCCTGCCCCCTTGATGAAATGAACTGTTAGCAATTCAAGAAAACTTAAAATCATTTAAGACATTTTGGTTTGTACTTGTAATCATTAACAGACACTTTTCAACAGAACATATTTATGAGGCCAGCAAACATATGAAAAAAATGCTCATCATCACTGGTCATTAGATAAATTCAAATCAAAACCACATTGAGATGCCACCTCATGCCAGTTAGAATGGCAATTATTAAAAAATCTGGAGACAACAGATGCTGGAGAGGATGTGGAGAAATAGGAACACTTTTACATTGTTGGTGGGAGTGTAAATTAGCTCAACCATTGTGGAAGACAGTGTGACCTAGAAATAGAAATTCCATTTGATGAAGCAATGTCATTACTGGATATATACCCAAAGAATTGTAAATCATTCTATTATAAAGATACACGCACACGTATGTTCATTGTGGTATTGTTTACAATAGCAAAGACTTGGAACCAACCCAAATGCCCATTGACCATATACTGGACAAGAAAAATGTGGCATATATACACCATGGAATTCTATGCAGCCATAAAAAAGGCTGAGTTCATGTCCTTTGTAGGGACATGGACGAATCTGGAAACCATCATTCTCAGCAAGCTGACACAAGAAGAGAAAACCAGACACAGCATGTTCTCACTCATAGGTGGGTGTTGAACAATGAGAACACATGGGCACAGGAGGGGAGCATCATACACTGGGGTCTGTTGAGGGGTGGGGGGTTATTGGAGGGACAGCAGGGATTGGGGAGGTTGGGGAGGGATAACACTGGGAGAAATGCCTGATATAGGTGACAGGGGGATGGAGACAGCAAACCACCATGGCATGTGTGTACCTATGCAACAATCATGTAAGATCTGCACATGTACTCCAGAACTTAAAGTACAATTAAAGAAAAAAAGAACAATTTCAGGCTCTCTGTTCCTTTGGTTTGACAGCCAGCTGCATCTTCTCTTGCATCACCTGCTACTTCCCTCAGAAGTGGTGAAGGTGAAGGCTGAAGTCAATGGATTTGACTGTATTGGGCACCCAGTCACCAGGGCTGCTTTAAACTTTGGTAAAGTGGATATTGTTGCCATCAGTGATCCCTTCATTGATCTCAACTACACAATCTATATAATCCAGTATGATTCCACCCATGACAAATACTATGGCACAGTCAAGGCTGAGAACAGGAAGCCTGTCATCAATGGTAATCCCATCACCATCGTTTAGGAGCAAGATCCCACCAAAATCAAATGGGGTACTCAGTACTTAGATGGCACTGAGTACGCTGTGGAGTCCACTAGTGTCTTTGCCTCCTTGGAGAAGGCTGGGGCTCACTTGTGGGGAAGTCAAAAGGACCATCATCTCTGCCCGCTCTACTGACGATCCCATGTTTGTGGTGGGTGTGAACCATGAGAAGTATGACAACAGCTTCAAAATCATCAGCAATGCCTCCTGTACCACCAACTACTTAGCACCCCTGGTCACGGTCATCCATGAAAATATTGGCATTGTGGAGGGACTCATGACCACAGTTCACACAATCACTTCCACCCAAAAGACTGCAGGTGGCCCCTCCAGGAAACTGTGGCATGAGGGCTGCAGAGCTCTAAGGAACATCATCACTGCATGTACTGGCACTGCTAAGACCCTGGGCAATGTCATCCCTGAGAGGAATGGGAAGCTCACTGGCATGGCCTTTTGCGTCCCCACTGCCAACCCTGTTGGTCGTGGACCTGACCTGCCATTTGCAAAAAACTGCCAAATACAATGGTATCAAGAAGGTGATGAGTCAGGCATCAGATGGCCCACTCAAGGGTATCCTGGGCTACAATGCCCTTGGATGAACAATGACACCCATTCTTATACTTTTGGGCCTAGGGCTGACATTTCCCTCAACAACCACTTTGTCAAGGTTATTTCCTGGTATGACAATAAATTTGGCTACAGCAACAGGGTAATAGACCTCATGCTCCACATGGCCTCTAAAGAGTGAGACCCCCAGACCACTACCCCCAGCAAGAGCACAAGAAGAGAAAAAAGGCCCTCAGCTGCTGGGGAGTCCCTGCCACACTCAGTCCCCACCACTCTGAGAATCTTTCCTCCTCACAGTTTTCATGCAGACCCCTTGAAGAGGGAGGGGCGTTGGGAGCCTTATCTTGTTGTATACCATCAATAAAGTCCCTTGTGCTCAGCCAATAAAAAAAAAAACAAAACACCAAACAGACAAAAAGAACAATTTCAACTGCAAATAAAACAAAATAGAGGAAAAAAAATTCTTCATATTATTTAAATGTTGGGAGGTAGGTCCTTACCATTGTAAGTAAGGGATATATTTTGCATGTTGTCATTTTTTGTATGTAATAGTCACCATCATAATTCCAAAAGATTCAGACATATCGAGGCATCCTGGAAGGTGGTGATGGGATTTCCACTGATGATAAGCTTCCCATTCTCAGCTTTGACTGTGCCATAGAATTTGCCATGGGTGGAGTCACACTGGATTATGCAGACTGTGTAGTTGAGGTCAATGAAGGGGTTATTGATGGTGACAGTACCCACTTTACAAGAGTTTAAAACAACCCTGGTGACTGGGTGCCCAGTACAGTCAAATCTATTGACTCTGATGGTGTCAATTTTTTTTTTTAATCTCCAGAGGAAAAAGAGATGTTGTATTTATATAGTCTCATCTCAACCCTGTAAACAATTTCTTCTAATGTGTGTTTGGTCATAACTGTGCTACATGCTCATGGCAAACCAGGCACAGGCAAAGAGAATAGCATACTTACGGGGCTGAGGGCTTCTTCTGTGAAACACACAACAGAGTGAAAGGGAATGCAAATCTGAATGAATTTTGAAATTCTGTAAGGACATAGGATGGAAAAGTAGATGTTTAGTAGGCAATAAATAATGTACACTACAGAATCATAACTAACACCTCATTAAGTGACAGTATTGGCTTAGGAAGATGAAATGTTGCAATTTATACAATATGTTTTTTAAATGTTTATTTTTACCAGCCATGTTTTTTAGTGTTTTTTTTTGTTTTATTCAAATGACCATTTTTGTTATAGTCACATAAAAGTTTTATTCAAAAAAAGTTTTTTGTACTATGCTTTTAACATCAACTTTATTTAGAACTCAGTGCCTTAGGGTACATTTGTTTTTAAAGAGTAGAAGCCCCTTCAACTGGGTTTAGGTTAAAAAGGGACTTCTATATGATTTTTATATACATATAAATGATTTTTATTAGACAATATAATGTCAAAGATGTTGCATGTATTATTGCTAAGGGGAACAAGTTGAGGAATTAGTTCTGAAATTCATTTTATGATTAAATATATCACTCTAAAAAAACAAAATGCAAGATATCATCATAAAATAAAGAATGCCCTAAAATTATAATAATAAAATTATCAGAATATGGACAGGGCTAGAAAAAAAAAAGACTTAATAGAACAAAATAGAAAGCAGAACCAACCTACATATGTAGAAATTTAGTCATTTATATGGTGGTATTTCAACTTTGTGGAATATAAATCAGCCAATTTGAATAGAAAGTACTGGCTGAATTCCAGATGGAAATCCTGGACTGTCCACTTAATATTTCCATTCTAATATGCATCTTAACATTACATGTTCAAAACTGAGTTCACAATTTCTTTCAATCTCTCCTTCCCCATTTTGATATATAACAAAACTCTCTACTTGATTACTCCAAATAAAAATATTAGGGTCTTCCTTGATTCTTATCTTTTTCCCATTTCAAACATTAGGTAAACTAGTTACATTGAAAAAGATAACTGTTTTCACTTAAAAATGAAATATACCTACAAAATTCTATACAGAGCCCCTACTTAGGCATGGGGGACACATTTCAAGACCCCTAGTAGCTGCCTGAAACCAAGAATAATACCAAATTCAATATATTCTATGTATACTATGTTTCTTTATAGAATACATATCTATAAAGAAGTTTAATTTATAAATTAGGCACCGTAAGAAATTAACAACCATAACTAATTATAAGATAGAACAATTATAACAATATACAATAATGAAAGTTACATGAATGTAGTCTCTCTCAAAATATTTTATTCTACTGTCTTCACCATTCTTCTTCTATTAATCTGTCAATCTGATCACCAAAAGGACTACTGAGTGATTCATGGGCAGATAGAACAGGGTGGATATGCTGGGCAAAAGGATAACTCATTAAGTGACTAATGGGTGGGAGTGAGACAGAGTGAGATTTCTGATGAAAAGCGTGCAATTTAAAACATGAATTGTTGGCCAAGTGTGGTGACTCATGCCTGTAATCCCAGGACTTTGGGAGGCCAAGGCATGTGGCTCACTTGAGGTCAGGAGTTTGAGACCAGCCTAGCCAAAATGGGGAAGCCCCATCTCTACTAAAAATGCAAAAATTATCCAGGTGCAGGGTTGCATACCTATAATCCCAGCTACTCTGGAGGCTGAGGCAGGAGAATCTCTTGAATCCAGGAAGTGGAGGCTACAGTGAGCTCAGATTGTGCCACTGCACTCCAGTTTGAGCATTGATGCAAGACTCCATCTCAAAATAAATAAATAAAATAAAAATTCCAGAAGTAAACACGAATTGTTTAATTCTGGAATTTTTCATTTAATATTTGCTAAATGTGGTTGACCAGGGGCAATAGAAACCATGGATAATGGGGTCTCTTGTACACAAAAATTACTTGGATAGAGTTTTAAGCAGTACAAATGAAAAACAAAATAACACAATTCCATTTACTTGTAGTTTTATGTAGAAAATCTTAAAATAGTTGTGACTAGAATTAAATACAGTACATTGTTATTAGTAATTACTTCTGATGTGACAGATATAATACTTAGTTTATTACTTTCTCTTCCTAGACACATAAGAAGACATTTCTTAGCCTCTCTTGCAATTATACTGAGTCCTTGTACTTGGGCCCTATACAAGATGTGGGATGAAAGCAGTGAATTACATTTCCACTGCTCGGCCTCATAAAAATTCTAATATGCACTTTCACTAATGACCTTGTAGACACTATGTTCCAGATAGAGTAAGTTAAAAGATAGACAAGGGCTACATATCCTAAATCAAGTTTTGAGTGAGTGAGAAATAAATGTTGATTATGCTAAGACATTGATTAATGTATCTTAGAAGTAGGATAATGACAGTATTTATTTTCTAATGTATGTCTTATTAAATTCCGTGTTGTAACAAACCAACCCCCAAACCACAGTGACTTTGTTCCACCATGCAGTGTATTTTTTATTATGGTTAACAAAACAAAATACCTAACATGAGATCTACCCATTTAATAAAATTTTGAGGTTACAGTGTTGTTGGCTGTAAGCACAATGCTAGACAGCATATCTCTAGAAATATTTTATCTTGCATGACTGAAATTTTATACCCATTGAACAGCAAATCCCATTTCGCTCTCCTCCCAGTCCCTGGTAAACCACCTTTCTACTTTCTGCTTCTGTGTATTGAATACATCAGATACCTCATAGAAAATGTAGTATATGCATATAACAGTATATTGTTCAGTCACAAAAGGAAGGAAATCTGTCACATGCAACAACATGCATGAATCTTGAGGATGCTATGCTAAGTGAAATAAGCCAGTACATTTTTCAAATCTTTCTGTTGGATCTTTCATCCACATTTTATAGAGTGATACCTATATTTGTTTCTCTTTCCATGCAAGAAAATGTTAGCAAACTTATAATTTTATGTAATCTTATTGTTCTTTCCTCATTTTTAAATCCTTCTAATTTTTATTTTGGAGTACATATCATCTGTATACTATATTGACCTTTTTATTCCCATCATTAGCATTTCTATTTAAATATATTCTTATCCACTCCTAGACATTATGTCAAAGCTTCTCCTATCATTTCCTGTTTACATGAGGTCATTACTTAGATTTCCCAGAAAGTGCTCATGGAAACAATACACCTTTAATTGCTGCATGTTTAAAACTACTTGTCTGTGAACTTTATTCCTGTAATTCTGTTTGACTAGCTATTAATCTGTGTCTCACATTATATTTTCTTGAGTATGTTTGCTTCATTGTCTTCAGGTATCAATTGTCCATATGTCCAATGTTAATCTACTTTTTATTCTCTTATAATTGGCTGTATATTTTTACCTGAAAGCCTCTTCTTTTATCTTGCTTTTTCTTGTATAATTTTTGAGTAATTTGACTAGAATATGTATCAGTGACTTCTATCTAGATTAGTTTTTCTAATTCACCATTGTGTAATTTCAATATTTATGTTTGCGTTCTTTTACTTTAAGGAAGTTTTCTAGAACTGTATATTTCAGAGTTTGTTCTGCTTTATTTGATTTTCTTCATTTAAATTCCAATTAAACATACATTTTTATATCTTGCTTATATTCTATGAAAATTTTGGATCTTTTTATTTTGTTAAACTTTGATTTGATTGTTTTGATTTTCCCTCTTTATATTCTCTCTTTAGCCTTGATTTTTCTTATTATTCATTTCATGAGGAAATTAATTCATTGTTTATAAAGTGGTTGTCAGTTCTAAAACAAGTATTTCCATTAATTTCAAAACATTATCTAAGCTCTAACAAATTCAGTTTCCAAACCCTCCTTTTTTTTGGTTTCCTCATATCTAATGTTTACTGTCTTTCATTCATGTTGTTATGTGTATATGTAGTATTTCATTCAGAATGGAGTACTTCAGTTGTGTATGTGAGTGTTTTTAGTGACTTGTTAGGTTATTACAATATAACCATCATAGCTCTCTTTCCTTCTCTCTTATTTTCAACAGAGAAGATAAAGTCAATCTGAACCTACACTGGCGACTACATGGCTAAAGCCATTCATATTCTAAACTTTGTAGGAATATCTTTTACTCAGGATTTTTAAGTAATTTTGGGGTGGTCTGTATTCTACTGTTTTGTTCTTATTGTTTGCCTGTTTTCAATATATGTTTTCATGTGAGCATTTGAAGAGTTTAAATAATACATCCTCATAATAATTTTGTTCCACTTAGAAGTCTCTTTCCCTAAGTATAAAAATTAAATTTCAAAATTGGTGTTAACTAGGTTCAGTTTCTTACTTGAATATCTTAAGTTAATTTAAGAATGTTTAATTTACACAATATCAGGAAGACTGTGTTCTGCTATTTATGTATTTAGTTTCTTTAAATTACTATGAATTATCACTATAAGATAATTATGGCCAATGATCTTATAATTAATGATTTCTGAAATGATTTTTTTGTACATACATTTATGAAGGAGAAATTCTATATTCCTTACCATAGGCATTGATATTAAAAAAATCATTTATACCCATAACAAAAATTTAATTTTTGTAAGAAACATGCTCAGCCAATGTATACAAGTTGAACTGTACCCTTTAATGCTAACACATATTGGAACCTCATAATTTCAAATAATTGAACAGCAAATCATAAACAGACACAGGTAATATGCAGAGAGTGGGTCATGGCCATTTTTATAAAAACTGTTGTCAGATCATTACCCAGTCTTAAAAGGCATTTACTTTACAACATTATATCAAAGATAACAATTAAACTTGGGGGAGGACTCAAGATGGCGCTGTGAGAACAACCCAGGATTGGAGCTCTCGTTGAATCCACAAAGAGGTGAGTCCGAGCTGCATTTCCAGACTGATCTTTGTTGCCCACAGAATGGGGAAACTCCCAAGTATAAAAAAGACACGGGAAGCCAGGCAGTAAGTCTGCCTGGTGAAGCCGGCAGCCGGGGTGGCGGCGGCCGGCCCTACCCAGCAATCCCCACAGGGCGTGCTTGTCCGGGTGCCCTATTGAACCAGCAACCTGAGACTTGAGAGGGCTGGACTTGAGACTGAACGAGACTTGGACAGTAGGCCAGCCCAGGGGATTGCAGGGACAGAGCGTTCGGGATACCCAGTGGGACGAACAAAACTGCGATTTCAAACTATCCCGAGCAGACGGTCCGAGACGCTCTGTGGGGGAGGGGCGTCCACCACTACCGAGGCAACCCGCCCCAACTGAGATACACACCCACTGCTGACGCAGCCAGCCGTTGCCGAGGCAACCCGTCCCTACTGAGATACACACCCACTGCGGACGCAGCCTCCCGTTGCCGAGGCAACCCGTCCCTACTGAGATACACGCCCACTGCTGACACAGCCTGCCGTTGCCGAGGCAACACGCTACAACGAAGAGACTCTGCCGCAGGGCGTGGCGGAGACCATAGCAGAGCCTGCAGGAACAAGGCAAATCACACAACAGCAGGGCAGAGCCTCGGCAGGCAAACAGTGGCTAGTCTGCCTCCTAGCTGGGCAGGACAACTCAAAGGACATCGAAAAATAAAGCCCGAACCCCCCAACACAGAGCATTTGAGAAAAAAAGGGTTTTTTTTAATGAGCTCTGTTGCAGCAGAATCAAACATAGCAGCCTAACAGCCCTGAATGAACAACAGAGCTCACAGCTCAGAAATTGAGCTCCTAAAAATAACAGACGGTCTCCTCAAGCAGCTCCCTGACCCCTCTATATCCAAAAGATTGACATTTGGCAGGCATCATCCTGGGACAAAGATAGCAGAAAAAGAAACGGTAGCATCCCTCACTGTGCCACAGCTGCTAGAGGTGCACCCCAAACAAGCAGGGCCTGGAGTGGACCTCAGCAGTCGTACAGCGAAGGGGCTAGGATGGTAGAAGGAAAACCAAGTAACAGAAATACTTCATCATCAACAATCTGGGTGTCCACTCAGAGACCCAATCGAAAAGTCAGCAACTACGCAGACGACAAGCGGATAAACCCACAAAGATGGGAAGAAACCAGCAAAAAAAGGAGGAAAACACCCAAAACCAGAATACCTCGCCTCCTAGAAAGGACCAAAACTCCTCACCAGCAAGGGAGCAAAGCTGGACGGAGAATGACTATGACGAAATGACGGAATTAGACTTCAGAAGGTGGATAATGAGAAACTTTTGTGAGCTAAAAGAACATGTATTAAATCAATGCAAAGAAACTAAGGAACTTAGAAAAAGATATGAGGAAATGATAACAAGAATGGATAACTTAGAGAGGAATATGAATGAATTAAAGGAGCTGAAAAACACAATACGAGAACTTCGCGAAGCATGCACAAGTTTCAATAGCCGAATTGACCAAGCAGAAGAAAGAATATCTGAAGTCGAAGACCAACTCAATGAAATTAAACGAGAAACCAAGATTAGAGAAAAAAGTGCAAAAAGGAATGAACAAAGTCTCCAAGAAATGTGGGACTATGTGAAAAGACCTAACCTACGTTTGATAGGTGTACCAGAAGGGGACGAAGAGAATGAATCCAAGCTGGAAAATACTCTTCAGGACATCATCCAGGAAAACTTCCCCCACCTAGCAAGACAGGCCAACACTCAAATGCAGGAAATACAGAGAACACCACAAGAAGAGCAACCCCAAGGCACATAATCGTCAGATTCAACAAGGTTGAAATAAAGGAGAAAATACTAAGGGCAGCCAGAGAGAAAGGTCGGGTCACCCACAAAGGGAAGCCCATCAGACTCACAGCAGATCTCTCGGCAGAAACACTACAAGCCAGAAGAGAGTGGGGGCCAATATTCAACATTCTTAAAGAAAAGAACTTTCAACCCAGAATTTCATATCCAGCCAAACTGAGTTTCAGAAGTGAAGGAAAAATAAAATCCTTTGCGAACAAGCAAGTACTCAGAGATTTTGTCACCACCAGGCCTGCTTTACAAGAGCTCCTAAAAGAGGCACTACACATAGAAAGGAACAACCAGTACCAGCCATTCCAAAATCATACTAAATGCTAAAGAGCATCAACATAATGAAGAATCTACAACAACTAACAGGCAAAACAGCCACTTAGCATCAAAATGGCAGTATCAAATTCACACATAACAATATTAACCCTAAATGTAAATGGACTAAATGCACCAATCAAAAGACACAGACTGACAAATTGGATAAAAATCCAAAACCCATCAGTGTGCTGTATCCAGGAAACCCATCGCACATGCAAGGATACACAAAGGCTCAAAATAAAGGGATGGAGGAAGATTTACCAAGCAATTGGAGAGCAAAAAAAAGCAGGAGTTGCAATTCTCATCTTTGATAAAATAGACTTTAAAGCAACAAAGATCAAAAGAGACAAAGAAGGCCATTACATAATGGTAAAAGGATCAATAAAACAAGAAGAGGGCCGGGCGCGGTGGCTCAAGCCTGTAATCCCAGCACTTTGGGAGGCCGAGGCGGGTGGATCACGAGGTCAACAGATCGAGACCATCCTGGTCAACATGGTGAAACCCCGTCTCTACTAAAAATTACAAAAAATTAGTTGGGCACGGTGGCACGTGCCTGTAATCCCAGCTACTCAGGAGGCTGAGGCAGGAGAATTGCCTGAACCCAGGAGGCGGAGGTTGCGGTGAGCCGAGACTGCGCCATTGCACTCCAGCCTGGGTAACAAAAGCGAAACTCCGTCTCAAAAAAAAAAAAAAAAAAAAAAAAAAAAACAAGAAGAGCTAACGATCCTAAACATATATGGACCCAATGCAGGAGCACCCAGACATATAAGGCAAGTTCTTAATGACTTACAAAGAGACTTAGACTCCCACACAATAATAGTGGGAGACTTTAACACTCCACTGTCAATATTAGACAGATCAACCAGACAGAAAATCAACAAGGATACCCAGGGCTTGAACTCAGACCCGGAGCAAGCAAACCTGATAGACATTTACAGAACTCTCCACCCCAAATCCATAGAATATACATTCTTCTCAGCACCACATCACACCTACTCAAAAATTGACCACATAATTGGAAGTAAAGCACTGCTCAACAAATGCAAAACAACTGAAATCATAACAAACAGCCTCTCAGACCATAGTGCAATCAAGTTAGAACTCAGAATACAGAAACCAACCCAGAACCGCACAGCTTCATGGAAACTGAACAACTGGCACTTGAATGTTGACTGGGTAAACAACGAAATGAAGTCAGAAATAAAGAAGTTCTTCAAAACCAATGAGAACGAAGACACAACATGCCAGAACCTCTGGGACACATTTAAAGCAGTCTCTAGAGGAAAGTATATAGCAATAAGTGCCCATATGAGGAGAATGGAGAGATCCAAAATTGACACCCTATCGTCAATATTGAAAGAGCTAGAGGAGCAAGATCAAAAAAACTCAAAACCCAGCAGAAGACAAGAAATAACTAAGATCAGAGCTGAACTGAAGGAGATTGAGACACGAAAAACCCTTCAAAAAATCAATAAATCCAAGAGCTGGTTTTTTGAAAAGATCAACAAAATAGACAGACCACTAGCCAGATTGATTAAAAATAAAAGAGAGAACAACCAAATAGATGCAATAAAAAATGATAAAGAAGAAATCACCACAGATTCCACAGAAATTCAAACCATCATCAGAGAGTATTACAAACAACTCTATGCACATAAACTAGTAAACCTGGAAGAAATGGATAAATTCCTGGACTCCTGCATCCTCCCAAGCCTAAACCAGGAGGAAGCTGAAACTATGACTAGACCAATAACAAGGTCAGAAGTCGAGGCAGCAATTAAGAGCCTACCACACAGAAAAAGCCCAGGTCCAGACGGGTTCACAGTCGAATTCTACCAGACACACAAAGAGGAGCTGGTACCATTCCTTCTAAAACTATTTCAAATAATCCTAAAAGAGGGAATACTTCCCAAATCATTTTACGAGACCAACATCATTCTGATACCAAAACCCGGCAGAGACCCAACAAGAAAAGAAAACTTCAGGCCTATATCCATGATGAACATAGATGCAAAAATCTTCAATAAAATATTGGCAAGCCGAATGCAACAGCAAATCAAAAAACTTATTCACCATGATCAAGTAGGATTCATCCCAGGGATGCACGCTGGTTCAACATACGCAAGTCTATCAACGTAATTCACCATATAAACAGAACCAAAAACAAAAACCACATGATTATCTCAATTGACGCAGAGAAGGCATTTGACAAAATTCAACAGCCCTTTATGCTAAAAACCCTCAATAAACTCGGTATCGATGGAACGTATCTCAAAGTAATAAAAGCTATTTATGACAAACCAACAGCCAATATCATACTGAATGGGCAAAAACTGGAAGCATTCCCTTTGAAATCTGGCACTAGACAAGGATGCCCTCTTTCACCACTCCTATTCAATATAGTTCTGGAAGTTCTAGCCAGAGCAATCAGGCAAGAAAAAGAAATAAAGCGTATTCAAATAGGAAAGGAGGAAGCCAAATTGTCTCTATTTGCAGACGACATGATAATATACCTAGAAGACCCCATCACCTCAGCCCAAAAACTCCTGAAACTGATAAGCAACTTCAGCAAAGTCTCAGGATATAAAATCAAGGTGCAAATATCACAAGCATTCCTCTACACCAATAACAGATTTGAGGAAAGCCAAATCAAGAGCGAACTGCCATTCGCAATTGCTACAAAAAGAATAAAATACCTTGGAATACAACTCACAAGGAACGTAAGGTACCTCTTCAAGGAGAACTACAAACCACTGCTCAACGAAATCAGAGAGGACACAAACAGATGGAGAAACATTCCATGTTCATGGTTAGGAAGAATTAACATCGTGAAAATGGCTATACTGCCCAAAGTAATTTACAGAATCAACGCTATCCCCATCAAGCTACCATTGACTTTCTTCACAGAACTGGAAAAAACCACCATGAACTTCATATGGAACCAAAAGAGAGCCCGCATAGCCAAGTCAATTCTAAGCAAAAAGAACACAGCAGGGGGCATCACACTACCGGACTTCAAACTATACTACAAGGCTACCGTAATCAAAACAGCATGGTACTGGTACCAAAACAGAGATATAGAACAATGGAACAAAACAGAGGCACCGGAGGCAACACAACATATCTACAACTATACAATCTTTGATAAACCTGACAAAAACAAGCAAGGGGGAAAGGATTCCCTGTTTAACAAATAGTGTTGGGAAAACTGGCTAGCCATGTGCAGAAAGCAGAAACTAGACCCCTTCCTGACACCTTACACTAAAATTAACTCCAGATGGATTAAAGACTTAAACATAAGACTTGGCATGATAAAAACCCTAGAAGGAAATCTAGGCAAAACTATCCAGGACAGAGGAGTAGGCAAGGACTTCATGAACAAAACACCAAAAGCATTGGCAACAAAAGCCAAAATAGACAAATGGGACATAATGAAACTCCACAGCTTCTGCACGGCAAAAGAAACAGTCACTAGAGTGGATCGGCAACCAACAGAATGGGAAAAAATTTTTGCAGTTTATCCATCTGACAAAGGGCTGATATCCAGAATTTACAAAGAACTCAAACAGATTTACAGGAAAAAAACAAACAAGCCCATTCAAAAGTGGGCAAAGGATATGAACAGACACTTTACGAAAGAAGACATATATGAGGCCAACAATCATATGAAAAAATGCTCATCGTCACTGGTCATCAGAGAGATGCAAATCAAAACCACATTGAGATACCATCTCACGCCAGTTAGAATGGCGATCATTAAAAAATCTGGAGACAACAGATGCTGGAGAGGATGTGGAGAAAAAGGAACACTTTTACACTGTTGGTGGGAGTGTAAATTAGTTCAACCATTGTGGAAGACAGTGTGGCAATTCCTCAAGGCCTTAGAAATAGAAATTCCATTTGACCCAGCAATCCCATTACTGGGTATATATCCAAAAGACTATAAATCGTTCTACTATAAGGACACATGTACACGAATGTTCATTGCAGCACTGTTTACAATAGCAAAGACCTGGAATCAACCCAAATGCCCATTGATGATAGAATGGATTGGAAAAATGTGACACATATACACCATGGAATATTATGCAGCAATCAGAAATGATGAGTTTCTGTCGTTTGTAGGGACATGGATGAATCTGGAGAACGTCATCCTCAGCAAACTGACACAAGAACAGAAAATGAAACACCGCATATTCTCACTCATAGGCGGGTGATGAAAAATGAGAACACATGGACACAGAAAGGGGAGTACTAAACACTGGGGTCTATTGGGGGGAAAAGGGGAGAGCCAGTGGGAGGGGCGGTGGGGAGGGATAACCTGGGGAGAAATGCCAAATGTGGGTGACGGGGAGAAGGAAAGAAAAGCACACTGCCATGTGTGTTCCTACGCAACTGTCTTGCATGCTCTGCTCATTTACCCCAAAACCTAAAATCCAATAAAATTAAAAAAAAAACAATTAAACTTTTTTATTTATATTTGAAAGTATATTATTACACTGCTAAATTATTTATTTAAATGATTTATATTTAAAGACTAGATTTATATTCATTTTGACATTGACTTTTTGGGGATATTTTTCTTTCTTTTTATGATCTGCTTTTAAAGTGATAATCTTTTTCTTCCAGATTATTTTATCTAGTCTACTCTGTAAACTGTATAACATTAATAATACTGTGCTCACTGTTCCTCAACATGTATTTTCTTTTTATACAGTTTGTATCTTTTTCCTCTGACTTTTTTTGTATTCTTGACCATATATTAGTTTATTATAAATGCCTCCTAGACCTTTTATCTAAATTTACACCTGATTCTCCAGCACCTATCAGATATCTCTAATAGTTCATCTAATCAGGTATACCCCTCAGCTACCATTCTGCAAATTGAACTTAGTACGTTATTTAACAGGCTGCCCGCGTTCTTTTGAACTCATGTTTAATAGTTCAAGTTATTTAAGACAGAAGCCTGCTATTCATTTTTATCACACTCATATGTATTTATTTTTATAATTACAGTAATTTAAATGCCCACATATGGAAATCTTTGAAAGTCATCCTCACTCATTTTCTACATTTTACAATAAAACATAACTGAGTCCCTCAGTATTGCTTGCTTGGATTATCACAATGGTGCTCTTACCTGATCTTCTGCCTGTCTCCAATATTACTCTTCTCTAACCAATTCTTCACATTGCAGACAGTGCACACTTTTAAAACTTCAATTAGATTATTTTACTTCTCAACTTAAAACTGTTTTGTTGTCTCTCACTGCTCTCATGATAATATCCAGAATTCTGCATATGACTGACCTGACCCTTTAGAATGAATGTTGGAGCTACTTCCAGCCTCATCTCTGTCAATTTCGCCTTCCCATGCCCTATCCACAATAAAATCAAAATGAAAAACATTCATTTTCAGAAAGAATATCACGTGTTTCTTTGCCTCTAGGTCAATGTTTTTCTGCTGAATCTTCTTCATATACCCCAAATGTGAATAATTTCTAGGTGTCTTTATGTGTTTGCTTTGACAACATCTTCCATGAGAATACTTCTTTAACCACAAGTTTGTGTCATCTGCCCTCTGTATTTATAGTATGCTAATACTCAGTGCACAACTTTCTGATTTTTTTCTTATATCCCTCAACTGTTTATAAACTTATTTATGTGCCTGAACTTTTTTATATCCCCAACGACAAGCACAATGCCTAGACCATAATAGACAAGGGATGATATTTTTAATAAATTAACAACACCCTTGGAGATAATAATTTCACAGTAACAATAGAACTAACTTCCTCACATTTATCATCATTTAATAGGTGAGAGAAATATGATTATCAAAAATAGCACATAATTAGGAATCTCAAATATTAGAAATGATAAGAGCAAAATGCTAAACCAATAACAGCGATCATATCTCTGAAGAAAGTTGGATAAAAGAATATGAAAGTAAAAGAGATTTTAAATTTTTACTGTATTTAAATGTTATTAGAAAATAAATTATGTCATATTTAAAATACAAAAGTAGAATTAACTGTAAATGTGATACGCTTAGTGACCTGACTAGATATAAAAACTACTCAATGCTAGGTCCCTACTGAATATGCTCATTTTCCAGTTGGAAGGCCAAAGAAAACATTAAAAAGCTTATATCTCAGAGTTCTTACAAAAACTCACATGGTCTCCATGTTCAGGCATGCGATATTGCTGAAGCTGTATCTGGAGACAGATGTTGAACTGAATTTTTACTCTGCTGTAGCTTCCTTTGTCTTGGTAGTCTGGTGTCCTTTGGTTGATTTGAGCATTCACTTACTCAGAAAAGGCTTTTCCTGGCACAGAAATAACATTTCAATTTAAAGGAGGAAATGGACTAGATATTCTCAGTTTCATACCTTTTAACAAGTCATGTTTCTTCAAGTACTTTCTGTGTCCTGGTCTCCTTTTCTTTTTCATTTAAATTCCAGGGATATTAGTAAAAGAAAAACAATGACAAGATAAAAATAAAAGTAAGGTGGAAAAAAAAGACTGAATGAACAAGAAAGAATAGAAAAGGAGTTATAAAATGTTTTAAAGAAAGAAAAAAGGACAAGCCAAGTAAAAGAAGAAAAATTAACAAACAGGCAAAACACACACACTACCAGACTACTACCACAACTACTGTCTCCCCAAATTCCCAATTTAGCCTATATTAGTGACAGCCATAATAAATCAGATCTTGATATACAGCATTGAAATAGTTTTATTTTTATTTTTATGTGTACATGGAACACATATTGAGGTAGACCATATCTCACACTCTGAGCCATGAAACATTTCAATAAATTCATAGTAAATCATATCATACACAGTGTGTTCTGTGGCCTGTGACCACAGTGGAAAAATATTAGGAATCAGTAACAGAAAAACAGATTTCCAAAGGCTAAACACATAGTTCTACATTATCTATTGGTCAAAGAGAAAGTCTTAAGTGAAATTCAAAAATATAATCAAATTGAATATATCAAAATTGGTGGGACATATGTAAATAATTTCTAAAAGAGAATACTGTAAAAAAAAAAGTTTTATTAAGAAAGGGAAAGTCTCAAATCAGTAACGTAAGAGCAGAAATCATGGACATTGAAAGCAGAAAATCAAGTAAAGTAAATGCTAAAGGCCGGCTGTTTGGAAAAAAGAAAACCAATACAGTTTACACACTTCTAGCAAAACTAACAAACTAAAAGAGAGAAAGCAGAATTTATTCATATCAGGAAAGAAAAAGGAGATGTCATTATACACCCTGTAAATATGAAAAGGACAACTCTACACACACAAATTTGATAATGTAGATAATATGGACAAATTCTTCAGAAAATGCTAATTACTAAATTTATCAAATATACAATAGATAATTTTGGTAGTCTTAAAACTCTAGGCCTGGCGTAATGACTCATGACTGTAATCTCAGCACTTTAGGAGGCCAAGTTTGGTGGATCATCTGAGCTCAGGAGTTTGAGACCAGCGTGGGTAACCTGGTGAAACCTAGTCTCTACTAAAATACAAAAATTAGCCAGGCATGGTGGCCTGTGCAGTAATCCCAGATACTCTAGCGGCTGAGGCAGGAAAATAGCTTGAGCCAGGGAGGCAGAAGTTGCAGTGAGCTGAGATCGTGCCACTGCACTCTAGTCAGGGTGACAAAACTAGACTTCCTTTCAAAAGAAAAAAAAATGCTAAAAGAAATTGAATTTCTAGTTAAAAATCAGTTGATAAGAAATCTTCAGGCCCTGATCGTTTCACTGGCGAATTATACTAAACATTTAAAAAAGAATTAACATCAATTCTACAAAATTTCTTCTATAAAATATGAGAAGGAAGCATTTCTCAATTTATTTGGTGAAATGAGTAGTACACCAATATAAAAATCAACAAACACAAAATAAAAACAAAGAAAAAAAATTATAGACTAATTACCAATATAGACAAAAAATTCTTAACAAAATATTTTCTATTTATATTTTTATATGTTTACATATAAACATAATTTCATATTTATTGCATTTAAATATAATTATATATTTAATTATATTTCTATTTTATAATTTATAATTATATAATTTTAATTTATAATTTATAATTAAATATCCATAATTTTATATAATTATATTTATAATTTAAATATCATTATCAATATCAATATAAATGATAATATACTTATAAATTATAAATTTAAATATAATATAGTTTATATTTTATGTTATATATACTTATATATATTATAAGATTTATTCAATATTCCAAAATTAATCAATATAACCCACAATATTAATTGGCTTAGGAAGGCAAATAATATAATCATATCAATTGAGAACAAAACTGTCAAAAATCTATACCACTTTAGATAAAGACTGTCATAAACATAAATAGAATAACTTTCTCAGCTTAGTAAAATCACGTACAAAGACCTACAGCCAATATTATACTTAATGGTGAAAGACACAGTGCTTTGCCCTTAACATTTGGAATTAGGTAAGGATGTCTGCAACTTGCGTGGCATCCTTGTGGTGATGGAATTTTTCTGAAACTTAACTGTAGCAATATCATTATCCCACTGATATTGTTGGAGAACATTCAGCAAATGATACACATGATCTGAATGCATTATTTTTACATATATATGTGACTCTACAGTTTTCTCAAAACAAAAAGCTTAATTAAAAATTGACATGAATCAAATTACTAACTTTGGATCTATCTAAAGTTTTCAATTATAATTCCAGTAACTAAGACTCAAGGAAATCAAGACCAAAATGTCAATAAATCTAAAATGGAAACAAACTTACATATTATTTAAGTATGATAAGGAAGAAGAAAAAACAAATTGCTCTCTAAGCCAAAGTTCAGATGACTATGTATTTTGTTGAATCTCTTTGTTGAAATGTATTTGTATAATTACACAATAAATAGATTTTTAAAATACCCAACTAATCAACTTTCTCTAAGCTGTACTCCAGCTCAAAGACAAACACGTTATAACTTCCCACTATTTTGTCACTGAACCCTTTATTATGAATTACAAGTTACTCATGAACCTGTGAATGCCCAAAGTGTCAAAAAGCCTATATTCTACAATAATTTAATAAAATATATTCTCTTCTCATCATTTAAAGTATTAAGCCAGAGGTATTTGTCCTTTCCTGATTCAAAGCTTATTTTTCTGGGATGAAACATAAAAAGCCTAAAAGTAACTGTTCTCCTTCTCTTTGAAAAACAAAATAAAGAAATGTACCCACTGCTAAGATGCTTTTAGGTGTCTTAGAAGAGAAAGAGAAATGGCAAGATGTCTCTGAAAGCCCGAAAATCAATAAGGTTAAATTTCTCCTAGAATGGAGGGCAGGAAATCTTTTGCATTCTAAGAGAAAGGGCACACTCTCTGTCCCATCCAGGACCCTGACTAGATGGCAAGACCCTGGGATTTGGCTTAAGAAGACAAGCTGTTAAAGCTTGTCTTCCCTCTGATATGCAAATCCTAGAAATATTTTATAATAATGAAGAATAGCATTAGTCAAGAAAAAAACAAATCCAGAAAAATTTATAATTTTAGAGATATTTTATGTTTAGTACTCAACAGTGGTGCTTGATTTTCGTTTTGAAATCTGATGGTTTTGCTCTAGTAACCATACATATACACATACATGTATATGTATACATGTAGTTATAGTTGTGCATAATTATATTAATATATGCAAAACTACATATATAATTACAGTAAGTACAGAACTGCAATATTCTTGACAAACTAACAGATTTAGCTTATGAAAGAAACACAAAGCTATTCAGTCCTTTTTAGCATTAAAAAAATCACATTTGTTTTTCTTTTCAAATAAGAGTAGCAAAAGAACTAAAGAAAAGGAACAGTTAATTTAGGTTTAAATTTATCTCCATTGACAAACTCTTCACACAGAAATCAACCATACTAATATAATGGTGAAACACTGTTTTTGTAAAACTTATAAGTAATGCCAGGATGTAATATCAGGATTCTGCTTGTGTATTTTTTCCTCTGTAGATCTGTTCTTTAATTGGTATCTTGATGACAGAGTTCAGAGGAGAAGGCCAATACTGGAACACAAACTTACTCAAATTGGGTTTTCTTCCAGACTTATATTTTGAAGAAAAATGGTAAAGATATTCCATAGAATATTTACTTTTTACATTTTCAAGGCACTCTCTGTAGACTTACTGAAACAAATCCTAAAATTTAGGCAACATATGACATCTACAATTAATATAACTAATGAGCAGATTTCAACAATTTTTCACATTCAGTGGTTAATGTATTAAAATGTGTTTTATCTGAAATGACATGTTTCAAACCTGTATATTCCTGTGACAAATGTAGAAAATCTGGTCTTAATGGTTGGCTTTTTGTGGAATATTACTTCAAAACAGAAATGTGAACAAATTATAAATATATAGCTTAAAACTTCTGAAAAACTATTATGTATATTTAGATTAAGATACCAATGATATTCTATAACCACACTGCTGCTTTCATGATTCCCTGTCATATCTAGTGGCCTCCACTTAAGATAACCTCTATTATAATTTATTTTACTATTGAATAATTTTATCATTTTGAAATTTACACAAATGAGATAATGTTACTGAATTATTTCACTCAACAATATGTTTGTAAGGTTTCTTCATATTTTGTGTCCAATGGTGCATGATCAGTCCCCGTTTCTCAAAAGTGTGTCTGTGGTGGAAAATAAGACCGTTTCTGTATGTTCTTGATGAAGATTTAAGTGGTTTTCCATTTTAGGGTATTACAAATAAGGCTGTTACAATTATTCCAGTTCCTTTTTTGTTGCTGCTGTTGTTGAACACATGTGTGCCCATCTGTTAAGTATATGCTGGTGATGGAAGAAATGTCTGATTTATAGAAAGTATGTAGATTTAGCTATAGTAGATATGACTCAACAATTTTCAGAAGTAGCCATACAAATTAACATTCTCATTATTAGTGTATGAGAGTTCTACTTGCTCCATATTGTCACCAACATTCTGTATTTTCCTTTTCATTCATTTTAGGCATTCTTAGAGGTATTAAAAAATACTCATGTTTTTTTTCCTTTCACTTTAAGTTCTGGGATACATATACAGATCTTGCAAAATTGTTACCTAGGTATACACATACCATGGTGGTTTGCTGCCTCCATTTCCCAGTCCGCTACATTACATATTTCTCCTAATGTATCCCTCCCCAATCTTCCACCCACTGCTATCCCTCCCCTACCCCCACCCCTAATAGACCCCATTGTGTGATGTTCACCTTCCTGTGTCCATGTGTTCTCATTGTTCAACACCCACTTATGAGTGAGAAAATGCGGTGTTTGGTTTTCTGTTCTTGTTTCAGTTTGCTGAGAATGATGGTTTTTAGATTCATCCATGTCTCTGCAAAGGTTTCCAGATTCATCCATGTCTCTGCAAACTCATCCTTTCTTAGGGCTGCATAGTATTCCATTGTGTATATGTGCCACATTTTCTTTATCCAGTCTATTTTTGATGAGCATTTAGGTTGGTTCCATGTTTTTGCTATTGTAAACAGTGCCACAATGAACATATGTGTGCATGTGTCTTTATAATAGAACAATTTATAATCCTTTGGGTATATACTCAGTAATGGGATTGCTGGGTCAAATGGTATTTCTATTTTTAGATCCTTGAGAAATCCTGACACTGTCTTCCACAGTGGTTGAACTAATTTACATTCCCACCAACAGTGTAAAAGTATTCCTATTTCTCCACATCCTCTCCAGCATCTGTTGTCTCCAGATTTTGTAATGATAGTCATTCTAACTGGCATGAGGTGATATCTCAATATGGTTTTGATTTGCATTTCTCTAATAACCAGTGATGATGAGCTTTTTTTCATATATTTCTTGGCCACATAAATGTTTTCTTTTGAAAAGTGTCTGTTCACATTGTTACCACTTTTTGGTGGTGTTGTTTGTTTTTCTCTTCTTTATTTGTTTTAATTCTTTGTAAATTATGGATATTAGCCCTTTGTCAGATGGGTAGATTGCAAAATTTTTTTCCCATTTTGTTGGTTGCTGTTTCACTCTAATGATTTTTTCCCTTTGTTTTGCAGAAGCTCTTTAGTTTAATTAGACCACATTTCTACGTTGGCTTTTTTGCCATTGCTTTTGGTGTTTTAGTCATGAAGTCCTTACCTATCCCTATGTCCTTAATGGTATTGCCTAGGTTTTCTTCTAGGAGTTTTATGGTGTTAGGTCTTATGTTTAAATCTTTAATTCATCAGGAGTTAATTTTTATATAACATGTAAGGAATGAGTCCAATTTCTGCTTTCTGTACATGGCTAGCCAGTTTCCCCAACAATACCATTTATTAAACAGGGAATTCTTTCCCCATTTCTTGTTTTTGTGAGGTTTGTCAAAGATCAGATGGTTGTAGATGTGTGGCATTACTTCCGAGGCCTCTGTTCTGTTACATTGTTCTATATCTCTGTTTTGGTACCAGTACCATGCTATTTTGATTACTGTAGCCTTGTAGTATAGTTTGAAGTCATGTAGTGTGATGCCTCCAGCTTTTTTCTTTTCGCTTAAGATTGTCTTGCCTATGTGGGCTTAGCAATACAAACTATCATCAGAGATTACTACAAACAACTCTATGTACATAAACTAGTAAATCTAGAAGAAATGGTAAAATTCCTTGACACTTACATCCTCCCAAGACTAAACCAGGAAGAAGTTGAATCCTTGAATAGATCAATAACAAGATCTGAAGTAGGTGCAGCAATTAATAGCCTACCAACCAAAAAAAGTACAGGTTCAGATGGGTTTACAGACGAATTCTATCAGAAGTACAAAGTGGAGCTGGTACCATTCCTTTTGAAATTATTCCAAACAATATAAAAAGAGAGAATCCTCTGTAACTTATTTTGTGAGACCAACATCATCCTGATACCAAAACCTGGCAGAGATACAAATAAAAAAGAAAATTTCAGGTCAATATCCATGATAAACATTGATGCAAAAATGTTCAATAAAATACTGGCAAACCAAATCCAACAGCACATCAAAAAGCTTATCTGTCATGATCATGTCATCTTTATCCCAGAAATGCTAGGATGGTTCAACATATGCAAATCTATAAACATAATCCACCACATAAATGGAACCAAAGGCAAAAACCACATAATTATCTCAATACATGCAGAGGTCTTTGACAAAATTCAACAGTCCTTTATGCTAAAAATTCTCAATAAACTAGGTATCAATGGAATGTATCTCAAAATAATAAAAGCTATTTATTACAAACCCACAGCCAATATCCTACTGAATGGGCAAAATTGGAAGCATTCCATCTGAAAACTGACACTAGACAAGGGTGCCCCCTCTCACCATTCATATTCAACATAGTTTTGGAAGTTCTAGCCAGAGCGATCAGACAAGAAAAACAAATAAAGGGTATTCAGTTGGAAAAAGAGAAAGTAAAATTGTCTCTATTTGTAGATGGTAAGATTGTATATTTATAAGACCCCATTGTCTCAGCCCAAAATCTCCTTAAGCTGATAAGCAACTTCAGCAAAGTCTCAGGATACAAAATCGATGTGCAAAAATCACAAGCATTCCTATACACCAATAACAGACAAGCAGAGAGCCAAATCATGAGCAAATTCCCATTCACAATTGCTAAAAAGAGAATAAAATACATAGGAATACAATTAACAAGGAACGTGAAGGTCCTTTTCAAGGAGAACTACAAACCACTGCTCAACGAAATAAGAGAGGACACAAACAGATGGAGAAACATTCCATGCTCATAGTTAGGAAGAATCAATATCATGAAAATGGCCATACTGCCCAAAGTAATTTATACATTCAATGTATCCCTATCAAGCTACCATTGACCTTCTTCACAGAGCTAGAAATACTCATTTTTCCTTTCCTTAATTCTCATTTAAAAGAATATAATCAAAACCCATATTAAGTCTATCATTTAATAATAGATTTGAAACTTGTATTTGTGTATATATCTCCATATGTTCATTAAAAAGTGAAAAAAGTCAGAAAATTATATTTAGTCTTCTAAAATTACTCTGAAGACTATTTTAAAAATATTTTCTTTTTTCCCCATCATTCTCTGTTACATCACAAGAACAAAGATATTGAGATAAATGGTTTACAAATGTTATTTCAGATTAATTTATAGGAGTCTTTGAGAATATAGTTAAGAATTCATTGAATCATATCAGTTACCTTTGGATATTTTATCAAGGGCTATCAGTTTTGCTGACCTCATATTTTGTTTATTTGTTTTTAATTTATCTGTAGTACAGAAGCAATAGCTACCAGATTGCAAGTCTTCTCGTGTTTAAAAACAGAAAGTATTTATTGAGTTGTATCATTAATATCAGTAATTTAACCTTGCAAGGTACACCTAAACTTAAAATTCATGAGCCAACCCTTAGTTCCACTGAATTTTCCTTTCTTTGTTGTCTTTCTAAGTTGATGTTTCACAGAGAGAAAAATAATAAAAGTTTCAGAATTTTGCAAAATATATTGTTTGATCCTCAATCCACAACCTTATTTCCACTTTATTCACGAATTTTCATGTGACTTTATAAAAATACATTATAGTCAATAATTTTTCTGTGTATTTGTAATTAACATATTTCAAACATTACAAATTATGACATATGAAAAATCTTAATAGAATATTCAATACTTTTACCCAAGGCCATGGATATTACTGGGCTCTGTGTCTCCACCCAAATCTTATCTTGAATTGTAATCACTATCATCCCCACGTGTCAAAGGAGAGACTAGGGGAAAAATGATTGGATCCTGGAGATCATTTCCCCTGTGTTATTTTCGTGATAGTGAATGAGTTCTCAGGAATCTTATAGTGTTATAAGGCAGTCTTTCCTGCTCTTGCTAGCTCTCTCCTTTCTGCTGCCATGTGAAGAAGGTCGTTGCCTCCCCCTTCAATTTCCACCATAATTATAAACTTCCTGAGGCCTCCCCAGCTATGCTGAACTGTGAGTCAATTAAACCTCTTTTTCTTATAAATTACCCACTCTCAGGTATTTCTTTATAGTAGTGTAAAAATACCCACACAAACTTATATAGAGGTTTTAGTCATTTTTGTGCATATATTTTTTAAGTAATATTGTGCATTTTACCAGAGGTGTTTGGAGAGAATTTTCCAAATGTACTAAATTAGATGTGGACCCAATAAAGACTTTGGATTGGAAAAATATTAAACTAAGAACAATAGCAAATAATATTGTCATATTGATACTGTAGCTGTATGTTAAAGGTAACATTAAAAAAAAAGCAAGAGATTTAATGGATCAAGAAATGCAGATAACTATATAAGTATACAAAACAAAGTCATAGATTGTATATATTTATACATAGTTATATGTTTATTTATAATATAATGTTTTTCTACAATAGGCTGAAGTTTTATGGCATATTAAGAAAAAAATTATCATTAATATTCTCCTTCCAAACTTCCATACAATATGTATATAATCATGCCCTTTATAGTTTTAAAATTATTTTATATATTTTCATTTCATCTTCCTAATAAGAACTCAGGAAGTCTTCACAAAATGATTACTTATTAATTAATTAATTAATTTGGCATCGTCATCAGTAAGCACAATGTTGAGTGTATAGCAGGTGTGTGAAAAACGTTGCTTGTCTATACAAGTTCATATCTTATCAAGACCATCAAGTTATAGTGCCATGCACTCCCCAATTTTAAAATTTAGGAATCAGTTCTTCCTCTGGCTGAGGGATCCATTTCCTTTTTTTTTTTTATAAAATAACTCTTATTTTAATGAAAACAGCTCAGTATTTATTAAATATTAGTTGCTTAAATGAATACTAAAAGTAGAACAAAGCATCTAACTCTTGTCATGTAATTATGTAACTTCAAATCAGTGCTAAAAATATTTATAAGACACAGTGATAAATGAATACTGAAGCAGTGAGGTAACCTTTCAAGAAGGTATGAATTGGTCACTTAATAGAGGAATTATTTTAAAATGGAAGCATATGCACTACATCCTTATTTTCAGAAGAGAAATAGTGGCGCTTTATTTCCTTTGTGACTCAGGAAATTGTATTAAAAAATCTTAGATGAAACAGGGAAGAGTGGCAGAGACTTGCCAGTATCCTAGACATTTTCTTTTTTTGAGAGAGAGTCTCACTCTCTCACCCAGACTGAAATGCAGTGGTTGCAGTCTCATCTCACTGCAACCTTCCCCTCCCCCGCTCAAGT
Source organism: Callithrix jacchus (assembly GCF_049354715.1). Classification (NCBI taxonomy): domain Eukaryota; kingdom Metazoa; phylum Chordata; class Mammalia; order Primates; family Cebidae; genus Callithrix; species Callithrix jacchus. Next base: position 74,631,036 of record NC_133513.1, read on the forward strand.
AATCCTCTTGCCTCAGCCTCCCAAGTAGCTGAGACCACAGGTGTGTGCCATCATGCCCAGATAATTCTTTGTATTTTTGTTAGAGATGGGGTTTCACCATTTTGCCTGGGCTGGTCTTGACCTCCTGAGCTCAAGTGATCCTCCTGCCTTGGCCTACCAAAATGCTGGGATTATAAGCATGAGCCACCATGCCTGACTTTCAGTATCCTAGACTTTATTCCATGCCTGACCATGTAGGAATGTTCTATTTCTGGTTTCCTGGTTGTTATTTGTGCTTTGTCTTGCAATGTATTCACATCTATAAAAAGTAGATTAAGAAGTTGATAAAGTTGTCTTTCTTTAATATTCCATAAATAATTCCTGAAGGCAATGGACAATTCAGAGATAGGTACTTCCATAGCTTTCTAATAACCACTCTCAAAGTAACTTGGAAATGCCAATAAATAAACTGTATCTGGAGGTGAACCTGCTCTTGTCAATCAAATATTTTCAAAGGAGAGTCCAGTCTAGTTTTGTGAAGATAGTAAAGCAATAATATCAGCCACAAAAATGTTCAATTTCTAGAATGTTAGCAAAAGTAGTGATTAATGAAACTGGCAATGTTCAAGAAACATATGTAAATTAGAATATAAAATTTCAATATATTTTAAAATGTAATGCATTGTGTTTATGTAGTTATCTAGTAATTGGAGAGTTGGTGATGAATATAATAATTAAAACACTTTTTCTAAAAATATTCCTTGATTGGCCAGGCGCGGTGGCTCAAGCCTGTAATCCCAGCACTTTGGGAAGCCGAGGTGGGTGGAACACGAGGTCAAGAGATTGAGACCATCCTGGTCAACATGGTGAAACCCCGTCTCTACTAAAAATACAAAAAATTAGCTGGGCATGGTGGCGCATGCCTGTAATCCTGGCTACTCAGGAGGCTGAGGCAGGAGAATTGCCTGAACCCAGGAGGTGGAGGTTGCGGTGAGCGGAGAATGCGCCATTGCACTCCAGCCTGGGTAACAAGAGCAAAACTCCATCTCAAAATATATATATATATATTCCTTGATTTTTTTGTTTCATACAATGGTATTGCACAGATGTTCCAACTATCCATTATTTTTTAAAGGCATTCTTAAAGAAATGTTCATGCTATATATAATTGTATCAGAACATTGCTATCATCTGCACTTGCCATACATTTAATATTTTATCCTATATTATTAATTCTTTCCTTTTTCTTTTTAATTATTGGCACAAGAATAACATTTGTCATGTATCTTCTGAAAGATTTGCTCTTTATATATTCAGGATGGATGTGCTAGTCCTCCCATAGTATATGAAAAAAAGCTTTTCAGGATATGCTATTTTGCTGAAGAGATCAAATGCACCAATTAATAAAGAAACAAACAAATACTTTTTAACATGTTAATTGTATCCTTTGTATTCGGTGGTTAAGTTTAGCTAGGTTATATGTCTTATATTTGCCAATTCATCAAGTTTCAGAAATTGTCTTCTAGTTAATTCTTTTATTCAGTGCTACCTGTTTTCTTTTTCATTTATAAAATCTTAATATTATAGCAAAGAACACAATAATCAACATAATAGAAACTTTGTAGAAAATAAGCACTACAGTTACTATGGACCAGAAATGTAACATAAGAATGTTTTTGATTTAAGGTAAAGAAAACTAAGAGGTGGAAGAAGCTAAACCAGTTTCGCAAAGAATAGAGGAGTCAGGACGAATTTCTGTGACTACTTCACAAAAGTAAGCCTCATTCACAAACATATTATCTCTTCAACACTAGTTTATACAGATCACATGCAATTAAGACTTTAGAAAACAATATGAGCATACTCTCAAGCAATAGAGGTAAATGATATTTAGTTGTAATCCAGTCGGATTACAGCACTTTTCATGCAGCAGATTGCAGTATCTTCAGCAGAGGTGAATGTTGTTTCAACAGATGTAACTCTGGAGGATGAAAGAGGAAAGCTCTAGTTACCATCTGCCCTAATAGTCAAAGGCACTAAAATTGACAAATAATTCAACACTTTCATTCTTTTAGAACTGCTCCATTCAATATGGTAGCCACTAGCCACTCACAGTTCTTTAAATTTGAATTAGCTAAAATTAAAAGGAAATTAAATTTTATTTGCTTAGTTGTTACAGTAGTCACTCTCTTGCGAGCATGCAAATGTTTCTATCATTGGAGAATGATGTATATGCCAGAGCTAATCCTGGGAATAACACCTTGCTTGACATTTTAATCTTTTTAAAATCTTTAAAAGCATGACCTATATTTTGCCTGAACTTAATTAGATAAAATTTCTTTTTTATTTTCATGTAAGGGAGAAAAGTTTCATTTAAATTTAGGATATTAACTGGCTTATTTGACAAGGTAGGGTAAGAACTGGCATAATTCACTGAAGTGAAAGTGCTAATGGTTTGTATGAACACGTCACAGCTGGAAATAAAAAGGTTATTCACTTCTCATGGCAAACTTTATCTTTTTCTCCATGGTTCATGCTCTAAGCTTTTTTTTTTTTTTTTTTTTTTTTTAGGCACTTTGCCATTTCTTCAATACTGTTTGGTAAAACCTTGATTATTGATAAAGTATTAAGAATCAGCCAGCTTATTTCATATAATTGAGATTTATTCTAGAGTTAAATAATATATTTTAGATTTTGATTTAACTTTTATGTTTTATGTTTTAGATTTTAAACTAAACCATACATATTATCAATTTCCATATTTCAAGAAATATCACTACTGGTTCTCTGTCCCAGATGGATGGTTCTTTCTTCTATTTTTTGCATTACCCAGCCCCTTTCTCGATAATCTCTTTTCACGATAATTATAAAATTTGCCCCTTTGTCTTTATTTGTTATCCAAAATACAGAATTTTACATTGAAGTAGAGACTTACTATGCTACCTTTCTAAATATAGTGAGTTGACTAGTGGTAAAGTTTGGAAAGGTCTATAGATTTGGACTGAGCCACGCTAACAAATTTCTTGGTTTTCCAGGTTGCATATGGCCTATTATGGGACTTCATATCCTCTGAAATCAGATGAGCCAATTCTTCTAATAAATGCCTTCTATTCTCTCTCTCTATATATATCTATATATGTATATATATATACATACATATATATATGTATATATATATACACATATATATGTATATATGTGTATATATATGTGTATATATGTACATATATGTGTGTATATATATGTGTATATATATATGTGTATATATATGTGTGTATATATATATATATACACACAAATATCCACATATATACACTCTCTAAATATTTATACACACGCATGTTTATGTATATGGATATCTACACACATTAACGCATACACACACATCATCTATCAGTTCTGTTTCTCTGAAGAACCCTGACTAAATCAGAGTTCTTAATGATTTTATTTCCCCAGGATTATAATTTAAGTACATCATATGTATGTAATTGAAATTACTACACATATTGCTTTTAATGTTATGTTTATCAAAAAGCATGTAAAGGCTAAGATTATATAAGCCATCATTTAATATTTTCCAAAAGGGAATTTTGAATAAAATAAAATTAGATGTCTTAGAATAAATCTGAAAAATTAAGGACATTAAAAAAACTCTGAAAACAAAATTAAAATGCTATATTTTGATTAGAAATTATTAAAAGAATTTAAAATGATATCTTATGTATATCTTTTTCTATATTGAATCTGTAGACCAAGAAAAGTAGACTGCCTCAATGATGTGGATGGTTCCCATCCAATCAGTGGAAGTACTGAATAGAATGACTTTCCTAGGAGTAAGAAGGAACTTCCTCTTACTGAATGCACTGAGATGGGACATTGGTCTCTTCCTGCCTTGGACTCAAACTGAAACTTTGGCTCTTTTTGAGTGTCAAACCTGCCTGCCAGCTTTCAAACTGAAGCTATGCACCCATCTCTCCTGGGTCTTCAGATTGCTGATTGCAGGTCTTGGGACTTCTTTTCCTCCATAATCATGCTAACCAATTCCTTATTTCAACTCCCCCCTCTTTCTCTCTCCTATTAGTTCTGTTTCTCTGGAAAACACTCACTAATATGATCTCCATAACTGAACTCCAGATTAGAATAATGAGAGAAGTATGTAAAATGCATTTACTTTTAGAAAACAGGGACATTTATTCTGATTTTTTTTTTTTCTGGAAGAAAATATCTGAGTCTTGTTTTCTGTAGAAGCAGGTAAATAGACATTTTGACTCATTGCTGTTTTTTTTTTATTGTCTCAACCCTATATACTTAGAAAGTATTGTATTTGTTTTACTTCTGAAAACAAATTGGCAAATAATCTTCTACCTTCTCTTCTTGGCAAATATAATAATTTTTAATTTTTTTTCCAGAAGACACTTAAGTAAAGGTAGTCAAGGGACATACTTCAGAGCATATTTATGGTTAACACTAATTTTTAATTTTATGTTTGCCTTTTTATTTAGGACTATTTAGATGCCTATATAATTTTTTTACACACATTTATTGCACATTTTTAATTTCAAATTTTTCCTTACTACAAGTGCATTTCATAAACTCCTTGGTACATAACATTTTTGAAGACAATATTACTTCTTAATGAAAAGCTAAAAATAAAATTATTAAGTCAAAAATATTTTATTAATTTAATATGTGAAGGCTCTATTTTGATATATTAGTTATAAATTAAAGTATATTTTAAAAACATTCTCTTTAGGTGCATTCCTATATTAGACTTTTAAAGTTACAGAGTTAATTATCATAGAGTTATAATATACTTTGATATTTAATATTTGGATTTATTTCTAGTACTCCTGAACAAATTATTAAAAATGTAGCATACTATTTTAGTACATTATACAAGTATATTTATATTAGTAAATAATTAAAATTATTATGGTATTATTTTTCTCTTCCTTTATTGTCCTGCCTTAGTGCCTCATAAGAACTTTGAGCCCAGAATTGTGACATCAGGATTCTTTGACAAACTACTATAATAGGCAGATTAATATAGTTTCTAATGGTCCTTGCTGCAATTACAAAGAATACAGCAAACATGATGAGATGTTGATTCTGTGATAACATGAAAAAAGATGTGACTTCTGTCTTGGACTCTTTCCAATGGCTTTTTTTTTTTTTTTGGCTTTGCACATTTTGATGAAGAAAGCTTCCATGCTGGAGAGGTTCACATTATATGGAATTCTGGACCACAGCTGTCAAAGTACTAAATCTACCAACAAGCAGGTGAGTGAGAGTGATTATAACTTGTGAGAGTCTCTGAATATTAAAGACTCGGTTAAGTCATGCCCATATTCCTGCCCCCAACCCCTTCCAACCAGAAACTTTGAGATAATGTAGGTTGTTGTTTTTAAATCACTAAATTTTTGTGATAATTTGTTGTGCAGGAATTGACAAATAATAGAAATGCTTTTGAAATGTAACATTTTGTTTTTCATTTTAATAGCCATTTAACAAATAATTTGAAGATGGATAATCATAGATACCTCCATTTTTACCAACATAACCATGTCCCCTCCTGTAACTTTGACTAACAGATGATCCTTTGAACATTACCACTTTGTAATTACATTTCAGACTATGATTTAGTTCAATCACCCAAAGTTTATAATGTCTTATATATATATAAGTATATATAATTAAATAATTAAAAATAAAAAATATATGTATATATAATTAAATAAAAATATATATGTATATATAATTAAATAATTAAAAAATAAAATATATATGTATATGTATATATATTTTATTGCATTTTAGGTTTTGGGGTACATGTGAAGAATATGCAAGATTGTTGAATAGGTACATACGTGGTAATGTGGTTTGCTGCGTTCCTCCCCATCACCTATATCTGGCATTTCTCCCCATGTTATCCTTCCCCAACTCCCCACAACCTACTGTTTCCCCCCTAGATCCCCCCAACAGACCCCAGTGTGTGATGCTCCCCTCCCTGTGTCCATATGTTCTCATTGTTCAACACCCACCTATGAGTGAGAACATGTGGTGTTTGATTTTCTGTTCTTGTGTCAGTTTGCTGAGAATGATGGTTTCCAGGTTCATCAATGTCCCTACAAAGGACACGAACTCATTGTTTTCTATGACTGCATAGTACTCTGAATGTCTTTTAATGTACACTGTCAATTCTTTTCTGCTATAATTACCTCATTTTGAGTTCTTAAATATATTAATCTCAGTGTTGTGGGGTGACTCTCTCAAGAAGAATGACTGGTAATATCAAGACTTCCATTGTTACCATAAATAATGATTATAGCCAGAAACGCAAGGCCTGGGCACAATTGCTCATGTTTGGAATCCCAGCCCTTTGGGAGGCCTAGATGGGAGGATCACTTGAGGGCAGGCATTTGAGACCAGACTGGGAAACAATGTAATCTTATCTCTGAAAAAAATGAAATATAATAAGTTAGGCACGGTGTCACATGCCTTTAATTTTAGCTACTCAGAGGCTGAGCCTGGAAGATTGCTTGAACCCAGGAGTTCAAGGTTATAGTAAGCTATAACCACTCTGCATTCCAGCTTGGTGACAGAATGAGACCCTGTCTCAAAAGAACAAACAAACAAAAAGCCAGACTTCAGGATTTCCATACACTTTGCCAAATTCCATACAAACTGCATGCAAATTTTTAGCATATCCATTTTCTAAAAATAAAATTCATGGGTCCTATCAGGCATTCTCAAATATTAAGGACCAGAGCCTAAGAAAACAAAGAAATTACAGCAATAAATATTTCAGAAAGTCAATAAGGACTATCATATATTTTAGGGAAGCTTTTTATGAGATACAACCCAAAGGTCCATGTTTTAAAAGTTATTGATTTATTTATATTTTCAATAAATATGTATTTGGTGACTAGTATGCATGCTATGCTAGAATATTGAGATATAAATAGTATTCTAACCCAAACCCTAAGTTACCCACTTTAGTGTTTTTATCCTAACTCTCCCCTGACAGTTCTTACTGTGTAACAGGTTAGCTATATTAGTAAGTGTGGCAACACATCACAGTGTAAGAAGTGCTGTAAGAGGAAATCAAGGCCCAATGGGAATATCTTGGAAGTGCAGCTAATGTAGACTTCCACAAGAAAGCTAAACCTTAGATGTTTCAAGGAAGATAAAAAGAACCTAAGCCATAAAATGGAAGAAAGAAGGCAATTTATTTGAACAGAGAAAATTGCAAGTGCAAAGATAATAGAGTATGTTATAATAAAAGCATGAAGATGAAGATTTAGTATGATTTCAACATATTTTGTGTGGAAGGAGAAATTAGAAATGATGTGGAATCAGTAGGCAGAGAATTCATTATAAAGGGTCTGTCATGTTTTTGAATTTAAATTTATTTTGTTTTATATTTCTAATAGAATCAGGAGAAAAGCTGAAAATCCCTAGTTTCTATTTGAATGTTTTAAGACATTCTAAAACATTCAAATAGAAACTAGGGATTGTTTTTTCTTTTAATTATAAAACAGTCATTCCATTGAAAATATATACATTCTACCTTTTTTACATTTTGCTTTAAGATATTTGATTATTATAATTTTTACAGGTATTTCTCTTTTTATTGACACATAATTATATGTCTTTATCATAAATTATTAAATTATCAGTTAATATTTTGTTTACATTTATTTTATACAAAAAATAAACAATTCCTGTAATCCCAGCACTTTGGGAGGCCAAGGCAGGTGGATCTAGAGGTCAACAGATCGAGACCATCCTGGTCAACATGGTGAAACCCCGTCTCTACTAAAAATACAAAAAATTAGCTGGGCATGGTGGCACATGCCTGTAATCCCAGCTACTTGGGAGGCTGAGGCAGGAGAATTGCCTGAACCCAGGAGGTGGAAGTTGTGGTGAGCCGAGATCGCGCCATTGCACTCCAGCCTGGGTAACAAGAACAAAACTCCATCTCAAAAAAAAAGAAAAAAAAAAACCAATATAATTGTTCCTGAAACTATAATCTTATACCATTTAAATGTTGAATAAATGAAAAATGTTCTCAAACTAGAAAGTTATAATAATTCAGACTGAAGCACTCCTGAAAGATTCAAGGCTTGAAATGGTTCTTTGAGAATAAATGACACCTCAATCTTAAAAATATAACTTTATTTACAAATCATAAAACATTAATTGCTGTTTATTGTAAGGGTTATTGCCAAATTTAAAATGAGGAAACTGAGGCCAGTATAAGCAAATTAAATGCCAATTTATTGAGCTCCTGGGTGAGGTTCTCTGGTCAGGGCCAGAGAAGTTGCACTGACTTCCTGGCGGGAAGGTGCGGGGGGAGTTTATAGCTATAATGAACGAGCAACAGCTGGGGCTCCAGGGGAGTGGGTTTGGGATGGGGTGGGCTGCCATTGGTTGGCGGGTTGTTGGGATGGGCTTGTGTGTGGGGGGACAGTGAGTTGGAGAGTGGCCCCCACAGTCTGGAGAATGTCTCATCTTAAAAGGGGGACTGGGCATGAGGGCATAATTAAAAATGAATGGGAAAAGGGGTGTCCCTCAAGGACATAGGCTAAAGGATGGGTTTGATTAGGACAGGAAGGCTTTCCATCAATTCCCATGACTGAAACCTGGGAAGGTAAGCTAGGTCCTGAGTAGGAAGGCAAAACAGAATAGGTAGCCTCCATATCCACTAAGAAGGAAATGGACTTACCTTCTATCTGCAGCATTACCCTAGGCTCAGCAAAGGTGATGGGGGTCTTCGAGTCTGGGCTGCATCAGTTCTCCAAAAGGCCAAGACGTTCAAGTGATAGAATTGCTTCCTGTGGACCGGCCTGCCCTCCACATAGAGGTGTGGGGAGTGGGCCTGTAGTCCGGGACGGGCATTCACTGCACCAGTGTCTAAGCTGCTTGCAGTCTGGGCAGGGCTTGGTAGGTGGCCAGGGGCATAGACACTGATGTGCCCAGTGTTCCTCCTGACCGCACTTGAAACAGGACCCAGGTGGAACACCTCCAGAGTTCTTGGCAGGTTTTGATGGACCCCTCCACCAGGAGCCTGGTGGGCTGCCAGCCTCAGGGCTGCCACAAGAGCTTGGGTTTGGAGGCATACCTTTTGCTGTTGATGGGCCTGGCAGGTGGCCTCAGCCTTTTCCTCTTGGCCATTAACGACTTTAAATGCCATGTTTACCAAGTCTTGTATGGGAGTTTGGGGGCCCTCCTCAGCTTTTTTTAAGTTTCTTTCTAATGTTAACTGCTGACTGAGAGATGAAATGGGTGGCTAGGATTGCAGCCCCTGATAAAGAGGCTGGGTCCAGCCGGGTATGAAGGATCATAGCATTAGTTAATCAGTCAAGGAAGGCGGCGGGGTTTTCAATAGAACCCTGAGTTTTTCCCTTAACTTATCATGATTAACTACCTTTTGGGCTGTGCTTTCCATGCCCACTAGGAGGCACTGTAGCATTTGGTCTCGGCAGTGGCGGCCATCTTGACCAGTTTGATAGTTCCAATTAGGGTTGGCCTTGGGGACCACTGCTGCACCTACTGGCATTTGATTGTCTGTGAGATGTAACTGATCAGTGTGCGCCTGGGCCACCATAAGGATGCAGTCATGCTCATCTGGGGTGAGGGTGGAGGACAGAATCACATAGGTATCATGCCAGGTGAGGTCGTAAGCCTGGGTGAGGTAGTAGAATTCTTTGGTGTAAGCAGTAGGATTGGTGGAAAATGACCCTAGGTGTTTCTTAATGGCTGATAGATCAGAGAGGGAGAAGTGAACGTGTACGTGAACAACACCTTCCGCTCGTGAAGGGGGCAAAGGAGGGAGGCGACCTCGTGAAGGGGGCAAAGGAGGGAGGTTTCATCATTAGGAGCACAGTGTGAACGGATGTGAGCACTGACAGGAGAGGCTAGGTTGTGACTAGGAAGAGGAGGAACTGTAGGGAGTTGAGGTTCTGCATATGGTGGAGGGTTTGTGGGTCAGGGGGGTGGAAAGGAGAGTTCTTTGGGCAGGTCAGGGTCAGAAAAGGAGGAGGATGGTGGAGGGGCCATGGGGGGTGAGGGAGTTTCTTTGGCCAGGAGCACCTGAGCAGTGGTGCAAGAGGAACAGAAGGTGGGCAGGAGCAAAGATACCAGAAGGCCTAAACATAGGGGATCTCTGACCATTTACCATTTCTTCAACAGAAATAGTCTAAATTGGTTAGAATGCCAAGATTGAAAGTTCCCTCCAGTGGCCACTTGGACTCATTGTCCAGAGGATGGGGCCAGGCCACGGTGGAGAGGAAAAGCAGCCTTTTCTTTTTTATGGAGAGGCCCAGCTTGGGTAAATTTTGGACTAGACATCCCAATGGCGACTTGGGGTCTAGGTGGGACTCCTGATTACCCATAGTCTACTCTCTGTCGCGGAGTAGTCAGGAGTGAGGAACAGCGTCGTGGACCTCAACACCTGAGTACTGAAGATTATGGGGAAGGACAGGAGTATAGGGACGTCTCCACAATATTCCTGTCTTCCAGGACGGGTAAGCAGGGGCACCGGGATGTCTCTGCAAGACCCACAGCTCCAGACGGAAAGGAGTCCCTGACACAGCCTCGATTACAGACAGGGTACACCAAGGTTTGGAGCAAACAGAGGATGGGGTTATGGGCAATAGGAGTCTTACCAAGTGATGGCTGCAGACGATCAGAGGGGCGGCAGCTCCCTGGTTCGGCTTAGGGTAGAGGAGTCAGTTTCCCCCAGGAGGGGTCTTGAATTCCTCCGGGTTTCGGCACCACTTGTAAGAGTTATTGCTGAGTTTAAAATGAGGAAACTGAGGCCAGTATAAGAAAATTAAATGACACACAGTAGTAGTGGGAGATTTCAACATCAATATTAGATAGATCAATGAGACAGAAAATTAATAAGGATATCCTGCACTTGAACTCAGATCTGGAACAAGTAAACTTAATAAACATTTATAGAACTCTCTACTTTAAACACACAAGATATGCATTCTTATCAGTACCACGTCACACCTACTCACAGGTTTAAATGAAATATTGGTTGGCCATTAGTAAGCATGATTGATGGTATAAGGGAGGTTTTCAATACCCATTTTTAACTGCATTCTAGCCTGGGCAATTAAGCAATACTCCCGTTCTCGCTCCCTTCTCTTCTTCCTCGTTTTTCCTCTTCTTCATTCCTTTTTCTTTCTTTCTCTCTTTCTTAAAAAAAAAAAAAAAAAAAAATTAAATGCCAATTTATTCAGCTCCTGGGCGAGGTTCTCTGGTCCCGGGAAAGTGGACCAGAGAAGTCACGCTGACTTCCTCGGGCAGGAGGTTTTTATGGCTATGAGGAAGGAGCAACAGCTGGGTGCTCTGATTGGCTCCACGGGAGTGGGATTGGAACGGGGTGGGCCGCCATTGGTTGACAGGTTGTTGGGCAGGTTTTCCGGTACAAAAGCCGGCAAGGATTTCATTAGCCGGAGCCTTCTGGGGGAGCCATGCAGCAGAGCTAGGTGCCTAGTGCAGAGTCTGATGCCAGGTGCAGAGTCAGGTGCTGAGTGCAGAGGTGGGTGTGTCCAGCCTCCCAGCGAGACAACCGGCCTTACATTTATCATATTTGTTTTTAATTTTTTACCTGACATAGAAAACATATTATCAGCTACCTCAGTTTTATCATAGACCAATCTAATTACCACATAAGATTTATACTCTACTTTGTTAATTACAGGCAAAACCTATATTTTAATGTTTTTGAGAGTTTAATTTGCACTTAAATCACAACCCTTTAATTTATCTTATTCATGTTGAGTTTCAGCTCTTTAAATATTGAATCTATTATAATATTGCAGAATCGCTCACCACACTAAGGAAATTACATTCCCAGTCTCTTCCCCTTTCAAAGCACTTGTATCTGCAGAAATTGTAAATGAGGGGCCAAGCCCTTGTTTTACCATAAGCTTTCCTCTGTTGCAACAAGATTGAGATACGTATGAGGATAGGGATACAGAAGATATCAATACATATTTTCCAAAGAGTGCATTAATGAGTGAATAAATAAATTAGGATCATTTGATAAGGACAACCATCAAATATGTTGAACACTGATACTCAGAATTATAAAACTAAAAACCACCAAAGTAAAACCCTAAGCCTGTAGGTCATAGATCTCATGTTAATTAGTTTACCACATATCAGGATCTGACCTTCCTCTTCAAAGACACCGATGCTGCTTCTTGTCAAATTCTGAGTGGCTGACTCATGCTTAAAACACACATAAAATGCAGTCTTACAGTGTGATAAATAAGTAAAATATATCATAGATAATAAAATTGGTTGTAATCATAGATTGTCTTTCTCTGATTAATCTATATGAGAAGACAAATTATAATCAGAAACAGGTTGAAAGTATAAAGAGAGAAGGTCAAGCTACTAAAGACGAGGATCCAGGGTTCCCTGATGGAAGCTAGAGCCATATAGAGGACAGGTAATGGTGTAGATGCCACCCATAGCAGAGGCAAAGAAGAAGGAACAACCTACTGTTGCTCTCTAGGCACCTGCCGGTTTCCTACACTCTAGCTTTCATTGACTGAATCTGATCAGAAGCCAGTTGGCAAACGAACTTGAAAAAGTGTAATTTGCAGTAGTCAACCCCTGCAAACCAGGGAATAACTAGGGGAAAGATGGGAAACATGTCTGAGATTAAACAAGCAAAAACCAAGAGTGGAGTCTGAGGATAGATAACCTAACTACAACTGCAAAAGAGATCAGAAAAAGAATAAAAACTTTGGGAAAATCAATAACGTTCTCCTTAATTATTTTTTGGCAGACTCGCATATGTGATCATTCAATTTATCATGTTTTCAGTATTACTGTGTTTAAAAAATATACTCTGTGTGTGTGTGTATTTTTTTCCTTGCAATTAGTTCTTTGACTTACGGATTTTTAGAAGAGTGTCAGATAATTTTTAAATATCTTCATGGTAGTTTCATGCTTCTTGAACTTTTAGATATCTTATTAAAATTATTTATAATTTAATTGCTTGTGGTTAAAAATTTACTTTTGTCATGTCCATTTTTAAAAAAATTTTTGAGACATTTTATGTCTCTGCATATGACTTACCATGGGTAATGTTTCATAAGAAACTTAAATAAATTCAAACTATGCAGTGGTTTGTAATATTATTCTATAAATGTCAATTAGCTAAAATTGATTGATCATGTTCAAATTTTCTATATCTCTATGATGTTTTGTCTCCCTTTGACAATTACTAACAGAGAAAGGTGTTAAAATTCCAGCTACATTTCAGTATGTTATATTATATTATTTCTATCAAATTTTGCGTTATGTATTTTTGAATTTCTGCCATGAGGTTCATAACAATATAGGAGAGTTATATCTTGTTTATATATTGATCCTTTTATTTTTATTAGTGTTCCTCTTCATCTCATAAAATACTCTTTTTCTTGATGTCTACCTTATCTAATATTAATATAGTCACATGGATATTCTTGGGTTTACTGTTTGCATAGTATATTCTTTCCAATCTTCTGCACTCTTCTTGTCTGTATCTTTATACTTAAGCTATTTTGCTTATATACAGAATACATAAAGTTATTTTTTGAAATCCAGTTTGAAACGGAGTCTTGCTCTGTCACCCAGGCTGGAGTGCACTGGCACAATCTTGGCTCATTACAACCCCCTCCTCTTGATTCAAGCAATTCTCTTGCCTCAGCCTCCTGAGTAGCTGGGATTACAGATGCCCCCCACCACACTTGGCTAATTTTTGTATTTTTAATAGAGACGGGGTTTCAACATGCTAGCCATCTGGTCTCAAACTTGATCTTGTGATCCACCAGCCTTGTGCTCCCAAAGTGCTGGGATTACAGGCATGAACCAACGCACCCGGCTGAAAATCTCTATTTTTAATTTAATTGTTTAGTTATTTAACATTTAGTGTAGCAAGAAATAGGTTATTGTCTTATTTGTTTTTCAATTTATTGTGCCTCTATTTATGTACCTTTTTAGTTTGTTTCTTTAGTCCTACCTTAGTTTGGGTTAAATACTTTTATCATTTAAATTTACATTTTTTGCGGACTTATTGTTTATACAAATTTGGCTTAATTTCTAATGGTTACTAAATAATATGATATGCATATTTAACTTACCCCAGTCCTTGTTCAAAAATGCTTACCACTATAAGAATATAAAAACCTTACAATGGTAAAAGTATACCTATTTACTCCTGAATTTACTCGTTTATGAATTTATGATACATTTTATTTTTTCTTTAAATACTCCATAAATATTAATAAATTATAAAGCGAATATATAGTAAAACGCCCTTTCGTAGTCACCTATACATTCACCTTTCCCCATTCCAGCAGTCTTCACATTCCCCTATGTTTTGGGTTTCCTTTGCTGTCATTTAACATCGATGCTTTTAGTACACTTTTCTAGTGCAAGTCTGTGGAATATATAATTTTTCTCATTTTGTCTCTTCTGGAAATATTTTATATGCATTGTAAAGAAATATTTGTGAAAAAGATATACAATAGTATTAGACTTTTTTTCTAACAGCACTTTAAAGACAAATTCCCTTGTCTTCTGCCTTCTGTTGTTTCACAGGAGAAACCAATGATCTTATTTTGATGTTTCTTTTCCTATATTTTGTAGGTGCTTTTAAGTTGTTGTTGTTATCCCTGATGTTGCTCTTGTTTTCCTCTATCTTCTGTCAGCAATGTGACTATTATATACCTCAGTGTGGTTTTCTTTATATCAGTTCTATTTGGGAATTGCTGAACTTATTCCACGTTTGGGAAATTCTCAGGTATTATCTAATATGTCTCCTGTTTACTCACCACCTCTACTTCTTCCTGAAATCCAATTAGAACTATGTTTTTCCTTTTGCTTTTACTACTATATTATAAATCAGAGACACTTTTATTATTTTATCCTCAGTGTTTCTCCACTAATTTTTATGGATCAGTATTTATAGTAAGTTCTGCAGCTAACTTCAGTCCATAGTTAAACCCAAATGAAAGGGCATTTTTATTTTTTCTGTTTATCTTTCTGCTATAGAATACTTAAATATTTCCTCTTCAGAGTTTCCAGTGTTCTAGAAAATTCCCCAAAATGTTCTCATATTTGTCCCCTTTTCTAGCAATATCTTCTAATAAATATATCAGCATTATTCTAAAGTCCTTATGTAGTAATTCCAATATCTGGATCCTTTGTATATCTGCTTCAATGACCACATTTCTCTCTTGTTTATATATTATTATATATGTTATTATTTTTCCCAATATAGTATTTTATATTTTGTGATTGTATCCTGTATATGCATAAAAGAAAATGGACAAATTAGCAAATAATATTTACACACTGAATACAATGCTCATTTCCCATCAGGCCATTAGGATTAGGGTTCAGTCCATCTGATGCATTCCAATATTTGTGCCCCTACTTATATGTGTTTGCTAAGAGACCTTTCTACTGCTTAGTCCTCAATTTGCCCTTTCCAGATTCAGTAGGCTCAGCCTTTTGTTTGCCAGGTAGTATCTTAGAAGGATGGACTTATATAACTGGTATTCTTCTATTAGTCATGTCTCTTTCAGTTGAAAATCACAGAAATTCAACTTAAATTGGTTTGGGTAAAAGAAAGATGATAGAAAACTACAAAGATAAATAGACAAATGGATACTATCTATTAGCTCATTAAATTAAACTTCAGAATATAAAGTGGCACTATTATGCCTCAGAGATATATTAAACAAGAAAGTCTAATGTCCTTAGGAGTCTCATGTTTCTCCTGGGTTCCACCATTGCCTCCATTTTCACCTCCTGTAAATAAGACTCTCCTACATGTCACAATAGTTTGTGGCTCCAAGCCTTCACATTCCCAATAGGATGAAAACAAAAGTAGTACTTTGATCTTACTGCTCTTATTAAATATCCCTATGGAATGTCTCCAATTAGACTAGTTCACCTCAATACTATGTTTGACCCAGACTCAGACTGATGACATTTATTAAAAATTGTAGGACCTATTCTCTTTACATGATTTGAGTAGAAGTAAAGTAAAAAGTTATGAGACAGAGGTTCTGAATGTAAAAACAAACTTACACTTTATTAGATACTCTTGGAACTATTTGAAAAGTATTATTTGTACTACATGCATAGGTTTAGCAAAAATAATAGTTGGAGAAGTAAAAAACTCTCAAGAAAAAACTGCTTTTTCTCTTTCCTCATTGATCAGAATCAATCATTCAAATACCTATTTGGTCTATGTGATACAGTGATACCAATCTAGTCTAAAATTAGAATGCTGTTATTGCAATAGCAAAAAGACAAGACAAAGAAAAAAATGGTCACACAGGATGGGTTGCAGTAGGTATGTAATCCATCCTTTGATTTTTACTTCTCAGCCTTGTGTTATTCATGAGAAAGAAGGGTTCATAATTTGTGGCTCAGTGGTTTGACGTCTAAAATAATCATAGGCCAGACATTGTGGTTCATGACTGTAATCCCATTATTTTTGGAGGCCAAGGCAAAAGTATTGTTTAATCTCAGGGGTTCAAGACCTGCCTGGGAAACATAGTGAGACCCCATCTATAAAAAATTAAAAAATATCTGGGTACGGTGGCACATACTAACAGTGCTAGCTACTGGGGAGCTGCGGTGGGAGGATCACGTGAACTTGGAAAGTCAAGGCTGCATGAGCTGTGACCCTGCCACTGCACTCTAGCCTGGGTGAAAGAGTGAGACTTTCTCTCAAACAATAAAATGAAATTAAAAATAAAACTAAATTAAAATAAAATAATTGGAAGTTACAAAGGGGCTTTCGTCTAATGGAACATAAGTTTGTCCTACTAGATTCAAATTTGTTGTTAGAGAGTGTGTGCTATTTTCTTTTCTTCCTTCTTTGCTTCCGTTCCTTCCCTTTCAATAGAAAAAGACTTAGGTTTATGTTACAGAAACCAAAAAAATCTTGTTATATACTGTAATCACATTTCCATATTCAAGTTGCTATATAGAAAAAAACTTGAATAAAATTTATAGTGAACTGCTACCAAATGTTTAGTGGCATGCACTTTATTTACTAATATCACTCTAGACTCCATACTATTGAGTTCTTATTTTCACTTGACCACTATTTTATTTTTTTTGAGACTAAGTCTTGCTCTGTCGCCCAGGCTGGAGTGCATTGGCGCGATCTCGGCTCACTGCAACCTCTGCCTCCTGGGTTGAAGGGATTCTCCTGCCTCAGCCTCCTGAGTATCTGGACTAAGGCACCCACTAGGACACCCAGCTAATTTTTGGTATTTTTAGTAAAGATAAGATTCACTATGTTGGCCAGGCTGGTTTCAAACTCCTGACTTCAGGTGATCCAGCTGTTTTGGCCTCCCAGAGTGCTAGGATTATAGGCATGAGTCACCATGCCCGGCCTTGCTCTGTTATTTTAACTTTTTCTTTGCTTGCTAAGGCATGTATTTAAGTATATTTTTAAAGAAAAAAAAATCAAACTGATAACTTAAGTAGAAAAATAAGCATATAAATGAACCATTTGAATTTATATGTATTTTTTCATAAAATGACAGTAGAGGTCATATAAAAGCATATTTTTTACCTAGTTTCTTGGCAAGATGTAAATTTGTTTATTAGTGTAGGAGAAATAGAATCAGTGGCAAACTGCTCCTACATTATTTTCTTTTGACCACCAAGGGCTTCCTATTTGGTCTTTGTTGATAATCTTCTTCTTATCCAGATGTTGATGGTTGACTGAAAAGTACAGAGATTAAAATGTAGGTTCTGATTCAAAAAGACCTGTGTCATTGTATTACTTTCCTAATCCTGCTGTGGCGAATTATCACAAATGTAGTGTCTTTATACCACACATATTTTCTCTTAGTCTGTAGATCAGAAGTGTGACACAGATCTCACTGGGTTGAAACTGTCCATAAGCTGCTGACCCTCTCTTAGGGAGAATCTGTTACCTTCCCTTTTCTAGCTTCTAGAGGCCACTCACATTCCTTGGCCCATGCATGCCCCCTCCCTCCATCTTCAAACCCAGAGATATTAACACTAGGTTGATTCCTCTTCACATAGCATCATTCTGACCTCTTCTTCTGCCTCTCTCTTCCAGATTTTAGGCCTGCTCCAATAATCTAGGATAATCTCCCTATTTTAAGGTCAGCTGATTGGGAATCTCAATTCTATTAGCAACCTTGATTGTTTTTTGCCAACATAACTTTGAAAATTCACAAGTCTTAGGGATTAAAATGTAGATGTTTCTGAGGGACCATCAGTTTGTTGATCACAATCACATCCTGAACTCCAAACTTAGATCAGCATACTGCCTCTGCCGCTCTTAGAATCTGTCCATAGTATTATAACTTTGAAAGCTTCAGTTTCCTTATTTACAAAGTGGGGATAATCATCCTGACTTTTCAGATTTGCTGTTAGGAAATAATGTGGCCATGTACATTAAAATTTTATATAGAAATAAACAAGAAGTAGTCAATAACCAGAGGCATCACACTACCTGATTTCAAACTATACTACAAGGCTACAGCAATCAAAACAGCATGATACTTCTACAAAAACAGAAATATAGACCAATGGAACAGAACAGAGGCCCTGGAGGCAATGCTACACATTACAACCATCTGATCTTTGACAAACTTGACAAAAACAAGCAATGGTGAAAGGATTCCCTGTTGAATAAATGGTATTGGGAAAACTGGCTAGCCATGTGCAGAAAGCAGAAACTGGACCCCTTCCTGACACCTTACATTAAAATTAACTGCAGATGGATTAGTGACTTAAACATAAGACCTAACACCATAAAAACCCTAGAAGAAAACCTAGGCAAAACTATTCAGGGCATAGGCATAGGCAAGGGCTTCATGACTAAAACATCAAAAGCACTGGTAACAAAAGCCAAAATAGACAAATGGGACCTAATTAAACTGGAGAGCTTCTGCACAGCAAAAGAAACAATCATTAGAGCGAACTGGCAACCAACAAAATGGGAAAAAAATTTTGCCAGCTACCCATCTGACAAAGGGCCAATATCCAGACTCTACAAAGAACTAAAACAGATTTACAAGAAAACAAACAAACAAACCCATCCAAAAATGGGTGAAGAATATGAACAGACACTTTACAAAAGAAGACATATATGAGGCCAACAAACAAATGAAAAAATGCTCATCATCACTTATTATTAGAGAAATGCAAATCAAAACCACATTAAGATATCACCTCATGCCTGTTAGAATGGCAATCATTAAAAAAATCTGGAGACAACAGATGCTGGAGAGGATGTGGAGAAATAGGAACACTTTTACACTGTTGGTAGGAGTGTAAACTACTTCAACCATTGTGGAAGACAGTGTGGTGCTTCCTCAATGACCTAGAAATAGAAATTCCACTTGACCCAGCAATCCCATTACTGGGTATATACCCAAAGGATTATAAATCATTCTGTTATAAAGACACATGCACATGTATGTTCATAGTGGCACTGTTTACAATAGCAAAGACCTGGAACCAACCCAAATGTCCATCGACAATAGACTGGACAAGGAAAATATGGCACATATATACCATGGAATATGCAGCCATAAAAAAATGATGAGTTCCTGTCCTTTGTAGGGACATGAATGAATCCGGAAACCAGCATTCTCAGCAAACTGACACAAGAACAGAGAATCAAACACCGCATGTTCTCACTCATAGGCAGCTGTTGAACAATGATAATGCATGGACACAGGGAGGGGAGCATCACATACTGGGCCCTGTTGTGGGGGGCCAAGAGAGGGAAAGCGGGGAGAGGGGAGGTCAGGGAGGGATAACATCGGAAGAAATGCCAGATGTAGGTGACAGGGGGATGGAGGCAGCAAACAGCATTGCCATGTGTGTACCTACGTTACAATCTTGCATGATCTGCACATGTACCCCAGAACCTAAAGTACAATTAAAAAAAAAAAAAGAAATAGTCAATAAACGTTTTTTTTTTATTTCTGACAAATACAACTAGAGGAATGAGACAAATCACTGAAAATGTACATATTTTTATCTATTCCTCCTAAATTTTCTTAACTTGTTCATTGACTATAGTTAGTTTAAAGGTAATTGGGAAATGTTTAAATATAATTTGAAGCGACATTAAGATCATTGTTATATTTTAGTACTGTCACCATAATTAATAATCACAAAAGACAATATCTCTACTACTGCTGCAGAGCTTGACATAGCACGGATGTGCCCAAAAAATGCTAATCACTGTCCAGACAGACTCTGTGGACATTTTAAGAATGCCAGCACCACCCTGGCATCTGCCACGGAAGCAGATGCTATTTGCATCTGTTTTTCATGATAATCACCAATGATGGCAGGAAAAAAATCTACATTTTAAGACAATCTGTTCAAATATTCAAGAACATATTTGGCTTGTCAAGGCACCTTTTAAAAGTTGTTGTAAGATATGAGATTTATAGGAAATATAAATTATTCAGCTACCAAGACATTTTTTTTTCTGAGTTTACTTGTAAATAAATATGTTGAGTAGAGTATGGTTTGTAATCAATTGCTGTAGTTGTTTTCCAACACAGTTTTTAAGAGAGAGAAAGGACATTATTTTTCTTTTATTTTAAAACTTACATTAGAAATATTGACTGAATTTGCCATGTACTATGAATTTGAAACGTACTGTTTCCATAAGTTTATATATGTGCGTGTATATATCTCTCTCTCTCTTAGAAAAGGAGTTTTATTTTTAAAACAAAAGCAGATTATAATAAGTAGAAATTCAATACTATGTACTGTCTTGTAAATTTAATCCATCAATTAATATTAATATGTATTTTATTATATGTATTACACCATTTTCACTATTTTAGAAGATAAAATATATTAATTATCTTGAAGAAGAGAAACAATTGTTAGTCTACACAGTGCTACAAATCTTGTTTCTTTGACTTCTCAAGCCATGAAAAAAAAACAAAAAAAAATCAAAAACAAAGGCAAGGACGTGCTTAGGTTACATAAGGCAGCTTCTCTGATCACAAACACAGAGTAGTAAGTTGAACCTTGTGGGCATAGTCAAGAGAAGTTCCTTTCCTTGGAGCTTTTGGAAACGTGATCATGAGCCCTGGATTGTCACAGTCGTTGCTAACTGCTTGCTAGTTAGTACCCACCCTGCTGTGACCCTAAGGTCGCCCGTTACCCGGGAAGGGGTGGGGTTGGGGAGGAGGAGGGGGGAAAAGAGCAAGCAGGAGCCTCGGAGCGGGTTGAGATGGAGAGGATCGGCCTTCTAGGAAAGAAATGGGAGCGGGGATAACCAAGAACAGCAAGTGTGCCGACCTCCTCCTTCCACTGGCGCTCTTGGGTAAAGCGCGGGGCTGGCAGTGGTGCGCCAGCTGCAGTTCCCGGCGCGCCCGGAAGCGCGGGGGGGAGCCCTAGGCCAGCGTTTGGCCTCCCTCCTGCCGGTGCTCCCGGCTCCCGGTCTGGTGGAAGTCGCGGGGTCGCCCAAGCGCCCTTTCACTCCGTTCCATTGGGGAAGCCGCCATGACTGAGCGGAAAACAGTTGTTTCAGGACGCCGAGACCTGTGCGCTCCGGCTGCGCGCTTTTCTACCTAGGACTTGGTGACGAGGACCGAGGGCCGCCGAGCTGGGGGAGGGTGCGCAGAGGCTGGGGCGCCGGGGCTACACTCCGTTGCTGCTCCGGGCTTCGTCCAGTCCCGGGCCAATCGAAAGGGACGGCAGAGGGCAAGGTCCTTTCCGCAACGTTTTGAGTGGGAACCGATTGCACGGGGAAAGGGTAACAGTTCTTGGTAGAAAATCTCCCACGGACGATTCGGCCTTTGTCAGTGTCGTTCCTGCTTTGGGAAAGCGCGTCAATGGGTCAGTGCGGATCCAGATCTGAGTGTTGTTCCTAGAGACTGGATATGTGTGTGGGCGCGGGGATGACCCTGCGGGGTAGGGCGGGGTCAACTCTGCCAAGGAGTACCCTCTCTGCCCAACGTGTGAAGGGCGCCTTGCGGGGCTGGCCATGAAGCCTGAGAGAATCTGATAATAATCCCGAATAACCAATCACTCACCGGCCTCCTGAGCCCACCGGCACTCCAGGCTCGGGGCTAGAAGAGAGTTCTCGCCGCGCGCGGTCCGCGGATGCGCTGGTTGCGTCCGCGTTTGCGTCTCAGTTTCCGTCCCCGCTCGCTCCGCACCCATACTGAGTCAGGAATATGACCGAAGATTTACGACTATGCTCCCTTGAGCTGGCCGCGAGTGATGTTCCCTGAAGTCGTGCCCTCCCAGAAAGTCTCTAAAATCAAGAACATTGGAAGTGGGGTTTTGGGTGAGGGGTTGTGGTGGCGGAATACAGAAGTCCTGGCTTGCAGGGCCTTCTCTGCTCTCTATACTCTGAGGAAGCCCTCCCCTTCGACCCGAAAGCATTTTGGGAGAGTGCTAGGCTTGGAAGACAGGAGACCTAGTGAGAGCAAGGCGGGTAAGCGTCAACCAAAACAATTAACTGTACCCCGGTTTCTTAGAAACGTTCACCGTAAACTTATTTCTATAAAGAAAAACTAAAGTCAATTTATATTATTGACGCTTTTCCATAGCACTTCAATGTTTTGCTCTCCATCCCCACTCCCGACTTCTTTTTGATCTTTCTGGCTGTATTCTACGTAGAGCAAAAATGCTGTCACTGTTGCCAGTTTCCAGTTCCAACGCCTTTTGGCAGTACTTAGTCAAGTTTGGTTAGACCCTCCCAGTTCAGGACCAACATCAGAGGAAGCTCTAGAAGTAGCGCATTAGAGTCTCTAGGTGAATGGCCCTAGCTAGGAAGGAAGGGAGGTTACAGAGGAGAGCCTACGGATACTCAGAGATACAGTAAATTCTCTGAGTGACCAACCTTCCCAACACACAAACGCGGCCGCGCGCGCGCGCGCGCGCACACCCACACACACAAACACACACACCCACACACACACAGTGAAAGAGACTCCTAGACCGCCGCTAGAGGGAGAGCCGCTAGGCGGTTGGGCAAAATGGAATAAATACAGATCCTGCTCTCTGGCGGAATTTGTGTTCATGTCACTAAAAATACTATTTTTATTTGACAAATCATAAGAGTTATATAGTTAAGGGATACATTCTGATGTTTTGATATTTGTATACAGTGTGGAATTATTAAACCGATGTCACTTTTGAAAGGTTTCAAGTGACTAAACAAGGAGACCCTACCCTTGGTTAGGTAAAACATATAGCCGCAACTGCCTTTCACAACCACAGGTTTCTTTGGTCTTGAGGTTCTTCATTCTGTTACCCCTTCTTCTCTCCTTTGTACACAGCAAGTCTTAAGGTGCCCAGCACAGAACCTGAGCTCCTAGTAACTCAGACAATATTTAATGAGTACATATAACATACACATAATACCCAGACATATACCCTCAAAGGAATTGTAGGAAAGGACCACAGTAATGTGAATTCTGTTTGTTTTTTCCAGCTCTGTTTGATCGTAGCTTTAATAGCTGATATACCATGCAAAAAAAATGTAAAAATAAGTTGGAAACGTAGTTGGTCACTTTACACAGAAAAAAAAAAAAACCCACTTTCCGTTATATTTCTGAGTTTTAGAATTTAATTCTTCACTGCCAATCTGGAAATAGTTGCAGAATCCTCAGAAAATTCCACTTATAGAAAGGTATTACTCTAAGAAATACAACTCTGTGCAAAGACTCTTAAAGTTACTAATGGGCGTCTAAGTATGCAGATTGCCTTAGAATACAGGGTAATGGTCATTGAAGATATTCTAATACTTTTATCCATTGTGACTCTGAACTAGGAGGTAGACAGTGGGGCTTAAGGAAAGATTATTATCTTGAATGGAATTTCAAGACGGGGAAAGTCTAATCCCTTTCTTGTAAAAGACATCTGGGTGGATTTCAACTAACTTTGAGAAGCGAATCAGAATAATGACTCAAACCTGAGCTGAAGAGAAAAGTGTTTTTGTTTTAAATAAAAAGCAGGTGTTGAACTCCTTAGTAACCCAATATTGGGTGCGCGCGCGCAGAGTGGCCAGACCCCTCTCCACGCAGCTCTGGCTCTGTTCAGTTCGGCAAGTGCACTCACGGCAGAACTGCCACGGGTATAACGTCTTGACGATGGGCTCCAGGGTTTGACACTCCTCAGCGCCACCAGTTCTGTTTTCTCCCCAAGTGAGCCACTCTCTACCTCTCGAGCAGGAGATCGTCCTATGCGCGCTACAATCGTGGGGCGGGGAGATCTGGCGCTCACCCAACGAGCTCTGCTGGAGCTGACGTCCGTTCAGGCCTTTAAATGTCTCTGTCCCTGCGCAGGAGGAAACAGACTTTGTAGCAGTCACAGTCACTTTGCCCGAAGGGAGACGCGTCTCTGCTTTTGCAGGCTGCAGTTCGGACTCCCCTGGCTCTTCTCAGCGCTGCGTTTGCCTCTATCTTTGCCTGGAGATCGCCGCAGCCTCTCCAGCTGGAGGCGCTTTTGGTATTCGCACCCCGGGCGTGAACCAACAGGACTTCCCTTGCCCTGTGCTGTTTCAGTGGGTTCGAAGATCTGAGATTGAGAGGTGCGCTCGGTGATCTCTCAAGGAGCAGGGAGCTTGCTCCCCGTGATATTAGTAGGGGGTGATTTTTTTTTTCGAGCTGGTGAAAGCGTCCTCCTCCCCGCTCCTAAAGCTACAACTTGTTTTGGTTTCTTCTCAGTCCTGTGTATGGTTACAACAGCAAAGTTTTTCTCCCTTACCCATCCAAAAATCTATCCTTTTAATCCACCCTCCTCCCCCTGCGCCGTCTCCGCCAAGCCTTCTCTCTGTGCGGTGAGTGGATAGCGGGGCGCGCAGTGTGGCAGCGGCCGCGAAGATTGGCGCTATCAGGAGGAGCGAAAGGGAAGGATCTGCTGCTGGGGGCTCCCTGGGTGATCCTTTGCCAGGCGAAAGAGCTGGGTAAGGGCGCAGAAGAGGAGTCGGAACCTTCTGGGACCCTGGTGCTTGACACTGGATTTTGATCACCATCGTTGTTCTGTGTCTCTGTCCCTTTTTTCTCAAGTGGTAACTAGTCGAGAGAGAAGCGCTTGGCAGGAGCTCTCTGCGGGACTTGAGCTCCCTGGCTGCTCGGGATCCCTACGTCCGCGGCTGCGGAAGGACCAGACGGGAGGACGCCAGCAGTTGCTTACTGGAGCCTGGAGGTAGGCAAGGGGGTGGGATCCTGATTCTCAGCCCAGATTCCACAAGGGTGTCTGGTTTCATGGAGACATCCTTCTCACCCTCATTTGTCATCGCACACCCCACCCCCGCTTTTTCGGATTCAGGTTCAGGAATAACCAAATCCTTGCCAACCTCACAAGGTGGAAGTCCCTTTCACAGCTCATCGCCTGGATACCTTGCTCCTTACATGTATATGTTTGTGTTGGGGAAATGTGAGCTTCCCGGGGAAGTTGATACCTTGCAGATTTTGAGAATGTCCAACTTGATTTTATTCAGTTTCTTAAAGGATGTGTTTCCTGTAGGCAAGAATTATGGGAAATAAATGTCAGTGTCATACACAACTGCAGTAACAGCTCAGAAATCACCTTCATTTCCCCCCAAAAGTTTTCACCATGCAAGTTTTCTGAATGTCCACATGTAGTGAATGGAGACTTGGCTTGTTCCATTATATGTAAATGGGGCGAGGTGGAGGGGGGGTCACATCCTTTTCTTTTAAAATTTGGAATATAAAAGACATTAGAATTTCTCTCTTCTATGTCTCTCATCACTATCTCTATCTCTGTTTCCGTCTCTTACCTTCCTACCATCCTGATTTCTTTCCTTCTCTTCCTTCTCCCCTTCCCTCCCACCTACCTACCTTCCCTCTTTCTTTCCTTTCTTCCTCCCTCCCTTCCTTCCTTCCTTTCTTCATTTCTTCTCTCTCTCTTTTTCTTTCTTTCCCTGTGCTGCTCATTAATAAATATAATGTGAATTTAGAGAGAATGGAACAGTTTTGCAATTTACAGGGATGATAAAAGACGTCTTTCCTACCTTGTCTGAAGTTTTTATTTAAGTATCTAATTCTTTTTAGTTGTGAGTTAATTTGGAGTAAGACTGAACTAATATCTTGGGTGAAATTCAGCATGGTAAGATTTTGGGTATTGTGCGTTTAATTGATCCCTGCTCTTACACATTAGCTAATAACTGGAGTTGCATGAATTGTTAGAAAAGGCCCTTGATTTTTGGCAAACAGTATTTTGTGGGAAATGTTAAAAATCAGTACTACAATGTAGGTGGCAATAATATAGATTCACAGGTGAAATGAGGGAGGCAAATTCACCTTAAGAGAGTGGTTTAGTGAAAAATCAGTGCCTGGAATTTCATGTCTACATATGGTAATCAGCCAACTAAATGAACCAGTTAGTATTTGGATCTTGCAATATTTGGTTCCATAGAGAGACTACTGTACATTTTATTTCTGATCTCATTTGTGGGAATAAAATAATATTAGATGGTTTTATCTACTTTTTCACACATGTGTGCTGTAGATTTCATGATACCCTATAAAGCAGTGAGAGGCAAGGTCCAAGATCTGGCCTCAATAACATTACCATCTCTCCTCTACAAGGATCCCTTTACATTAAACTGCAACTAGTGGTATCTGGAACTTGAACTGCTGCTGCTGTTTTTTGCTTGCTTATTTTATTTATTTTTTATTCTCTCTCTCTTACTTTTATACACTTGTGGCTTCCAGTCTGAACCTAAATCTCCCTCTGTGCAATGGCTTTGTCACTCGTATTCTTCCTCACAGGGCAGCTCACAGTTGGGTTGCCCTGAATTAAAATAAATTAATCCCCTGATGGTATAGTTTATACAGTTACTGGATATATATTGAGTGTGCCCAGGGTTCCTGCTGAGCCAGGTGTGTTGGAGGACCTGGAGAGTATAGGGAGAACAGAGTACCACCCAAGTGGTGAGAGTGGGACTAAATTAGGAAGATGGAATGTACTTAAGGAGAATTAGCACATTGTAGAAAAGGAGGAAATAAAGCAAAAATCTGCGGGGGGTGTGTGGGAGAGAGTGTGCCTGTGTGTGTGTGTGTGTGTGTATATGTGTGTGTGTTTAGAAGCTGGATTATCTTCTGCAGGAATCAACCTTATCTTAAATCTGCATGAGCAAGTTTATCTCAAAGGGCAGATTCTTTGCTTGGTAAATGCTATGAAAAGACTTGAGAATCCCAAGGGGGGAAAACAGATCTAATTTTAACTGTTGATTTTCAAATAAACTGTTTAGTTCCAGGCTCTAGAACAGTTTTTCTCAAATATCAGTGCCTGAAGATGCTAAACAATTGAGATTTATAACTCCTAACACAGAAGATACTGGTTCAAGAGGATCCAAAATTAATTGCGTATCTAACACCATGAGTTATTCCAATTCTCCTAGTTCAAGAAGTATTCCATGAAATTTGCAGGCTTAGTGTTAATGAACTACATTTGTGAGGGAGGGTGTCATACTTGCTTGTTAATCTAAAAACTTTCCCTAGTATTTATCTTCTTGAAATTTTCTTGTTTTCTTCCATCAATGCCATGTCTGGTGTAATAGAAGATGGATATTCTCAAATATGAAAATTTTATTATTTGTATATTTGCAGCCTTGGATGGTGACCCTTTGAGATTTAAACCAGAAACCACTAATATTGAGGTTATGGAAATGCTTCAGCATTATTAAAATCTTAAGTTAAAAAAATCAGTATACTAATAGGTTTGGTTAGATGATAGCTTTAACTAAACATTACAATTATCATTTTCTCACTGGAGAGAGAAAAACTATTTTTTATTTATTCTTGCCTTTAATTTCATGTATTTATCTTTTTCCCTACTAATGCAGAGCAGTTCAGGTCACTTTCATGAAATTATACAAAAAGAAAGTAAATTTAACAGTGCCTACAATGATGTTTTGTAGTAAATTTCTTCATTTCCATTAATAAAACTTCACAAAGGTAACATACAAGTGAAAGAAATGATTGATGACATTCTGAACCCAATGGTGAGTTTGGTCATGTTATTGAGTCTATTTTTGAAAATAATATCTCCATGAAATTCTTGATTTTTTCCCACTCTTCCCAGCCTAAAATTGTTGTCATTCATTACTATGATCTTCAATCTGTGTGATTCTCTTTGAAACGATGATGTCAGAGTTCTTATTTTCTCCTTTTATACTGTTTTCATATATAATGCTACTTTTACCAGACATGTTTTTGTGATCGTGAGCATTAGTTTTCTATTAATTAAAAAGTTTGCACAGTAACAGAGCAGCCTCATGTATCAATAGACAAAAAGGTTATTATATTTGCTTATTTTCTTTAAAAAATCACTTTAGTCATCTGACATTTTCCAGTTGTCTTATACTATACCAAAGTGTTGGCTGGCTTCTATTTTAAACTAGCCACATGTTGAAATTAAGAAAAAAAGCAGCTTACATGCTTTAATGAAATGTCTTCTCTGATAATACATGGTACGAATAATGTGAATTATAAGCTTATTCTTGATATTTATTTTTGTTTTTATTGAAACTCTAATAATCTCTATATATTTGGTTGGTGTTACACAAAACCTGGGAAGAAAATCATGAAACTAGTTTAAGTCTTGGAAAATAAACTTAACCTAAGAGAAGTTTGGTTTTGCTTCATGTTAACTCCAAATCACAGGTGTTACCATTAATATATTGAGATTGACACATCGTACCAGAGCATCCGAAATTCCTACCAAAGTCCAAGGGCTTCTCTGTAAAATAGTTATACCACTGATAGAAAACACAATTTCTATGTAAAAAATATAAAGAATTTTGTTTTGCTGTTCTAGAATTTCTTTTTCCTTCCACATTGCCCCTTTCCCCATGGGGTGAGAGAGAGAGTAGTCCACAGGATGGCACTATTTTTATGCATAGTATTTTAAATAATTTTACCCTTGAGCCATCTTTAGCTACATTAATACCATTGGAAACATTGACTTTTCTCCACTGATAAATTTTCTGACACTTTTTTTTTTCCCAAACCAATGGATATTTATTAAGTGTTAGTGCCCATTATTGCCAAAGACTGCCTTTTCAAAATAATCCTCCTAGAGGATCTAGTAGCCACCACTCCTATCTTTTCTCCTCTCTCCTCATCCTCTGTGCTCTGATGAAAATCATATTATATCTATAGAATATATATATCATCTCTTAAAGTAATTTCATATAAATCAGAAATATGTATTTTTCATTATAGTGTTATATATATTCTCATCCCTGTCCTATGTTCATAGAATGAGAATGGTTCTTTCACATACTACATTTGCATTTGCATTAAATTCATCCATGCTACCTAAAAAAAAATCCATTCACACTAATAGTAGTTTAATGGATTCCTTAAAAGGATTGATTTGTGTTTTAAAAGAGGATCACTAGAAGAAGACAAATCTTAACTCGTCTCCCCTGAAGGTTTTCAAGTCCTTAGATTAAAAAAAAAAAAAAAAAGAAAAAACCCAAAAAACTAAAAATCAACAACCAAGAGCCACTACAACCTATTCTCACAAACCAAAGCCACTTGTATGTTAAGTCCTACAACTTGGTTAAGGTCTGTTTGATATCTCATGTCTGGGAGTGCCAGAGTCTATTCAAAGTCTTGTGGTACAAACAGAAAACAAGAACTTGTGTAGAAACTCACGTTTAAACAATGAGAATAGGACATTAACATTAAAAAAATATAGAGAGCAGGAGGAGGAATCGAGGAACTAGAGATACTTCAGAAAGGTCAAACACATGTTTGAGAACATGTTTGAAAATATGGAGAACAGGAGGTGGAATCCAGGGGCTTGAGATACTTCAGAAAGGACAAACACACATTAGATCCTCTGTTTTGTTATGCCATTTCTTGATCCAGTTTTGTTGATCCAGTTTTATGAGTAGGATCAGACTAGAACACAGATCTGTGGTACAGAGAGCAAATCAAAGAGGCAGAGACATCATGATACCTCAGTCCAGCCCATATATTCTTTAGGAGTGGGAGTGGAGAGACATTTGCTTGCAGGTTTCTGGAGGTTTTTGCCAGTGTGAGAAATTGTTTTATGCTCTGCCAACTAAAAGTTTGATTCCTGGTAAAAAGTGATTACTTTTTCTTTAATTCTTAAAACTATTTCATGATTGTCTTCTAAGAATTGAACTTCTTTGGTTACTTTATAGTGGAATGCTTATGATTGATAAGCCATATAATTTAAATAAAATATCTTACATTTTATGCAAAAATACTCTTACACTGAGATGTTTCTGGACAGCATTCTACAGCTGTGTAAAGTTGGGTAAAATAGAAATATTGGCCTATGTTTTAAAGATGAACAAAGCATTAGAAATGATTTATGTAACTGTTTTTTTTTTTTTTTTTTTTACTTTTCTAACGTTCTTATTTGTAAACAACTCAGTTAAATCTCCACCTTTTTTTCCGTGTTGAATTCTTTCAAGAGTGAAGAGAGAGAAAGGAAGTACAACTATCAGTTTTGACCTAAGATACTTAAATATGTGCCAGGCGTGGTGGCTTACTCCTGTAATCCTATCACTTGGGGAGGCCAAGGCTGGCAGGTTTCTTGAGCTCAAGAGTTCAAGACCAGCCTTGGCAACAGAGTGAGACCCTGTTAAATATAAATATATTGTCTCTCTCTCTCTCTCTATATATATATGATGCATATATATATATGTATAGACTCTCCCTATACATATATGTGTATATATATCATATATAGAGTATATTTATATTTATGAATGGTATGTAAAAAGGGCTTTCTCATGTCATTTTCTCAATGTCATTTTCTCATTTTTATACATACTTCAGATAAAATCATGTATATGCAAGTATATATGTCCACATATACATATGTATGTTGAGTGTTTCCCTATATTTATTGAACTTTTTAATAAGTACCACATCTACCCCTTTTCACCTTAAGGCAGCAGTTCCCAAACTTTTTGGCACCAGGGACCAGTTACATGGAAGAAAATTTTTCCATAGACCATGGGTGGCTGAGTGAGTGGGTTGTGGGGATGAAGGGGTACATAAAACTGTTTCACTTCACATCATCAGGCATTAGTTATTAGATTCTCATAAGGAGTTCACAACCTATATCCCTCACATGCACAGTTAACAGTAGGGTTTGCTTCTATGAGACTCTAATGCCACTCTGAGCTCTGACAGGAGGTGGAACTCAGGTGGTAGTGCTGCACAGAGTTACCTGTCTGGCAGGTCACCTCCTGCTGGGCGTTCCAGTTCCTACCAGGCCATGGGAAGGTAACCAGTCTGCAACCCCTGGGGTGGGGGACTCCTGCTCTATGGTGTTCTCTACATTGCTACCAAGGACAGACCTTTTTGAATAATGTGTGGGCTTCACTCAAAGTGCTTCTGTAAAGAAATTTTTAAAAGGACAACTAACAATCAAATAGGCATAAGTTAGAAACCCATAATATTCCTGTTCTTATTTCTTCTTTGCTAAAACATATAAATTAAAGGTTATTCAAATTATTATTTATACTGTATATTCTCCTAGATTCCAATATGCTTAGGAGAATAAAAATTGAGTTTAGCAATGTTGTGATTTAATTCTTTGATGAATCAGTAGAATCTAATTGCTATTTTAAAATAGTTTTCTAACAAAAACATGTATATTTTTCAGAAAAGTTTTTACTAATGCATTATGTATTAAATTAACATTTGCATGACATGTTATGTTCTTTAAAATGGGTTAATAAATGTATCACAAGATTTTACATTATTTTTAATTTTAAAAGACTTTAGCTGCAAAATTGTATACATAATTTGAGCTGATATCATTTGAGTTTTATTTTATGTAGTATCACTTAAAAGTTTTAGAAGGGTCAGGCACGGTGGCTCAAGTCTGTAATCCCAGCACTTTGGGAGGCCAAGGCGGGTGGATCACGAGGTCGAGAGATCAAGACCATCCTGGTCAACATGGTGAAACCCCATCTTTACTAAAAATACAAAAAAAAAAAAAAAAATTAGCTGGGCATGGTGGCACGTGCCTGTAATGCGAGCTACTCAGGAGGCTGAGGCAGGAGAATTGCCTGAACCCAGGAGGCGGAGGATGTGGTGAGCCGAGATCGCATCATTGTACTCCAGCCTGGGTAACAAGAGCGAAACTTCGTCTCAAAAAAAAAAAAAAAAGTTTTAGAAGCATTGAGTTCTTAAATATAATTGAAAATTAATACATTAATTATTGTACCACTGTTAGATAATCTATTATTTATGGCTTTGCAATATACTTGACAACCTAGTACTTCATGTTTTCAATTGTCTTCTTATTTCTCTAAGAAACATTCTACTGACTTATTGAAAATGGAATTGGAAAGTTTTAGGGTACAAATATTCAAATTTCACACTTGGAATTATTGTTTTCCTCCTGAAATTCTAAATATTATAAGAAAATGTAATGATGTAATAACTAAAATGTGACATTATAATCAATGGGTATTATTATTTGCTCTCTTTAAGGTTCTGAAACTTGTACTAACTAAAAAGAAAAGTAAATACTTTAAACTTCTCTAGATGTGTATTCTTGCTGACCACCTTGTACAGATGTGAGGAAATATAATTTAATTCTCTATTTTTATAACCAGAGCTATAAAACATATAATCTATGCAAATGCCTGTAACACACATGCCCCCCCCCCAAATATAGTAGTTTTTCAAAAATGTCCGCAGTTCCCAAGCTTCTCACAGTTATTCACACTGTGAAATACATTGTGAGTGATTAGCTTTAGGAATGTAATTCAATTGGTAATTAGAATACATCTGAACCAGAATATACTGATGACATTTGACATGTGTTAAGGAATAACAAACCCATTTTTAAATATCCTATTTTCCAAAATAACAGGTTAAATTTGGTGAAGCAGTACAGTGAATCTGTATTATTACCTGCAAGCATATACTTAGGTAAGAGCATATTGGTTATTATAATGAAAATAGAGTAAGGGATGGGCAAAAAAGGAATAGTACCACTACCCATCTCCAAATGGGAAAAGAAAGATTATAGATTTGGGAGTTAAGTCTTAGGAAAGGAAACTCACTGTGCTAGGCAAAAATTTAATTAATAAATAAAAAGTTGACCAATGCAGACTTACTTTAGTGAGCTTTAAAATAATTTAAACTGATACATTGCAGTTTAATAAATATTATATGTGACTTCTACATTAGATACTATTTTTTCATCTGGAAAGCTATATTTTTCTACATGATAAGTAACCAAAAACACATTAGAAATTTTAATTATATATAGTCTCTGTTTAAAATAGCTACAAGCTAGAGAATTTATATATTAACAAAATAGTAATGAATTATGTAATATTATTTTGTGCCATTTATTACTTTAAGTACATTACATTTATTAACTCACTTGATTCTTGTAACTTTATAAACTCCTGGTATTTTCCAAACTTATTGCTAGCTAGGCAATATATGTTTAGGAAAGTTTAAAACATTGTCCAAAGTTACCCAGTTAGAAAGAGATTGAGTGCGGATTCAAATCAAGGGTCCAGATACTGTGTTCTTGATTTCTAAGGGCTCTTGAGAGTATTTTAAAAGAATACGACCCGTCATAATGTTAAGGCTTTTGCTTGACATTACTAAAGTTATATCCAGCAGAATGTGATTGCTTATTGCCAGAAACTATTATGCTCTAGAGACTTTTTAAAAAATTCTGATGTAAAAAAAATGGCAAATCTATATTTTACATTCTAAGACATTAATTTTGTTATTCCTTGATGCCTGTGTTTTTTTCTTCATTACAGGAAAAAATTCCTGTTTTAGTATTTAAGTCAAAAGAAATATTGGGTTCGATACTGATTTTTTAAAATTCTGATGCAGTTTTCATGTGTATTATGTCAAAAAATGACTTAATTGGCAATTCTATATTCTACATTCTAAGACATTAATTTTGTTAACACTCCTTGATGCCTGTGTATTTTTCTTCATTACAGAAAGAAATTCCTGTTTTTAGTATTTAAGTCAAAAGAATTATTGGGTTTGGGACATCAACATATGTTGAGTGCATTTTTTTTTTTTTTTACAAGTTATACAAGGCTTAGCTAATCCCACAAAGAAAGTTTCACCTGCACAGTTCAGTGTTGACACAAATTATTTACGATCATGCTTTTGTAGTGTACACATGAATGTATTTAACTTTTAACTCAGTTCCAAACTTCCTTGTGTTCCTTTCTGTTTTGTAAAGTGCATTCAAAAATCTTTCTTATTCCTTTGTCATCATGGTTAAGCATAATCTTGTTATGTGTCTTCATCCAAATTGGGATCTTTTCTTTATGTCGTGGATCCTAATGGTTGATCTCCTGTAGGCCTTTATAGGTCAGTACACAATACTGGATAATTGTACAAGGTCGGCCGGGTGTGGTGGCTCGAGCCTGTAATCCTAGCGCTTTGGGAGGCCGAGGCAGGTGGATCACGAGGTCAACAGATCGAGACCATCCTGGTCAACATGGTGAAACCCCGTCTCTACTAAAAATACAAATAATTAGCTGGGCATGGTGGCGCGTGCCTGTAATCCCAGCTGCTCGGGAAGCTGAGGCAGGAGGCGGAGGAACGGTGAGCCAAGGTCGCGCCATTGCACTCCAGCCTGGGTAACAAGAGCGAAACTCCGTCTCAAAAAAAAAAAAAAAAAAATTGTACAAGGTCAGTAATCGGGCTTCCAGGCTCTACTGTTTAGTTGCTCTAAATTCTGGACATTTTACTTAAAGCTTCTGTGCTTCAGTTTCTTCACTACTAATACTGCATTAAGTATCATAAGACTTTAATGAGATAATTCAGGCAACATGCTGATGGCAGTGCTTGACACACAGTTCTGAACCTTTAAAAGTAAACATTTTGAACAAGTGTTTGGGGGAAGAGTAGCAGAAAAGTATAAAATCAGATAAGACTTCTTGGTAGTTTGATGTATATACAAAGACCTTCTTATATACTCAAGTGTTTGTCATGATCCTGAAAGGCAAACTATATGAATGTTTAAGTAAAAATACAGCGGAAATTGTTAATTTATCTTTCTTATTAGGGCACTTCTAGGAATGTTCAGTTATCCAGCATTAATAGATTCATAGACAAAAGACTACAACAAATAACACTTGTCTTAAATGCTATGAAAGGCTAACCAAAAGTTTTACCTAAGTAAGTTTTTATGGTGAATGATTAATTGAATTAAAAATGAAACAAGAACACAAAACATTAACAAACGGGGGGCAGTTTTACTGGTGTTCAGTTTTTCAAAGTCTTCGAGTGGCTACAATTTAATAAAAAGCAGTACAATAGAAAAAATATCCTAGATTCTTCGAGAATTATACTTATCCTACATCACTAACTTGTTAAAAATTATTTGAAATCAAAGTATAATTATTGGAAATAATTTTTTTATAGACTACATTTGATTTCATTAGAATTACATTTATAGAATTTACATGTTTTTCTTTCTTCATTTTCAAAACAAAGCTTTTTCCTTCGGGCTCCTTTTCTACTCAGTAACATCAATTAAAAGTTAGAATAAAATTAACTGAAAAGTTTAGATGGAAATGAAGTCTTAGAATGTTCTAAAAGCTGATTACTATGAAAGAGTGATTTGTCTGCAGCCAAAATATCTTACCTAATCCTACTCTGAACTGAAGAATGTAATATAATCAGAGTTTTCCCAGTTTAAATGATCATTATCAGACAGAAAATTAGGATAAAAATTAAAAGAAAGAGTACTAAATAAGTTATTAGGTGATTTCACTCTAAAATAATGTGGAATCAATATCATTTATCTGGATATGCTTCAGTAATTGTTAGATAGAGAATGTAAATGCAGTGGATTGCCCTGCCATGGAATTATCAGTTATGTCAGATCTTACCTTGAAGCTCAGTGGAATGTTTGATGGTATAATTCTGCTGATACCAATTGATCTAGTGACGTAGTCATTTGCTTTTGTGTAGTTTCTCAATAGCAAAAATATGGCACTTTATTGGCCTTTCATGAACAAACTGCATATTATATTAGAGTATTGTACTATTTGCAGTAATTACAGTGAAGAGTATACCTTTTCATAAGACAAGTATTACTAGTATTCTGTAGTGTTTCAGTAATGCTAAGTCTTAACCTGGGGTGTGGGTATGCTCTCTTGATCTAAATAAAATCTGTCTGCTCTCCCACACACACAGTGTGTAATGTGATACAGGAACTGAAAAACTATAGTAAACACTCCTAGTTGGAAAGAAAAAGAAAATTCTGTTTCTCTTTCATATGTGTTTACAAGAAATACATGAAGTTTTGCTTATGTTTGCAAAGCAAGCAAAGTTGAGAGGCTGCTTATGAGGTCTAACTGGCTTTTTCTGCTCAGGGATTCCTTAAGCTTAGTTACCATTTTAACATATTAAATAATACTATATTAAATAATGTATTAATGCAATGATGCATGATATAATGTATTACATTATAATGCATGTAATATAAAGTATTTAATGTATATTATATAATACTATATTAAATAATACTTTAATATGTTTTACTATCTATCTAGACAACCCTTAGTCCATTCAAGTTGACACCTAAAATTAACCACCATACTTACTATTGCGGGGCCAAATACCAACCATTGCTAATATTCAGTGTTCTTACCTATGTTTTATGACACTGGAAATCATTAGGTACACAAATACTTCTCAAGTCACCTAAGTGCACAGTGTTATCAATATGTCACTGCCACATATCACAGGTTCCAATTCTTCCTGACTGTGATAAAAATTTTCTTGCTACTCCCAAACTGACTTATAGGTGGGCTTGTTAGGACATACCTTACTTCTCATTACAAATTTCTGTATCACTCAGAGAGTTACTCTTATTTTACTGACTTCCACATAATACATCATAATAATGAAAACTCAAAAAATAAAGAAAAAATATATCATTAATTCTACTGTTGAAAGGTATAACTTAATTTATAGTTGTCTGCAATTCATCCAGCTCCTTTTTATTTAAATGAAACAGAATACTTTTGTCATTTATGAATTTGCTATCGACATCTTTATGCCAGTATATTTCTACCATACAATTGTTTTACCAATGTTATGCAGTTTTATTGTATCTAATGGTACAGCCTGGTATCAAGCTAAGATTTACTGTTATAATGTGTTGTTACTGTTTACAATTATTTAAAAGTGATTTTTCTGTCAATACTCGTAACTTAATTTTCTTAGAAACTGGATTTTTTGGTTTTTCTTCAACATATGACAAACTCAGAAGTAATAGAGCAATGCTGCATGGTCATGGTGGGCTGCAGCAGAAAACTGTTGTCCCACTTGGATACAGCATTCTGACTCCAGATTTCAATTGTCACTGGTGACTCCACCTTAATCTTGGTACCCCTGGCTCAACGTGGCGTTGATTTTTGCAGTAGTATAAATGCAGCTTTCAGAAATATATATTTTTGTGCACATTCTGAATTATTTTCTTATTCTCTTGGTGGCAGGGTCTTGCTCTGTCGCCTAGGCTGTAGTGATGGAATGATCATAGCTCATCAGCCTAGGTTCATATGAATCTCCCAAGCAGCTAGGATTCAGGTGCCAGCCACTATGACTGGCTTTTTTTTTTGTTAGAGACAGAATCTCACTATGTTGTCCAGGCTGATCTCGAACTCCTAAGCTGGTGTTCTTATTACCTAAGCCTACCAAAGTGCTGGTAATAGGTGTAAGCATTATTTTCTTATGATAAATTACTAGTGATAGAAAGTTATTGGGCTAAAGTATACACTGAAGTGAGGGTGCCAGTATGTAATATATATATTTGCATTTTATTGCAGTAATATATTATCCCATTTATTGCTGTTTTACATTGTGTGTATTTTAAAGGTGAGGTGAGACTGAGTTTAAAACTATGATTACTTTTCATTAATGTATCTTCATTTCTGAAATGATTTCATGACATTTTGCAATGTTTCCAATGAGTAAGTGATTTTTATTGTTTACTACTCGTTTTCACAATTTGACTGCCTCAATTCTAGTTTTGATGGCTTATTTTAATATATGTAAGTTATATTCTTTAAGTGTTTATGTCAAAACTATTAAACATTTTTTTATAGTCACTGTTTTTAATTATTTGCATAATATTGTTGCACTCTACAATCATTTGAATATTTATGTTATGATATTTATTTTTAAGTCTTATTTTACATGTTTCCAGCTGAGTTAACTATTTTAAAAGACATTGTCAGGAGTCTGATTTTTTACAATTTTCCAAAGAATTAATATCTAATGACCATTTACTGAATGATTACATTATAAAATGAAAATGTGGCTGCAAATTAATATTGAGGGCTCTCTATAAAAGGAAAATTACATTCTTAGATATTAACAATTTGCTGTTATTTGTATAGAACATCTTGTGCATTTTAATCAGGTGATATTAAAGGATAACTTGTCACTCTCCTACCAAGTAACCTTGGTTGGCCGGTTATGACTATATATGAATGACTGGTATACTAGTTATTAAATCAAATTAGACAACAAGCTTTACAATTCCTATAAGAGGATTCTTAGCAATAAACCAAAGACTTTGGTTCATTTAAATACCTATGGTTTGAAATCAATCATACCCAAACATTGACCAAAGCACTTTAACAAACTGTGTATTATAACTTTTAACATCATAGAAAATTTCATTTAAATCTAGATCACAGTAATGTTGCAATTGTATGTGGAAATCAGTTTCAGAAGGAAGGGTATTTTGAATAAATTCATTTAATACACTGTCCTTTGTAGGACACTTGCAAATTTGGAATAGTAGAAAAAGAAATAGGGATCACTGTCACCATATCACAAGTAACTATGCTTATGTGTGAATTTTGCATTACATCATTTTGTTATTCCCATGTTCTTTGAGTGAAAGGGAAGGAGGATGTTGATATTAATACAGAGCATACCTGTTTTAAAGTTGAATGTCTGGAAATGAATAATTTATTCACATAATATAAGGTGGGGCATGTATTGAAAGTCTAAAAGTAGTGTATATCCCAATTATGTTTTTTGTTGGTGCTGCCTCTATGGAGTCCAGATAACCTGATGTGAATATTCACAGATACCTAGGAAGACTGGATCACAAGGTGGCAGGTAAAGAAAGGCAGGTAAATAGTGTTACCAATTCCCTTCAAAGGATTTGGGTAATTGAGCCAAGAATAGTAACTTTTACTTGGGGCTTATGATAAAAGGTAAAAATAAAGGTAGTTAAGACACTGAGGCAAAACTATTCATGGATTACTGACTGGACACAGTCTGGAGATTCTACAGTTAATATCTGGGGAGGAAATATGTGTTGGAGAGTCTCAGCTTTTCTAACAGGAGGACAGTATCCTTACAGGGTAGCTTGAGACTATCATCCCATAGCTTATTTAATAATAAAGTTTGTCTATTGTTTCACTGATAAAGTGTGAGTATTTGAAGTTTATGAAATGATATGGGAACCATGCAGATACATTAAAAGCAATGCTTAGAATTTGTGGGAATTACACTAGGTGGCTAAGACATAGATTAGTAGAGCTGGGATAAGACCTCAAGGTTTCTGATTTCTTTTCACATATCTTTTTGCCATTGGCACCATTCTGCTATTCTGCATAGTACAGTCTAAAATATATACTTATGCTTTGCTACTTTGAGAAATTTTGCTTTCATGATCTCAATAAAAACTTTGCATATATATCATTCACTTTAAATAAAGTCCTATATTTTGAAGGTTTTAGGTTTGCCATACAAAATTTCAGTATTGCTGGAGTTATAAGAATTTTCTTAAAATATCTGATTTTCTTCTTCTACACACAACTGACTAAAAATGTGAAATTATATGAAGCAGCCTCCCATTTACGTCTTTTTATGACATATTCTTTTGGACATGCCATATTCAAATTAAATTTTCAGGAAGCACGTTGGCATAATAGAAAATGAAAAATCTAAATTCAGATTCTTGGATTCTTGACTCAGCTACATCTTTAAAAATTTTTTATTTGATAATTACTGTATGTATTTATAGCATACAGTATGATGTTATACATGTATACACTGTGGAATATTTACATCAGGTGAATTAACATATCTTTCAACTCACATACTTATTACTTTATGGTGAGAACACTTAAAATACACTATTTTAGCAATTTTGAAATATATAATGCATTATTATTAACTATAATTCCCCTATTGCTCAATAGATCATTAGGACATATATCTCCTATCTAGCTGAACCTTGTACCATTTAACAAATGTGTCTTCTTTTTCTGTCTATCGTGCCTCCTCCATCCTCTGGTAACCATCATTCTACTCTTTACTTCTATGAATCTGACAGTTTTCAGATTTCACATGTAAGTGAGATCATGATGTATTTGTCTTTCTGTGCCTGACTTATTTCACTTGGCATAAGATCCTCTGGATTTTTCCTTGTATATATATGGATATATATAATTTTCTTTATCCATTCACCCCTTGATACACACTTAGATTGTTTCCATATCTTGGCTCTTGGGAATAAGGCTGCAATGAATATGGGAGTGCAGATATCTAGTCAACATACTGATTTTAACTCCTTTGAATATACACCCAGAAGTAGAATTGCTGGGTTATAAAGTAATTATATTTTTTTGTTTTTGAAAAACCTCCCTGTAGGGAATTTATGAGCCCCACATGTTGGTGCATGAGAATGTAGGGATTTAGGAGCCCCACATTGGGCAACAGAATGTAGGGAGCCAGCCCTACATTACCTGTGGGTACCCCAAGTTTGGTGGCGACAAAGGAATGATAGAAAGACAGATTAAAAGTGGGACCGGGGGCCATCACTTTATTACTCTGGAGGTGACAGTGAAGGCACTGAGCTGGGATTATTTACTCTATTTATTGATTACAGTTACTTTGATTTATAGGATAGGGGTGGAGTGATGGTGGAATGAATTAGTGAGCTGGAAGTGAATTAGTGAGCCAGAACTGGTGTGTTATTCTAAGGATTGATAATAGTGGTGGTCTGAGAGTTTTAAAGAACAAGAACATGTGATTATCTTTAGCTTATTATTTATGTATAGCTGATGGAATTTCGGCCTTATAAGGAGCTTACAAGCCTGGCTACATTATAGTGCTATGAAGGGGTTTTATGTCCTTGAGCACAATGTTTGTGGTAACAGAGCTGAGGTCACCCTGAACTGGAATATGAGGCCTGGAGAGGCCTTCCTCTTCAGAGGCTTCCTTGCAGGCTTCCGCAGTTTGTTGTTTCTTGTTTATATGTTACTCATAATCAATTTATATAGGCACTTTGTAAGTCCTTTCTCCTTTGCAGTGTTTCCCAACATATCCTCCTTTGTTTTTATCGAAAACTGCTATTGCTATTATTGTTGGTTTGTAGTGTTGGATTTTTTTTTTTTTTTGAGGTTGGCTCCAACATCTGCAGACTAGGAACAAACAGCATAAACAGACACAAACCAACACAAAATTTGCAATGGTTGATTTACAGAGAGTTTTTATCCATTTTAATGAGTTAATGTTGGAGAGGTTGTTAGCAATTCCAGTAAGAACATTTGTGCCAGGTAGCAAGGTAAGATGAGCCTGAGATGCCTTAAAATTTTGTTTTTTTAGTTTAGCTATATCTAATGTTAAATTATTTTCTTTTCCTTGTAAGTGATGCTTAATTATTTTCCAGTGGCGTTTAGTAGCATTGTAAGAACTAGGAATAATACAAAAATTAGAAGTGTTTTAATTACATTGTATTTGAATTTTATGCTTTAAACTTATTTTATTTTCCATTTAGTTTACTGTTTGATGGAGATTATTAATTTGATTGGCTATACTTTGATTTATTTTTGTTTGAGAATTTTACAGTAAGGTAGAGTTTTTTTGTTAATCATTAATGAACTTAGTTGTTTGTATTGACAAATGCAGAGCCACTTCTGCCACAGCAGCTATTGCAATTAGACCCATTATTACTGCTATTAAGTAAATATAATTTTTTTGTCCTGTTTAGAATACCTTTTAGGACTTTAGTGACAATATATAGAGAGGGAGAAGCCTTCCAAGTTTTGTTAAGAGACACAGATATTCAACCTTTTTCTTGAGCTTGATAATATTTTCTTTTACTTTTACCCCAACTCTAGGTGTACTTACTGCTTTGGTGATAACTGTTGCTTATGATAAGGCTTTAAATATCTGGATGGTTTGCACACTGGTTGTTGATTTGTACCTGGAGAGACACAAGCAAATTCTCTCCCCCATGTTGTTACATTGTTATTCAAATCCTCACCAACATTTGTCTTTCATTTTTTTTTAATAGGCATTCTAAGATGAGTAAGGTGAAATCTCATTTTAATTTCCATTTCCCTAATCAGTGGTGATATTGAACACCTTTTAGTATCCCTACTGGCCATTTGTATGTCTTCTTTGGATAAATATCTGTTCAGGTCCTTTGCCCATTTTTTTTTTTTAACAGGGTTGTTTTCTTGTTATTGAATTGAGTTTCTTGCGTATTTTATATATTTGCTCTTTATCAGATACATGATTTGCATCTATTTTCTCTCAGTCTGTGAGTTGTGTGTCTTCACTCTGTTAATTGTTTTATTTTTTGTATAGAAGCTTTTTAGTTTGATGCAATCTCATTTGTTGCATGTAGATTTTTGGTCATATCTAAGAAATGATTGCCCAAACCAAAGTCATGTATCAGATTTGTCTTTTGTTAACTGCTTAATCTCAGCCTCAGTTTCAAATTTAATTTCTTTGTGTTCAGAACATTCAAAATTCTCTCTTCTAGCTATTTGAAAATATACAATAAATTATAGTTAACTATAGTCACCCTGCAGTGTTATGGAACAACAGAATTTATTCCT
This sequence comes from Callithrix jacchus, assembly GCF_049354715.1. Taxonomy (NCBI): domain Eukaryota; kingdom Metazoa; phylum Chordata; class Mammalia; order Primates; family Cebidae; genus Callithrix; species Callithrix jacchus. The sequence continues at coordinate 74,673,934 of NC_133513.1, forward strand.
TCTATCAAATTGTCAGTTTGTATCTAGTACACAGTGTATCCCTATCTTGTGCTCTCCGATTTTTCGTAGCCCCTAATAATTATCAGTCTACTCTATTGTGAGAGCAACGTTTTTAGCTTCAAAATATGGATTAAAACACATGGTTTGAAAAAAAAAGAAGAAGAAAAGGCTGACTTAAATGATCTCAAATATTTCTCCCAACACTGAGATTCTTTGATTCTGCAAATGTGCTTTTTTATTAAAGAATATCTTCTCTTTTGGTAACTTGCACCAAGTGGTTAAGTATAATTTTACTCTTTTTAACTAAAATATCATATTGAGTTTAGGTGCCTTAGACAACCATCCAAGTGTTCCATTTAGGTGTAGTGACAGAATTCTGGCAAACTGTTTAGTATGGGGTTTGTTGTTACCCCATAAATGCTCAGATATTTAGACATTTTGATGACAGGCAAGTTTGACTCTAGGGGTATAATTGTGTTTTCAGTGAGCACTGTCAAAATAAATGTCTAACCACACCCTACAATAGATTGTTAGATCTTCAACAGTATATTTTAAGCTCTTAAGTAAATAAAACAGAAAAGTCTTAGCCCTTTATTTAAATAGCTTCAAGATTTCAAATAGCCTGCTTTATTTTAATGAAAACTTCAACAACTTGAAATGCCTTGTACTTATCCTTTACCATCTACCAAAATGTTATTTCTTCCAGCTTTAACACTCTCTGTAACCGAGATTGGAAGTTAAAGTGAGATAAAAACCAGTGAGTCAAAGCGAAGCTAAGTCATTAGAATAGCTTTTTCTCCTTTCTGTCAGCTGAACATGCGAATAATCACACGGAACCTAAGGGTATATAACCTGTATCACAGTGAGTAATGAATGATTTAGTTCCAATTAAGAAGTTTCCTTTTAAAAAGAACAAATTTAATGGCCCTCATGCATAAATTAAAGTTAGTTTGAAAACATGGTTTTGCTAAACAAATTTAAACTACTTTTCCTTCATTTCCGGGGAGTCCGTGATGTTGACTGGCCTTCCTGCTTTTAGAGCTTGCAACTTTACCTTGGTGTAGTCAGCCATGAAATCTCCAACTGATGGATTCGAGTTAGGATTTTGTTGTTGTTGCTGTGCTTGGTCTTATAATTACCTAATATATATCTCTAGAATTTTTCAGTATAAAATGCACCAGGCTTGAAGAACGCATTCTATTTTGCCTATCATTTAAAAACAGCTTCAATTTTTGCTCCTTATCATGACACTTTAAATATTGTTTACAGAGGTATTCCTACTTGCTTTTGTATTAGTTAATGATATATGATCAGATATTTATTTTCTAAATATTACCTTTACAGCAGTGCTTTTCAAAGCAATTCCCCACATGAAATCTATGAAATTGCAAGATTATGTACCATATGAAGTGTTGCCATTTTATGAATTATTTCTCATTTCATGCATATGCTTGAGCATGTCTAACTTTTAAAAAAGAGATAGTATGATTATGATTTTTTTCAGATTTTTGATATGTATTTTTCTTGCATATACTATGTTATGAACAGTATATATTAACTTAGGAATTTGATGACACAATATCTTTATATATAAAGGAAGATGCCTTTCATTTTGACATATGATTCTAATAGATAGGTACACAGGGCCTATCTATCTATAAATACCTGAACAGTGGCCACAAGTTTTAGTAATACCTGGCAGTACCTAACTGTACTTTACAGATTATTAAATTTTTTTCAGTATTTGGCATCAAGTGATTACCATGAGAGCTATTAGATGCAAAGGAAGGCATATTTATAGCTATTTATGAACATAAAGACCAAGGTTTGAAAGTATAGTGCATGCCCATCTTCAGACAACTTGTAACACTGGAGCTGCCACTGAATTTGTCCTCTTGTCATTTGGTGTAGTGTGGTTTGTATATAATGCAATACATTTATATTGGTTACACTCATCATTCTTTTGTCTCTGCTCCCTGCTATTTTTAATTCTCTCTCCCTTCTCCTCCCCTCTCCCCTCCCCTGCCCTCCCCTCCCCTCCTCTGCCCTCCATTCCTCTGCCGAACCCTCCCCTGCCCTCCCCTTCTTCTTCATTTCCCTTCTTCCTCCCTTCTCTCCTCCCTTTCTTTCCCCCAATGTTGGAGTGACTAGATTGTTTTACAAATTACCTTCACTTGCTGTTTCTCTTCTGTGAAGTTTGTAATTGTTTTTATTTTCTTGCCAGTCCAGCTTATACTCTGTGGGTAATCCATTACTGTTTCTATACTCATAGACTTTCCCATCTTTATCTATAATCCCAAGGATTTTTTAAGATCTAGACTCAGGTTTTTTATTTAGTTAGTAGGGGCTTTTGCTTGGATATTTTAATAAATGACTCAAGTTGTAAAGTCTAAAATATTATATATTCTCTCTGAGACTGTGTGTGTGCATGTGTGTGTGTCTATTTTCTAACTTATTCAGTTTGTCATCTGCCTTTCATTCAGGGAACCTCAGAGTTATTTTCTCCTGGCTCTCTTATCCTTGTAGCTAGTCAGTATATTGACATTTTTCATACTATCTGAAGATTTTTCTTAAAAGAAATCCTTTCATTTTATTCCTGCTACCTTAATTCAACCTTAATAATTTCTCTGATATGTTTAGCAGCTTCCTCACTCTTGTTTTCTACTCAGTTTTATTCTATATATTATTATAATAATTTATCTATTGACTGTCTTTTAACTATTGCTATTTCAATCCACCTAATTAACATCACTTACTTCTACTTGTTTATAACATATTGTGTAAAAATCCTAATCTTGTATATAAGTCTGCATAATCTAGTTTAGATCTAATTCTCCTGGCTCCTGTCTCTTTCATTATTCCTGTCTACTTCTCTCCTTTAACAACTAGTGACTTTCCAGCAAATTCATACCTGTCAATGTAACTTTGGTTACCTTGTTTTTTTTTTATCATATCCTCCTCTTATTATCTTACTACAGTTTTCTTCCTATAAAATTCAATTCAAATGCCAACTCCTACCGAAAACCTTTCCTAACTTCTTAGGATATAATTCAACATATGGATTTATGTGTTTCCATACCATTCCATTCACACCTCTCTCACAGTCCTTCTGCATTTTATTGTAATTCTGTTTGCCAAATTGATCTTCTAATATTCTGAGAGCTCTCTGGAATGAGGAACTGTGTATAATTCCTTTGTGAAGTTCTTGTACATGGAGCACTGTAAAATCTCCTAGATCACTTATTGAGTACAGTTTAGTGAAGAGATAGGACTTGGAAAAGGCAAAAAAAGGTAACTTTTCTGTTACCCACAGACCTCAGGTAAGATGGGAAATTACCAAACAAACAAACAAACAAAAAAAAAAAAAAACAAAAACCTGAAAATATCTTTACCACAACTCCCAGTCTATAGGATGGAGCCCAAATGGAGAAAGGGTAATGTAGCTTAGTGGAAAACATAAGAACTTGAAATTTGTGAGACCTCGGCACTCGTTCTGCAATAGCACTCAATAACCAACGGCATATTGTGTAAAAGTCCTAGTCTTGTAAGGGCACTTTGTGAAGTGGGCCCTACTTCTCTTATCCTTTTATACTGGGAGAAATGCTAAATAGATAGAAACCGACTTGGAATGCTATGGTCTGAACTCAGATCACGAAGGACTTTAATTGTTGAACAAAGGAACCCTTAATAGCAGCTACACCATTAGGATATCCTGATCCAACATTGAGGTCATAAACTCTATTGTTGATATGGACTCTAAAATAGGATTGTGCTGTTATCTTTAGGGTTACCTATCCCATTGATCATATTATTGGATCAATGTGTAATAACTCACTTAGACTTGTGCAGCCTTAGTTTAAGTCATTTCGGAGGTTGAATTATGCTCCTAGGTCACCCCAACCAAAATTTTTAATGGAGGGATGATATGCTGAGGCCTGTTGGCTTGTTTGAGCCTTAATTTGCTTAATGAATTAAAACTCCATAGGATCTTCTCTTCTTATTCATCTATAATCGCCTCTTCACGTGTCAGTCAATTTCACTGATTGAAAGTAAGAGACAGCTAAACCCTCATGTGGCCATTCATACAAGTCCCTATTTAGGGAACAAGTGGTTATGCTACCTTTGCAAGGTCAGGATACCACAGCTGTTAAACATGTATCACTGAGCAGGCACTGCCTCTAATACTAGTAATGCTGGAGATGATGTTTTTGATAAACAGGAGGGGTGAAATTTGCCAAGTTCCTTTTACTTTTTGTAATCTTTCCTTAGAGCATGCCTGTGTCAGGTTAACAATAAAGATAATATGTCTATTAATCATTTGTTAATATTAGGTTAACTCTCATTGGATTATTCCTGTCTGAGGTAAGCTTATGCAGCGGAGAATGTCTTCATGTTTCTTATACTAACATTCTTCCTTCTATTGAATAATAGATTAGTTAAATGTAATACTAGGTGTTCAACAGGGTGATTAGAATTGAAGGTAGTCTGATACTGAGCTTAAACAATTTATTAGTTGGTGGCTGCTTTTAGGACAACTATAGTGGTAAAATCTTTTACTCTCTGTAGGATGGTTATTGTCTACTATCTAAAGAGCTGTCCTCTTTAGATTAACAGTTAAACTTAACAGGGGTATTAAGTAATTCTGTGGGTAAGCTCAAAGTTTAACTAAAATTCTAGTTTTGACAATCAGCTATCACCAGGCTCACTAGCCTTGTCACCGCTACACATGAATCTCCTATTTTGCCACATAGTTGGGTGTACTCTTCTAGCTGTTCTTGAGAAGCTCATATGAGTTTGGGGGACTTGGCTAGAGTTCTCTGTGTGAAGTTTATTCTAGGTAATTCATCATGCAAAAGATACAAGGGTTTGTCTTTGCTTTTTGGTGCTTGATACAGTTCTTTCATCCTTCCCTTATGGTACTGTATCTATTGTGCCAGAATAAGTAATTTCTATCACCTACATTTTTGTCTAGGGTAAATGGTTTGATTTAAGTAGTTCTAATAATATTTTTTATAGAAGTTTGGAGCTAGAGCTGACTCAAAGTGATCAGGTCGTCATGAAATCTTCTGGGTGCTTGCTGAGTGCTTTGGGTTAAGCAACGCTTTGGTTTATCCAAGTGCACTTTCCAGTACACTGATTGTTACAACTTATATCCTCTATACATGTGTATAAAATTATTAGTAATAGTTATTTCTAGAGCAGTACTCAAGGAGGGTGATGGGCGTTGTGTGCATGCCTCATGGCCTTATTCATTATTCAGTCAAGCACTGTATTCTCGATTTACTGCTAAATCCTCCTTAAACTTTTAGACTTAATGAAAGTTATCATGAGATTTTCTGGATGTAGCAAATGTAGCCCATTTCTTATCCGATGGGTTACACCTTGACCTAAAGTTTTTATGTGCATTGTGCTTTCTTTATGGCTTTTTAGGGTGCTATATAGGCTGAGTGATGAGATGGTGCGTATATCAGGGTTTATCAGTTATAGAACAGGCTCCTCTAGAAGGATATAAAGCACTGCAAGTCCTTTGAGTTTTAAGCTGTTGCTTGTAGTACTCTAGCAAATAGTCTTGTTAATATAACCATCTGGGTTTAGTTCTAAGCATAGTCGGGTATCTAATCCCAGTTTTGACCTTAGCTATTGTGTCCTCGGGACATTAAGTCACTCTTGTAGTGTATTTTATTTCAGCTGCAGGTTTTTACAACTTAGATGGTGCTTACCTTTATTGACTGTAGACCTTAAACACTCTTTACACCAAAATGTATTAGCTTGGGTTAATTGTATGGTCACGGTGACTGACACAAAATTTACCAACCCCAAATATTAGTATAGCTTAGTCATACTTTCATTTATTACTTAAAATTTAACACTGCTGTTTCTCGTGGGGGTGTGATTGAGCAAAGTGTTTTCAGCTGTGTTTATACGTGCTTGATATCTGCTCCTTTCGATTCAGGTGATGTGGAGAACATTATTACTGGGGTGGGGATGCTTGCATGTGTAATCTTACTGAGAGTTAATAAAAAGGCCAGGACCAACCTCTATGTTTATGGGGTTCAGCAGATCCATCTATGCATTTTCAGTGCGTTGCTTTAAATAAGCTATTTTAACTGAATGAAAAACCTTTGAGTGGAATTTTGAAACATTAGGGGGATGTCAGAGTAGGATCTTGTCTGGTATGAATCTAAAGTGGTCGTTTACAGTCCTGGAAGTTTAGGACATTTAAAAAAGTTGAATTAGCAGAGGTTTTGGCTGAAGGGCTATTTGTGGTTTGTGTTATATTTCATTTACGACTGTAATACCTGGGATACACGCTTTTCAGAGATGGATTCTTGAAGTATTATGTAAGTATTAGGATAGAAATTTAATTAACATATAAATAAGAGATCTTACTTGGTTGGATAATATTAGGATTTTTTTTAGAAAATTATGTTAATCAAGGGGATAGTGTTGTAATGTCCATGGTTAAAATATGATTTTTAGGGCTCTGACTAGGTTGCGTTTAAGTCTTTTGCTTTGGGCAAGAGTTTTTCTTTAAGCAAGAATACCTCATACCTAATTTTACAATAAAGTTCGAGATTGTCAGAGCAGGTTTTTGCAAATTTAATCGGAAGTAGTCCTTGAAATGGTGCATGAGCATACATGTGCGTGAACGTAGGTGTGTGTGTAAACGTGTGTGCGTGAACATAGATTGATTAGCTGTTATGTCATTTAAGCATGGATAAATTAGCAACTGATGGCTGGGTATGTTGGCTCCGAATATTCAAGGTAAGTCCAGCTACAATTGATTCGGCAAGGATCAGGCTCCTGCCATGGTGAGTCACAGCTCCCCGAAAATTAAAAAAATATCAAATGCATGACAGTGCTTCCATGACTGGCTAATAGGGTGATAGTCACTAGTTCATTGCAGGTATTTCTCCCAATTTGTAGGTTGCCTCTCCACCTTCCTGTTTCCTTTGCTCTGCACAAGCTTTATAGTTTTAAGTAATCGTGTTTATTTATTTTTGTCTTTATTGCTTCTGTTTTTGCTGTACAAAAATCCTCAAAAATCTGTATTATGATAGTTATAAGATTTATTTCTATCATATTCTAAATAGTTTAAAATGTTTTTGTTTGGCATAATGGCATCAACTATAAAATGGTATAATATACTATTACTCTTTTATTTAAAAATCAAAATATAAAAAATTAAAAATTTTAAATATAGCAAAAACATGTATATTAAAAATACATTAAATGGTAAATAACAAACTGCTGTTAATCCTATACATAATCAGGCCTTACTTTGATAATACATTGAACATTGTAAAGTGATTTTCTATCTCTTATATTTTATAACAATCTATGAGATAGCTGAAATAGATATTTTCTCTGCCTTACATTTTTCAAAAAACCGAGAGGAAGAGAAGTGAAGCAACTTTCCCCATATTACCAAGATGCAATGGTGCAGATCTGAAACTTTACCAATTATTTGAAATACTTTACAATTTTCTAAAATATAGTAAGATGTAGGGACTGAATCATAGTCAACCCTCCTTGGAAATTTATGAGGATTTTGGTTCATCCTTTATTAAAATGAACAAACAAACAAAAAAAAGTAGCTTCAAATTAAGAAAAACAGAATGTTTGGGTAGGATTAGGATCTCAAAATAATTACCTGAAGCCAATAAAATGTTTCCTTATTTTTCTTGCTCTATTTTTAATTTTATGATTTTGCTTTGTCTATATGGTGGTGTAGTAAAAACCTGAGAAAGATGGTTCTAATCACACATGTACTAATCACAACCATTCAATATAGTTTTAGAGTAAGAGTTGACCAGGACATCAATTTAAAAGTTCTTAAAACTATTCAACTCCTGTGTCTATAATTAAGACTCCATTTCTAGGTATCTGTTGATTATGCAAGTAGGATCAACAATAATTAATTTATCAACCTAATCTTTAAGCAGTGCAAATATTATTACTAAAATTTCTTAAATGGGCACAATATTACATATCTTCAGTCTAACGCTCTCCTAACTGAGCTATTTCAGCATGCTAATATTATGTATCTTGATTGGACTTACTTATTTCATAGAAGAATTGTATTTCTAAAATTATTTTAGAGATTTTTGATATGCAATCTCATGTTTTTCATATATTTTCCAAAATTAATCTAATAAGGATGAGCACTAGCATGCTGTAATATTAACAGGAAAAAGGTAAATAAAAATGCTTAAATTTCTAGTTTCTTTAATAATCTCAACGCAATGATGAATTTTCTATGTATGAAAAAATCAGTATCAATTCAATGATCATTTCCTTTTACAAAATTAAGTTAAGTAAAAATTGCATTTACCATTTTATGCCATGGTTCTCAACCCTGGCTACTCCTCTATAGTTTAAAAAATACTGATACCTGGGTCCTTGGTTCAGTGATTCAAGATGAATTCGTCTCACATAAGGTTTTGTCATCAGGAGCTTAAACAGATTTCCAGTTTATTTTAATGTGCAGCTGAATTTGAGAACAACTGCTTTAGTCTTTAGAAATGAGACCAGGTGTATATATATAAGGCCTTATTTTCAAAGCTTTACTTCTAGGGGACATTTTGTCATATAAAACTGTTTAATAGGATGAGCTTAAAAGAAACAGACTCACCAGATATGAATACATTAGTATTAGTAATTTTCTAGATTACTAATACTCACTAATACTTTGCAGGAATCAAGATTATTTTAAGATAATTAAAAAGAAGAGAAAAATAAACTTCCTGAATGTTGTATCTGTAATTACATGTTCTATCTTTCTCATACTATACAGTCTTTATTGATGGTTAGAATAAAATTCCAAATAATCTGAAAGTTACCCCAGTATACAAAATTATGTTTGTATAATTTTCATGTTCAACACATGTCAGTGAATTTCAATGATTAAAAATTAATTATCCATGAGTGATATATATTATTATACCATTGCCAAGACTGTTACATTAAGTGAGGCAGCCGGTCCCCAACAGATCTGGCAATCAATGTTGCAATCTGAATAAGGCTTTCAAAGTCAATATTCTTATGTACATATATAATTTTGTTATGCTCTCCATATTACTGCAGTTCAATTCTACAGAAGACGTTTCTTGTCACATCACCAGTCCAGTGAGATAGCGTGTATCAAGGGAAATGTGAATTGTCCTCTTAAATTCCCAAACCAAATAATATAGTGAATTGATTTATATTTCAATCTTGGGTATGAAACACCTTAACAATTATAATCTATGGTAAAAATTCTGTTTGTATACAGTATGATTTACTCAGAATCATATAACATTCACATAACCTTTGATTGAATTGGAAGGTGTTTACAATTGCAATTTTTGCAACATTGAAAACGCCAAATGTGTTGATTAATGTTAATTTCCTACAGTCCCACCAGTATAATATTTATGTCTCTAACTTATTATTTGTGGTAATTAGCAGTTTTTCCACTGCAATTAACCAACATCAACCTCAAACATTATCTTAGATACCTTAAATTTTTACTTTTTTCTTAGTTGAAACATTTTAATTATATTTTACTTTGTGATTTTAGTTTTCCTTTTATCTTCTTGGAGATTAACCTTAATAACATTTTGGCTTAGTTCTTATTTATTTAAATCAAAAAATTCTAAATTGTAATATAAATTATTATCACTCTACATGGAAAAGCATTGTTAACAAATTTGTGAATAACTTAATAATTTCAACAATTAAGACATTTACACACACACACACATACACACATTTCCTCTAAAAAGAATGTTTAAAACTACCTATAAGCTGGAAACATATTTTCACATAAATTTGTTATTATTTGTATTTATATTGTGCAAATTATGTCAGTAGTTAGAAGACATGGATTTGACAAGAATAGAGAAAAGGTGGTTTCATATTCCAGACTCTTAAAACAACTTTTTCAGGTTAGGACCTAAGAACTCTAAAGATATTTATGTAATCCTCATGTCTAGCATGCAATTCCTATGAGTTTCCTTCAATGAATACTAAATACATGCATAGAAAACCATAAACTGAGCTGTCTGATGGTAATAATCCCCAAAGGACAATTCAATCATCCAGATCTTTGGGTTCTCCTAATTCCATATATGAGGTGGATCTAATGACCATATAACAATTCCTAGAAAAGTATTTTCTTGATCTTATATGATAGTTTTCAGTGCTACTGTGAAAACTGTTTACGGAACTCTTCAATTTTAACCAATCTTTGAAAATGACTCTTCTATGGTTGATAAGGTAAGTTACCATACAGCATTTCTATACTATAAAACAAAATGCTAAAACAGTAAAGAACCTTAATATACATTATACATTCAGTAACCCATATTTCCAGATGTATACAATAAATTCCTTTTATATCTTAGAGCTGAAACCAGAGGAAGAATTGTCTCTCTCTATAAACCATGCACTTTCTTTGTCAGTTAAAGAAAAAAGTGTAATTCATCTTTATCTCCTCTGATCTACTATGTGACTTTTAATTTTGATTTTAAAAATTGAACTTAGATTTTTTCTTCATATCTAAATTATACATGTTCAGTGTCTATAGCATACATAAACAACAGGAAAAATTGTTAAAAACATCTATAATCTCAGCTAACAGAAAATTTATTTTATTTTAGTGAAAATGTTACCAAACAACATTTTAGTTTTCCTAAATATCAAAACTCTCTTATTAGCATACATTTTCAAAAAGAAATGTTATTCTATCTGCTTTAATAACATACAGTTTTTTCCTTTATATGTATTTTGAACATATATTTAGGTCACTAAATCCTGTTTTAAAAGCATGGATATTATTTGTTAGTATTCCATAACTAGCAATTATAAAGTTGGACATTTAGATTTATTTCAGTTTTCAATATTCACTTCTAAAGAAAGGTTACGAGGAATGTTCTGTAGTTAAATTTAACCACACATGCAATATTATTTCTTTAGAATACATTTCTATAATTAGTATTACATTAAGGCATTTGATTTACTTTTAAAACCTCTTTAGAAAATATTCTATTATTGTAATGGTCTAGTTTTTATATGCCTTGTATTATAATTTGTGTCAAATATATTTATATGCATGGTATATATAAGAAATGCAAATCTAATTAGATAAAGCAATAAATACATTACATCATTAATAACAAATTGACATTGTTTTAAGGGTATTTTTGAAAATGTACTATGCTAAATTCCTATCATGTCAGCACCTAAACTAATTTTGAAAAAGAGCCACAAAACAAAGTTCTCACATTTCTAGATATTTTAGGTGTACATTCAGGTTTCCAAAAGATAACTGATGTGGTAACTTGAGAAACTTGGAATAAAGATTTGGGTACCCCACAGGGAAGCCACACAAGGACAGTCTAAATCCTCTCAGTTAGTAATTAAGGGGCACTGGTAGCATTCCTAGTCCTGTAGGGGAGAGGCAAATGATTTACTAAAATCCGTAGACAGAGAAGCTTGTGAGGACAGGGCTGCCTGGCTGGATCTGTGACTTTTGGTTAAGGAAGTAGTTAATGCTGGCATTCTAGAAGCGGGAGGGAGCCAGGAATGTAACCGCTGGCATGATTCTTCTCTCTTCCTCCAGTGTCTTAGCTCTTTCTTTTTGTTGGCTGAACCCAACTGGCATCAGACAGTAAGGGAGCCCTGGAAGTAGTGCATTGCATATTTCAGCTTCCAGGGTGCATAGAGCAGATTTGAATAGGGCTTGGATTTGGGGTAGGGAGGTGGGCTAGAAATGAAAGCTATCCAGTGCAATAAGAAATCTCCATAGATATCTTCCTCCTCCTATTTTTTCTCATGACTACTTCTAGACTGACAGGGGAATTCATTTTTCTAGTAGAAATACTTTATGTAAGTTCATTTATGATTTTCACTCTAAGAGATATTACTTTCAGTGAGATCTTGAACATCCTAATCACTTTAATTTACATGCATAGAACTCAACATCTGTGAAAACAAGTGTAGCATGTATTCATATATATGTCATAGGCATAATGTATGTGTTACACATCTAATACATTATGTAATCTTAGTATTTTAAAGATCTATTATTCTAACCAATCAATATGTAAACTAAAAATATTTATACATTGCTTTTGTTTTAAAAAAATTTTTTTTTGCTGTGTATTATGTGACTGTTTACAATGGGAAATGACACACAGTTTAGTTTGATGGCTCCTACTCCTAGTTAGCTTTTTCTACCTATTCCTCCTTACCCCTCTCCTGATATGCATATATTTTCAGGTGAAATTTTCATAGAAAAAGAAAGCCAAAAAAAAAAAATGGTTAAATAGAATATTCCTTTAAATCATGGATTTTATTTTATTAGGTTTAATTATTGACCCCTTGTATGTTTCTTTATTGAAAAATGTGGATGATGACCACTTGCCTTTTTTTATACTGAAAATGTTCTACCTATTATAACTTCACTTATTTATTAATGAGAGAGAGTCTCACTCTGTCACCCAGGCTGGAGTGCAGTTGCGTGATCTCCACTCCCTGCACCCTTCACCTCCTGGGTTCAAGCAAGCCTCCTATCTCAGTTTCCTGAGTAGCTGGCACTATAGGTACACACCATTATGCTTGGTTAATTTTTTTGTATTTTGGTAAAGATGGGGTATAACTGTGTTATATAGACTCTCAAACTCCTGGATTCAGGAGCTGGGATTACTGGTGTCATCCAACACACCAGGACTGCCTATCGTAACCTTAAATATTTTATGAAGCAATGTACGTAGAGTGCCAAACAAGTATCTCCTGTGTTTTTGATGGCAAAGTAAATGTTATTATATAGTTATGAAATAAATTAAGGCCATTGAACCTCTGTGATATTTTGCAACATCATTCCTTTATTGCTAACAGTTTTTCATAATGTTGCTAGAGCAAAATTTTATATTCACCTTTTTGACTTCATTTTCTTCAAAATGCCCCAGTTTTTCTTAGCTTTGCAATGTTTTTTTTTTTTCTTCCAGAAATGATGACATAGCAAAGTTTTGGTAATAGGAGAGGTTTTATCTTTTTCTCTTCTTCGTTCTGCCTCACATGGCACATGATCACATGAATTCCATCCTAATGAAACTATCAATTGACATTAAACAGTTATTATCATACCAGAACTAAAACACACCATCTTATGCATTTGTGCAGGCTCTTTATGTGTGTGGGTTTTTTTTTTTTAAAGATTATTTAGTTTTTGTTTTCATACAAACCACCATCCATTTGTAGTTTGGTGAGTTAGTTATAATACTTGGTAGCTCGAATTAATGTTAGCTTTCAGCAGTAAAAATTTTCAGAAGCAGGCAACTTACAAATCTGGGAGTTTGTGGGTTTCGTACCATTCAGACAAGTAAAAGGGTCTTAGCTGCCAGCAGTTTCTTTTCTGGAATTCTTAATTGCTGTCTTTGCCTTAAATATCTATCAGATAGTCTAAAAATATAGCCCCAGTTTTGCATTTGCTAATAAGGTGCCAGAGACCTATGACAAGTCAAGACCAAATAAATAACACCTCTTACATCAAAGTTTTAAGTGCTTTAAAAAGTTGGTCAAAATTGAAAGAGCTAGAGGAGCAAGATCAAAAAAACTCAAAACCCAGCAGAAGACAAGAAATAACTAAGATCAGAGCTGAGCTGAAGGAGATTGAGACACGAAAAACCCTTCAAAAAATCAATAAATCCAAGAGCTGGTTTTTTGAAAAGATCAACAAAATAGACCACTAGCCAGATTGATTAAAAATAAAAGAGAGAACAACCAAATAGATGCAATAAAAAATGATAAAGGGGAAATCACCACAGATTCCACAGAAATTCAAACCATCATCAGAGAATATTATAAACAACTCTATGCGCATAAACTAGTAAACCTGGAAGAAATGGATAAATTCCTGGACTCCTGTGTCCTCCCAAGCCTAAACCAGGAGGAAGCTGAAACTATGAATAGACCAATAACAAGGTCTGAAGTCGAGGCAGCAATTAAGAGCCTACCACACAAAAAAAGCCCAGGTCCAGACGGGTTCACAGCCGAATTCTACCAGACACACAAGGAGGAGCTGGTACCATTCCTTCTAAAACTATTTCAAACAATCCAAAAAGAGGGAAGCCTTCCCAAATCATTTTATGAGACCAACATCATTCTGATACCAAAATCCGACAGAGACCCAACGAGAAAAGAAAACTTCAGGCCAATATCCATGATGAACATAGATGCAAAAATCTTCAATAAAATATTGGCAAGCCAATTGCAACAGCAAATCAAAAAACTTATTCATCATGATCAAGTAGGATTCATCCCGGGGATGCAAGGCTGGTTCAACATACGCAAGTCTATCAACGTAATTCACCACATAAACAGAACCAAAAACAAAAACCACATGATTATCTCAATTGACGCAGAGAAGGCATTTGACAAAATTCAACAGCCCTTTATGCTAAAAACCCTCAATAAACTCAGTATCGATGGAACGTATCTCAAAGTAATAAAAGCTATTTATGACAAACCAACAGCCAATATCATACTGAATGGGCAAAAACTGGAAGCATTCCCTTTGAAATCTGGCACTAGACAAGGATGCCCTCTTTCACCACTCCTATTCAATATAGTACTGGAAGTTCTAGCCAGAGCAATCAGGCAAGAAAAAGAAATAAAGGGTATTCAAATAGGAAAGGAGGAAGCCAAATTGTCTCTATTTGCAGACGACATGATAGTATACCTAGAAGACCCCATCGCCTCAGCCCAAAAACTCCTGAAACTGATAAGCAACTTCAGCAAAGTCTCAGGATATAAAATCAATGTGCAAATATCACAAGCATTCCTCTACACCAATAACAGACTTAATGAAAGCCAAATCAAGAGCGAACTGCCATTCACAATTGCTACAAAAAGAATAAAATACCTTGGAATACAACTCACAAGGAACGTAAGAGACCTCTTCAAGGAGAACTACAAACCACTGCTCAACGAAATCAGAGAGGACACAAACAGATGGAGAAACATTCCATGTTCATGGTTAGGAAGAATTAACATCGTGAAAATGGCTATACTGCCCAAAGTAATTTACAGAATCAACGCTATCCCCATCAAGCTACCATTGACTTTCTTCACAGAACTGGAAAAAACCACCATGAACTTCATATGGAACCAAAAGAGAGCCTGCATAGCCAAGTCAATTCTAAGCAAAAAGAACACAGCGGGGGGCATCACACTACCAGATTTCAAACTATACTACAAGGCTACAGTAATCAAAACAGCATGGTACTGGTACCAAAACAGAGATATAGACCAATGGAACAAAACAGAGGCACCGGAGGCAACACAACATACATACAACTATACCATCTTTGATAAACCTGACAAAAATAAGCAATGGGGAAAGGATTCAGTGTTTAACAAATGGTGTTGGGAAAACTGGCTAGTCATGTGCAGAAAGCAGAAACTGGACCCCTTCCTGACACCTTACACTAAAATTAACTCCAGATGGATTAAAGACTTAAACATAAGACCTGGCACCATAAAAACCCTAGAAGGAAATCTAGGCAAAACTATCCAGGACATGGGAGTAGGCAAGGACTTCATGAACAAAACACCAAAAGCATTGGCAACAAAAGCCAAAATAGACAAATGGGACCTAATCAAACTCCACAGCTTCTGCACGGCAAAAGAAACAGTCACTAGAGTGGATCGCCAACCAACAGAATGGGAAAAATTTTCGCAGTCTACCCATCTGACAAAGGGCTGATATCCAGAATTTACAAAGAACTCAAACGGATCTACAGGAAAAAAACAAACAAGCCCATTCAAAAGTGGGCAAAGGATATGAACAGATACTTTACGAAAGAAGACATATATGAGGCCAACAATCATATGAAAAAATGCTCATCGTCACTGGTCATCAGAGAGATGCAAATCAAAACCACATTGAGATACCATCTCACGCCAGTTAGAATGGCGATCATTAAAATATCTGGAGACAACAGATGCTGGAGAGGATGTGGAGAAAAAGGAACACTTTTACACTGTTGGTGGGAGTGTAAATTAGTTCAACCATTGTGGAAGACAGTGTGGCGATTCTTCAAGGCCTTAGAAATAGAAATTCCATTTGACCCAGCAATCCCATTACTGGGTATATATCCAAAAGACTATAAATCATTCTACTATAAGGACACATGTACACGAGTGTTCACTGCAGCACTGTTTACAATAGCAAAGACCTGGAATCAACCCAAATGCCCATTGATAATAGACTGGATTGGAAAAATGTGGCACATATACACCATGGAATATTATGCAGCAATCAGAAATGATGAGTTTCTGTCGTTTGTAGGGACATGGATGAATTTGGAGAACATCGTCCTCAGCAAACTGACACAAGAACAGAAAATGAAACACCGCATATTCTCACTCCTAGGTGGGTGATGAAAAATGAGAACACATGGACACAGAAAGGGGAGTACTAAACACTGGGGTCTATTGAGGGGAAAAGGGGAGGGCCAGTGGGAGGGGGAGGTGGGGAGGGATAGCCTGGGGAGAAATGCCAAATGTGGGTGAAGGGGAGAAGAAAAGCAAAGCACACTGCCATGTGTGTACCTACGCAACTGTCTTGCATGCTCTGCTCATGTACCCCAAAACGTAAAATCCAATAAAAAATTAAAAAAAAAAAAAAGTTGCTCTGTCCATTAGGAAAGATCAGCCCAGATTATTCTACCTTCCCAGTCACACCCTAGCTTATACCTGGCTGTATGCCGTTGATTCAGCATTTGTACAGGTGTCAAAACCAAAGCTGTTCTTTTTCTCTGCTTTCTTTCCTTTTTCCCCTTATTCTTTTTTCTGATATAACTGACATTTTTCTGTTCAATTCAACAAACCTGCACCCACTGTTCAGGTTCTCTCTTAGACCCAGGCCTCAAGGAACTTGAAAGCTAACAAATGACCTCTTAACAAGAAATTCTTGAAGAAAACACTTAAAATAGTGTAAAAATTTTCAACTGTCAAGAAAGCATCTTTTCAAAGTAGATGGATCTAAATTATCTTTATATCAAACCACCATTGTGAGATGTATTCTTTAAAGTTATCATATCTGAGAAGTCTCCTTATTTCTTTTAATCTTCACAAATGTTTTTTCTTTTGTTCAGTCTGTAAGATTTTGATGTATTGGTTTTGAATGACCAGGATTATTTCAGAAGGATTAAACTAATAAAATATTATAGGCAACAAGAGCAGTGAGGTGGTGAGAGGCATTTAAAACTGCGAGACCATAGCGTTTAATTTAAACACTGACAGAAGGGAGCTTAAAAAATACATTTTTGGTACCAGAACCTATTTTTACTGCTAATAATACTAAATACAGCAAATTTGAACCTATTTAAATAATTAAAAATCCTTAAATATGAATATTGTTGACATTGATGTTGATTTTAAATAAAATGCAAACATCATAATTGAGAAGAATTTGCTTGACAAATTATACAACCTGCATCTTTACCATTTTGAACATATTTAAATTGAAGTATTATTATAATTATAAATGTTTATCCTGAATATATAATTTTCTTCTCTTGTATAACTTGTATAATGCATGGGGTACCATTCCTATTCATATGTTTCTTCCCTGTTATCAATACAAAAAAGGTATGTACATGATTAAGTCTTTTCCTTTGAGATAACATTCAGAAAGCTTAAAAACAAATTTTAATTAAAACACTAGCAAAACTTTGGGCCTTATTGAAATGGTACTTCTGGTCCCACTTTAACCTGGTTCTGTAGTTTAGATTTGGATTTTATTTGTTAAAAGGGGTGCCTGTGTACTCAATGCAAGTCATTTCATATCCTTCATTCAATGAGAATATAAATGCATGAATAAATATACATCTATTACAAATAAAATAAAAATAGAAGGAGAGGAATAATTATTGAAGTTTTTTTTCCACTAAAGTACATCACTTTCTAGTCATAAGAGCAAAAATATATTTACCAGTATAGCATGTTAGTAATGGATATTTACAAATGTAGCCAACTATATTTTTAGCTAACTTAAAACATACATTCTGTAGAACTTAAGTCAGGCTGCATAAATGTGAGTAATGAATTTAGTTACAGAATTTTTGGACATTTGCCACATCATCTAATTAAAAAGATTAGTAATATTAACATATAATGATGCTTTATATTCTCAAAAGGATTAGTTCAGTAATGATTATAAATTTTCCTGGCATCTTTGCAGTTATCATCATCCTCAATTTTTTAGATGAGGGAATTTTCAGAAGAAAGTTAAATGCTCGAAATAGATATTGAATCCAGTAGGTTCCACTTACAAGACTAACCTAGGCTAGTGCCAGGAACTGGTAGCTTGCATTTATTCTAGAAAAGAAGGCAAGGTGTTTGGTCTTTAATCAAATTATTTAAACTACAAATTATATAAATATTTCAAATGCTATTATTTAAAATATAATTTGAAATGATATTTGAATTCTGGTGTTTGTAATAAGTTAGATGAGAGTTGAAAAACCAGCTTTGAGTAAAAAAACTTATGAGTCATGTATCTTGAGTAAGCTACTTTGGCATCTGTTTCTGTATCTATTAGGCAAGAATAATCATAGTACCTATGTCATGAAACATCTGTTCAGATTTAATGAAATGACCCTTTTTGCCCAAAACTAAGAAAATAGAAAGCATTTGTCAAATTTGATGATGATGATGGTGAGGACTTCCAGACACATTAGGCTGAATTCAGACACATAAGTGAGAGCTGGATAGTCTTTTACACTTAGACCAAAAATGTTGCAATTTATCTTCTATAGAGACCCCATATGGTGAGAATGGCAGATTAGGATCAATAACTGCCTGACAGAACAGTAGTACTGTGTATAATTTGACAAGCAAATTATCCTGAGTTGTGATATTTCCATTATATTTAAAATCAACAGGACAGTCTTTTTTGAAATAGTTCTTTTTCTTTTTCCTGCTTTCTTTTTTTTTGAGATGGAGTTTCACTCTGCCACCCAGGATGGAGTGCAGTGGCATGATCTTGGCTCACTGCAACCTCCGCCTCCAAGGTTCAAGTGATTCTCCTGACTCAGCCTCCCAAGAGAACTGAAGTGTCATAACAGAAGTTTGTCATCTATTGAAAAAGTGTGTATAGTGTTCTCAGTCTTTAAAAAAAGAGATAGCTGAGAATTTGATTCCTGAAAGGCCAAGAAAGCATTAATTTTTTTTGAGATTTTGTAGTTGTTTCCCCCAGGAATAGTGAACAAAACCATCCCCAGTAATCCTGTGAGGCTGTAGGATCATGATATTTAGGCTATTTGCAGAGTTATTCTTCTTACCAAATGACTGTTTACAGGAAGGAAGAAAAAATGTCTATAATAATTCCATAAATATACATAACAGAGATTAAATTTTAGATAGTATTAATACAGATTAATTTGTAATTCTCCATTATCCGAATAGAACATGAAAAACTTTACTTTTGCTAAACAAAAAGGGTTTTCTTAACAAATTAATAATGTTAAAAATTTCCAGGGATAAAAAACTACATATTAATCAAAATATTACTTTAAAGTTTCTATGATTTATTCATTTACATATAATGTATGTGCTAATACAATAATTGCTTTTGTATTTATAGCCTAATATTTTGCCAAATGTCAAATAGATCCAAATCTGATATTATACAAAATTCTAATAAGTATATAGTATCTATATCTATCTATATGTATATCCAGGTAGCTATATCTGTTTTAGAGATAAGAAAGCTGAAGCCCTGGGATTTTAGTTCATTTTTTTTTAATGGAAACTTTCAGAATTAAAATTCAATGCTGACACTTTTTACATTTACTATTTTGGCTTATGTGGTTTTTCTTCCACTCATCTGATAAAACTTGACTTTCAAGACATCTAACAGTTATAAAATCAGGCAGACTGCCCCCTCCAAAATGATAAAACATATTTATTTTTAGAAAAAAATGATACAAGGTAGGTATGGTAGAGCCCACCACTTTGGGAGGCTGAAGGAGGAGAATCTCTTGTCCAACCTGGACAATATAGCAAGACCTCATATCTGAAAAAAAATTAAAAAAGAAAATTAGTTAAGCATGGTGGCATGGCCCTGTAGTCCCAGTTACTGGAGAGGCTGAGGTGGGAGGATCACATGAGCCTGGGAGATGGAAACTGTAGTAAGTCAAGATCACACCACTGTAGTTCAGCCTGGGTGGCAAAGCAAGAAGCTGTCTCAAACAACAACAAAATATATATATGAAACATTGTTTTTCAAAATATATTTATTAAAAATTTCTGAATCTTTTCATATTGTACTTTTTATAAAAGTGGTGGAAAGATTGCATTTATGTAATGATGTTGTGGAATTCTCTGTGTCAATTAGATAGTGTTGGCAGGCACGGTGGCTCATGCCTGTAATCCCAGGACTTTGGGAGGCCAAGGCAGGTGGATCACCTGAGGTCAGAAGTTCGAGACCAGCCTGACCAACATGGCAAAACCCCGTCTCTGTTCAAAAATACAAAAATTAGCCAGGCATGGTGGTGCATTCTTGTAATCCCATCTACTAGTGGAGCTGAGGCAGGAGGATCGCTTGAACCTGAGACCCAAGGGTTGTAGTGAGCAGATATCATGCCACAGCACTCCAGCCTGGGAAGCAGAGTGAGACTCCACCTAAAAATAATAATAATAATAATAATAAGATAGAGTTAAGATCAAGTAGAACATATACTTACACAAAACAAGAAGCATTACAAGCCAGGTTATAGTCAATTGAGGCTGTATAAATTAATGGAATTTGTTAAAGATACAAATATTTTGTACTTGCATAGTTCTTCCTGTGAAAACTTTAATCTCCAGCCTCAATATTTTTATTTTACTATAAACATGTACTTGATTTTAATATCCATTATGCTCATTATGTTTGCATCATGATTAATGTGCAAAATAATCAGAGTGAATGTTAAAATTTTATAATTCCATTTTAATCAGTCATGGAGATTCGTGTTTTAATTAGAAGTGTACCCCATTTTATAATGAAGTAAAGATTGATTGTAGGAAAAATGTAAATAAATCTTGATATTATGAAAGTGATGGTCAAAAATTTATGGAGAAGGAATTTGCTATCCATAGCTTTATTTATGACAGTTTCATCATGATGACTTAGTAAAAAGGGTTTTAAATGCCTAATAATGTTTTTGTGAATATATTAATGGATATTATGTGTTTAAACTGTAAAAATCTGACATCCGCATTTAATTTTCAATACGATTTTTGATCATTAGTGAATTATTCATCAATGACTTTCTGTTTAAATCACATTAATAACGTGACCATTTTGGGATAACCACTGACTATGTATTTAATTAATAAATTCCTCTTAGCCTCATTTTCAAATGATTACAGATTTAATAAAGATTTTTATGGTCGGCTGACCTGTGGCTCCATTACATATTAAGGCTAGGTTTATTAAATATAGCAAAAAAAGAGTGTAGAATAACCAGTTTGAATTTCAGATCAACCACTATTTTTTTTGGTATAAATATGTCCCTATATTTTATCTGCCATCATAGATATGTACAAGGTAAGGCATGTAATAATCTCAATTCCTCTTTACTCTTCCAGGATAAAAACTATATCTGGTTACATTAAGAAATGTTCATGCAGAACTTTCTTTTATAACTCAAGAAGAAAGGATCAGTTTCTGTTGGGGAAGGTGATGCTAGGAATGCTCAGGAGGATAAATTGTATGGTAGATTCTTCTCTCAGCACTTTTAGGATTAAAGAAGGAAAAGCAAAGACCAGAATTTAAAAACTGTTGTTCATGGATGAGCTTCTTGGCAGGGATGAGACTTTATGAGATTCAAGGTTGGTTGCACAGTATGACATGGCTTTGAGGAGGAAGCCATTCTTGCCCCCTGTGCATGGAACCAGGAAACTTTCTCAGGAATCACTCGGATGAGAAGTGGTGGAGGCTTCTGTGTCCACATCATTAGCATAGTCACAGGACAGAGAATGCTAAAGGTAGTCATCAGGATCTCCCAAATGTCTCCATAAGGAAAGAATATGTGTTGTCAAGCATTAAAACAAACAAGCTGGATTTGGGTCACATGTGAAATTGAGTGAGTAATGAGCTTATAAGATGATCAAATTGGCCGGGCACGGTGGCTCAAGCCTGTAATCCCAGCACTTTGGGAGGCCGAGGCGGGGGGATCACGAGGTCAGGAGATCGAGACCAGCCTGGTCAACATGGTTAAACCCCATCTCTATTAAAAATACAAATTAGCTGGGCATGGTGGTATGTGCCTGTAATCCCAGCTACTCAGGAGGCTGAGGCAGGAGAATTGCATGAACCCAGGAGGCAGAGGTTGCTGTGAGCCGAGATCGCGCCATTGCACTCTGGTCTGGGTAACAAGAGCGAAACTCCATCTCAAAAAAAAAAAAAAAAAAAGATGATAAAATTTAGGTCTGAGGTTTGAGGTAGCACATTTTAGTCACTGAAAATAAATAAGCTCTTTATACCAGAGTTTCTCAGTCTCTGCCCTATTGTTATATTTAGGGCTATATGCCTCTTTGGTAGGGAGTGTGGCTCCTGTGCATTACAGGGTTAAAGGGTCTTTGACCTCTACCCACTGGACTCCAGTAGCATCCCCCAACTTCCAGTTGGGATAGCTAAAATTGTTGCTAGACCTTGCCCAATAACCTCTGAATGTTAAAATTGCCCTACATGGCCAGGCACAGTGGCTTACACCTGTAATCCTAGCACTTTGGGAAGCCAAGGCAGGTAAATCACTTGAGACCAGGAGTTCAAGACCAGCCTTGCCAACATGGTGAAACCCTCTCTGTATTAAAAATACAAAAATTAGCTGGGTGTGGTGGCTCACAACTGTAATCCCAGCTACTCAGGAGGCTGAGGCAGAAGAATCCTTTGAACCCAGGAGCTGGAGTTTGCAGCAAGCCAAGATCCTGCCACTGCACTCCAGACTGGGCAATAGAATGAGACTCTGTCTTGAAAAAATCAAAACAAAACAAAAAGCCATAGTAATAAGCCATTGGATATTGTCAAAGAAGGACATTTATAGGACACCCATGAGGGTACCATTTGTGATGATAGGGAATTGAAAGCATTTTGGTTGTCTGTCACTGGAAGAGTAGATAGAACATAGATGGCAAAGATACCATAGAGGACTATGTAACCATCAGGAAAAATGTTATATGAATACCCAGAAAAATGTATGGGTCTTAAAAGCATAGCGCATATAGTGAAAATAGTTAGCCAAATGAAGTATATAATAAAATACTGTTTATATAAGTTTGCATGTGTGCATATAAAACAACAATATGTGGCCGGGCACAGTGGCTCACTCCTATAATTTCAACACTTTGTGAGGGCATGGTGGGTGGATCACCTGAGGTCAGCAGTTTGAGACCAGCTTGGCCAACATGTTGAACTCTAGAATACTCTACTAAAAATTAGCCAGGTTTGATGGCAGGCACCTGTAATCCTGGCTACTTGGGAGGCTTAGGCAGGAGAATTGCTTGAACCTGGGAGGCGGAGGTTGCAGTGACCTGAGATCACACCATTGCACTCCAGCCTTGGCAACAAGAGTGAAACCTTGTCTCAAAACAAACAGACAAAAAAACAATAGCAACATCAACAAAAAAGCCAATATGCATTGTTCAAGTAATCTATGAGTGAATGGATGAATAAGAGGAGAGTAAGGGCAAAGGGACATTGATTAATATTGATTGCAATTCCTAGTATAATGTTTGCTGCCCTGATCATAAAGATTTTTGATACCTTTTTTTTTGAGATCTTAATCATTCACTTGTATTAGCTACATAGTATTTTGCTTCTTCCCATAATACCCAATTTTGCCAGGTCGTACAAAAAAGTTGCTTAGAAAAAAACATAAGACAGATGTCTGGTTAGAACCTTGAGGGACAGAAAGTCATTTAAAGAAATCATGCAAAAATCTGATCTAAGGACAGTTACAGAGATGAGTAGCTAAGGACAGTTACAGCGATGAGTTGAACAAGTGGGTGAATCAAGGCAGAGTATGGAATTAATCAGGAATTACTTCCTGAAGGAGCTAATGGTTGAAGTGTCTCACTTGTAATGCTTTTGAAATTATTTAAAACACTCCCTTCTATGAAAATTGTGTCATCTAGCTACTGAAACATCTAAAGTACATTTTATAGTATTTTTACGTTATTGTTGTTCATCTATAAGTATTTCAAATTGGAGATTTATGATACTAATACAATCAGATATTTCTGTGTAATTTACCATTTCTATTGAAATTCTAAATTCAGTAACTAGATATAAAAGAATAAACAAATTTCTTTATAGTTCACATATGCTATACAAGAGGATTCTGTTATTAAATTAAAAAGTATTAAGGATTCTCTTCCGTTTCAAAATCACTAAAGTTTGAAAAAATAAACATGTTTTAAAATTGAGAACTAACATCAAGAGCTTGTGCACATTCTTCTATTTTCACATTGATATGATTTGGCTGTCTCTCCACCCAAATCTCATCTTGTATTATAGCTTCCAGAATTCCCATGTTATGGGAGGGAATTGGTGGGAGGTAATTGAATCATGGGGGAGAGGTGGATCTTTCCCATACTGTTGTCATGATACTGAATAAGTCTCACAAGATCTGAGGGTTTTCTAAAGGAGAGGTCCTCTGCACACTATCTTTTTTTGCCTGCCACCATGTAAGATGTGGCTTTGCTCCTCCTTCACCTTCCAACATGATTGTGAGGACTCCCCAGCCATGTGGAACTGTGAGTCAATGAGACCTATTTCTTACAGTTCATTTTATTTCTGTAGAATTGATAGCAAAGTCACCATTTTCATTTCTCATTTTAGCAATTTGAGTCTTCTCTCTTTTTCTCTTAGTCCTTCTAGCTAAAAGTTTACTAATGTTGATCTTTTCAAACAACCAGCTTTTGGTTACATTGCTTTTCTGTCATCTATTTTGTCTATCTCTGCTCTAGTCTTTATCATTTTCTTTCTTCTGCTAGTCTTCAATTAGCTTGTTTTTCTAGTTTCTTAAGTTGTAAAGTGGTTGACTTGAGATCTTTTTTAAATTAAAAGAAAATATTTCTTACTTTTTAATGTAAGCATTTATAGCTATACATTTTTCTCTTAGCACTATTTTTCTATGCCTCATAAATTTTGGCATATTATGTTTTAGTTTTCATTTATCACTAAATACTTGTGTATTTCCCCTGTTATTTCTTGTTGATCTATTGATAATTTAAAAATACATGTTTAATTTACACAAATTTTAAAAATTTTCCTCTTTCCTTTTCTTACTAATTTCTAACTTAATTTTGTTGTAGTTGGAGAAGATCCTTTGTATAATATCTTTTAAATATATTGAGAGGTAATTTGTGGCCTAACCTATAATCTGTGTGGAAAATGTTCCATGTGCACTTGAGAAGAATGCATATTCTGTTGTGTGGTTGAATATTCTGTAAATATCTCTTACATTTTGTTGGTTTATTGTGTTTTCTAAGTCCTCTATTGTTGTTTATTTTTTTACTTATCGTCTTTCTGATTGTTTTATTCATTATCAGGGGTAGATTTTGAAATCTCTGATTATTATTGTAGAACTATTTATTTTTCATTCAATTATATCAAATATTCTTACATGTATTCTAATGGTCTATTATTATGTACATGTTAATATTTATATCCTCTTGGAATATCAAACCTATTATTAATATATAACGTCCTCCTTTGTCTCTTATAACCTTTTAACAGTTATTTAAAGTCTATTTTGTCTGGTATTAGTGTAAACACCCCTGCAATCTTATTGTTACCATTTATATGGAGTATCTTTTTCCATCCTTTCACTTTCAACCTGTTTGTGTATTCATATATAGAGTAAATCTCTTTTAGACAGTATGTAGTTGGATCATGGCCATAAGGCATCTGCCAGTATCAGTCTTTTGTTTGACAGGGTTTAGCCATTTAAAATTAAAGTAATCGTTGATAAGAAGATAACTGTAACTGTCATTTTGTTATTTGTTTTCTAGATGCCTTATAGCTTTTTATCCAGTTCTTCTGTCTTTTTTAGTATTAAGTTTACATTTTGTAGTGAAAAATTTAAATTCCTTTTACATGTTTTTATGTATATTCTATAATTATTTTCTTTGTGGTTACCATGAGTATTACAGTTAACACTCTAAAATTATAATACTCTAACTAGAATGTATATCAGCTAAAGTTCCATAATATACAAAACTCACTTCCTGTAACATTTTCATTCACATTTCTTTCAGTTATTTATGTCACAGAATTGTATCTGCATACATTGTGCATTCAAAAACATAAAGTAATAATTTTTAGTACCTTAGTGTCCTCCATTATGTAGAAAACAAAATGTAGAGATGCAAACCAAAGTTATAATAATGGGAACTTTAGACTAATAATTGTTTAATGTATTAGTCTCTTAAAGTCTGTAGTAAATATAAAGTGGAGTTACAAACCAATGTTGCAATAATATTAGCTTTTATAATTGTCTATTTATTTGCCTTTACTAAGATATAGACTTAGTCATATAACTTTGAGTTACTATCTAATGTCCTTTTATTCTAAGCTGCAGAATTCCCTTGAGCATTTATAGCAGTTTGGGTCTAGTGTTAATGTACTATCTTAGTTTGTATATGAATATATCTGATATATTCCCTGGAGGATAGGTTATGGAATTTTCATTCAGTTGTAATTTTTAGTTTGTGAATTTTTTTGTTCCTTTTTATCCTATCCCTATTGATATTTCCATTTTGTTGATCCATCATTTCCTTGATTTTCTCTATGTCTTCCTTTAGTTTTTTGAATATCATTACAGTGGTTATTTTAAAGTATTTATCTAGTATATCTACCATCAGGTCTTTCTTAGTGACTTTATTTTCCTTTATGTGTTTTCTTTAAATGAGCCACACTTTCTTGTTCTTGTGTGTGCCTTGTGATTATTTGTTGAAAACTCAACACTTGAATTTAATTAAATGGTAAATCAGATTTTCTATTTTCCCTAGGGATTGCTGTTTTTGTTATTATTTTGTTTATATTTTTGCAGGCTGTCTCTGCTGAGGATCAGCCTGAGGTGAAACTTGATGTCTTTTATTAGTATTTTTGAACCTATACCATTTCTTGGTGATACACTGAAACTTTCTAATTTCCCTTATGTGTGTAGTTTGCTTTGGAAATATACTTTTCTTCAATGTTTGACTTCTCAAAGGGGTAAAAAAAATTTAGGGGACAAAAAGCCTTTCAAATCCCGTGGAAGTCACGTTAGCCAGAAAGAGTGGGTTTTAGAAAAGGAGAGGGTGCAGCAACAAAAACTACCATCTCTTTGTCTCTACCATGGTGATCATAAGTGGCAATCAACCATCAGAGCACAGATCCTTGATAATTGAAAGATGTGGTCGTTTTTGCTCATGGTAGTTTCTGCAAGCTGCAAGCAAGCTACGGCAGGAATATGTGCACAACCTCCTGTCTTGGGGTTGGGGTTGGGGATGGATAGCCGTTGATGAGCTAACAACTGAAATTGACTAAAATTTATTATCCACATTTTCTCCTGGAAGTTGTAAACCTTCACTAAATTCAAGAACTCCAAAGTAGTTGTATCAGAGAGATTCTGCCAGTATAATTGTTACTTCTGTGTAAAGAGATTTCTAGTGGTTGCTTTTCCAACATCTTTCCAGAATTCTTTAAACCAGGCACTTTCACAATGTTTCCATGAATGACAATCACTGTCCATCCAGTTATGTAAACCAGAAATTATATATCCTTTTCTTTTCCCAACACATATCATTTCTCGCGAAATTGTTTCAATTTTAACTTCTAAATATCACATCAATAGTTTATTACTAGAGTTTGGGTGCCTAAATTCTCCTAAGCACTGATTTCATATATTTTAATTACATATTTCAGCAACTTGATATGCTCAGGTATGCTATGTGGACATTGGAGTTTAGAAACATATGACCCATTTCTCAATTAAGTGGCAAAGCTGGGTTTTGAATACAGGTCAATTTGATTCTACACATTTTACTGAACATGATGCTTCACATTTATTTTCTGGAAAATGGCTTCTAGATTAGGCTAACAAAAGTTTTAAAATTATTATGAATAAATATTTTTAAAAGACATGCAAGTTTTTCTATCAAATACATATATTTCTAATATTTTCAAATTAATCCTTATAATAAATGTATAAAATAGCTAATCTTATTTCAGTTTCACTGAAGAACAGTGTATAAATCATTAAATGGGACAACAGTGGTATTCAGATACTAATTTCCAGCCAAACTGAAGTTCTGTCTTCTTCAACGCTTTGCTACCATGTCCCCTCGGAACAGTAAGCCCTTAAAATGCTGACACAATAATGAATTGTTAAAATAAATTCACAAATGTTGCTACTCACAAGTGTGAGACAAGTATGGAAACAGAGCACTGAAAAAATGACAGAAAATCAAAGGATGTCTGTGGTTAATGTGCTATAATATTAAATAAAAAGCACAACGGTAGAAGCTTTGTCAATTAATGACTATTAATAAAAGTCTCCTGAATTGCCTCCCAGACTAAAAAATAATAGAATCATGTTTAATATCTTAATTGAAAAATTAATTTTAAACTGGGGCAATCTCTATTAATAGCAGATGTTATGATTATAATAGTATTGGGTTCTTTTCTTATTTTACTAACCATGCTACTTTCTTTTTTCTATTCTCCCCAAAATGAATCCAAATTCAAGAAGTATAAAAGTGTCAGTTATTGGCATCTTGGAAAAACAGGCTCCTCCCCTCTTACCACAAGTTTACTCTTGTATTTCCTTGAAGTAATTTGCCTTAAAATATACCTGTTAAGATGTTTGTCTTAAGGCAAACGTGTGTACTCTCTTCATGTAATTTATTTATGTACTAGGTGGATTAAGAGGCATATTTGGGAACAGGAGCATCTTATTGACATCTCTCAAATCATACTATTTCAGAATGGTACTCTTTCAAAGACTATAGTTAAGACACTTGAAAAAATATTAACATTCATGAAATTATTTATTGTCCTATCATGTTCATAAGTTTAAATACTGACAGCTTTTGGATAAACACATCCTAGCTACTCCAGTTAATTCTTAAGCACTTATGGTGACAAAATTTTGTTTTGTATGATAGTAGAAAAACATAGACTGATTTGCCTAAAAATCAAAGGGTTTCATAGTAATCTAGTTTCGAAAACTGTAGTCTGTATGTTCCTAACCTGGCTATTATCAAGTAAGTTTATATAAAATGTTTAATGATGTGAAAAGTTGTTAACTTCCCAGTTTGCAAAGGTCATTTTAGACACGTACTTTTACCTGAATTTCTTTCTAAAGATTAATTTCTTAACCTTTGTTCTGTGAAAGTATTTTGCAGGTTACTCCCTAAGTAACATTGGAGTTATTTTTATATTATATATTCTCTCTTGTTTCCAGAGCATTTCTAAATAATCTTCCCAGAGTATCTCAAATGAATTATTGAATTTGTTTTAAAATAATTTTTACCAAAGAAGGCATATTTCTTAATACTTAAAAGTGCGAAATTGAACATAATTTGTGAAATTTGCAAAAGTTACTATTTATTTTCCTATGTTTCCCTTATTTATATGTTAGCATTTATGTTTATGTATTAGAATTTATCTATTAGCCCAAAATTCTATCATCATTGGCTAAAAAAGATATATTAATGGCAATGGAATACAATTGGCAGATATGTCACAAGACTTGACAGTAGAAATGTGAGTAATACAATGTCAACAAAAGGGGAAGTTTGAAGATTATATTATATGGCGACATTACTCTTTTTCATTACTGCGTTGATTTACAGATGACAATTCACTACCTTTTGAAAAGTGGTGAAGGTTTTACTGCTTTCAAAATGCTTACTTTGGGATATATGGTGTCATATCATCTGGGATTTTCTAAACTTCAGTGTAGAATTATGGATCAGAATTTGAGTGTGTTACTTAGGAATATATTTTTAAAGCTCCACAGATAATTTTAATTCACTATCAGTTAAGACAATCACTGTTAGATAACCAAAACAGAAGGAAAATAATCAAATTCATTGATGTGCAAATGTATGAAGGATGTTGTTGGGAGAGAGAAGTCCATCCACAATGTTGAGGAAAACATCAAGCATTCCCAATCTAAGAATTACTGGATTGTAAAATATTGTGTCTATTAAGTGCTGCTTTGTGTTCTGGCCATCTTCCTGCATTTTTTTCCTTCATTATTTCCTCTACTAGCGGAGGGAAAAAACACTATGACATTTTTCCTGTACCTAAGAGTCTGTCACAATAGCCTAAATTATTACAGAAATTTAATTCAGATTTCAAAATGTTGCAGGGCATCATACAAATGATAGGACATGTTTGTTTATAAACATTTGAAAGAGGCGAGTAGAAAGGTTACATGAATGTCTTTTAATATAACACTTAAATGCACTGGAATATTAATGGTTTGCCCTTAATAGCCTACAGCGCTCTGTGAGTCGAGGAGTACAATCATTGCCTCCTTTATTTTTTACTTACAATGGCATTTGGAGACATTTTTAGTGATCACTGGGAAATACAGTGTTTATAAGAGTCTTATGGCACTATGAAATATTATATAAAGAGAACTGTACAGAATGTTGAAAAATATTTTTCTTAGGGAAAATTATGTCATTACTGAAGAGAGCTGTGTTAGAGGAGATGCATGCTTTCACATCTTCATGCGTAAGACTGAATTCTGTTGGAAGAAATTTTGGTTCAATTAGCCTTATCCATGAAAAAAAATTCAACGTAGCTTTTATTCTACTGAGAATTATTTGTATTGCATTAACATGGCACACAATTTTTACATTTGGATATCAGTAGTCTACTTTAAAACTAGTAAAAACAAGACTATTCATTACCTTTACTCCTTGTGATAAAGCAAATTATGCTCTGATACTATTCTCTATAACATAATTTTATTCGTTTCTCGTATATGAAATGCTAATATTCTGCAGCTAACCTTATAGTACTTGTCATTCATAATGGCCACATGGGATTTGTTTTTGAAAATAGTTTCTCATTGTCTCCACATATTCTTCTTCTTTAAAAATAAAATTCTGCTACACTGTATTTTGCTTATATTAATGTAACACTTCTTTTAATGTTATAAACACTTCTTTTAAAAATTTAAAAAGCTATTATTCAATATAAAGTTTGAATAACTATAGAAAATTATTATTAATCTACAATAATAATAGGCCCATCGACTATATTGGTATACATTTGGTTCTTTTTTATGCTTTTTATTGCATTTTAGGTATTGAGATACATGTCAAGAACATGTAAGATTGTTGTATAGGTATACACATGGCAGTGTGGTTTGCTGCCTTCCTCCCCATTGCCTATATCTGGCATTTCTCCCCATGTTATCCCTCCCCAACTCCCTACCCCCTGCTGTCCCTCCCTTATTTCCCCCTCACAAACCTCAGTTTGTGATGCTTCCCTCCCTGTGTCCATTTGGTTCTATTCAGGATGTGGTATTTGTCCTACTTGATCACCTGTGATGTGCCTTAAAAAGTGCTGTGGAAGGTGTAAGGTGGAGATATAGGGCCATAATCAGGAGGAAATACAGTTATTACATTTGAAAGCTCATAGGAAATCTATGGTTATAGAGTCTGGATAGAGAGTTGGCACTGGGAGGTGACATAAGGGAGACTTCTAGGGAACTGTTAACATTATTTACTTTATTACCTGTGTGTGGATTATGCAAGTGTTTTTACTTTGTGATGATTTGCTTATACTAACATTTTTTCACAAATCTATACATATATTACACATTAATTAAAATGTTAACAACAAAACTAACAAATACCTTATAATCCATACTAAAATACGATTTCTCTTCAAGGTAGGTAAAATGGAAAAAAATTTTAAGAATTGGTGAAAAAGAAATTCTGAGAATAGAAACACATGATATTACTAGGTCATTTGAGTTATATTCTATGTAATTTTAACAAGTTAAAAACAAACTTATGGCAATGCTAGATAATGTCATTATAGTGTTTGACTTAAAAGTTGTATAATGCTAATAAATAAATAGTTTGGTAATGTATGTTAATTGTATGCATAGGCATTACACATTATTTTTATAAATAAAATATTCTGCAGTTGTTTTAAAACAATTGCTTGTGGATTGTTTTTATACACAATAAAAATTAGATACAAAACGACGTCCTTAAGGTAATGCAGTATTGTTCAGGATCTTGTTCAGTAGCTCAAGCACTCTGAAGGTCTTGGATAGAAGTTGTAGCTGCAGACATGAAGGCAAATGAAACTCATACCCAGCCTTTCAAAGTCCTGGGATTATAAGCGTGAACTACCACTCCCAGCCTAATTTAAATAACTTTTAACCAAGTCTATAAAAAATAAGATTAAAACAATATCATAATTACATGTTTGGGGAAAAGCATATAGTATCAGAAACTAACAGGAATTTCCACTTCCATTGGCAGCATGATTTGGCATAAGCATTTTGAAGAGCAGGTTCACTACATATGTTGGAGACAAAGATATGTAGCAATTGATATCCCAGGAATTCCATTCTTTAATGTAAATCTTAGGGCCCAGAGCAACTGTCTCCTTTGAAAACAAGATGACACGTGTAATATTTTTCATTATAACATGTCTAGGATATAAAAAATTTGGAAGAACCTAAATGTTCACCAAAAGAGCAATAAATAGATTATGATGTAGTTATAAACAACAAATAAAAATTAATAATCTAGAGCTATAGTGTGTGAATATATGGAGAGAGAGGAAAAGAGAGAAAAGGTGCCAGACTTAGAACATTTAAAGTTCTATGAAGTTTAAAATATGCAAAAATAAATATTTTAAGATATGTTAAGTATAAAGCAAAATTAGTAATAAAGGTATCTAAATGATAACAAACACTGGAAGTGATTTCTTTGGATGATGTA
This sequence comes from Callithrix jacchus, assembly GCF_049354715.1. NCBI lineage: Eukaryota > Metazoa > Chordata > Mammalia > Primates > Cebidae > Callithrix > Callithrix jacchus. Next base: position 74,706,946 of record NC_133513.1, read on the forward strand.
AGGCAAATTGTGGGGTGGAAAAATAATGCAGCTGTAGAGAGCCATTGAAATATATCTTTTTAGTAATTTTATTCATCAACTGTATGGTAGATTCTTTGACATTCTTCATATTATTTTTATTCATTTTCTATGCATCTACATTTTAGACTACATCCTTTAAAATCAGCTGAAAGGAAAAAAATCCACTAAGCACCCTCATTACTTCCAACCTGTCATTCAAAGATTGCAGAAGTTCAATGATAGGATATTTTCAACACTTATATTTACATTTCTCCTTAATAATGAATTTTAATTTTAGTCGATGTCAAACAAGTGGGCTTCACTTACTTTTTTCTCCTTCATAAGTGAAAAATTGAGGAGGGGCATCTCTAGAGAGTAATAAAACATTTATCTAGGAGGAAAACTACATCAGATAACCATTGCCCATTATCTGTGAAGGATATCCTTATAAATGCAGGGTTAAATGAAGTTTTGAATATTGGAGAAGCAGAAGAACTTTGAAAGAAAATAAAAAAGCCTTTCTTATATTGAAAGTGCTGGGTGATGTAGTTGAAAGAAGTAAGGAGCTTTAGGGTTCAGCTCTACTGATGAGCTTTATGAGCAAGGAAAAATTATGTAATTGAAAAGCCGATTTTCTCATCTTCTTTGAAGATCGGGATAAGCTCATCTATCTTTTTTTTATCATTGTGAGGATTAAGTGGATTAGAAACATTCATCATAATCTCTTAAAATAGTAGTTGCTAGTATTAATTTTAATTAGTTTAGAAATATCATCTATGATCCCAAAGATTGTCTTAATATATCATTTTAAAATGTCTTCAAAATAGAAAATTATTTTATTAATGATAGGAATATTGACTTTCTCAAAACAGCAGGGAAGAAGTAATTGATATCTTACAATTAACTCTTCTAGACTTTCCCAAACCCATAAATTATTTTCAGGAGTAATACATGAGACAAATATCAGTTTAGAGGCATGCTGTAATATATCTAATATATCTGGATAGGATGCCTCAAAACTGCCTACATCATCAAAAACAAGAATGCCAGGAAGAGCTTAAGGGCACAAACAACTAAGTTTCAAATGGTATTTTGGATGAAATACGGGAACACAGAAGGACATTAGGTAAAAACTAGGGAAATCAAAATTAATTATGGACTTTAGTTAATATAGTTGTCCCTCATTTGACACATGGTTTGGTTGCAGGCCCACCTGCACTAATACTCAAATCCACATAAACTGAAGTCCTGCAGACAGTCCTTTAGAAGCAACCTATAGGAAAATTCAGCCCTCCCATATGTATGGGTTTCACATCCCACAAACACTATATTTTTGATCCATGTTTGGTTGAAAAACATCTTCATAGAACTGACCCTGCACAGTTCTAACTCAAATTGTTCAAAGTTCAACTGTAATAATATCAATGTTGGTTTATTAATTGTAATAGTTGTACCTCACGAAGGGAAAATGTTAATGACTAGAAACTGAGCAGAAAAGCACATGAGATCTCTGTACTTTATGCTCAAGTTGTCTGTAACTCTTAAACTGCGTATTAATATAGTCTATTACAATAGGCTATTAATATATTTTTTAAAACTTTCTAGGCTAGTTTTACATGTCTTATCATCTATTCTTCCATACCTTCAAAACATAAGAAAAATACAGTTATGGATAATTTAAATTGAGAAATTGAGATTGAAAAATGTTGCAGCTTCCTAATGCAAATGTGGCACTGGAGAATGTATACCAGTCTTCTTCCTGAATATTGCTTCAGAATTATTTGATCACTGGTTTTGAACAGGAATTGAAAAAGTTCGTTGGGCTGAACTGAGATAGTGTGAACAAGCACAAGTTTTATGTATCTTTTGTTATGGACATAAACATTTTCCTGAGTACAGAGTACAGCCTTTGTTGTGATCCTCAGAAGAATTTAGATAGTACCTTGTATGAACTACACGTTAAAACTTGGTTCTTGTTCTTCAGGCAAATTAAAAACTTGTATTTAATGTTTTCAGATTCAATCTATTTTCCAATGCCTTTTATAGCCAGGTTCTTTGAGGATATATAGATATCAATATCATCATTATCACCATAATCATCTTAATTATGCAGAACTTATATATTGATCACTTAGTTTGTGACAGACTCTCAACTATATACTCATAATGTGAGTTAACTCTTTAATCCTTTAAGAGTCCTGTAATGTAGTCAAAAGTTTTATCTCCATTTTAGAGACAAAAAATTTAAGATACCAAATCATTTTACTGATCTTTGTTCTCGCAGCTAGTAAATAACAGGAACAAAATTCAGGCTGAGGAAGTCAGATTCAGAGTCTACTTGCAACCTCTGTGTTAGATACTACACAGGACAGAAATTGGAAGGACTGTGCCAAAATGACAATGAATGTTTATCAAAAATAGTATTTTTAATGTTTTTATGATAAATAAGTTATTGTTTAAGGTACAAAAAAAACTTTGTTCAGTGAGCAAACTATTTCAAAGCCTTTGGTGAGTTATAGTGATTTAATTATTGGATTATATACAAAGTTTATGTTTAATGAAAATTTTATAAATTATATTTACTCAATAATTCAGCTATTTATGGAATGCTTGACATTTGCTGTGCATAATTTGAGAATCAGAAATCCAGAGGTGAACCACCCAAAATATAATGAATTTGGATTGCATATTTTGTCATTACTCTAGATGTAGAAAAGAGTAAATGAAGTTATGTTGTCAAAGTAATCTAAACATAACATATCCTGTGATTAAATAATCAAAGTGATTGATGTAATTCTTTACAAGATTGCATGGATTAAGATATTTAAGTTTAAATTATTTCTAAAATGTAAACAATGTTCAGTATTTCCTGGATTTTAAGAAAACAAAATCACTTCTAATGAGAAAAAAAAGGTTTGCTTACTTTTTCTCTATTAGTACATATATTTATAACAGTTTAAAATAAAAGTCATTATGTTTCAGATTTTTAAACCATGCATTAGTTAATATTTTCAAAGTCTATTTTGAATTGGAATACACTCAGTAAGTTTAAAAGAATACATTCAAAACCATAATCATCTTCCCTACTCGAATATTTTTTCAAATTATGAAGTGTTAACTGCTTATTCTAAATGTATTCTTAGCTTTTGATTTCGAACACAAACATAGAAATTAAGCTTACAATTATAGTAAAATATTTATATTTATACTATAGCTTTATTTTTACCTCACATAGCACAGCTAGTGATAATAATGTGGCTTTAGTTTTAACCCACAAGAAAATAATTGATTTTACAACTGCAAAAATACTAGCAGTACCTTTAAGATTTATTTAAAGACTGTACTTTCATTTGAGTTTCTATTTTAAGAAATTTTGAAATTCTGTTCATAATAATAAAGGCTATGTAAACATTCTCATTCACATGGATTGTAGGAATGAAATCTCTTAAATCTCTATTAAATGGTTAGAAAAAAATGGTATCATATTGTTATATTAAAGGAAGTTTGAAAGTAATTTGAATAATTCCAGAAGGCAATCTTTCATTTGATATTTTAAAGCATTTAAGCCTTCCTTGAATAAGTCTGACTACAAAGTACAAAGAATAAAGGTATAAAAAGTAGTAAATAATTTGCTGTGCAATTTAATGCTTATGGATTTGGATTCTTTTTACTTTTCCCTTGCCTTTTTAGTGAAGAATAAATGAAGACAAAATAAACTCAATTTTACATTTAGGAAAGTAAAGGGATAGTGGACTTTTTATTACTTCTAAGAATTTTCAAATTAAAAGGACAAATTTAGCTCAAACTCAACATTTATAAATAGCTTTTAAAGTAATGTTATTCCTTTTTGATTTCACAATATATACATACTCATTACATACAGGTTGAAAACAATGAAAATTATAAATAATTATTAAAATGAACCACAATAGTAGCTTTCAGAAATTATTACAGTTATACTGATAATATTTATTCTTACAGTCTTTCTCTGTTCATATATCCTTTTATCATATCCACAAATTGAGGTAAATTAGTTTTGTAATCTGCTTTACTCATGTTTTAATATTGCCAACTTTTTTTTGGGAACACATCATTAAATACTTTTTACAAGCTGATTTCAAATTTTATGTGTTTTTTCTTCAAATTGACAAATTACTACTTATAGAATAAGTAAATTTCTTATTACCAGACTGAAAGATTATTTATACTTTCTTGCTGTTGGAGAATTTTGTAATAGATTCTATATAACCTGTCTGAAAAGCCTTCACATAGAATGCATGTAATTGTAAACTAGATTAGGTAACCATGAAATTGCTATTGTCAACAGTAGCTGAAAGAATAAGGAATTATCAGCTGAATTGAATTTAGCAATGTGATTAAGTTTTACAAATTAAAGATTTTGAGGTTAAAACTACTACCTACTACAGATAGCTTCTATTTTCATTATAGCCTTAAAAGGCAAGGGAGAAATTTTGATACTTTATACTACAAAGACAATAATCCTAGTGCAATATGTAATGCTCTTATGTATTAACTATCACTGGTGGGTGGTGTACTGTGGTGTCTCAAATATTAAGTATGTGCCTGTTATTTTATATTTCTTTGTTTCAGAAATAAGATTTGTGCCAGGATTTTTCTTCCCTCAAAGTATGCCAAGACATTATAATTTAATGTACTCCTCCAGAGAAAACAGAATTCATTGTAAAATATTTTGACACAAATATTGGAAAAAAGTTTATCTGTCTTTTATATTATCATATTTACAAAACTGAACATCAAGGTATATATTTTAGGAGGGGCAACTGTGCTTGAAATGTATGAAGCAGAAGATAAGATTATAGGGATGACAAGTATTTCCATGGAGTTATGGATAACAATTTTCTTTTAAGCTGCTTTGTTTTTTATTTATTCTTGAAATATACAATGGATGTATATTTCTTCATTGAGAACAGATTTAGTGAGACAAAGATTTCTTTTGCTGCCAATTCAAATAATAGAGCAAAATATTTTATTTTGTCATTAAATATTGAAATAATAGTAAGTCTATTTAAATTTAACATATATAAATTTAGACGCTTGGCAATACAATCAATACGTGCATCTAGTGTTCCAAGCTGGACCTTCCTGTTTGAGGGCATGCTTGCATTACTGACACTGTATTCTATAAGAGCACTTAGTCCACACTCTGACTCACACTTTCAGGCAGTGTAGTCATTTTCAATGAAACCACAAATCTCTTATTGTCCCTGGGAGAAGTCATAATGATGATTGATTTTATGAAGAGAAAAGAATCCTAGCTTTTTATTAATATATCACTAACATCTCCTTAAATGAGAGATAACAGAGTGAGTTGCAGCACCCATCATTTTTACAACACTAAAATAGATGAATAAAGGATAGAAATATAAAAGTTTCATTGGAAGAATACAATAGATAAGACAAGGCTGGGGACAGTGGCTCATGCCTGTAATCGCAGCACTTCGGAAGGCCAAGAAAGATGGATCACGAGGTCAGGAGTTTGAGACCAGCCTGACCAACATGGTGAAACTCTGTCACTACTAAAAATACGAAAATTAGCCCAGTGTGGTGGTATGTGCCTATAATCCCAGATACTCAGGAGGTTGAGGCAGGAGAATTGCTTGATCCCTGGGCAACAAAACAAGACTTCATCTTAAAAAAAATGCATTTATTTGTGCAATAATTTTCCTCTCCCCCTATTTTGTCATGAGTTCCAGACATTGTACAAGACATAAAGAGAAAAAGATTGACATGCATAAAACAAGAAAATATAGATAGGAATTTGTACATAGGAATATAAGGGGCCAGGCCTCAAAGAGAAAACGCAAAATCACTGAGACTCTGAGAAAGGAAAAAATACAGAGTTTACTAAAATGCACACATGGGCTCACACACACACACACCAACACTCACAGAAACACATGCACGATGCATAGGATTTCCCACTATTTCCTGTCTATTCTTTTTTTTTTTTTTTTGAAACAGATCGTCGCTCTTGTCATCCATGCTAGAGTGTACTTTTAGTAGAGAGGGAGTTTCACTGTGTTGGCCAGGCTGGTCTCAAACACTGACCTCAAATGATCTGTCTGCCTCAGCCTCCCAAAGTGCTGGGATTACAGGTGTAAGCCACTGCTCCTGGCCCTCTCTATCCTTTTCTCCTCTACTTGTAGTACCAATTGACAATGGTAGAGAACACCAGGGCTGTCTTTTTTTCCACACGTTTCCCCTCGCTGACAACATTAATAACAAAACTGGTGACTATTTTGCACCTAAGTCCTTACTCAATCTTCTTAGAGACTTAAGACAGGAAACATATTCTCTTCCTATGACAATTTCAAGTCACTAGGAGAAACATTAAAAAGTCAATGCATCAGCCAAAGACATCCAAATAACCTAAATTGAAAGGCGAAGGAAAATAAATAAAAGAACAGGAGCTTCTACTTTTAGCCCACCCCACTTATCACTCGTTCTTTCTCCCTCCCTCATTCTCTCTTTCCTGTGCTGTTGTTGGTGTCCAACTTCAAAGTCCTATCTAAGTTTCACCCTGCTAAGTGCATAATGCTGACACAGAGGCTGGTTAGGAAGAAAATATACTGTGATGTTCAATTGATGCATACCCATCATTTTGGAGTTTTAAATTTTATTGTACTGAATGTTGTAAGAAAAATTATATTATTTTGTTTTCTATAATAAATTTAGCATATGTAAAGAGATATAATCAAAGTTAAATTACCTTTTATCTGAAAATGCGTTAAACTTCCACTTAGTCTTAATATTATTAGAAAATATATTTTAGTAATTTAAGCACAGAAAAACAGGAATATGAATAATTTGAACATTTGCTGGGGGAACAAAACCTCTTCTTCACTAATTAGATATGTCAATTTTTCAGTAGACTGAATTGTAGCTATGTTTAGTTATGTTTTAAAATGAAAAGAAAACGATTGAAATGTGTGTTATCCAATATTATGTTAACATATTTTTGTTTCATTTGTAACTTCTTTGGTACTAATCTATTTCTAATAAAACATGTTGAACAGGGTAAAATTCTAAAATTATTCTTTTTTATTTTCTAAATTATCATCTTATTTTACTATTTTACTTCCTTTACTCAAATCTTCCATTTTTAAAGCCACTCTAACTTGAGCTCTCATTTTTCTATACCTTCTTCAGCCCTTACTTCTTGATTTCTGTCTCATTCAAAAATTTCACTGTTCCTTACTCTCTCTCCTCTTTTCACTTCCCATGATTCATTTTGTCTTCTCGCCTGACCCTTAAAACTTTCTTTGCTGTGCAGAAAGGAAAGAATGGAAAAAACTTCCTGTGTACTCTTGCTAAAGCGTATGCTTTTTGAAGGCAGAGGGTTTTAAACTTGATTTGTTTCCAGTTGACACTCAGCTTAATGCAGACACAAAGCTTAATGCTGAGTGTCATAGAATAAACATGAACAACAGGAACTGGCTTCTGAGTAGCCTTCCTTTCAAGGTTCACTTATTTCTCATCCAGTATCTGTGGATTATCGAAAGAATGACCTTTTAGATTTAGATTTCAAACTCAGTTATACTTAAATTATCCTTCAATATCTCTACATTGCTTTTCTAGAACTCAAACACCTTGGGATTGAAACAAGGTGTTTACAATATACCCTCAAGTGACCTTTTAGACATTTTCTTCTTGCCTTCATGTCTGTTATCTATTACTGTGTAACAAACTACTCCAAAACTTTATGACATAAAACAACCACTTTTCATTAGGATCACAATTTTTGCGTGTGTACACATTAGGCATTTAGAGAGGGTTTGGCAGGAGCAGTTTGTTTCTACTCCATGGTGATGACCAGAGTCTCAGATAAGGTGTTTCAAGAAGCTGGAGGAAGCTGAAATAATGCACATCTCTCAGTCTGGCTTTCATCTGTATTTTTCATGTGTTCCTGTCCCTAGAAAGACCAGGATGACTTTTCAACTCACATGTCTGGCACCTAAACTGGGATGGCTGGAATATCTAGGCTTAGTCAGGTCTCTCTTTCTCTGTCTCTGTCTCTGTTTCTGTCTCCGTGTCTCTCTGTCTCCGTCTCTCTCTCTCTCTGACATACACACCCCACCTCCCTGCATTGATAACTTGGGCTTCCTCACTCCATAGTTTCAAAGTAGCAGGACCCCTCCTACACACAAGGTGACTGGCTTCCCTCGAGTGAACATTTTAAGATGAACATTTTAAGACAGCTGGATGAACTTGTAATGATTTTTATAGCCTAGCTTCAAAAATTCCATAATGTCACATCACCTGCCTTCTAGTGGTCAAAGAAATTAATAAAGCCAGTCTGCCTTTAAAGTGAGGAAAATTATACTACTTATCTCAATCGGAGAAGATCCATATTTGTGGCAATGTTTGATTTTTTTAGTTGTTTTTTACTACAGCCATACAGAATTGAAGACAATTTGTTATTAATAGAACTCACCTAACTCACCTTGCTCTCTGTGTGTTGCAGCCTTTATATCGACTTGTACCACCAAAACTTTCCCTCTGCTTTGTTAATCTGGATAGCTCTGTCTCCTCCTTCCTGACTCAGATCCAATAAGCAATGTCAGAACTATTACCTCTCTTTCACCTGAGTTACACATCCCTTTCATGGGTCCTCACAGCATCTTTCTCTAATGTGTGTATGTTTCTAATATAACTGTTTATCTGATGCTCTCATCACACTCTGATCTCGTGCATAGAAACTGTATCATTGATATCTATGATAACCATGGAGGGGATATCTCTGATATGCCTTCATGTTAGTTAATGGGAGAATTTCAGTGGCTGCAACATCAGGATCTGCTACAGCACCCATGTCAATGTCCCTGGGCTGCTTCTTGCCAGTGATTGATCCAGTGGGTACTAGTGCCATGCCATTCTTGCCTGAGCAAAACTCCTCTAATGGGTATTCTTTGTTCTGAGTCTCCCTATCAGAATTTCTGAGATGTTTTTGACAGAACTACACAACATTCAGGTCCTTTTCCTATTTTATTTTCCTCCTTTCCCTTATTCCTTCGCAGGTATGAGACCTGCCTCATGGACTGAAAGCTCTCGCTGCCTTCTGCTTCCTTTCCTCTTCATCTTTCCCTATTGTTTCTTCCAATACATTTCTTGCTATTCTAATTCCATCTGTTCAACTGAGCCTCAGAGGACTTCTGCTGTATTCTAGTGCTAGTTCTATTGCAAGAACAAGATGGGAGTTCACGTAGGGCCATCAGTAAAAACGGAAAAATAATTGAACAAGTAAGCAGATAAAACTATGTCTTCCTTAACCATCTGCATACAGTCCAGTCTGAGGAAGCTCTCTGGTTTCCTAAACTGCAGAGAACCATAACATGCTCAGATCACCTATTTGCTCTTTTGCTACATTGGTAAATAAAGCCTCTAGCTTTATAACATATATAGTCAAAATTGATTTGAATTTATGTTTGCCTCCTATAAATACTTTCTTTAAGACAGATGATAAAATGATAAATTGACACTCAATATATATTTTATAATAAAGTTAATTCACAGTAGATATTATATATTCTTTAAAAACAGCACTGAAATGCATCTTCTATTTTATTTCTATAAATGTGTAATTATTCACCAAATCTTACAATGAGAAATGGTATCTGTACAAGTAATATACTGTATTATTTCACTAACTCATATCAGGAAAAATATTACCCTCAACAGAAATAGCAGACTGTGAAAAAAATAATATTTCTTATTTTGTTAAGATCAATTGTAGATGATTTATCCTCTATACATTTTTCTTCCATATCAAAACCAGTTTTGTTTCTATATATAATTTTAATACAAATGTTATGGGTTTATTATTTTGCTTGCTGAGGTAAGTGACATGTCACATCTGGTACATGTTTACATTCAATATTAAAAATAATTATTCATTCAATGCCATCTGTGAAAACTTTGCCTGAAGACATAGCATCATTGATTTTTCTCTTTATAGACATTTATTTTATTAGTTAAGTTAAAAAACTTTCTGTGTGTCCCAATGCATCACTTTAATTCCTTTCCAGTATGATAAAGTATTTAGTGTTGGAGAGGAAGTGATAGGGTACAATACGAGGATGAAGAAGACAGATAAAAATCTTACATAACCCAACTGAAGAAACATTTTAAAGATTCTCAATAATTATTTTTCTATTTTCTATATATTTATTCCACTTATTCTGATAGAAGAAATTAAATATTAGTAACCGAGCATCTTGGCTCTGTAATTCCAGCACTTTGGGAGGCCAAGGCAGGTGGATCACCTCAGATCAAGAGTTTGAGACCAGCCTGGCCAACACGGCAAAACCCTGTCTCTAGTAAAAATACAAAAATTAGCTGGGGTGACAGCTGGGGTGCCTGTAAGTTCAGCTACTCAGGAAGTTGAGATAGGAGAATGACCTGAACCTGGGAAGCAGAGGTTGCAGTGCGTCACTGCATTCCAGCCTGGGAGACAACAACAGAGTGAGACTATCTAAAAAAAGTACTAAGCATCTTCATTATTTTCTACATTAGTTGAAATTCTTATCTTTATCTCTGTTCCCTTTTTACCTGAGCCAATTGTAGTGACGTGGAGTACCACAGATTTAGACAGACCAATATGCTACTTACTCTTTGGACCTCTTTTGCCTCTTGTGGTTGTAAACAAGTCTGGCTAGGGCATATTTAGGGAGCTCCAAATGGCATTTCTTTGAAGATACACTTAAAAATGTTATACTATGTATAAAGTGTTTCTTGAGGAGTTTTTAATTTTTTTCTGCTTTATGTTTTGTGATTCCAAGGTTTGTTGATACATGTGCTGTGAGATCTGCCTTATGCTGCTTATGGTGTTAGAGCTTTGCTCATTTTTGCATAAAAGTCACCTCCTCTTTTTTACATGTAAAGTTTTCCTTCTCCTCTCTGTTCTAGGCAATTTGGCATATGTGTTTGTATGTCTCTGTGTTTGTGCACATGTGCACACATGTGTCTGTATATTGATGACAAAAAAATACTTCAGATTAAAACCAACATCTGCGATACTCTTTCAACTGGGCTTATTCAAGTTTTCCCCTTTATTTGTGTGTGATGGTGTCCAGTATGAAGGTGTTATAAGGGAAGAAAAAAATTCATACTGGTGACTATCATATACACAATAAGTAAATCTTCTCCTTAACAATAAGGAAAAAAAATAGAGATTTTAATCATTGTTATGCCCAGAAAACAAACCAAAACAAGTAATGATCTTTAGGTGCTGATTTTGATTTTATACCAGAGAAGAGTTTGGAGAACAGACATTTAAAAAATATGAATAGTTCAGATATTTTAATGTGTGCCTTTTCACTGTTGAACATTTAACATAAATTGGATTTGTGAAGAAATTCAGTACTCATTTAGTGTTGAAAGGCTTAACAGTTGTGTCTCAGAAAAGTCAAAATTACCTGAGGAAAATTAAATTTAGTAGATTTCCGTGTGTAGCTAGTCCACTAACTAAAAGCTGTAATTTCATCATTTCTATCTATATATACATGTGTAAGTGTAACTAGTTACATATATGCGCATATATATATATATACACAGTTAACATAATACATATGTATACATGTATAAGATTTGAGGAAAAGTGGAGAAAAATGTTTCAACTCACTTGATCTGTATCTTACCTGGTTCTGTGTATAAATGGCTTAAAGAAAAGTTGCTTACATCAACTACAGTGACTCAATGACTTATACCAGTAAGTGTCAGTTTTCTTTTTATCTAAATTCTCAAACAAACAAATATTTTAAGGGAGGAATTTACTAATCCTCATATACAAGCAGTTACATATTGAGGAAATTTTTGAATGGTAAGAGAAAAAACACAGAAATTTTCATCAAGAACGAGAGGAAGTAAACATAAGACTTTGAGAAAATGCTATGATATTTGTTGGTTGCTCATACATTTATCATTCATAATTCCTTCTTTAAAATAAGAAGATCAGAATCTTAAGTTGCTTGTTGTCATTTGGGGGAAGTATGTGAGATCAGGATTTTCCCGTCTGTAAAATGTCAGCATCCTGTGCCCAATAGCTTAAAAAAAAATTGTCAAATAAAAGTGGATTTAGGTTCTACCTCTTCTGCTTATAAGGTACACGTTTTGACCTCTTTAAATGGCACTTTTGTTATTTGTAAAATATCCTTGGTAATTTTCTCTCAGTAGTGTTTGCAATTAAGTACTGGTAGAAGTCCTGACATATGAAGTAGATCAACTCATTAAATATTACTTCTAATCACCATTTCTATGAAGAACTATTATATATATATATATATAATCATTGAGGGGTACAGTATTTATATATATATATATATACACACAAATATACATCTATACAGTATACACACAGATGTTATATGAAATATTTAAATATAAGACAACATTTCAAGTTGGGAACAGTGGGAACATTTATTAAAGCTTAATTCTTTGACTTCACCATCATTTACTAAGCATGAATTTGCACACAAATATACACATACTATATAGAGACACACACATCTATATTTATATGTGCATATCATATATATATTCTAGGGCCATAGTGTATATATGTACATATTTATATACTGATTTCTTTGTGATTATAGGTTTCAGGCGTCCTTCCATATTTGACTGTTTTGGTAGAAAGTGATTTGTCAATCTAACAGAGGAAGGGAGGGAAGAAAGGAAGGGAAAGAAGGAAGGAAAGAAAGAAAGGAAGAAGGAAGAGAGGGAGGGAAAGGAGAGGGATGGAGAGAGGGAAGGAAGAAGGAAAAGCTTTCCTATTTATAACATAAACGTTCTTATCTGTGAAAAAGTTTTTATTTAGCCTGGATGGGGAGGAGTGATTCCAATAAATCTGTATATGTATAGTGAATATTTGATAACAACAATAGTTCTATTACTAAGAACTCAAATAAAATTGAGAAATGTATTGTGACTTAACTTAGAGGCTTTTGACTGTGAAGTTGAATACTAGGATACAACATAGGGAGAATGTCATCTGTGATCCTGCAGACTCACATCAGAAGGCTTGAAATGTGTAACTCTATAGGAAATGATAATCTGATCCTGGGTATCTAACATTTCTCAAACCATCATTCTCTGTAACGTGTTCTAATTTTGAACTGAAGTGTTAATAGTTCTTTCAAGTGTGATTTTATTATTGTGAGGTCTTGAGGACTCTGATGTTCTTAATTCCTAAATTGTATTTAAAACTATAATTGTGTATTTTACAAATAGAACCAATTGAGAAAAACAGATATGTCATATCTTCACATATGTGGAAGTTTTGTGATGTCCTGTGAAAGGTGTAGAATCTCTGAAAGGTTGTATTAATAGATATTTTTACAAGGTCTGGAGAGATATTAAAAATAATGAAAACACATAGTTATTATACATAGCAGGTGTAGGCTGGGTGTGGTGGCTCACACCTGTAATCCCAGCACTTTGGGAGGCTGAGGCAGGTGGATCAAGAGGTCAGGAGTTTGAGACCAGCCTGACCAGTATGGCAAACCCTGTCTTTAAAAATAAATAAATAAGAAAAAAATAGCAGGTGTTCAGAATTGGTGTGTACCTATGTAGAATGAAATATAACAAATAATTTAAGCAAAAGCAAAAAAATGCTACAGAATTTGATTAACTATAAAATTATTCAAAAACTGTATTTTTCTTAAATGTGAAAACATATTAGGGATTTCTATTTGTATCTAAGACTCTCTGGCATATGTTGCTATTCTTTTATTTTCTAGTCTTACCTTTTAGTCTGGTTGCACTAGTATCAGCAACAATAATTTGTAGTCTCCATCCAGTAATGATCTTAAATCTAATCTAAACAATGGCACAAATTCTGTACCATCAAAAAGAAAACATCTGGGAATCTGGGGCTAGATGACAAGAATATACAGGAGCTCATTTGAAAGGACAGTAAAGAAAAGCAATCTAATTTTACAAAAAATAAAATGGCTTTAACTTTAGAGTGATTATTAGCTAATGACAATGAGGGAGGAGGATGTCAACAATGTCTTATGTCTGTAAAAAAAAAGAATTTGGACTCAGTTGTAATAGATATATGCAGATAGAAGTTGCAGTTATATTGAAATAAACTGCTATTTCAGTAAATAAAAAAGTATGGAGAGAGAAGCTGATAAATTTTATATTGGGCAATTTGAATTTTGTCAGAAGATGCTTAAATTTCTGCAGCAAAGTTAGCGATCCAAGCCTGCAAGTTAAATAAGAGAAAGCAGTAAACACAAATATCTGGTGTTGCCAGTTTTATATTCCTTCACCATTTCTCTCCCCAGGTGAGAGAGGAAAGGTGTGAATGAAAAGTGTATAAGACCTGGCACCATAAAAACCCTAGAAGAAAATCTAGGCAAAACCATTCAGGACATAGGAGTAGGCAAGGACTTCCTGACCAAAACACTAAAAGCATTGGCAACAAAAGCCAAAATAGACAAATGGGACCTAATGAAACTCCACAGCTTCTGCACGGCAAAAGAAACAGTCATTAGAGTGAATCGGCAACCAACAGAATGGGAAAAAATTTTTGCAGTGTACCTATCTGACAAAGGGCTGATATCCAGAATTTACAAAGAACTAAAACAGATTTACAAGAAAAAAACAAACAAGCCCACTTAAAAATGGGCAAAGGATATGAACAGACACTTTACAAAAGAAGACATACATGAGGCCAACAAACATATGAAAAAATGCTCATCATCACTGGTCATCAGAGAAATGCATATCAAAACTACACTGAGATACCATCTCATGCCAGTTAGAATGACAATCATTAAAAAATATGGAGACAATAGATGCTGAAGAGGATGTGGAGAAATAGGAACACTTTTACACTGTTGGTGGGAGTGTAAATTAGTTCAACCATTGTGGAAGACAGTGTGGCAATTCCTCAAGGACCTAGAAATAGAAATTCCATTTGACCCAGCAATCTCATTACTGGGTATATATCCAAAGGACTATAAATCGTTTTACTATAAGAACACATGCACACGAATGTTCATTGCAGCACTGTTTACAATAGCAAAGACCTGGAACCAACCCAAATGCCCATCGATGATAGACTGGACTGGGAAAATGTGGCACATATACACCATGGAATATTATGCAGCAATAAAAAACCATGAGTTCGTATCCTTTGTAGGGACATGGATGAATCTGGAGAACATCATTCTCAGCAAACTGACACAAGGACAGAAAATGAAATACCGCATGTTCTCACTCATAGGCGGGTGATGAACAATGAGAACACATGGACACAGGGAGGGCAGCACTACACACTGGGGTCTACTGGGGGGAATAGGGGAGGGACAGCGGTGGGGGGGGAACTGGGGAGGGATAGCATGGGTAGAAATGCCAGATGTGGGTAAAGGGGAGGAAGGCAGCAAATCACTCTACCATGTGTGTACCTATGCAACTATCTTGCATGTTCTGCACATACCCCCAAACCTAAAATGCAATACAAAAAGTGTTTATTTCCAAATGCTTGTGTGCTTATGTCTTTTGTGAGCTCAAGAAGATCCTCAGAGGTTGAGAAAAATGAAGAGGAAAGTAGATATACAAATGCTACTGATATTTGCATATTTTATTATTTAATTTTTCAGTAGAGGAAATTTGAAAACCTTCATATTTAAAGACAGAAATACATATTGAAAAAATACTTAGAGATATGGCAGTGTAAATTAGGCGGATTAGAACTGTTCAATAGGATCCAGGAACTGACAAATTTTGGGACATAGTGTGTGCTCTTCAACAAATGTAGTAACAAGTGTTATAAAAGAAAGTGATCAAAATATTCATATGATACAGGAGTAAACTGTTAGAAAATTAGAGGATTAGGAGCATACATCAGTTTCATATCCTTATGTTCTAAATCTTGTAATTTATTTCTTGAATATGAAATAAGTATGTCCTTTAGACATCTTAAAATTACCTTGGGAAAGATTGGTGAAACCTAGAAATCAATTGAAATGTGATATAACCCTTTTCGTATAGATGCTATATAACATGTAGATGAACTCATAGTTGTTTTCAGTTTATCTAACTGCATCAGAAGAGAGGAATAATTCTGTATAATAATTCTCTCTCTCTCTCTCTCTCTGTGTGTGTGTGTGTGTATATATATATATATATGTATAGTTTTTTTTTTTTTTGAGATGGAGTTTTGCTCTTGTTGCTCAGGCTGGAGTGCAATGGTCCAATCTCAGCTCACTGCGACCTTCGCCTCCCGGGTTCAAGTGATTCTTCTGCCTCAGCCTACTGAATCGCTGGGATTATAGGCATGTGCCACCACACCCAGCTAATTTTGTATTACAGGGTTTCTCCGTATTGGTCAGGCTGGTCTCAATCAAAACATATTTTTTTAAATGCTAGGATTTCCAATATTTGACTGCATTATATTTTAATATTTTAAGCATTAGATAAATGATATATAATGTATGATCTGATGAATTTTAATATCATCTCTTGTCAAAGATGACAGTTAACATTTAGGTGTATCCCTAAATACAGTGGAAACAGATATTAATTTGGCATGAATTGTTAAGAAAAAGTACCCAAATTTTGAAAATAAGGCAAAAGAGGAGTGCAGATTGTTCTTTCATTATCACCCTGGTCATATTTTAATAGTCCTACCAAGGAGTATTTAATTCTCTAGGACAATATATCAGCTTTTGCTTTGCCTTCTTCCAATTGATTATTTTCTAGAAGATGTAAAGTTAGATGTTAACTTGTATATTTCTGTCCACTAGAAATGTTGACTTCATTTTAATCCAAAAATCTCTCCCTTTCTCTGAATTTCTTTAGCATATGTAAATATAGCATCATATTGTGATGTACCTTGGAGTTGTCTTTTTTCACTTTGGTGTACCAAGTTTGACTTTACAAATAATAAAACTGATAAAATTAAAATAAAAAAGAAAAGTTGACTCCAAAGATTATGGTCCTGTTGCCCTGGTAGAGAGTTACTCTATTCTGAATCTAATCTACTCATCTTATTCTCATATTTTTAAAAATTTCTATAAATTTACAGTTCCTCAAGTGTGCTTGGAAGCATCTTTACAATCTTACTAATTTTGACAATATTGATCATATAGATATTTCACATCTGTGTTTTCTATGTGTGCATTAAAATCATGTTTTTATTTTTTAAAAATATTAAACTTCTATTTTAGATATGGAAGATACGTGTGCAGATTTATTCCATGGGTATATTGCATACAGGTAGTGAGCAGAATACTCAGTAGATAGTTTTCTCAAGCCATACTTCCCTCTGTACTCCATCTAGTAGTCTGCAGCATCTGTTTTGTCCATGTTTATGTCCATGTGTGCTCAATGTTAAGCTCCCACTTATAAATAAGAATATGCATTTCTGTTCCTGTGTTAATTCACTTAGGATTATGGCCTCCATCTCCATCCATATGGCTGTGAAGGACATGATTTTATTCTTTTTTATGGCTGTGTAGTATTCCATGATGTATATGTAACACATTTTCTTTATCCAATCCATTGTTGATGGACACCTATGTTGATTTCATATCTTTACTATTGTGAATAGTGTAGTGGGGAATATGCAAGTGCATGTGCTTTTTTGGTGTAATTATTTATTTTCCTTTGAGTATATACTCAGTACTGGATTGATGGGTTGAATGTCAGCTCTGTTTTTAAGTTCTTTGAGAAATAGCTGCTTTCTGCAGTGGCTGAACTAATTTACATTTTCACCAACATTTCAGTTATATTACACGGGGAAAAATAAGTTGTATAAATGTTCCATTTTCTCTGTAGCATTGCCAGGATCTTTTATTTCTTGACCTTTTCATAATAGACATTCTGACTGGTGAGAGATGATAGCTCATTGTGGTTTTAATTTGCGTTTCTCTTGTGATTAGTGGTGATGGGTATTTTTTCATATGTTTGATGACCACCTGTATGTTTTCTTTTCTTTTTTTTTTTTGATTTACAAATTTTATTTTTTGTACTTTAGCTTCTGGGTTACATGTGCAGATCATGCAGGATTGTTGCATAGGTACATACATGGCAGTGTGGTTTGCTGCCCTCCATCCCCCTGTCACCTATATCTGGCATTTCTCCCCATGTTATCCCTCTTCAACCTCCCCACCCCCTACTGTCACTCCCATAGCCCCTCCCAGCAGCTCCCAGTGTGTGATGCTCCCTCCCTGTGTCCATGTGTTCTCATTGTTCAACACTCACTTATGAGTGAGAACATGGTGTATTTTGATTTTCTGTTCTTGTGGCAGTTTGCTGAGAATGATGGTTTCCAGATTTATCCATGTCCCTACAAAGTACACAAACTCATAGTTTTTTATGGAAGCATGGTATTCCATGGTGTATATGTGCCACATTTTCCTTGTCTAGTCTATCATTGATCGGCATTTGGGTTGGTTCCGGGTCTTTGCTGTTGTAAACAGTGCCGCAATGAACATACTGTGCATGTGTCTTTATAATAGAACAATATATAATCCTTTGGGTATATACCCAGTAATGGGATTGTTGGGTCAAATGGAATTTCTATTTCTAGGTCCTTGAGGAATTGCTACACTGTCTTCCACAATGGTTGAACTAATTTATACTCCCACCAATGGTATAAAAGTGTTCCTATTTCTCCATATCCTCTCCAGCATCTGTTGTCTCCAGATTTTTTAATGATCGCCATTCTAACTGGCATGAGGTGGTGTCTCAATGTGGTTTTGATTTGCATTTCTCTAATGACCAGTGATGATGACCATTTTTTTCATGTGTTTGTTGGCCTCATAGATGTCTTCCTTCTTAATGTGTTTGTTCATATCCTCTGCTTGCTTTTGGATGGGTTTGTTTGTTTGTTTTCTTGTAGATCTGTTTTAATTCTTTGTAGATTCTGGATATTAGCCCTTTGTCAGATGGGTAGATTGCAAAAATTTTTTCCCATTCTGTTGGTTGCTGGTTCACTCTAATGATTGTTTCTTTTGTTACAGAGAAGCTCTGGAGTTTAATTAGATCCCATTTGTCTATTTTGGTTTATGTTGCCATTGCTTTTGGTGTTTTCCTCACAAAGTCCTTGCCTGTGCCTTTGTCCTGAATGGTTTTGCCTAGGTTTTCTTCTAGGGTTTTTATGATATTTGGTCTTATGTTTAAGCCTGTAATCCATCTGGAGTTAATTTTAGTGTAAGGTGTCAGGAAAGAGTCCACTTTCTGCTTTCTGCAGATGGCTAGCCAATTGTCGTAACACTTTTATTAAACAGGGAATTCTTTCCCCAATGCTTGTTTTTCTCCAGTTTCTCACATCTACAACCATCTGATCTTTTCTCCAACCAAAGATCAGATGGTTGTAGATGTGTGGTGTTGCCTCTGAGGCCTCTGTTTTCTTTTGAGAAGTGTCTATGCACTTACTTTGCCCATTTTTTCATGCTCTGACTTGTTTTTGCTTCTTGATTTGTTTAGGATCCCTATAGATTCTGGATATTAAGCCTTTGTCAGGTGTCAAGTGTGTGAACATCTTCTCCCATTCTGTATGTTGTCTGTTTACTTTATGATAGTTTCTTTTGCTCTGAGGAAATACTTATTTTAATTAGGTGTCACTCATCAATTTTCATTTTTGTTGCAATTGCTTTTAGAGACATTGCCAAAAATTATTTGCCAAGACTGATGTTGAGAAGGGTATTTCCTAAGTTTTCTTCTAGGATTTTTATAACTTGATGTCTTTAAATCCTTAATCCATCTTGAGTTAATTTTTGTATATGGGGAAAAGTAAGGGTCCAGTTTTATCCTTCTAGCCATTTACCTCAGCAGCAATTATTGAATAGGAAGTCCTTTCCCCGTTGCTTGCTTTCATCAGCCTTGCCAAAAATTAGGTGATTTTAATTGTGAGACTTTACTTCTGAATTTTGTATTCTGTTCCATTGGTCTATCTGTCTGTTTTTGTACTGATGCTATGCTGTTTTGATTACTATAGCCTTATGATATAGTTTGAAGTTGGATGATGTGGTGCCTCCAGCTTTGTTATATTTACTTAGAATTCCTTTGACTATTCATGTTCTTTTTTTGGTTCTATATGAATCTTAGAATCAATTTTTCTAGTTCGGA
This sequence comes from Callithrix jacchus, assembly GCF_049354715.1. Lineage (NCBI taxonomy): Eukaryota > Metazoa > Chordata > Mammalia > Primates > Cebidae > Callithrix > Callithrix jacchus. The sequence goes on from NC_133513.1 coordinate 74,727,070, forward strand.
GAGGAATGATTTTGGTAGTTGGATAGAAATAGTGTTGAATCTGTAAACTGCTTTGGACAGTATGACCATTTTAATGATATTTATTTTTCTAATCAATGATCATGGAATGTTTTTTCAATCATTTATATCATCTCTGATTTCTTTCATCAGTGTTTTATAGTTCTCCTATGGAGACCTTTCACCTTCTTGGTTAGCTGTATTCCTAGGTATTTCATTTTATTTGTGGCTATTGTAAATGAGATTGTGTTCTTGATTTAACTCAGCCTGAACATAATTGGTGTATAGAAAGGTTACTGATTTTTCTACATATATTTTCTATCCTTAAAACTTATTGAAATGTTTTTATTAGTTCTAGTAAGATTTTGGTGAAGTCTTCAGGGTTTTCTAGGTATACAGTCCTATAGTCATTAAAGGAAGAGTTTTACTTCAGACAAGAACTTTCTATTTGGAAGCCTTTTATTTCTTTCACTTGTCTGATTGCTCTGGCTAAAATTCCAATAGAATTCCAAATAGAAAGTTCATAGAACTCCAATACTATATTAAACAGGAATGTAAGAGAGGGCATTTTTATCTTAGGCAAGTTTTCAAGGGGAATGCTTTCAGTTTTTGTCCATTTAGTATGATATTGGCTGTGCATCTGTCATAAATGGCTATTACTAATTCGAGGCATATTTTTACTTTTTGAAAATCTACTTCGATAGGAGTTCATTTGGTCAGTGACTGATGAAGAAGGACATGTGTAGGAATTAGTAATCTTAGTGTCCTGAGAAACTGTAAAAAAAAAATATGTCAAAGTTACAAAGTGGTGGTTCGTTCTGTCTTCGTGAAGCCTCATGATCGATCATGAGTTGAACCATGACAGCAAGATTATAAACTGGACATCATTCCCTTCATGAGAATTCCAGTTAATTTTATTTCTGTCATAAGTTCTGTGAAGGAGGGTTATTAATGATATTGTACCCTACTGGCAGAAATGTGCAGAGTCTGGTGCACAGAAATTCTCCAGCCAAACACCTATTACCACCCAGACACCAACTATCAAAAACTATAGCATCTAACTACTACTTCCTACACTACTAGAACTGCCCACTGGCTTCAGAGGCAGCCAGAAGACAAAGCTGCCTCATCCAGTGTATATGGGTTTATACTTTTTCTTAATTATATTTGAATTTAGGAAGTCTTAACATAGAACAATAGCTTCTTTAAATTACTAGTCTCTAACTTCCACAAGAGCAAAACTATTTTGTTTTATTCACTTTTGAATCCATTGTATCAATCAGCACATAGAAATTACTCAGAAAATGTTTACTAAATAAATAAATAAAAATTCTGCATGAGGTTGGAATTAATGAAGCAACTGAGTATAGCTACCCTTAATTATAAGAGAAAAAGCAGAAAGAGTTGTGAAAAAAGTGTCACCAAGTACTAAGATGTTTGGAGGAAAATGGTTTAAATTTGGTTATGTCTCTTACTAGTTTAGTCAACATGAGTGGCTGCCTTAACTCCTCAGAGACTGTTTCCCAATATGAGATACTTAAGAAAGGATTGTGTACCATTAAGCTATGTCCTGTGTATTGGGTAGCCCTTGAGTCAAGTTGTATGTGCCATATTGATTCTCTTTTTATATCTTTAAGATAAATAAATATTTGAAAATTATAAATAGCTATGTACAACTGTTATTCATAATTTAGATATTTTAATATTAATTAAACTTCCAAAACAGAATTACTTACAAAGCACAGTCCTAAATTTGATTAAAAATGTATCTGTTTATTCACTTCTTCATATTCAGTGAAGGTCTCCAAGAAGTTTTCTGTTACTTCTTCTTTCCAGATATAATCATTTTTTTAATATGCTAATTGTTTTATGGAATATCTTATACAGATCTCTATATAAACACTTCATGAAGTGCTATCACTTGCTATATTAACACACATAAGATTAATGTAGTGATGTCATACATTGCAAAATAATTTTTTGTGCTTAATAGATTGTCATTCACATGAATGTGCAAATGATCTGGCAATTTGGCTACAGCATCTTCTATTCAATTATTTACCAGAAATGATTCCTGCAAATTTTAATATCTTTAGTCCCTGCCACAGGTGTGGCTGTCCTTTCTTATCAAGGAAAGATCTTTTTAAAGAGGGATATTTAGAAGGTCATGTTGTTACTCATAAGTGAGTGTTGAACAATGAGAACACATAGACACAGGGAGGGGAACATCACACACTGGGGCCTGTTGGGGGTGGTGAGGGGGATAGGGGAGGGATCACAGGGAGTGGGGGGATTGCAGAAGGATAACATTAGGAGAAATACCTAATGTCGATGATGGGGGGATGGATGCAGCAAACCACTATGGGATGTATATACCTATGTAACAAATCTGCATGATCTGCACATGTACCGCAGAATTAAAGTATAAAAAATTATAAAAAGAAGTGAAAGGTAATCATATTGCTCATAGAAAAATATATGTGGCTTTTAGAATTGGTTTCTAATTAAAATATCTTATAGCTCTGCTTCCAGAGATTCTTACTTATTTTTCAAGATGATATTCACACATTGGTAAATAGCTCTGTAGTCTATTTTATAGATAGTCATTAGTAAGAGTCATTTATGTAAAAGATTACCTATTTTTAATAAGGAAAAACATGTTTGGAAAAAACTGTTGTCTAGTAAATGAATTCAGGCTGATTTGATATAAGATAGATAACACTTGATCCTCATGTGTCCTCAGGATACTTTTTCTCTGCTTGTATACCAGTAGGCTTTAAAGGATAACAACCAAATGGACCAATTGAAAGAAAACTTGCCACTACATCCTTTATGTGGATTTGTGAGCAAATCGAAATTCAATAGATTTAAAAATAGCTAAAACACTCTATTTAGCAAGTAGTAGATAGGCCTTACTATTGAAGCCAAAATCAAATCATTCACCTATATTTCTGTTTTTAAAATACACCTGTGCTAAAACAAACAAACAAACAACAATCCTAATTTGTAGACTTTGTCAGTTTTGATGGTGCAAATACTTCTGCGACTGATAACAAGTTACTTGCAGGGCATCACTGAATGTATAGTTGGAAATAAGTGTACACAAACCATTGAAAGCTGTAAGAGCCATAATCTCCTCTGTCATACCTACAACAAAGTTATGTATAATTAGTTTTAAAAGAATCCTGCTTCTTCTACTATAGAATTTAAATAAATATATTTGGATAGCTAAAAATAATTAATTTTCCAGAGATAGGCCATGAAGAAATTTGTGTGATGTTCAAGCCCCCAAAAGGTGGACATAAACCAAAGAAAACACATGATGTTTATATTTATCATGAGGAACAGTTTCCCACTTCTCTAAACTTTATTCTGCTAATTCAGGGACTTATGTTGTTAATTTCTATTGGTTAAAAATCCTGATTTAATACAATATAAAAAGGAGTAGTTATTCACCCACAGATGTTCAATAATTTAAAGAACATAGCTGTGCAAAGCAAAATTGTAGTCATTCTACAGAATCAGAATAGATCCTCACCCAAGATTTGGCTCAGATCATGTACTAGTGATGGCACACAGAAACAAGAGGGAAGGATTTGGCTTATATGTCACAGTGATGGTGCCACATTCACATACGCAACAGGATATGAAAACTTTATAAAAAAATTAATATGGGAGGCTTTTTGGGGAGAGAATGTCAAGACTTCCACTTGAGCTCAAAATTAGCTTGAGATGGATAAGAAAGAAGATTGGCTTAATAAAAATGGTGGTTAGGGAATAGTATTGGGATGATGGTTCTTGCAAATAGTCTTGAATTTCCAGCACATACCAAATACGGGTATTATTTGTCAACTTAAAAGCTGACAACACGTTAATATTTTAAAGTGAATTGGACTCATTAGAAGAGTGAACTTAAAAATGTATCGTTATTATATACAAATGGTAGAATAAGACACATTAGATTGAAAAAGATGAAAAGTAATGAGACAATGATCATTTTAATAAAGATGACTTCATTTGTTATACTTCTGTTGTACTCAGATAATTGATTTTTTTAATGCTTTGCAATACTCTGGATAGCATTTCATTGTCAGTTTTAGAGCTGATTCACTCATTCCTACTAATCTTGTAAGTATCCTTTGAGGAGCCTTAGCATATTCATGATTGAAAAAAAAATCTCTTTACTATTATGCATGAATACTGTAATTCCAGCACCCCTTAAGGGATTGTGAAAAACATATATGTATCTGTGGTAATCATACATACATACACATACACACACACACACACACGTATATATATATATCATCACTAAAAGCAGAATTTATGTCAATACTAGTAAAGAACATCAGAAGTTATAAGATCAACCTAATACCTATATATGTGATCCTAAAAGTGCAGTGATAAAAAAGCAGCTCTATCTTGTATCTCTCACATGGATTTGTAAATGAACTGCAGTTTAATAGATTATAAAATTGCTGCCCAGATACAGTGGCTTATGCCTATAATCCCACCACTTCGGGAGGCCAAGGCAGGAAGATTGTGTGAGGACTAGAATTCAACACTAGCCTGGGCAACATAGCAAGACTTCATCTAAAAAAAAAAAAAAATTAGCTGAGTCTGGTGACACATGACTGTAGTTCCAGACACTCCAGAGGTTAAGGTGGAAGGATCACTTTAGCCCAGGAGGTCGAGTCTTCAGTGAGCCACAATTGTGCCACTGCCACTGCTTGGGTGACAGAGTGACACCTTGTCTAAGAAAATTAATTAAAAAAAAAAGCTAAAGCACTTCAGGTAGAAGCTAGTTGAGACCAATATCAGTGTAGTTTCCTTTCTCTTCTGTCCATAAATAATGCTGTTAACTTCTCTTGGCACTTGTTAAGCACTCAGAAGTGCATCTTGGTTTTATAAAGAAGCAAATTAGCTATCTTATTGTTGTCAGAAGAAAAAACAATATCTATTTTCAAAATAACAAATGTTTTTTAATAATGGATGCATTTTTAAAAAATACATTCACAGTAACAGAACTTTTAGGATACCAAACCATTGAATTTAAGTCACACATAAAAGTCAAATTTTTGCTTTGTTTTTATTCTGTTTCCCTTTTTTGATTTAATACTAAATTTGATATTAACTTTGACATAATAAGAAAGAAAATAAAACTCAGATATATTCACAATTTTATATTATTATTGGTTGAACTTTGTCCCTTACAATATTATATACTGAAGTCCTTACCCCTGGAATCTCTGAATGTAACCTTATTTGGAAATAGCTACAGAAGCAAATATTTTTTCCTTTTTTTTTTTTTTTTTATTTTTTTCCTTTGCATCGATGGTGAACTCCATGGGCAGCAGAAGCAATTTTGATTAAGATGTAGTCATCCTGGAGTAAATCAGTCCTAATCTACATAGATGGAGTCTATTTTTTTTTTTAAAGAAAAGGAGTACTTTGGACAATAGACACTCCATAGGGAGAATGCTATATAAGGATGAAACTCCACCTGCAAGATCACCAGTGACCCCCCAGAAGGTAGGCAAAAGGCATGGAGCAAATTCTTCTTTACAGTCTTCAGAAGGAACCAACCTGGCTGACACCTTGATCTTGGGTTTTTAGCCACCAGAACTATGAGACAATATGTGTCCCTTTTTTAAGCCACCCAATTTGTTGTATTTTGTTATGGCAGTCTTAGGAAACTAATATACACATGCACCAGAGACAATGTCACCTATAAAATTACCCCATTCTCTCTTTATTTGCTTGCTGTTGCAAATTTTAACTAGGTAGGAAAAAATTCCCATCTAGCCCCTTTAAATCAGCTGAAGTGCAAATAGACCAATCACATGTATACTAATTTAAGCAATGCTTTCTAGGGGCACTATCTCTTCTTTATACATAATAAAAACAGTTAGTATATAAACAACCAGTACAGATTTGGCTGCCACTTCATGAAGTTACCTATAAATATAACCTAGCAGTAACAATAGAATAATTTTAGCAATGTCTAATTCATTTGAATTATATGGCTTTTGTGACCTAATACCTCATCTGAGAAGCTGAAAGTTCATTCCTTTGAATTCTACAAGTGTTCTCCTATGAATCTTTAATTAGGAAATGGCAAGTTTGAAAATATTTAGTGACAGGTTTTAATGACACAGTCACAGTATGAATTATAAACCTGATTGGGTTGTTTGAGTGTGTTAGTCTTTCAAAGACCCCAAATCAATAACAGAGTGGTGGAAAGATGCATTTGAGTAGAGAATGACAAAACACTGCTTGATGGAAAGCACTCCTGTATAACAGTGAGTTTATATGGTAGAAAGAGTCTCACAGTAAGGTATTATGCTAAAGAAAAAAATGTTTAAGGAAGCAGAGGTAAATATTAATTATATTCTGGGGCTAGCTGAACCTTAAATAACAATTAAAAAATAAATTACTGTGTAAGTATTTGGCTAAAAATGTTAATAATGTTTTGAATTTTGCCATCCACTCAATCCACAAAGATTTATCTAGCATTTCCTGTTTTCTAGATATTGGACATAGACAGATCAGTGTGTCTTAAACTTCAGAATAATGATAATTTTTACTATACTAAATGAAAAAATTAGAATCATATTGATTATATCTTGTAAGTCAATGCTTAGAAAGCTTAATAGCTAATTTGTTAGTGAAATCCCACCATCATCTTATCTGTTAGTAACAAAAACATATTCTAGTACAGAATCATTCATTATAACTTAGTGACACCATTAAGGGAGGGACACTGAATATCTGAGAAAGAAATAATTAACTGTAAATTTAAAATGCAAATTTATTGATCCTGATAGCGCTCAATCGAATGACTCATTTTCATGAAATAGAGTCTTATGATGATTAGCTATTTTGCAGAATGCTGTCAATCACACAAGTGCTGAAGGTGTCAGCTTCAGTTTGCTTCTCTCTGATCTTCTGTGCTACTTGCTGTCACTACATTATTGATTTCACCTTAATTCTGCAGTGATGAATAGTAAAATTATGAAGACAGGTTTAGGAGTTACTTTGATTCCATAACATGAAAGTACTTTAAAAGAACATTCTATATTTCTGAACGCATTTCAGTTCAAGAAAAATTATATTGTCTGCCAAATTGCAAAGGTTATGTATCTTTGGGTTTTGGAAGTTTAGATAGAGGTTGACATTGTTTAATATGCCATAAATAAAAAATCTTTCAACATACAACGAAAAATACATGTAAGCTAAAAGTAGACTTCCTTATAAGCTAAAAATACTTTTAAAATTGAGGAATATTTCAATAAATATTTTGATAATGTGATTTATATGATAAGTGAAAAATTTGAAGTGTTTAATATATACAAGCCTCAACCTTGAATAGATGCTTGTTCTCAGATCATTTATCTATCTAGTGACTTTCCCTATTATAAACATTATGATGAGAATAACTTACCTAGGGAGCAAAATATATCTTCACATACTGTTCATAGCTAGGATGGTTGTAGCAGGGTTTTTAATAAAAAATATTCTGTAGAAGCCATTTGTCTAAGTTCTGAGATGTTTACAATATTCAATATAAATTATAATTTTATTTTTGTAGCCAAAATTTACAATATAAAAATCCAAATCTGTTACTCTTGCCTATATATTTCTGTTTTATTCTCAACAACGCTCTAAGATCAACCTACTCTACATTTCAGAGTTCTGTGATGCATTCTTATTCTGGGTGAATGATCTCTCTAAATCTAGGTCATTTTATAAAAATAATTTTAAAGCAATGGAGTGTAGTATAGAGGCAATGGGAGTATATATGCATAATCCAGTAAAGGTGGAGACATTTTACATAAAGTAACTACTTAATGTAAGTTGGTAATTAAATCTAAAAATCTCAGTTTCATTTGTTTAAAAATAACAATTTAAAGCTGTATTAGAAAATGTTTTCATGGAAGTTAACTAATTGCTTTAATGAGGGTTTATATACATTTTTTATTTTAACAGCAAAGCTAATTAAAAACCACTTTAAGAGCATATTTCGAATGTCCACTGTGTGCCAGTCATACAGCTGTACTTTGAGAATAATAAATAAACTGTGGTCACTGACTCTAATACCTCACTGCTTTCTGAGGTATTAGACAAAAAATGCATGCAATTTTCCATCCTACAATAAGATGGATATTTACAAGTGATATGGATAAAGCACTATGAAATTACTAACCAAGAGAAATCTATTACAAGATATATATATAATTTTAAAATTGTTAGTGGTTTCCTTTTTTAAAAGGTAAAATTAAATAAGTGAAATATATTTAAGAACATAAGTCAAATATCCAAAATAGCATTTAATGTATTTTAATGATATTTAAACATTCAATATTATATACACATATCAAAACATCACATTGTATTCCAGAACTTATACAATTATGGCTTAGAACCATTAATAAGGTATTTTACATTCTTGTACATACTAAGAGTTTCCGATTCTTATATCCACATTTCAAGGGCTTGGTAGCTACATGAGACTGGTAGCCACTGTATTGGAAGTGTGGCACTATGAAATTACAGAGGAATGAACTATTTACTTAAATATAGCCATTCCTTGTCTTTCCTTTCATTTTGTATCAAATCTCTTCTAAACTCATAAACCTTGGGCCAGAATAATGGTGCCTACAAAGTAAACCAGTATTTCCAAATTATTTACTCTATATACTTTGCAGTACTGAATATTTAGTCAGGCAGGATGTTATTTAAACAAATTCGACTTCATGGTAATAAAGAATAATAAAGTAGCCTTGAAGTACAAAGTAGTTATTTTTAGAAATGCTGCTGGAAAAAAACACCTTTTACCTGTATGCCTATTTTCAGCAGTTTGGGTAGGTGGCAGCATAGAAGAATAATTAAGAGTGTGTTGAGACTGTAGAACTGGGACAGCTTAATAGATATCAGGGTATAGTGAAAAGAGCGTGGACTTTGATTCTACATCCAGGTTAAAATTTATTTGTTTATAATAGGAGATGATAAACTCTCCTTAAAACATTATTGTAGGGATACAATGTGATTGTGTTACTACAATAGAGACTAGTCTATAGATGTTGGCCTTAAGCATTATTAATCATCTTTTTACCTTGATAAGCACTGTCATAATTTCCCTTTTATATGAAATCTGATAAGGTTGAACTCATAGAAATAGAGATTACCAGAAGCTGGGGGTAAAGGATGCAAAGGAAGGAAACAAGTTGTTACTCAAAGAGTACAAAGTTTCAGATAAATAGAAAGAATAGGTGTTGATATCTGTTGCCCGGTGAAATGTCTACAATGCATTATATATTCAAACATAACTAAGATAGTACATTTCAAATGTATTTTTATAAAAAATGACAGGTAAGCAAGGTGATGGATGTGTTAATTAATTTAAAAATTCAATTTTATATATGCATATCAAAACATCACATTGTATTCCAGAACTTATACAATTATGGTTGATACCGTAAAGATAACATTAATTTTTTAATTTAAAAATTTTTAAAAAGTAATTTGCCACTTAGATATCAAATAGAAAAATGAAAGAGAAAAATGAAGAAAACATATGACACCCTTGAGACACCAACAAATCACAAAGGAAGAAAACAGGAGAGAACGAAAACAGCAAGGAAGCTACAGATCAGTTTGAAAACAACAAAATGGTAATAGTAAATCTATACCTAACAGTAATTAGTTTAAATGCAAATGAATTAAATTCCCCAATCAAAAGAAATAGTAGATAAGTGAATTTAAAAACATCCAGTAGTATTCTGCCTTCAGAAGACTCAGTTTGGTTTGAGGATACCCAGAGGCTAAATGTAAAGGAATTAACAATGTTATTTTATGTGAATAGTAAACCAAATAGAGCAGTTATAGCTATACTTATATAAGACTCAACAGACTTTTAGTCAAATCTGTCACAAGAGATAAAGAAGATCATTATATAATGTTAAAGAGGTCAATCATCAAGAGAATATAACAATTTTAATTATATATGCACTCAACATTGGAGCAATAAAACATGTAAACCAAATATTATCATAATTGAAAGGAGAAACAGGAATACAGTAACAGTATGGAATTTTAATGCCCCAGTTTCATCAATGGATAGATCATCCAGACAGAAAATCATTAAGGAAATAGCAGATTTGAGTAACACTGTAGGAAAGATGGACCTATAGAACAAATAAAATGTGTTCACCATCTCTAATCATCAAGGAAATGCAAATTAAAATTATAGTGAAATATCACATCTGTTAGAATGACTATTATCAAAATGGCAAGTTATAACAAATGTTTGCAAGGGTTTTCAGAGAAAATAATTTTTAAGTATTATTGGTTAAAATGCAAATTGACATAGCTGCTGTGGAAAACAGTATGGAAGTTCCTAAAACAAAAATAGAAATACTGTTTCTAGATATAGAGACTGTTCATATTTATGATCATTCAACTTATGATTTTGTAACTTTACAATGATGTGATTTCAAAATGCATTCAGTAGAGACTATACTTCAAGTTTTGAATTTTTATCTTTTCCCCGCTGGCATCATGACACGTAATATTCTCTCATGATGCTAGGTAGTAGCAGTGAACTCCAGCTCTCTGCTATCCATGCTAATGTAAGTGTTCTAAGTGCATTTAAAGTAGGCTATCCTACACTATGACGTTTGGTAGGATAGGTGTATTAAATGCAGTTTGGACTTACAATATTTTCAGCGTACCATTGGTTTATTGTGATGTATCACCATTGTAGATTGAGGAGTGTCTGTATACACAATGTAAATAAAATCTGCATCTCTACAAGATATCTGCACTCTCTTGTTCATTGCAGCATTATTCACAGTAGCCAAGATATGAAAATAATCAAAGTATCTGTAGACAGATAAAAAGTTAGAGAATATTTGGTAGATACAATGGTCTGACATTAATTTTTGACTTTAGGATGAGTTTATCTGGACATGACCCCATTATAAGTTGCAGGCCTCCTGTGACTTATGAGGAGGTGATAGTTTCTACTGAATATTGCTTCTGAAACATCATAAAGTAAAAAAATTTGTAATGTGAACTATTCTAAGTTGAAGACCATTTACTGTGTTAACAATATTAAATGCATTTCTGACTTTAAAATATTTCTGATTTATAATAGTTTAATGGAACATAACCCTATCATAAATTGAGGAGCATCTCTGTGTACAGTGCAATATTATTTAGTCAAAAACAGAAGAAAACCTTGACATTTGCACCCAGCATGGATACATCTAAAAGACATTATGCTAAATGAACTAAGCCAGGCAAAGAAAAATACCATATGATCTCACTAATATGTGAAATCTAAAAACAACATCACATAAAAAGAGTAAAATGGTTGTTGCCTAGGGCTGCGGGTTGGACATAGGTTACAAACTTTCAGTTATAATCAGATAAATTCTGGGGAGTCTAATATACAGCATGGTGACTATAACTAGTAATACTGTATCGCATACTTGAATTTTGCTATGAGAGTAGATCTTAAGCATTCTTACCACAAACACACACACACAAATACACAAAATAATAACTATGTAAGGTGATAATATGTTAATTAGCTTGATGTGTGTATATATACATATATTAAATCATCACATTGTATACCTTAAATATATACAAATTTTGTTGATTATATCTCAAATTGGAATTTTGTTCAAAAGAATACAGAAGTCATAGAGATATATCTCTTGTCCACCTACAGAATACTTTCACAATAGATCACTCTAATTTGCAGTAAATTGTTGATAGATTATAAAGTATCATTCTCAGTCATTTTGAATGCTCACTGGTAAGCCAGTTAATATTATGTTATAGAGAATTCTTTCAGTGATTGGAAATATGAAGCTCTGTTCCTAGAGTAATAATGATTTTCTTCCTAGAATAAGAAGTGTATATATATATGCACACACACACAATAACACACACACAGCTAATAATTTTTTGAAATAATTAGGTAAATTAATTGCTTCCTAGTCTGATTTTTATTTTCTCTTGAACTCCCGACCTCAGGTGATCCACCCGCCTTGGCCTCCAAAGTGCTTGGATTACAGGTGTGAGCCACCACACCCGGCCCTTGATTTTTATTTTCAAATAAATGAAATTCATGTATAAATAGTACTTACAGTACTTGTAAATACTAAGTTTTGAGTTTTGCCATGTGGCAATGTATGTGCATATGTGTATATATACATACATTTGTGTGTATATGTGTATATATATCTACATATATATATGCTTATAAACATATAATTATTTCCTCAAATATGAACCTTATGGTTTAAGTACACATTACTGATTTGATTAAAGAGATTTAGAGAAGTTTAGCATTCAATATCACACATCTGTTAAACATTTTCATGTTGCATTACCTCTTCAAGAAGGTATAATATACATCATATACTTAGGTCTTAAGTAACAACAAAGAAGTTTTTTGACATTTATAGTCAAAGCTTTTGAGAGAAACAATTCTTTTAATGTAGTTTTACAACTGGGAAATTGTAAAAAAAAATACACATAATGGAATAATAAATTTTAACTATATTATAAATGGAGGTAAATGATCATAAATTTTAAATATATAGCTCTATATATTTTCTAATTATTATAAATACACATTTATTTTTTCTTTGAGTTAATTATATGTTTGTAAAATGTTATAGAAAGTATAGAGAAAAATATAGTATATACTTTACTCAGTTTTGCCCATAGTAACATCTTAAAGCTGTAGTAGAATATCAACGCTACAGCACTGACTTTGATACAGTCAAGATGCATGACAATTCCATTGCCACAGGGGTCCTGTATCTTGCTTTGTTATAACCACAAACATCCCCACACACCTTGACTTTAACCCCCAGAAATCACTAATCTGTTCTTCATTTCTACAATCCTGTCTTTTCAAGAATGTTATACAAATAGAGTTGTACAGTATATAATCTGTTGTGATTGTCTTTTTTACACTCAGCATAATCTGCTAGAGAGTCATCTGTAAGAATTAAAGAAAGAGGAGAAAAATACAAAGAGTGGCTCTTCAGTCAACAGGGGCAGGTTTATTTTAAATAAACCTGAGAGGGGCTGTTGGCCGAATTAGATCAGAGCCACCCTTTCTTATGTTGTATCCAAGCAAGTTAGAAGGAAAGGGCCACGCTCTGAGTTCCAAATTAAGCCTTTATTAATTAGCCAGTGACTGAGAGATGGCTAACACTCAAAAGTCTCTCTGTCCCGAGGAAGGAGCTTGATTCTCCTTTATAACTTGAGTTAGTTAGGGGAGAGGGAATCTACCTAAAGTGGAATTTTACAGAAGCAGAATAAGCAGGTTAGAGGGAAGTGGTTGCAGGCCAGGGTATTTCCAAACCATCACCAAGTGAGGTTCAAAGAGAGTTATTCACAATACCAGGTGTGCTTGCCAAGCAGGATGTAGTTACATTAGGTATACGGTAGGATAAGCACAGCATCAGTGTGGCCCAGTTATGCACCCAAGGGAGACATGGCAGGGAGGGAGAGGCAAAAATGGATTTCACAGCTAAGATGGAGTCAGGCTAGCATGTAATTAGGCTATCACACTTAGACAGACTAAAAGTTTTTAAGGATTCAGGGTGTGAGAGTTTATCAGAGATTTGATCTGCTTCTGTGTCTCTTTGTTATGCTTGCCTGTGAGGGAGAGTTGTGTGTCTGTTCCCATACATCTTTCTGCAGCTGCAAGCATATCCCCCGAGTCTGCTTTTAGTTTCCCTATCTTCATGCATCTGAATGGACAGAAATGTGTTTAAGGCCCACTGTTTTCCTGAGGCCCATCATATGAGGGTGAAGTTTGGCAGTTACTCAAGAGACTTTTCCCCCGCTTCCCTCTGTGCCCCAGCTGTCTTATCTGTGTTTTACTGTCTGCTCTTTCTGTCTGCTTGCAGTCAGAAGAGAAGTGATTTCCTTGAAATGCATAAGGCTAGAAAGGGAGCTGGAGCTTAAATTGGTGGTGGTTATCCAAGATGATGGTGCTCCTGCTCTGACATTATCCAGACTGTTACATATATTGTCAAAGATAAAGCCTGACACTAGTTAAAGTGGCAAGGACAGATTTTAATCAGTAAGATACTATTGTAGTAGGAAAAATAGTTCAGAATGACCTGAATTTCAATTTGCATAGCCAAGTGATTGGAAATTTAAAAAGGGAAGGAGAGAATAAAGAAGAAGGACTAAATATGGTTAGGGAAGTGAAAAGTTACAAAAGCGGGAGAAGGGAGTTGTTCTATGTGACACCTATCTCCGTTTGTTTACAGCTGCTAATGGAAATTATGCCCCTGTCCTCCAACAGAGACTGGGAGACAGGGAACTTATTTTTAATATTAGCCCCTGTCTCTCAGCCTTGAGTTTTCTCAGGTGATATTTAAGGAGAGTTAGAGTCATTCTAGGGATGTGACTTTAGCTGTTAGAAACTAAACTATGTTAATATTTTGTTCAGATCATTATAGGCCAAGGTTTAGGTCTAGTTGAAAAGAGAGCTCAGAGGGGCCTGGCTGGAGTTGGTCAAAAACATAATGTTTGTCAGTATCAGTTTGTTCCATTGTATTTGTGAATATTACTACATGGTAGGGAGGTAGCACGACTTCTGTAACCACTAACTTGTCCGGATTGTTACCAATTTCAGTTATTAGATATAAGGCTTTGATATGCATCTATATACAGGGTTTTACATGAACTTAAGTTTTTTTATTCTATGAGCTAAATTCCCAAAAGTGCAATTGCTAGAACACACGATAGTTGCATGTTTAATTTTGTTAAAAAACAAAAAACAAAAAACCAACTCACACTGCTTTCTAGAGAAGTGCTGTCATTTTACATTGCCACCAACAATATATGAGTGATCCAGGTTTTCTGCTTATTGGCAGGTGAGATTGTCACTATTCTTCTTTAATTATTATCATTCTGATAAGTATGTAGTGATATCTTATGTTTTTTTATATTCCTAATGGCTAATGACATTGACATTTTTCAAATGCTAATTTTCCATTCGTATATTCTCTATGGCAAAAGGCCTGTTCGTGTTTTTGGTCCATTTTTAAACTGGATTCTTTAGTTTTTATTATTAAGCTTTGAGAATTCTTTTTATTTTTCGGACATAATACGAAAAGTTATTTTAAGAGATTTTCAAAGATTTATTAAATTTTTTGTTTATTTTAATATGAGTAACAGTGAAAATGGTGGTTTTATGGGTTATATCAATTCCATAAAGAGATACTGTTTTGTCAATTTGATTCAAATTGCCATAACGATAAAATTTGATTAAAAAGAGTATGATTGCTATTAAATGATAATTACTGTTCTGTTTATTTGGCCATTTTTTGTCCATTTTTTTCTTCTAATAGCTTGTTTTTTGTTTGCTAAAACTTTATGCAGATGTATAATTTTAGTAAATTGTAGAACAATGAACTATGGGTAAGAGTAAAAACCAGGCATCTAAATTTTGACTTTGGATGTTATAGGTCACAGGTTTCTCAGCTATTAATAGATAACTATAGAGTTTATAAGTTAAATATATTAGAAGTGCTTTGGCTCCTAAAATATTGAGAACTCTTATGACTTAAATGCCCAAAATATTTCATATTTGTTAATTTATATCCTGCTTTTTCTGGAGGTAAAAGAAACAAATAACAACAAACATTGATGTTGACCAATTCACAAGTAAAGTGTTACTTGAAGGACTTGCTAACATTTTACTATTAAATTTGACTTGCCACTTTTTGTTTATTATTATTGTTATTATTTTGAGACAGAGGCTTACTTGTTGCCAAGGCTGGAGTGCAATGGCGTGATTTCAGCTTACCACAACCTCCACCTTCCAAGTTCAAGCAATTCTCCTGCCTCAGCCTCCTGAGTAACTGGGATTACAGGCATGCACCATTATGCTCAACTAATTTTGTGTTTTTAGTAGAGACAGGTTTTCTCCATGTTGGTCAGGCTGGTCTGGAACTCCCAATCTCACGTGATCTGCCTGCCTCGGCCTCCCAAAATGCTGGGATTACAAGCGTGATCTGCTGTGCCTGGCCCCAGTTTTTATTTTTTTACCTCTCTTACCTGTAAAATCATGTTAAATTACAAATTACTTTTCTTTAATCTCTTTATTTATATTATCTATCTCCTTCAAATATCCTTGGTAGTTCTTTAGTGAGTTAATTTAGCTTTATTCCTATATTTCTTTGTAAGTTTCATTTTTCTTCATATGATTTGTTCTTCTGTTCTGTACTCATTTTGAAGACAATCGTTAACTTTTTAATGTCATTTTAAATTTGAGCATTTATAGTTTGTAGCAGTTTATATAAAGTCTCCATTAGCTGACATAAAATTACAGAGGAACAGTTATCAAAATACAGAACCCATGTGATCAAATTCACAAAAAAATCTGAAATCATTATTGCCTACATTGAATGATCTATCTGATTGTATTAAATTATGGCTTAACTTGCAGTAACAAAGAACTAAATATTCAGTATTATGAATCCCAAGGCATCTGGTCAAATATTCCTATAAAAGAACTTACTACCTATGATCCTTCTTCTCGCCAATAGATTCTAAAATTTATTGAGAATACTTGAGTGGTAAAAAGTAACAACTGTGTAATTTGCAGATGCTGTGAAGCTACGGGGGGGCGGGGGAGGGAAATGCTTTTAAGTGTCTTCTGCCATCTCCAAAAGAGAATCAGGCAGACATTGCTATTCAGAAAGGCACAGTCTGAGTTGTCTTGCTCTTCTTTTTTCCACATGAAATTATCTCTTTTAGTGTTTGATTCATGAGTGGTTAAAGAAGTATAGTCCATTTTAATGCTGCTGACAATGACATAGTTGAGACTGGGTAATTTATAAAGAAAAACAAGTTTAAACGGCTCACAGTTCCACCCAGCTAGAGAGGCCTCACAATCATGGCAGAAGGCAAAAGGCACATCTTACATGGAAGCAGAGAAGAGAGAATGAGAACCAAGTGAAAAGGGTTTCCCCTTATAAAACCATCAGATTTTGTGAGATTTATTTATTACCAGGAGAACAGTATGATGGGGAACTGCCTGCATGATTCAGTTATCTCCCACTGGGTCCCTCCCATATCACATGGGAATTATGGCAGCTGCAATTCAGAATGAGATTTGAGTGGGGATACAGCCAAACCATATCCATATCAAGACATATGCGTAAAACAAGGCCTATAGAAGCCGACTAGTAAGGAGAGCAGAGATAATTATCTTGAAGAATTAGATTAAAAAGCACACTTTCTAGGGAGATAAATATGTGATGGAGCATCAATATTAACTGCATTCAATCTTTTACAACACGTTTTTTACTTGGATTATGGAAAATAAATTTAGCTTTCCAAGATTTATAGTCAAAATACTATATGACAGCGACGGTAGCCTTTTCAGGCAGAAAATATTCTAAGATGCTGCTGGGACTCTAAAACAATGCCCTGGCCAGGTGTGGTGGCTCACCCCTGAAATCCTGGCACTTCGGGAGTTGGATCACTTGAAGTTAGGAATTTGAGACCAGCCTGGCCAACATGACAGAACCCTGTCTCTACTAAAAATATAAAAATTAGCTGGGTATGGTGGTGATGAGTTGCAATCCCAGCCACTCAAGAGGCTGAGACAGAGGTTGAATGCTGGAGGCAGAGGCTGCAGTCAGCAGAGATCGCACCACTGCACTCCAGTCTGGGCGACAGAAAGGATCTCAAAAAATGAAACAAAACAAAACAAAACACGAAATAAAAATACTCTAAAAGAAATAAAAAACAGTGCCCCAAATAAAGGCCTCGACAGCAGCCTCAGAAGCACAAGGTTTTCTCTGACCTTCTCCTATTGTCCTGCCTCTCAGTCCTGTTGTCCACCTAAGCTAGAAATAG
Organism: Callithrix jacchus; assembly: GCF_049354715.1. NCBI lineage: Eukaryota > Metazoa > Chordata > Mammalia > Primates > Cebidae > Callithrix > Callithrix jacchus. The sequence continues at coordinate 74,744,983 of NC_133513.1, forward strand.
AGAATAGAATCTTTCTCTAAGCTGGTCATAGAAACCGGAACTCCATTTCCCTCCAGCCAGCCATGAAACTTAAAAATATTATTCTAACTTTCCCTCTGCCTTTCCGTGTAAAAACTGGTCATAAAGAGATACTTGACCTACTTTGACTGTAGGTCATAAAACCCTTATCAAGAAAAGGTCCAGCCCCATACCCAGAGGGATACAAAGCTTGCTCAGAGAGGACAAGAAAAATCTAGACAGAAAAGTATTGCTGGGTTTCCCTACTCAGTCTATTCATATTTGATCACACTTTATTTTTGTCTAATCATATTTTTACATGGCTGTCTATGTTTTGCTAAACCCAATCATTAAAATGCACACTTTCCCATATATCTTTTATTCTGAAGGCTGCCAGGTACATGCTGGTTAATTTTTATACCTTTTCTCCTATTAATCTGCCTTTTGCCAGTGATTTTAAGCAAACTTTCAGAGGACAAAAGGTATGCTTTTAAAGCTTTTTCTTGACCTCTATAATACTTTACCAAATCTCATTAAGTTTCTTAAAGGTAGTTTATGAGTAATCTGAAATCACATACAAAGACTTTCTGTTTTGTTTCTAAAAATGCACCCTTCAATCTTGTAATCTTACTGCATCTCTTACCTTGAATAATTTTGTAACATCATGCATCAGTCATTTGGAAAATATTAATCACTTAGTTATGCATGTATTCATATATTGAAATATATTATTATATGAAATCTTCACATATTCTGAATCCTTAGAAAATTGTCACTATATACTTGTGAGAGAATGATAGTGGGTAACAAAAATCATCTTATTCATATTTTGAAATGTTTTGCCTTTCAAGTCTCCTCAAAAGGATGTCAAGCATCCCCATGGGTCTGTAGTTGTCTCTAGTCTACCCTTTGAGTATCTTGGTTTAAAGAAAATAAGATACAATTTTGCATCTAAGATATGAAATGTAAATATTTTGATGTTTTGGTATACTTTTAAAAAGTGTAATTGAAATAGAAGATTAGGAAGGAGAAGATAGCTTTTCATTAAGTGTTCTCAAACATAGTGGCATTTTATGCTAATATATAGTTAGCAATAATTACAGTCTAAATGTCCTTTGCACAAACATGAAGATGATACTCATAGAGAAAATACTAAAAAACCAAGATTTATAGCTGCTATTCATTCTACATCTCTATATCAATATAAAAATAAAGTTTTAATAAAAAGTTATTTAGTTTATTATAACTAAATGCTTATTCATCATTAAATCCCACAACATATCAACCCCAAATATTAAATAATTTATATACATTGTTTCAACATTATCCATTTATCACCTGTGATGTAATTGTGTATTCATATCCAAGCATTTCTGACATATGCTCATTTAATTTTTTAAAAATATTTTTAATATAATATAATGTTCTAACCGTGACCTCTAACTGGAAGATAGGTAGATAAGCAAAACAAGGCTTAATCAATTCCAGAGCATACTACATAGATGACCAGGATCAAGTTTCAGGCAGAGCAAAACAAGTTTAGGTTTTGTTACCAGAACTGAGTACAAGAATACGATTTTATGTCATCAGTGTGGCAGGGACACGCTACATACACCTAGGTAACTAAATGAAAGCCTGACTACAGAAAACAGAAGCCTTTTCTTATTTCTTTATTTCTTCTGTTTCTCACAATATTTCTATGAATGAGGACTATTGGATCCTCTAAATTTTTACAAAGAATGTTAATCACATTGTCTTAAAATCTGCTCAACTATTACTTTGTATGTCTTATTACTCTTTTTGCCAGTGGTTGCTCAGTCAATCAATGAATCACCAAAGTTATTAGGTTTCAAATATAGGTAAGACAATGTTCCAAATGAAGCCAGAATACACACTAGCACTTGGTAATAGGCTGCTGTAAAACGAGTTAAAGATTTAGAAAAATCCTTGAAGATTTATTTCTCCCTTAATTGCTCCCTTATTTCCAGAAGGTAACAAATTGCCATTGTCATCTTGGTTTCCTGTAGAGGAGGAAAAAATTGTATCTAATTACTTCTCCCTTTGTTCTTTCTGCTTTGGGAAAGCAAGTGACTGAAAATGATAAAACACTGAAGCAAATGTCTGAACAACTATGGTATACTAATCCTTCCAGTGGCTTGGCCCAGGCCCCTGTGGTTAGAAAACAATCTTTAAATTTAATACACTTCATTCTTTCAACTGCCAATTGTACTTACAAAAGATGTCAAGGTTCTTAAAATAGAAAGCTCTCTGTGGTATCTGAGCAAGAATAAACCAACAGTTTTCTCCCCTAGGTTCACTGGAAGAGTTCTCAAATATGTGTCAGTCATTGACCTAGGGAAAGAGAGATGGTGCACAAAAATCAAAGTGGAACCCTCAGGGTACCATGCATTAGTGGCCTGTAGCATGATAGTGTAGCTAAAATCCAGGTTCCAAACACTGTCTGGAAGTGCATTCTAGGAGCATTAATCCCACAAGATGCCCTAGAATAACAAAATAATTCTTTTTTTTTTTTTTTTTTGAGACAAAGTCTCACTCTATCTCCCAGGCTGGAGTACAGTGGCACAATCTTGGCTCACTTCAATCTCCACCTCCCAGGTTCAGGCAATTCTCCTGCTTCAGCCTCCTGAGTAGCTGGGATTACAGGTATGTGCCACCATGCCTAGCTAATTTTTGTATTTTTAGTAGACATGGGTTTCACCATGTTGGTCAGGCTGGTCTCGAACTGACCTCGTGATCCACCTGCCTCAGCCTCCCAAAGTGCTGGGATTACAGGTGTGAGCCACTGTGCCTGGCCCAAAATACATCTTAAAACAAATTAGTTTGGAAAATACTAAATCCTGATTATGGAGGATACAATGCAAAATTGCTTTATTAAATTAAATTACAAATATTGAAATAAAGTAGCCAGTCTAGCAGGGTTTGACTAGTAATTCTCAAACTTTTTATACGAAGACATTATTTAAATTTCCATGAGTCAATATTCTGATTTAAAAAAAATGAACTAGTCAGGTAAAGTTAACATCTTGCATTTCCAGCACCTCTTTAGTTACATCTTATTAAAGTTTCTTTAGTACTTAATGGAATATTTTTCAACAGTTATCAAAATGTTTTTCCCCTTGAGATAGAGTACTGATTTTAGGCATTAATAAGAACACTAACCACAAGTTTAAGTCTTCACCAAAAAACAACAATTTTTGAAACTTACAGATAACCCCTATACATTTAGTGATTTTTGTCCAAATGGCATTTTTATTTTAATGTCAGAAGAAAATATATGAGAACAGAGGGTCTCCAAGTATCAAACCAGTGTTTTGAGAATTCTTTTGAAAATAGAGTAAGAATGGTATCAGTTTTTATCAGTGTTCTTCTCTATGGTGGGTACCGTGCCTGATATTTTTCTGTATGTCCTACATTACCTTGTACATGCAAGGCAATCAGAAGCACATATAGACTTGGTTAAAATATATGAGAAAGAAACTTAGTGTCTGTTACCATAAAGGATATATCAAACATTTTTCCTTTCAAAATGTTTTTTTTGGACAATAAATATTAAGGGGAAAATATTAGTGAATGCTCTCTTTAACATATAAAATAAGACAGGTGTGGTGGCTCATGCCTGTAATCCCAACGCTTTGGAAGGCTGTGTTGGGAGGACTTGTTGAGCTCAGGAGTTTGAGACCAGTCTGGGTTACATAGACCCATATCTCCAAAAAAAGTTAAAAATAAACAAAGTAGCCACTCATGTTGGTGCCTGTCTGTGGTCCACTCATGTTGGTGCCTGTCTGTGGTCCCAGCTCCCTGGGAGGTTGAGGTGGGAGATCACTTGAACCCAGGAGGTTGAGGCTTCAGTAAGCTATTCTAATGTACTCCAGCCTGTTGAAAGATAAGATCCTATCTCAAATGTGTGTTTGTGTGTGTGTGTGTGTGTGTGTGTGTGTGTGTGTGTGTATATATATATATATATATGCATATGTATAATATATAGTATATATATGTATACCTATATAAAATAAATGACTATGCTTATAAATGGATAAAATATTTATAAAAATATCAAAAATCTAAATCAGTGTTTGATGCAGGGAGAATAACTAGTTTGAGGTCTGAACAGAGGAAATAGTTGTTTCCTACTATTCTCTGTTATATTTACTTTTGAGTTTTAAACAACTTTTTATATGAATAAATAAATTTTAAAAGCTAAATTACCAGAACAAACAAGGAAACACCCCAAATCTAGACTTAGCAGAAGTTGCTCATCAAATCTTCCAGTAAGAAGATGGGCTTTTAAGATTAGGAGACAAGTTATTAAAGGATTTGTAGTTTAGAAACTTTTTTTAAAGTATAAAGGGAGAAAAACACATTTAACTAGTGACTTGATTGCTTCTCTGAAATTATTCTTTGTAAATTCCACACTCTGGCATTCTATACTTTCACAATCCCTTTATAAATTTACCTGAAATGTTAAAGAACTAAACTTGGGGGAAAAATGACCAGTACTTTGGTTTTGACTTTAGGAGTACGCTATTCCAAATCAATATGTGATTCTATCAAATGAATAAAAACTGGCTTTTTCCCATCCAAATATTTAAAAAACATATTGCAGTTATTAAAACACTAATGACATTGCTATTATTGACTATAAGAGAAAATCAACATTTCTTAGAGTTAAGATATTCAGTTCAGTAAAGCTTTTAACACATATCTAGCAGACCATAATACAAAAAATGTCTCTGTTGTTAATCTATTATATAGTATGAGAAGCAGTAAGTCATAGCGGAAAATAGTGAAGTTTTCATTTTGGAGTCAGGAGACTCAAGTTCTAATTCTGCCTTTACTATTAAACTGCAAAGCCATTTGTCAATTTCTTGATCTCTGTAGATAGCTATTTCTTCATCTATAAAATGTTTTGATTATCTCCAAGGTTCCTCCCAGCTGGAGTTTCAATAGTTTTGTGATTTGTGACTCAAAGGAACAGTTGTTTCTTAAGAATCATAAATAATACTTTGTTGCTGACTTATGGCTCACACGCTTAGAAACCAATTTTCTGCAAGCTTAAAATTAAATGTAGATTGCTGTCAAAGTCCTTATCAAATTGAATGTGGAGAAATTTGAGAAGTTATGCAGGGAAAAACAAAAGGTAATATGTATCATGCCATATTAATTTCGATGATGGTTCCATAAAATTTTTAAAAATTATGTAAGAATTGAAAAAGAATGTATAAAGACATCTAAGAAAAATGATTTTCATTTTTAGAATGGGAAATGAAAAACCTAGAATAATGAGACATGTGAGGGATACATTATTTGTGTGTGTGGTGTGCGCGTGTGTGTGTGTGTGTAGGGAGAGTCTATAAAAAGATCTTTAAATTGCTCCTTTAAAATTATTTTAGAATGGTTGACAGCAATTCTTCTTTGTATTTTTCTCGACTTCTATGAAAGATCATATGAAAACTGTATTAGTTTTCTATTACTGTCAAATTACCACAAATTTAGCAACTTGAAACATGAATTTATTATCACTTCTTTTGTGCAGGTGAGGAGTCTGGGTTTGGATGAGCTATTTCCCCTGCCCAGGGTCTCACCAAGAATAAGTCAAATTGCTATGGATATTTATGAAAATTATATAAAAATTCAGTACTCTGCCAGTCTCACCAATTGTTTGTAAAATTCATAAATGATCTCTAGTTGACAGGCATCAAAATAATGACCAAAGCCCTCATTGTCTTGCTAGCTGTCAACTAGACACCATTTCTCAACTCCTAGAGGATGCCTACCATTCCTTGCCATCTGGCCCTGAGGAAACATGGCAATTTGCTCCCTCAAAGTCAACAGGACAGTATTCGTTGCAACTTTGAATTGCTCTGACTTCTATCTGTAACATCTGGGCCCTATTCTGTAAGGGCTTATCAGGTTAGCCTATCTGAACTCATGAGGACATTATATAGCATGCAGAGCTGGGGATAGGAATTTGGGAGGCCATTTTAAAATCCTGTCTATCAGGAAGGTCACTGTCAGCTTCTGCTGTAAAGTCCAGGTGCAAGTTTATTCTGAAGATGGCAATCATCTTCTATAGCTGCTACTTACATGATAGTGAGTATATTTCATACTTGGCGTAGTATGACTCAGTTTTCATTGTGCTAAGATAGAATAGAGTGTTGAAAAATGAGGTTATGTATAATCAAAATTCATTTGTCACTTCAGGAGATATCAGACGCATGGTGCCATGTTTCTGTGCTTCATTTCTCATTTTAAAGTGTCTTAACGAAAAGTAGGTCACTTGGACTATTTTTTTTTTCATTTGAGATAAATAAACACACCTTATAAAATGTGGATGCTTGCTATGCTTTTGTTGGATGCAACTATACTGTGGAACTTCAAGTCATTTTACAAGCACACTGCTTTTATATTCTGCAGAAGTCTTTTCAGTTTGTCGGAAGCTATCTAGGTTCAGATATCATGCAGAATCAAATACCCCATGCCTTTGTAGACATTTTCATCAATTACAAATCTGAAATGAGTCATTGAGACTCAGAACGAAACTTAAGTCTAATTTTGACTTTAAAATATAATAACTCAACCTTCCTAAATATGTTTAGAAACATTTTGGCGGAGGCAATTGCATTCTTCAATTGCTTAGTCATTTTGCATTTGAATAAGGAACATGGAATCTTTGCAATCCATTTTCTTCTTCAAAAATATAAACATTAATGAAGCTGCACTTAAGAGTAGATTTAGGCTAAACCCAACAGATTTATACTTATCCATAGGTAAAGGAGAATTTAAATCACAAGATTCTAGAAATTGCCAGCTAATCTTGTATATATTGAACTTGATAGAATTTTAAAAGACTTCACTCTCTTTATTTCACATCTTTCCACTTACATTTATCTACATTTAGATAGAATCATCTCACCAGATATTTGATGTAAGCTTATGTGAAATAAATGAATTCAAGTAGTGTGAAAGACGGGGCAGCGTTCAGAGAGAAAAATTCTTACAAAATGGGTTTGAGAACATTTAAAGTAAGTCTTTCCCCAGAAATAACGTTGGTCCAGAATTCAGAAACAGTTTTATATCTTCTACTGATTTGCTTTTGTAATTTAAATGCTGTTAAATTTAATTTTAAAACTATGTTATTTTTAATATAAAAATGTTTTTTCATGGAAATAAACGTTTTAATGGCTTAAATTTTATAAGATCATATTATCATTATTGATGATCAATTCATCAAAGCTCTGTTATTACTTACAAAAAAGTAAGCCAAGCCAATTCAAAATCAAAGCTTTTTTAAAAGTGCCTTTTTTTTCAGCTGGGCTTGATGGCCAGTGCTTGTAATCCTAGCACTTTGTGAGGCCACGGCAGTAGGATTGCTTGAGCTCAGGTGTTCGAGACCAGCGTGGACAACATAGTGAGACTTTGTTTCCACAAAAAAATTAAAAAAAAAAAAAAAAAGCCAGGCGTGATAGTGTGAACCTGTAGTCCTAGCTACTCAGGAGGCTGAGGTGGGAGGATCCCTTGAGATCTGGAGGTCCAGGCTATAGTGAGTGGTGATTGCCGCACTGCACTCTGCTTGGGTGACAAATCAAGATGCTGTCTCAAAAAAAAAAAAAAAAAAAAAAAAAAAGGACATGTAAAATTATATATTCTGATGTTTTATTACCTCTTTTATTTTTTCATTTTATCTTTTATTTAATTTGCTTTAGCCTATCATTTTCTACAGAACATTTTTCCTATTAAAAATTGCCCCCAGAAGGAGTCTGTCATTAAATACATCCAGTTAAACTACATATTTTGCCTATTTTGTGGAGATTAATAAAATAAATTAGCTTATTCAAGTCAATGGAAAGTTATACAGATATCGTTTAATTTTATTTGCCTGACCTTTTCAAAACCTAACCAATTATGAAAGCAATCAGTAAAAGTTGAAATGTTAGTTAAAACAACATACTGAGATTATTCATCTTGCACATTTGGCTTTTTCATATGAGTTTTCCATTGTATGATCACCTTATATAAGCCCATATGTAGTATTTGTAGACACATATATATACCCATATATATACATCTGTCTGTATTTTTCTAGTTATTCTTATACGCTAAAATTAAAATGAATTCAAACTAATATCTCTAAATTCATCAGCACAAGGTTTCTATTGTCCCCCTCTCTTGATCATCTGTAAAGTCTTTCTCTGGCCCTTAAAACACGGTACTATTTTCTATAACGTAGTTACTTAGTTGTCTAACTGTGTGTGTGTGTGTGTGTGTGTATGTGTGTGTGTACTTGCACGAGGGTGCATTTGTGTTTTTTTTTTAATCACAATTCTTTGAAGCTGCTTTTTATTATCTTCTGTGTAATGGGATTTCTGATAAGAAATCTCTGATTTATGTCTAAGTTTCATGGAGATATAATTCATATGCAGTACAATTTACCCATTTAAAATGTACAAACAAAAGTTTTAGCACTGTGTGCAATCATCACCAAAAGTGAAACAAAACTAATTTTTCCTCCCTGCAAAATATTCAACCCGTTTGCCGCTACTTCCCATCTCTCTGAACCTCACCCTACCTCCCCCTAGAAGAAACCACCAATCTACTTTCTGTCTTATAGATTTGCCTATTCTAGACCGTTTTATAAAAATGGAATCCTATGATATAGTCATTTGCAGTCATTCATTTCTTATTAATGAAGAAGATTCCATTGTATGATTAGTCCACATATTATTTATCCTTTCATCTGTTGAAAGGTACATAGATTGTTTCCATTCTTTGGCTATCATGAATAATGCTGCTTTGAATATTTGTATATAAGTTTTTATGTGGGAGTGTGTTTTAACTTTTCGTGAATATATACATAAAAGTGAAATTCATGGGCCATGTGGTGTACATTTTGAGAAACTGAAAATTTGTTTTATAAAGAATCTGCAATCTCTTACATTCCCACCAACAAATATGAGTATTCTGATTTCTCCACATGGACCACCACAAGTTATGTGCTTTTGAATACAATCATACTAGAGGATATGAAGGTATGTTTCAGCACTGTCTTGAATTTCATTTCCCTAACCACTAATCTTTGCTCTGCTTTTGGCCATTGTATATGGTCTTTGGAGAAATGTCTATTCAAACCCCTTTCCCATTTTTAATTGGGTTATATATTTTTTTAATTATTGAGTTCTGATCATTCTTTATAAATTCTGGATAGAAATCCCTTATCAGATATAGGACGTTCAAACGTTTTTTTCCCCCCATTCTGTATGTTTCCTTTTTACTTACTTAATGTTAATATTTCTAGCACAAGAATTTTTAATTTTCATGAAATACAGTTTACATATATTTATGTATATTTCATTTCATTGTTGTAATTTTGGTGTTATATTTAAGAAATCATTGGCTAATCCAAGGCCATGAAGATATAGGCCTGTTTTTTCCTCTAAGGGTTTCATAGTTTTAGCTCATACATATTTAGCTATATACTCCAGTTGAGCTAACTTTTGTGTATGGTTTGATGGGGTCTAATGTAATTTTTTTGCATGTGCATTTATGGTTATATTAGCAATATTTGTTGAAAAGCTATTCTTGGCACCCTTGTTACAAATTAATTTACTATTTGTGAATTTACAATTCAATTCCATTAATCTATGTGTCTATACTCATGACAGTCTAGACACAGTATGGACAGTATACTCATGACATCACTTTATTTATTACGATAGCATTGTAGTAGTAAGTCTTACTTACAATTTGGAAGTGTGAGTTCTCCAACTTTCATTTTCTTTTTCGAAAATGTATAAACATAAGATTATATGAAGAAATAATTATAACAAACATAAAAATTTATGTTACATATATATCTCAATAGCATCAAAAAGAGAGTAAAGGAGTAGAGTTATATAGGAGTAAAGATTTTATATTTCAGTGGACTATAGATTTTATGTTTCAGTGGTCTTCAATCACTATAAATCTGAAGTAGATCCTGATGGGATGCATGTTGCAAAATCTAGAGCAACCACTAGGAAAATAACCAACATATAAATAAAAATTATTAAATGGAATAAAATTTAACTTTAGAAAATATCCATTTAACAATAAAATAGGCAATAAACAAAGGACAGAAAAATGAAAAAATCAAAAAGGATAAAGAAGCAAAATCACAGATGTAAATTCAGTCACAAAAATAATAATGTTACAAATGAAAGTAATCAGCAATCCAATCAAAAGTTAGTTGATTAAATTACTTATGGTTTACAGGAGACACATTTTAATCACAAAGATTCACAAGTTTAAAATAAAAGGAATTAAAAACATAAGCCAAAACAAAATATTATAAAAGAGCTAAAGTGCCTATATTAATATCAAAGTAGACTATAAAGAGACAATTATTCAATAATTGTAGTTGAAAATATTCATACCCTGCTGTTATTAATGGATAGAATTTTGCTAAAGATCAACAAGAAAATGAAGACTGGAACAACATTATATTCTTCTGAATATAATATGTATTTTGAAGACTTTAACTTGGCTTTTTATGTGGCTTATAGAAACTTAATTATGACATGCTTTCATGTGATTTTATTTGTGTTTATCTTCCTTAAACTTTTTTGACCTTCTTGGATCCATTGTGTTATGCTTTCTATTAAATGTGGTAATTTCTCAGTTGTCATTTCTTTAAATAACTTTTTCTGTCTCCTACACATGCCTGCTTAGGCAATAGTATTAGACATAGGGTAGACTGATATTATCCAAATCAGCTTGATCATTTTTGATGTAGGTTTTTTAGCTTTCTAAAGTAAAGTCTAGGGCAGCCTTTACTCTAAGGCTAAGTAGCTACACCACAAATGTGTGGCTTTTCTGATGTCCCTAGGAAAATCCCCACGTATTTAATGATGTCACTTTACTGGCTAACAGACATGCAAAGGATTTTTAGCACTTTATGAGAAAAGAAAATTATTTAGCTTATACATTCATAGTAAATGTTCTTCATCAATTGTCCCTTGCTCAGACTCATGGAGTTTTGTGTGCAGATTGTAACTCAACCATAGACTAGTGGGTAGCCCTGTGTGTCTGAAGCTCTTTGTGGAACTCTGTCTCTTCACAGCTTCCTCTTCCTCTGTTGCAAATTCTAGGAACCTTAGTGTCCCTCACTAGTGTCTGCCTCCTGAGTGTGGCAAATCCTCTGATTCAGTTTCTGTTTTCTTTCTGAATTTTAGTTACTAAATTGCCTCCTGGCAGAATACTAGGATTATATAGAACACTTCTATTTATTTCCTTTTTTACAGGCAGGACAGTCCTCTGATGCCTGTTGTCTAATGTCTGTAAATTGTTGTTTTGTTTACTTTCTCAATTTTTTTTTCTGTTTGTTTTGGGAGGGCAAGTTTTATAATAGTTAAAACTTCATAGGTGAAAGCATGTCTTTAGGTATAAAAACCAATTTTGAGTTTTCCATAAACTTTTAGTTTATTTTTAAACTCAGACACTTCTTTCTATTATCCTTTTCTTTAATATTTTTTATCTTTTTAATTTTTTATTGCATTTTAGGTTTGGGGGTACATGTGCAGAACATGCAAGACAGTTGCATAGGTACACACATGGCAGTGTGTTTTGCTTCCTTTCTCCCCTTCACCCACATTTGGCATTTCTCCCCAGGCTATTCCTCCCCACCTCCCCCTCCCACTGGCCCTCCCCATTTCCCCCCAATAGACCCCAGTGTTTAGTACTCTTCTCTCTGTGTCCATGTGTTCTCATTTTTTTACATTGGGGAGTCATTACATTTCCACATTTCACATAAAATGTTTTTTTAAAATTGTTTAGTTGTTTGAGGCATTATTTGTGTATCTTTAATTGATATCAGTTTAACTTAATGCATTGAATAATATTTACTTCCCAAGCCAGTATAACACTTTGATGCTTTAAAGATAGCAGAAACGTAAAAGACCATGTTTTTGCACTGTCTGTGGTTAAATATGAGCTTTAGGAATTTTTAAAGCAATACTCACTGTTAACTACTCATCTCTCTTGGATAAGCAGATATAAATGGAAGTGCTTCTTACTTGAGATGTATGAGAGATTTACTGAGATAGCTTTCCATACCAGAATTATTCATGGGATAACAGTGGGAAGTGAATTTTACATTAGGAAGCTAAGTACTGCCTATAAAGTGTAAAAACACATATTTTAAAGTGAAGATATTCTCTGAAAAAGTGAATGTAAAATGAAATAATGGGATTCCATATTTATTCCTTCTTAATGGCTTTTAAATAAAATGTTATGGTATATCAGTACAGAGGTAGTTTTATAACTGCTAGTATAGTAAGACTAACTTGTTCCATTTCTGACACAATTATTATTGGCAAAAATAAAATTCTTTAATCACTATTTAAAAGACAATTTTTAGAGAGTGCTGAAAGGTAAGTAATGCATTGACTTTTAATCTCATAACTAAATGTATAAAATTTCCTCAATAGTTAATTATTTTTCTTTTAAAAGAAAATCGAAGTGATGGTTAAGTATTTCAAGTGCTATATGTCTCTTGTCTCTTAAATAATTGATTTATAATGATTTGAGTATATGGAAAATAATTTTTTAAATAATTGGATAATAATATTCAGTTTGATTTGAATGTATTAGTGCTAATGTCTTATACAACCACTACTGGTTCTGTGGTACTAAACTTACTAAACTATTTGAAACATCACTTAAAAAAATTACAACACTTTTTATTGCATTTACTTTCTGAATATTATTCCAGTGTGTTTCTTTGTGCATTGCTGGATAACATTTTAGCTTAAAAACAACTTTTTTTGGCTGTAAATGCTCACCGATGTGAGGCAAATATTTCTCCACTGGCAATTTTGAATATCTAGGTAACTGTTTTATACTTCTCATGATAATTTTAATATGGTGATGATGATTCAATTGCTATTGTTCCTCTTTATGTAAAATGGTTCCAACAGCAGATTAAACTAGTTCCTTTTGTAGCTTTTATCCTAATTGGGTCTGAGAATTCTAGGAAAAAAGAAATCAAATTGGGGTACATGTGTAATTCAATATTTAATGAATAAAAATGGTCTGAAAAATAGCTACCTCAACAGAAATGAACTATCTGATATTTATTTGAAATGTCCAATGTCAAAATCAATACATTTTCTTCTGCCTATAATGAAAATCTCCAATTCAGTTCTTCTTCCAAAGAAATTTGACATGACTACCTAACTTACTATGCACTGACTGATACTAGGCTAAATTCTGCTAATATACTAACAGCTGTTCTGTTTAGATAATTGCTTAAGGTACTCTAGACACTCTCATAAGTATGAATAAGTTGTTGTTTATTGAGAAAAAAGAGCCTCACCTGTAAGAACATCTTAAAATAAATCTTAGCGAAAATAATTAAAATGTTTTGTTAAAAAAAGTATAAAGCCACACTTCAAATTATGGATTTTCAATAATAATTTGAAACACACCTAATACCAATTTAAAAATTGTGGGTGGAATGTTTGTGATTTGGAGAAAATTGCAATGTATGTAAAATCTAACATAAATTGGCAGTGTTTTATTTGGAAATTTTACCTTTACCTTGACATGAACCACTCATAAAATAAATTGCATATTGGGTTTGATCAATCCTGCAAGTCTGAACCTACTTATATAATAAATATGAATGTCAGCCATTCTCTGTAAAATTAAATTTTTTATCATTGATTATGACTTTGAATTTACTAAAATGTTATGTTCACCTTTTTTTTTTTTTACTTAAGTATAGGCTTAATTATACAGAGTTGTGAAGACAAGCGTCATAATTAAAATTACAATGTGATAGGTATAGTCATTATCACAGAAAGATTCTAAAACATGTTTAGGCTTTGGCGATAGATGTTATACATGTGTGTTTTCAATACTCAAATATATGCTATTGGCGATGTCCAGGAAGATCTAATAAGCAGTCAACTGAAATTAAATTTTGCGTGTTATTGTGCCATCAAATTTCATAGCAGCACTCTAGCAGTAATCAAAAGTGATATGGCAGCTGGATTTAAGCAGTTTATTTTGAGTACATTCAACAATGGGACAAAGTAATATGAAAGTTGTGACTGCTGGCTATGAAATGCTTAAATAGATGTGCCTCAGATGCTGTGAGAGGTAGGAAATGAAGGAAGGGAAGGAAATAAACACACAAATTAAATGGGTGAATTATTTAAGTGTTATCATACACTTGATTAATGGGTGTGTGAGAGTTTTGGAATTCAAGGAGATGGTGAGAAAGAAAAATGCTGAGTGTAAATGAAGTTGAAAGAATCTGATGATGACAAACTTCAGTTGTGCTTAAGAAATTGTGCCCCTGAAGTGGTTAAAGTGGAAGATATTAAAGCTGATATAAATAAAAGCTGTCAGCTAAATTTCAATTCTCTGAATGTAGGTGAATAGGTATTCCACTGAGGCAATAATATCAGATCAATAAATACCAGAATAATTGGTCAAACAATGTAATCCTAAGTGTGGAAGGCATTTGGCTTATAAATAGCATATTAATAGTTCAAATGACAGTAAGCACGATGTCTTTATACTGTAAATGACTGTAAGCAGATGTCATGATTTGTATAGACTTATAAAATAAACTTTTATTTTATGAGGGAAAGAAAATATAATCTTCCATTTAAGTCAAGCATGAAGTGCAAGCATTTTGTGAAAATGTTGAAGTTTTAGTATGTAGGGAGATTTTCTGCCTCATAAAATGTTGGTTCTTGATACACAGTAAAACTGCTTAAAGCGAAATGAACAGTGAGAAGAGGCCTCTGTTTAGAAGCATTGATTAGTAAGAATGTAAGCTCCAACAAACCAGGTGCGGTGGTTCATACCTGTAATCGCAGCAACAGGAATAGGCAGGAGGAGGACTTGAAGGCAGGAGTTTGAGATGAGCCTGATTAACATAGCAAGACCCCAATCTCTAAAAAAAATAATAAAATAAAAAAGATTCAGCAAAATTGTAAGCCTATACAAGCCTAGGGAATTTTATCTTAATGGCATTCTGGAATGAAAGGAATCAATTGTTGTTACCTCTTTCTAAGGACACTGTATGGACAAGAGTAATTCATGTGTCCAAAAAAAGAAGCATAATTTTATGTTTTATACAAAAATGTACAACATATAAATTATATTTTCTCTATGGCTATGGTGGCTATGGCTATGGTTGGAAGAATTTCTGATTTGAATAATACATACATATAAAAATTCTTCAAGACATATATATAGAAAAAATTTGCAAATGACGTAAATACATATAGTTGGTTGATTGCTCTTTTCACTAATTGCGTAACTGTATTTATTTTTCATTTCTTGTTTCCTTCATTTATCTTTTATGTTAAAAACTATTATGTTAGGGGTCCCCAGGATCACCATCAAGTTTGGTGATTTGATAAAATAGGCCACAGGAAATGGTCTTTATTGTATTCACAGTTACAGTGTATTACAGTGAAAGAATACAAAACAAAAGCAACAAAGGAATAAATGGGGCATAACTGGAGCACATTAGGCACACGTTTCCAGGAGTGCCCTCCTAGTAGAATTGCAAAGGATACAGTAAGTTCATCCATCAGTAAGTTTTGACAACATGTACAAAGTGTTTTATGACAGGGAAACTCAACAGCCTAGAAATTAGAATTTTTTTTAGGGATTGGTCAGGTAGGGACATAATATAGATGTGACTGACTGTGGTAATTGAAGTTCCAGATGTCAAAAGAAAAGCAAGTATTTATCATAAATCACATTGGAATATAACTGTTTCTTCAATATACTGATATTGTTTCCTTGGATAAATGCTTAGTAATGGGATTTCTGGATTATATGGTAGTTCTATGTCTAATTTTTTGAGGAAGCTTCATACTATTTTTCCATAATGGTTGTACTAAACATGTAGTGCGGGCACCTCCTTGACATATCGATTTTAAATCCTTGGCATATATATCCAGCAGTGGGATTTCTGGATCATATGATATTTACATATTTAATTTTTTGAGGAAACTCCATACTGTTTTCCATAATGGCTCTACTTGTTTATACTCCCAAAGCCTTTTCTTTCTCCACATTCTTGCCAATACTTATTTTTTGTCTTTTTGATAATAGCTATTCTAAAGTGAACTATGTCTCATTTGCTGTGTACTTTCCTGATGTTTGTGATGATAAGCATGTTTTTAACCCACTTATGCCTGAGGTTGCAATTGTTTGCATTTTTGCAGTCAGACCTTGGTGATGACCTTGAGCAGTAGGTTATAAATCCTACATAGGTAGCATTCCAATAATGGAACTCTAGACATAGATGTGACACTTATTGGCTATTTCCATATCTTCTGTTTTAAAATATCTATTCAGATATATTCCCCAATTTTCAACAAGATTATTTGGATTTTATGCTATTGAGTTATGTTCCTTACGCATTCTAAGCATGAAACATTTGTCAGATACATAGTTTGCAAATTTGTCTTCCATTCTGTAAGTTATCTGTTCATTCTGACAATTGTTTCCTTGGCTTGGCAGAGGCTTTGTGGATTGACAAAATCTCATTAGTCTATTTTTGCTTTTTCTGCCTATTCTTTTGAGGTCTTAACAAAAAATTCTTTCCCAGAACTATATCGTGAATTGTTTTCCTATGCTATTTTTTTTTCTAGTAGTTTAATAGTTTGGGGTATTACATTTAACTCTTACTCATTTTGAGTTGATTTTTGTATAAGGTGAGAGACAGGGGTCTAGTTTTATTGTTTTGCCTGTGGCTATCACATTTTCCAAGCACAATTTATTTAAGAGACAGCCCTTTCCCCAGTATGTGTTCATAGTGCCTTCGGCAAAGACCAGCTGGCTGTAAATGCAAAAATTTATATCTGGGTTTCCTATTCTGTTTCTCTGGTGTCTGTTCTATGGCAGTATCATGCAGTCTTGTTTACTATGACCATATAGTTTCTTGAAGTCAGGTAGTTTGATGCCTCTTACTTTGTTCTTTTTGCTCAAGACTGCTTTGGCTATCTGGGGTCTTTTATGGTTCCATACAAATTTTAGGATTGTTTTTTCTATCTCTGTGAATAATGTCTTTGACATTTTGATAGGGACTGCATTAAATTTGTAGATTTATTTTGGTAGTATGAACATTTTAACAATATTAATTCTTCCACTTCATAGGATAAATATAGAGTGACTTTGCGTTTGTTAGTATTCTCTTCAATTTTTTTTTTTTTATATATGTTTTGGATTTTTAAATTGTAGAGATCTTTTATATATTTTTTAGACATCTTTTATAATTTTTGTCCTTTTCATGTTTCTAACTTTATTTTGAGTTCAGTGGTACAAGTGTAGGTTTGTTACATAGTTAAAATTGTGTCATGGGGCCTTGTAGTACAGATTATCTTATTAACCAGGTATTAACTTTGCGCCCATTAGTTACTTTTTCTGAGCCTCTCCCAACCTCCACCCTCCACCCTCCACCCTCCAAAGGGCCCTAGTGTGTGTTATTCTCCTCTAAATGTCCATGTGTTCTCATCATTTAGCTCCCACTTACAGGTAAGAGGATGTGCTATTAAGGTTTTCTGTTCCTGTGTTAGTTTGCTAAGGATAATGGCCTCCAGTTCCATTCATGTCTCTGCAAAGGACACAATGACATTCTTTTTTATGTATGCATAGTATTCTATGGTTTATTTGTACTACATTTTCTTTATCCAGTCTATCATTAATGGACATTTAGGTTGATTCCATGTCTTCACTATTGTGAAAAGTGCTGCAATGAACATATGGATGCATATGTCCCTGCACATTTTTTTGAGAGGCAGAGTCTTATTCTGTCACCCAGGCTGTACTGCAGTGGTGTGCTCAACTCACTGCAACCTCTGCTGCTCGGGTTCAGTGATTCTCTTGCCTCAACCTCCCAAGTAGCTGGGATTACAGGTACACACCACCACAGGTATGTGTCTTTATAATAGAATAATTTATATTCCCTTGGGTATATATTCAGTAATGGGATTGCTGTGTCAAATGGTACTTCAGTCTTTAGGTCTTTGAGGAGTTGCCACACTGTCTTCTACAATGGCTGAACTAATTTATACTCCCACCAACAGTGTATAAGCATATTTCTTGTGTATTCCCTTTTCTCCACAATCTCACTAGCATATGCTATTTTTGATTTTTTTAATGGCTATTCTGACTGGTGTTAGAGGGCATCACATTGTGGTTTTTACTTGCGTTTTTCTAATAAACAGTAATGTTGAGCTTTTTAAAATATAATTGTTAGCTGCATGTGTCTCTTCTTTTAAAAAGTATCTGTTCGTGTACTTTGCCCACTATTTTATGGAGTTTTTCCTTGTAAATTTATTTAAATTCCTTATAGATGATAGATATTAGACCTTGGTTGGATGCATAATTTGTAAAAGTTTTCTCCCATTGTTCAGGTTGTCTGTTTACTCTGTGGATAGTTTCTTTCACTGTGTACAAACTCTTTAATTAGATACCATTTGCCAATTTTTGCTTTTGTTACAATTGCTTTTGGCAACTTAATTATAAAATCTTTGCCCATGCTTATGTCCTGAATAGGGTTTACATTAAGGTGCATTAAGCACATTGAGTTTATGTTTGTGTATGTTGTAAGAAAGGGGTTCATTTTAATTGCTCGCATATGGCTAGCCAATCATCCCGGCATCATTTATTGAATAAGGAATCCTTTCCCCATTGTTTGTTTTTCTCAGGTGTGTCAAAGATCAGACAGTTTTAGGTGTGCAGTCTTCTTTCTGAGTTCTCAATTTTGTTCCATTGATCTATTTGTTTGCTCTTGTGTCACTACCATGCTTTTTTGGCTATTGTAGCCTTGCAGCATAATTTGAAGTGGGGTAGCATGATTGACCAAGTGAAGGAAAGAAACTCAGAGCTAGAAGACTGTCTTTCTGAAATAAGACAGGTAGGAAAGAATAGAGGAAAAAATAAAGAATGTAAAGGAATGAACAAAATCTTTGAGAAATTTGAGATTTGTAAAAAGACCAAATCAATGACTGATTGGTATACCTGAAAGAGATGGGAAGAATGGAACCAAGTTGGAAAACATATTTAAGGCTATCATCCACAAGAACTTCCCCAACCTAGCTATACAGACCAACATGCAAGTTCAGAAAATGCAGAATACCCTAGTAACATACTCCAGGAGAAGATTATTTCCAAGACACTTAATCATCAGATTCTCCAAGGTTGACATGAAAGAAAAAACGTTAAGGACAGTGAGAGGGGAAGACTAGGACACCTACAAAGGGAAGCCCATCAGACTAACAGCAGACATTTCAGTGGAAATCCTAAGAGCTAGAAGAGATTGGGGACCAATATTCTATGTTCTTTTTTTTTTTGAAAGAAAGAAAGAAATAAAAAAAAGCAGTGAAGGAGAGGAAGAAAGAAGAAGAAAAAGAGGGAGAGAGAAAGGGAATGTAGGTTTATTCTAAAAATGGGTATCAATAATGGCGGATCAATATTTTGTGTATTTAAGGTGGAGAATGTATATTTTGTGTATGTAAAATGGAGAGCTCTATAAATATTTATTGAGTTTACTTGTTCCGGATCTGAGTTCAAGTCCTGGATATCCTTATTAATTTTCTGTCTCATTGAGTCTAAATCTCTTTATGAGTCATGTATCTGGGTGTTAGGATTGTTAGCTCTTATTATTGCATTGATCCTTTTACCACTATATCTTTGTTGCTTTGAAATCTATTTTATCAGATGCAAGAATTGCAACTCCTGCTTTTTATTTATTTATTTATTTTTGCTCTCCATTTGGTTGGTAGATCTTTCTCCAACCCTTTGTTTTAAGTCTTCGTGTATCTTTGGATGTGAGATGGGTCTGGATGTAGCATACCATTAGTTTCTGGCTGTATCTTTTGATTGGAGGATTTAGTCGACTTAAATTTAGGGTTACTGCCATTTGATGTTAACTGGCTATTTTATCCATTCATTGATGTAAATTCTTCTTTATGTTGATGCTCTTTACTTTTTGGTATATTTTTAGAAAGGCTAATACTGGTTGTTCCTTTCTATGTATAGAAGGTTGTTCCTTTCAGAAGCTCTTGTAAAGCTGGCCTGGTGGTAATAAAATCTCTGAGTACTTGCTTGTTTATAAAAGATTTTATTTTTCCTTCAATTGTGAAGCTTAGTTTGGCAGTATATGAAATTCTGGGCTGAAAGTTCTGTTCTTTAAGGATTTTGAATATCAGCCCCCACTCTCTTCTGGCTTGTAGGGTTTCCACTGAGAGATCTGCTGTAAGTCTAATAGGCTTCTTTTTGTGGATAACCTGACCTTTCTCTCTGGCTGCCCTTAGCATTTTCTCCTTTGTTTCAACCCTGGTGAAGCTTCCTATTATGTGCCTTGGTGTTGCTCTTCTTGAGGAATATCTCTGTGGTGTTCTCTGTATTATCTGGGGTTGAATATTGTCCTGCTTTGCTAGATTCGGAAAGTTTTCCTGAATAATGTCCTGAAGAGTATTTTCCAGCTTGGATTCATTCTCTCTGTCACATTCAGGTACACCTATGAAACGTAAATTAGGTCTTTTCACATAGTCCCATATTTCCTGGAGACTTTGCTCATTCCTTTTTATCCTTTTTTCTCTATTCTTGTCTTCTTGTTTTATTTCATTAAGTAGGTCTTTGAGCTCTGATATCCTTTCTTCTGCTTGATCAATTCGGCTATTCAAACTTGTGCATATTTTGCTAAGTTTTTGTGTTGTGTTTTTCAACTCCGTTAGTTCATTTATATTCCTCTCTATATTGTCTATTCTTGTTAGCATTTTGTCAAACCTTTTTTTCAAAGTTCTTAGTTTCTTTACATTGGGTTAGAACAAGTTCTTTTAACTCCCAAAAGTTCCTTATCATCCACCTTCTGAAGCCTACTTCTGTTAATGGCACACAGTCCTTTTCAATCAGGGCTTGTTCAATTGCTGATGAGGAACTGTAATCCCCTGTAGAGGGAGAGGAGTTCTGATTTTGGGTATTTTCAGCCTTTTTAGGCTGGTTTCTTCTCTTTGTTATAAATTTATCCATCTGCATCTTTACAATTACTGCCTTTCTAGTTGGGTTTCTGAGTGGACACCCAGTGTATTGATTCCCAGCGCTGGAATCTGAGCAACCCACTGCACTGGCCAAAACAGCAGCGATAAGACTGATGGTGCTCTACTGCCCGGGAATCTCCTCCCGTTTACTCTGCATGAAGAGCCGCTGTGCCAAGGCACTGGCAAAACTGCTGCGCCAGCCACAAGAGTCACGCTGGCGATCCATGGGGCCCCTCCACTGGGAAGCTTCTGGTCCATGAGTGACGAAATTTCATCTGAAAGTGTGGCATCATCTTGTTCTCTGCGCTTTCACTGGGAGCTGCAATCCCGAACTGTTAGTGATCAGCCATCTTGGATCTCTCGTTGTTCTTAAAGGGAAGAACGTCTCTCAATGTTCTTAAAGGAAAGAAATTCCAACCCAGAATTTTATATCCAGCCGAACTAAGCTTCATATGCAAAGGAAAAATAAGATACTTTTCAGACAAGCAAATGCTGAGGGAATTTGTTACCAACAGACCTGCCTTATAAGAACTGAAAGGAAGCACTAAATATGGAAAAGAAAGACCATTACCAATAACTATAAAAACACACTGAGGTACAGAGACCACAGACACTATAAACCAACCATGCAAACAAGTCTTCAAAATAACCAGCTAATATCATGATGAAATGATCAAATCCACAAATAACAATACTAACCTTGATGGGCTAAATGCCCCTATTAAAAGACACAAGTGGCAATCTGGATAAAGAACCAAGACCCATTGGTATGCCATCTTCAAGAGACACATTTCACATGCAGTGACACACATAGGCTCAAAATAAAAAGATGAAGGATAATCTACCAAGAAATAGAAAACAGAAAAAAAGCAGGAGTTGGAATTCTAGTTTCTGACAAGACAGATTTTAAACCATAAAAGATGAAAAAAGATAAAAAAAGGGCCTACATAGTGGTAAAGGTTTCAATTCAACAAGATTTAACTATCCTAAATATATATGCACCCAATACTAGAGCACCCACATTCATAAAGCAAGTTCTTAGAGACCTTCAAAGATATGCAGACTCCCCCACAATTAGAGTGGGGAAATTTAACACCCTACTGACAGTATTAGATCATTGATACAGAAAATTAACAAAGACATTCAGGACCTGAACTCAGTGCTGGATCAAATGCACCTAATAGACATCTATAGAACTCTCCACCACAAACAACAGAATATATATTCTTCTCATTGCCACATGGAACTTACTGTAAAATTGATTACATTATCGGAAGTAAAATACTCCTCAGCAAATGCAAAAGAACCAACATAATAACTAACAGTCTCTCACACCACAGAAGAATCATATTAAAATTCAAATCTAAGAAATTTACTCAAAACCATACTATTACATGGAAGTTGAATAACCTGCTTCTGAATGACTTTTAGGTAAAAAATGAAATGAAGGCAGAAATCAAGAATTTCTTTGAAACTAATGAGAACAAAGATACAATAAACCAGAATCCCTGGGACACAGTTAAGACAGTGTGAAGAGGGCAATTTATAGCACTAAATACATAAAAAAGTTAGAAAGATTTCAAGTCAACAACCTAACATTGCAACTAAAAGAACTAGAGAACCAAGACCAAACAAATCCCAAAGCTAGCAAAAGATTAACCAAAATCAGAGCTGAACTGAAGGAGATAGAGACACTAAAAGCCATTCAAAAGATAATGAATCCTGGAGCTTCCTTTTTTTTCTTTTGAAAAAAAATTTGATTAAGTAGATAGACTATTAGATAGACTAATACAGAAAAAATTCAAATAAATGCAATCAGAAATGATAAGGGGGATATTATCATTGACCCCACAGAAATACACACAACCATCAGAGAATATTATGAACACCTCTATGCACATAAAATAGAAAATCTAGAATAAATAGATACATTTCTGGACACATGCATCCTCCTAAGACTGAACTAGGAAGAAACTGAATCCCTGAACAGACCAATAATGAGTTCTGAAATTGAGGTAGTAATAAGTAGCCTACCAACCTATATAAGCCCAGGACCAGATGGATTCACAGCTGAATTCTGCCAAATTTACTAAGAAAATCTTGTACCATATCTATGGACACTATTCCAAAAAATTGAAAAGGAGAGATTCCTCCCTAGTGCATTCCATGAGGCCAGCATCCTCCTGATACCAAAACCCTGACAGACATACAATAACAGCAAAAAGAAAACTTCATGCCAATAAACTTGATGAATATCAATGCAAAAATCCTTAACAAAACACTGGCAAACTGACTCCAGCACATAAAAAAGCTTACTTGCCATGATCAAATAGGCTTCATCCACAGAATGCAAGGTTGGTTCAACATACACAAATCAATAAATATGATTCATCACATAAACAGAACTATAGAAAAAAAACACATGATTTTCTCAATAGATGCAGAAAAGACTTTTGATAAAATTCAACATTACTTCATGTTTAAGAAAAACTCTCAATGAACTAGGTATTGAAAGAACATACCTCAAAATAATAAAAACACATTAAAAAACTCACCACCAAGATCATACTGAATGGATAAAATCTGGAAGCATCCCCCTTGAAAACTGGCACAGGGTTAGGGTGCCCTCTCTCATAACTGCTATTCAATATGGGGTTGAAAGTTCTGGTCAGGACAATCAGGTAAGAAAAAGAAAGAAAAGACATTCACATATGAAGAGAGGAAGTCAAACTGTTCCTTTTTGCAGTTGACATGGTTTTATATCTAAAAAACCTTGTCGTCTCAGCCCCGGAGCTTCTTACACTGGCGATTTCTACAAGTAGAACTACAAACCACTGCTAAAAAATCATACATGAAACAAACAAATGGATAAACATTCCATGCTCATGGACAGGAAGAATCAGCATTATTGCAATGACCATACTACTCAAAGCAACTTATACTTTCAAATCTGTTCTCATTAAACTACCATTGACATTCTTCATAGGACTAGAAGAAACTATTAAAACTTCATATGGAACCAAAAAATAGCCTGAATAGCCAAGGCAATCCTAAGCATAAAGAACAAAGCTGTTAAATTTATTCCTATAGGGTTTTTGGAGCTACTGTATATGAGATTAATCTCTTGATTTCTGTGTCATGTAGTTTGTTACTGGCATATATAAATGCTACTAATTATTGTATAGTGACTTTGTATTCTGTAACTTTACTGAATTCATTTATTAGTCTTGACTTTATTTTTGGTGGAATCTATAGGGAATTCTATACAAAAGATCATGCTGTCTGCAAATAAAGATGATTTGACTTCCTCCTTTCCAATTTACTTCTTTCTGTTGCCTAATTGCTCAGACTATGACATCTAGGACTGCTGAAGAAAAGTGGTGAAAGTAGTCAACATTGACTTATTCTAGATTTTAGGAAAAAAACCTTTTAACATTTCCTCATTCAGTATAATGTTAGTTGTAGGTTTGTCATGTACAGACTTTATTGTGCTGAGGTACATTCCTCCTATAAAGAATTAGTTGGGAATATTTACCATAAAGGGATGTTATTTATGGATGTTATCTTAAGGGATGTTGAGTTTTATCAAATTCTCTTTCTTCTTCTATTGAAATAATCATGTTTTTTTCCCTTTATTCTGTTGATATATCATGTTTATTGATTTGCATATGTTGAACCATCCTTGCATCCCTGTGATAAATCCCACTTGAGACTACTGAATAACCTTTTTGATGTTCCGTTGGATTCTGTTTGCTTGTTTTTTGTTTTTTTGAGACGGAGTTTCGCTCTTGTTACCCAGGCTGGAGTGCAATGGCCCAATCTCGGCTCACCGCAACCTCCACCTCCTGGGTTCAGGCAATTCTCCTGCCTCAGCCTCCTGAGTAGCTGGGATTACAGGGATGCGCCACCGTGCCCAGCTAATTTTCTTGTATTTTTAGTAGAGACAGGGTTTCACCATACTGACCAGGATGGTCTCGATTTCCTAACCTCATGATCCACCCACCTTGGCCTCCCAAAGTGCTGGGATTACAGGCTTGAGCCACCACAGCTGGCCCTGTTTGCTTGTATTTTGTTGAAGAATTTTACATTCATGTTCATCAGGTTTATTTGTTTGAATTTATCTGTTTTTGTTGCATCCCTATCTGATTTTGATAGCTGAGTAATGCTGACCTTATATAATGTGTTTGGAAGAATTATCTCGACTCCTATATTTTTGAATAGTTTGGAAATAATTGGTATTTTTTTCTTCACGAAATGTTTCGCAGAACTCAGCAGTGAATTAATTAGACCTTGGACTTTTCTCTTATGGGAGACTTTCAGTTCCTGAGTTAATCACATTAGTTATTAGTAGTTTGCTAAAGTTTTTTTTTTAATGTATTTGTGATTCAATCTTCATATATTATATATGTCTAAGAGTTTGTCC
Source organism: Callithrix jacchus (assembly GCF_049354715.1). NCBI lineage: Eukaryota > Metazoa > Chordata > Mammalia > Primates > Cebidae > Callithrix > Callithrix jacchus. The sequence continues at coordinate 74,770,474 of NC_133513.1, forward strand.
ATATTCCGTAGGTTTTCCAATTTATTGGTGTATGGTTGTTAATATTATCTAATGATATTTTGATTTTTGTGATATTAGTTATAACATTTCCTTTTTCATGTCTGAATTTATTTGAGTCTTGTCTCTTTTTCTTAATGTTGCTAAAGATTAGTCAATTTTTTTATATTTTAAAAACCCAACTCTATTTCATTGTTTTTCATATTTTTAGTATATATTTAGTTTATTCCTTCTCTAATCTTTATTATTTTTTCCTTCTCCTAATTTTTTGTTTTGTTTGTTGTTGTTTTTCTAGTTTCCTGATGTACATTAGCTTGAAATCTTTCTACTTCTTTCATGTAGATGTTTATTGCTACAAACTTCTTTCTTAGAACTGCATTTTCTCTGTTTCCTCATAGGTTTTGGTATATTGTATTTCCATTTTAATTTGTCTCAGGAATTTTTAAAATTTCTTTTTAAATTACTTGATTGACCTACCAGTATTTCAAGTTATGTTGATTAAGTTTCACATATCCTGCAGATGTTGGATGGAATGTTTTTTAAGTGTCTGTTGGGTTCATGTAGTCTAGAGTCCAGTTTAAATTTCCTTTTTGAGTTTCTGTGTGAATGATCTGTTCATTGCAGAAAGGTGGGATGCTAAAGTCTTCTACCATTATTGCATTGCATTCTATCTCTCCATTTGGTCTATTAATATTTGCTTCATGTATTTAAGTGCATCAATACTGGATACATGTATTTTTATATTTGTTATTTTTATTTCTGTATTGACCTGTTTGTTATTACATAATGTTCTTTTCCATCTTTTTATAGTTTTTTACTTAAAGTCCAATTTATCTCATACAATTATAGTTACTTCTGCTACCTTCTGGTTTCCATTTGTATGGAATACGTTTTCCATCTGTCCATTTCTTTCTATGAGTCTATGTGTGTCCTTACAAGTGAAGAAAATTTCTTGTAAGACAGCATATAGTTGGGGCTTGTGTCTTTTAACTATTCACATAAAGTGCCTACTTTATTTATTTTACTTAGTGCCTTAGTACATAGTACCAGTCAGGCCAGGAAGAGCACTTAAGTAGCATGTTCAACTTGCACTTCATTCATTCGTTGGCTCATATTTATTGAGGACCTATTCTATGTGAGCATGGTTCTAGGCACTTGACTAGAGTGGTGAACACAATAGGCACATCACTTACCCTCACAGCTATTACATTCTAATCAAATTTGAGGTCAAAAAGCCACAGTGAGAATACTAAATGATGGCATCTCTTGTGAAATCACAAGTGTTTGTGCCAAGCACCTTGTTTCTACCATGCTCCCCAAGTTTATAAACCACAGAGATAGAGAGTACCAATGAGTTCTGGACTGGCTTAGAAAGAATGACCATTTTCCATCTTTTCCAGGCTATATCCTTTAGGCACTGGAGGAGACCTGCTTATGACCAGAATCTAATAATTCACTTTTGAACTATCTTTTGACTTCTGATTTCCAAATCCTTATCCTTAACCTTGTGCTGTCTCTTATAGAAATAGTATGTTTGAGTTCTGGCCTTCATTATTTAACCACAGTTGCTCAAACCCAGTCTCAGGAGTCTTATTGAAAAAAAAAAAAAACATACCATACATTGAAACCACACCATACTCAACTTCTGCCCTCCATGTCTCTTTTACAACCAAATACTTTTCTACTATCTAGGAGAAAAAAAAGATGCTCATGCCCAATAAAGAATCATGATTATATTCTTATGTTTGGTATCTGTCGGGGAGGAGGTAGGGATATCTGTCCTAGCGAAATCTGATTTCCTGTTCCAACAGTCAAGAATATGCTAGTACACACACATAATTAGTGTATTATTGCTACATTTGACTGCATTAACATGTAATATAACCTTGGCACTCCGTATGCATTATTTGTTGAAAAATAATCATATTATAGGGCTAATATAATCATGAAAATTAGAAATATAAAACAAAACTGGATTTTTTTCTTAGTCTATAAAGGCACAAAGGGAGAGACAGCATAATAAGTAAAAAAGAAAATAATCAAAGACAATCTACAGAATCTGTTTCTTTGAGTAAGTGCTATTGCAATGTTCTTTAATTATATTTTGAATGCAAGAGTGCTTGGAAGGAAAATCCTACAGAGTTTAACATTGCTATGATAAGTAAGCATTAAGCATATTAAGTATGGTGGGATTATTTTGTTTATGTTTAAAATTTTCCAACGCCAAATAGTATATCAAGTCACTTGATTTTTTTTCTATGTTTCTTTTGTTGTTCCTTTTGGAACTGTATTTTCCAAGTATGTAGCAGTCAAACATCAGTCCAATTGCTCTTTCTATGAGTGGATTATATTTTATATGCATGACAAAGTTTGGGGCATTTTTCCATTTCATTTTAACTTCCTAAATAAGAGATAACATTTCCAATCATTGTAGATTTTAAAATGACATTTTTCAGAAGATCCTAAAGTCTAGTTGGCTGCGTGATGATGGAATGAGAGATGCTCTAGTAGAAATGACTCATTTGACTGTTGCTTTGTCTTATGCTTCAGATGCTTTTTAAACTCTGTCCATGACTGAAAAGCCTCTTTTTCTATTCTCAAAGGCAGCCTCTAAAATCTACAAGCATTTTGTGAATAGAGAAACTGATTGGGGCCCTCTGAAGTCTTCTTAGAAATACCCATCACACCCAGCATATTCCATAGTTTCAGCATGTGCTTACTGAGCCTGTAATGTTATTGAACTGGATACTAAGCAGTGAACCAAGCAAAGTTCCTGTCCTCATGGAGCCTATATTATAATGCGGGCTTAAAGCCAACAAGTAATTGAATATATAACTTTCCAATGAAGTAAAACCCAGAAATATTCACCTGAGATGACTATTATTTGGATATAATGCAACTGGCAGTTGATTGCCGGTTTGCCTAATTCTATTCTTCAATAAGGACAGGCAAAATTATGATTTACAAAGAGAAGGGAAGGGGGTAGGAGATAATTTAGGAAGCTACTGCTTTGTGATTGCTTGGGATCATATCATTTCAGGGCAGGTTGTATGTCTCTTAACCAAAATTCTTGGGACCAAAAGTGTTTTGAATTTTGATTTTCATTTTTAATTTGGCATATTTCATATACATAATGAGATATCTTGGTCATGAGACCTAAGTCTTAACATAGAATTCATTCATCTTTCACTTACACTCTTTATACATAGCATGAAAGTGATTATATATAATATTTTAAATAATTTTGTGCATGGAACAAAGTTTTAACTGCAACCTATTATACAAGACTGGATGTAGGGTAGTCCACTTATGGGATTATATCAGGACTCAAAAAGTTTAATATTTTGGAACATTTCAGATTTTTTATTTTTAGATCAGGTGTACTTAACCTGTATACATTTTTGACAATACAGGCTACATCTAAAAATGTTTTTTCACTATACTCAAGATAATGTAATTCCTTAATAATTGGGTATCTTATCTGTTATTATATTGTTGCAAGTTTACTAAATAATGTCAGTTCTAGATAGTTGTTAGAACTAAAAAGTGGGTAAGAGATTAGAAAGTAGTATTGCTAAGGTTTGGATGTTTATCTTTCCCAAAACTCTTGTAGATATTTGGTCCCCTTTGTTGAAGATGGGGCATAAAGGGAGGTGTTTGGGTCAGAGTGGATCCCTTCTGAGTAAATTAATGCCCCTCTTTTTTTAGTTTTGTTTGTATTTTATCCCATTATTTTTATTTATTTATTTTTTATTGTACTACAAGAACAGAAAACTAAACACCATATGTTATCACTTAAATGACGTTGGTGTTCAACAATTAATGCCCCTCTTGGGGTGAGCGTTCACTCAATTCATTCGCAGGAGAGCTGATTGTTTAAAAGGGCCTGGTACCTCCCTCCCCTCTTTCTCTTGCTTTCTGTCTTGCCACCTGATCTCTGTACACATCCCTCCCAGCACCTTTCTTTATAGCAGCACAAAATAGGAGAGGACAAGTGTGTGGAGGTACTAATTTTAGTTAGATGGCCAGTAATTACCCCTTTTAAAGATGGTGTTTTGAGCAGATACCCAAAAGCTCAAGTAAGCAAGCTCTGTGGAAATTTGGGGAGACTATTTTGAAGATAGAATTGACAGGGCTTATTCATGGTAGAGAGTGTATTTTGAAGGTAGAATTTACAGAATTTGCTAATATTAAACTATGTAATTATTATACAAAAAATAAAAAAATATGTGTTTCAAAAATATTATTTGGACCTAAGTCTTCTGAGCCTGACTTGAGCCTAATAACTAAGATTGAGAGGCAGCAAATTGTCAGATTTAACTCTTCCTAGCCGATTTGAAAGGAAGATACCTTCTCATTGTTTTCCTTTTGATACTTAACATTCCTTTAAATGGTATAATAAGTAAATACTATTTAGATTAAGTGGAATATAATAACTTATCCCTTGAGAATTGCATACTATTTGAGGCCATGCTGGAGTATATAAAGTCAGAGATGGAGACAGATTCTCACCTGCAAAACTCCCTACTAGCTGACTCAGGGAAACTCATCTAAAAACTTTAAAAGTTGACATCCTGCCAAATATACATATTTCAGAAAATTACTAAGATAGTATTTTTTCTCCCTGAAACTGACTTTAGCGTTTAGTGCTTCAAAAAATATAAAGTTGAGTTTATGAAGCTTTTTTTGTTATTAATATGACAATACTCTTTGTTTAGTGTGTCTGTACTCCTTCCATTCAATGTAATATGCTGTAATAAGATCTCTGACCTCTTGAAACATTAGCGATTTCTCTTCTGTCTGGATGCTCCTTATACTTCCTATATTTTTTAAATAGTTAATGCACACACATCTGATCTTGAGTTTTGTTAATGTAGAAAATTGTTAATATTCACGTTCGTAACCTTCAACACCACATGAAGGCACTATTGTATGGTGGGAAGTGGCGTGGTCTTGCATGCTAAGTAGACTGAGTTACATATCTTAGTTTTCTGCTTGCTGGTCATTAGAGAGATTTAGTTTACAAACAGCTTTCCCAGGCCTTGATTTTGGCTATTACTTAAGTGAGTTTAACAATTATATCTAACATGCAAGATAGTTGTCAATAGCTAAGTAAGGTAATGTATAAATTAAAATTGTCTAGTATGTAGTGACTTAATAAATATTAGCTTTATTATTTTACTATTATTTTGCTTTTAAAAGTGTTCAATAAGTGAAAGTTTTGTAATTTATTAGTGAAAAAGCATACCAAATTTTCCTTAATTCTATTGAAGGCAGATTAGTGGGCATGGAATTATTAATAAAAATGTTGCTATAAAATAGGAGACCTATTTTTAGGTCTATCACCAATAGGGGTTATTTTCATCACAGGATTACAGTTTACTTAGAGGAGAAAAAAGCTGTTCTATGTGAATACTGGCTCAATTTATTTCAGTTGTGATAACTTATGAAATATATCAAACTGTTTCAAGGTGTTCTAATCTGTAAAGTACTTCTTCCATGTAGTTGTTTTAATGATTACATTAGATACTTTAAAGTAGCAGCAGTGTTCCATGACTCCAACCTTTCCTTCAAGGTAAAATTCTTATTGCTGAGATTGCACTCGTTTATGGTCATTTTTGTTAAAGAAGAAAGAAAATGTTTTGGGTGTTTTTTAAAAAATACACCCTACTTATATTGCTATCTTTTGAGCTTTTGCATTTATTCTTCAAGAGAGTGCATAGAAAAGAAAGCTATAGCTATAGTAGGTCAAAATTACATTTTCTTATATGGTCAGAAAACAATGCATTGTAACAGTTTTGCAAACGTGAATTAACAGAGTCTATTTTGCTACCACATTAGAATTAGAGAAGGTAAACATTCTTCAACTTGTAAATTTGTTTTCCATTTTTATAACTCAGGACTTTTCAAATTTGTGTTTTCCTATTTCTGTTCTATTTATCTGAAGTAGGATATTCTGTAATGATGTAGAATCGTGTTTTTGCAAAATTAGTAGCCAGGTACATATATAAAAGCAAAATCCCATAAAATGCACCTGATATTGAATATTTTAAGATAATTTTATTCATCACAGAACAATAAAATGATCTTTTAATAAAGAAAACTTGGTGATTTCTCAATGAAGATTTTTGTCTTTATAAAAACTTAAATTGAAAAGTTCAGGTGTTTTGTCTCCTTTAATTGTACCTGTTGGATTGTACCTATTATTAGAGTCAGGATCCTGGTACCCATTCAAAAAAATGAAGAGCTAAATCAAAACTATAATTCTGAAGAACTTTTTTCCAGATAGCACAGCAGTAAAATACGTATAATTCAAATGCAAATTGAAATTTAAAATTTTAGGAGAAATAAGAAGACACGTAATCATAATAGAAAAACTTGATTTACTGTTCTCAGCATGTTCTTGATTAAGTTGAAAACATAATTGGCACTGTAGAGAAATCTGAAAAAAATATTTAAGTGGGGTATAAGCAAATGTAATAGATACCCACCTTAGATCAGGTTCCTCTAAAAACAGAGACTAAAAAACTACCTGGATATAGTTAATTTATTTCAGAAATGATCTCAGAAAGCACAAAGAGAGGGAGAAAGTAAAAGAATGGAGACAGACAGTAGGTTGTACTAATGAGCAAGTTAGTAGAAATCTGGAATTCAAATGCACTGAGAACTCTGAGAAACCCTGTGGTAGCTTGCTTCAGACTATCTCACCTAGATGATGGAGAAAGTGGGCATAAAACCACCAACCTCCTCCCATATTGGCTGTGAGTCACTTTCCACTTTTCCCAGGGTATAAACACATCTAACTTTTTAACTTTATTTATGTATGTATGTATTTATTATTATTATACTTTAAGTTCTGGGGCACATGTGCCAAATGTGCAGGTTTGTTACATAGGTATACACGTGCCATGGTGGTTTGCTGCATCCATTGGATGCAAACACATCTAACTTTAATTTGGCTTGTTTGAAATGAGCAAGATCCCATGGTTACAGCACAAATCATCCTGCATATAAGGGGAGAGGCAAGGATATAAGTAAATGTGTGAATTTGGGAAAATTGTCTCTCACAGTTGCAAGTAAATGCCAATATGGGCATGGGCAAGGAGGCCTTGGTTAGAACATCAATAGTTTCCACTACAATATTCAATTATTCAATTTGGAAAAAACAATCTTTTCCCCTGTGTTTACAAACCAACTATTCAGCTGAAACAGGTGGATCACTTGAGGTTGGGAGTTTGAGACCAGCCTGGCTAATGAGGAATTTACCAAAATGGTTTCATCAGGCCATGGCAATAATGGAGGACAATGATGTTCCAGATAGAAATATCTAAAATGCTATAAATTATAATCAGTTAATAATATAATGAAAAATTTTAAACAATATTAACATGAACTGTCCCTGCATAAACTTAACCAGTCATGGTTAATGTAGTGATTAGACAGTATGTGACTTCTTCATAAATTATATAATTTTTATCAATTTCAACATTATATATTCTCTTCTTGAAAATGTTGGTTCTTAATAAAAGACCTCTGTAAAAACTAAAGGCTATTTAATATGCCCTAATAAACGAAAAGAGCACAACTTTTATACTCATTAAAGTAAAATTAAAGTTTGTATATGTGAATGTATAAATTAAGTCAAGAAACTTTATGGGAAAAAAGAGTAACAGTATGAGCTATTAAAACCTATTGTTGAGTTGAAAACATATGTTCACATTAAAATTGGTACAGATGTTTAAGCAGCGTTTTTCATAACTGCCAAAACTTGGAAACAACCAATATATCCTTTAGTAGGTGAATGGACAAATACACTGTGGTGTATCCATACAACAGAATCTTATTCAGCATTAAAAACAAACTAGCCATCAAGCCATAAAAGGACATGGAGGGGCCGGGCACCTTGACTCAAGCCTATAATCCCAGCACTTTGGGAGGCTGAAGTAGGTGAATCATGAGGTCAGGAATTCGAGACCAGCCTGGCCAACATGGTAAAATCCTGTCTCTACTGAAAATATAAAAAATTATCTGGGCATGGTGGTGGGTGTCTGTAATATCAGCTACTTGGAAGGCTGAGGCAGGAGAATCACTTGAACTTGAGAGGTGGAGGTAGCAGTGAGCTGAGATCATAGCACTGCACTCCAGCCTGGGCAGCAGTGCAAACCTCTGTCTCAGAATAACAAATAAAAAATAATAATTTAAAAAATGGACATGGAGGAAATTTGAATGCATATTTGAAAGAAGCCTATTTGAAATGCTGGATATTCTATGATCCCAACTTCCTATGAAATTCTGGAAAAGGCAAAGCCATGGAAATAGAAAAAAATAAAATAAAATAAAAAATAAATAAAAAATAAAACCAGAGTTTAGGGAACAGTAAGGGATGATCTGTAGCTCAACTTAACATTTTTTTCTCTTTCATAGTTTCTTGATTTTTCAGTTCTTAAAATGAAGCTTAAAACGTTAATTTGATTACAATTAATCAGATGCTTCTTTAAAAAAATACATCTATATTTATTTTTTATCACTGTGACAACTAATGTTATAACAGCCAGTAGTTGATGAACATAAAGGTAATGTTAATAACTTAAAAACAGGATCAAAGCACAATTCCCCCAAGCTTTTCAAGAAGTAATTAGGTGACAGTGTATGAAAACAAGAGATAAGTATTATGATTCTTCTCTTTCTTTGAAGCTGCAGATATAGTTCAGGTTAGAATGTTTTGCTTAAATTTGAGCAAGTAAAAAACCCTGTCAATTTGTTAGTACATTTGTTGGCTTGAATACCACCTATAAATCACAAATGAAATTCAAATATTTTTTAAAGTAGATGTTTTATTATGTGACCAGTACAGACTAAACCTTAGACAAAAATCTGTAGCAGAGGGTAACAATTAACAATAACCAAAAATGCTTTATTTATACCATTCAGATAAACATTTGCTTTAATTACATTCTGATAGATAAGTAAAATGAATTTTGTTCAGATCTACAGATAGAAATTTCGATATGGTTTACTTAACAGTGATAGAATATGGCTAAAATCTATCCCATGAAGTTAAAATATATAATTAAACCTGTTGAGTGTTAAGGTTTATAAAATATTTATTTTTAAGATATTTTTGTCTCAATCATTAAAAGAATGAATTGCCAGCCAGGGCAATGCCCTAGTTAATAAATAAATAAATAAATAAATAAAAGACAGAATAAAAGGGAAAAATAAAGGCAGGCCAATATCAGGCTTTTCTATTCCTTCTGCTTCCTTTTCCTCTCATGAGAGTGAGTGGTCAGCAACTCTCTCTCTGTTTCAATTTTTGCCAGGAGCACAGTCCTGTAGCCTGCCTTTTTCCTTTTCCTGTTTTGGTTTTTACTTCATTTTGTTTGCTTGGATTTTTGTTTGTTTTAAACTGGGGCATTGCCCTAGCTGGAGATTCATTCTTTTATTGAGCAACTCATAAATGAATATCTATAATTGAGGAACTCTCATTGAGGGTGTACTCAATCCCTGAGGATGACAGATACACCACTAAATAATTAAACTTGAGCAACACAAGGATATCGTGAAAAATGTTCTGAGAGCTAGTAGATCGAGCTGCCTGAAAAGCTCCCAGGAGATAGATCAGGGAGCATTCAGTATGGGCAAAAATAGGAAAAAGAGCACATTTTTGAAAAAAGATGATTTTCCCTCTTGGCAGTTATAAATAGGTGTGCTGTTTTGGAGCACACTTGATAAAGAGTGCTCATAGTGGGATAAGCTAGAGAAAAGTAGGGAGAATAAGAGTGGAGAAGAGTCTGGTGAGAATGGGAACTGTTTTTTTTTTTTCCCCCTGTTATATTACTTCTTAGGTAATTTCAATTCCTTCTGTACCTTTCATGGTCCTCTCCATATGAGTGATTTTCAAATCAGCATTTCAATGCCAGACACTTCCCTTGAGTCCTTCTTCTCCATTCCAATTTTTCTTATTTTCTATTTTTATTCTTATTTGATCAGGAATTAGCTATATAACTTGGGCAATTTCCCTATAAACTTTACACATTTCCTCATCTGCAAAATGATAGTTACCACTTGGTATGTTTTTATAAAAATTAAATGAGTCAGTGGATATAGGTACTGAAAGTGTTTAATACCTAGTAATTGGTTGGTAAATGATAATGATTATTATTATTTATTTATTGGGGATCAGCACCTACCTACCTCCAATTAGTTATTAAGCTCCTTAAATAAGTGAATTATCTCTATATGATCAATGAATTTTACCATAAAAATTAGGCCAAAATAGATGTTTGATAGATTATTGATAAGATTTATTTATGTTAATTAACCTGTCTCTAGTATATACTGATTTTCAGTTTTGATATGCGTCGTATTTTTCAAGTTGATTTTCATCACTTCATCCATGTTTGTAGTTTGCCAAATTAGGAAATAAATAATATAATTAATAATCTCTGTGCATATTTTTATATTTGCTGGCTCCCCATTAATGATGAGTTCCAGAGAGCAGGTATTTTAGAGGTAATCATTATACCCCCACTGTCTAAGGCAAGGCAGAGCTCACAGTAGCCATGCAATAAATGTATTCAATGAAGTTCATTCAGTGATACTGATATCATAAAAGCAATGACAAGTTTTTCCCCTCAGAAAATGTAAGGTAAATGATTTGTAGATATTAGAATTTTCTTGTATTACATTATTTTATATATTAAATACCATTGAATATCAGGGATTTTGCATTGTATTAATTTTACTTTCACTTAAAAGATGCTTTGATAAACGTTCCCAATACTGAAGTAACAAATCAGTGTCAGAGAAAGAATTATTTTTTGTTGATGCCCCACCTACATCTAGGAATGTTTCCTGTAGCCCCAGGCAAATACTCAAGGCAATGTGCTGCCATATAGTAAATCTGTGAACTTGAGCACTGCTCATATATACCTCTGACATATGAGAGATTATATACTTCGAATTATTTTTATACACCTCTTCTTCCTATAAAAGTGATTTTGATCTCTGGTTGCACATCAGAATCACATGGGAAGCTTTCAAATTAAATAAGACTGCTGAAAATATGTTGACATTAGTATGTTTTAAAAGCTCTGCAATTGGTCCTAGTTGCAGCCAGGTCTGAGAACCACTGCAGTACACACCAGTACCCTCCCTGGCTAATCTCCAGTACAATACACCTGAGCATGTACTACTTTGTGCAGTTTACACAGTTGTCCTGGTAACTCCCCTAAAGTATTAAACAGGTTCTACAATAAAGGAATCTATTCAAAACCAGTTCCAACTGAAGAAATACTGCCTCCATATTGTTTTGCACTCAAGAATGCCACTCAGCACTTCTGTGGGTCTCCAGCCTGTTAACCTACCTGCAGATTTCTAACTGCCAGCCCTCATGATCCTGTGAGTCAATTCCTTAAATCAGTCTCTGTGTGTGTGCATGCACACCCTGTTGGTTCTGAAGAATACTAATACACCAGCTTTACATCTGTTTCCAAGATGAGTTTAAAAGTCAGTGTGCCATCTAGTGGTCAGACCCACAACAGGGTTTGCATTTACCTGACACTAGTTTAGAGGAACAGACCTTTCAAACTATCCCTCTTCTTAAAAACAATTTGATTTTATTTGTTTTGTTTTTCCTTTTTCTGTTTTTTTTTCAATTTAAACATCAGCACATTATCCTTTTTACCAACTTGTGAATTGCAAAAATCTCAGGGATAGGCACAAGAAAGGTTAGAGTGAAATAAAATGCTTAAGTACAAAATGACTACCTTGGAACTAAAGGAGATTTTTATCATTGTAACTTCTCCCAATATACTCTTGCTTACATATATATACTTTTTTGTTTTACTTCCATTTACTGTTTTAGATCATTTTTACAGCATTCAAACCAAGAATACAGCTTTATTCAGCTTCCTCTGGAATGGAGGTGGTGATTTCCACTTTGAAACACTCATGCAAAGCAGTATGAGTGCTAAGCCCCCCCAGGGGGGACCCAAGCCCTCTTCCTTGCCATCTGTTGCTCAGGTGCTCTGGGACACCTACCTTCTTTCTTTCTTTCTTTCTTTTTTTTTAAATTGTTTCCCTTATTGTTCTCACTCAGACTGGCATTTACATTTTTATTAAAATACAAAATGACAATAGAAATGTAAACAACTCCTTGGAGGAAAAGCATGCTTAATCATAACAGTATTATCCCATCTCAATTCATCTTCATGATGTTTCTCAGCATTATTGTTCTGGTGTATGTTTATAAATACATACCTGCTTTGTAATTAATTATAAAGGTATAAAGAGAGTCTCCTAATTAAAGCTATTGACTGAAGGCTCACTCCTTGTACCTTTCTTAAAGGCTTTAAAGAAAGTGCTCCCTCCATTAGAAATGAGTTGATAAAGGAAAGGGTAGTATGAGGATCTCGACATCTATATCATAGGTTTTTGAATGAGATGAAAACGTATTTGCGTGTGTGTATCAGATACACACACACAGGAAAATAATGGCTCTCACACTTTTCCCTGTATTTCTTCTGGGAAATTTCGAGTTATTGCCTTAGTACATTTAGTGATGTGTATACTACAGAACAACGATACTTAAATAAAACAACATTGGTTGATCCCGCTCCCAGTAGGGAGAGTCTTCGTCTTATTGCTCCCTCCCGCCCTCCCTCCCTCTCTTTCTCTCTCTTTCTTTTGACTCATTCTGTCACCCTATCTCATTTAGTAATTAATTAAATAATGTAAATTGTTACATTTGTTGAAGCCCAAGGAAAAGAACCAATGTATTATGCTGATCACACAAGGCTGCTGATGCAATTGAGTTTGGCGCAGTTAAAAAAAAGTAATGAGGGAGTTAAGACTAAATGATACATTAAGTAGCATGGCTTTCCCAAACAGTTTAACCTTCAATTTCACATACATTGTGTAGTGGCGCAATCACAGCTCACTGCAGCCTCTACCTGCTGGGCTCAAGTGATCCTCCCACCTCAGCCTCTCCAGCATCTGGGATTATAGGTGCATACCACTATACCTGGCTAATTTATCTTCCTTATTTTTTATTTTATAAAGACAGGGTCTCACTTTGTTGCCCAGGTGGGTCTTGAACTGCTGGGGTCAAGCGAGCCTTCTACCTCAGCCTCCAAAATACTAGGATTACAAGTGTGAGCCACTGTACCCAGCCTTCCAATTATTTTTATGCCTCATAGGCTAGAATACATATCATCATGGAATAAAATATCTATGTGTTGATATACATTACGGTAGATTTCTTGTCAGTATAACTCTAGGCATTCTAGCATATGGAGTTAAAATATGAGAAACTTGCTTTATTCATATTGTTAAATAGCAACGATCCCATTCAGTCTGAAATTATTAAATCTTCAGATCATTGCTAGTTTTCAGCTTTTTGTTTGTTTGTTTGTTTGTTTTGCTCTTGGATCCTGACCCTTCCTATATTTTATTTTCAATAGCATTTACCCACTTGTTTACTTGTCTTTATTCACATAAAGAGTGATGAATGTGGCAGATGTGCAGTGTGTACTTTGCTTCAGATCAACACATAAAACATTTATACACAGTCAGAATAAAGGCAGAGCCACTTCAAATTTCTCTTTATTAAAAACAAGCTTCTATTGGGGGATAATGATACACAGTTTATATTACCTGCAATTCTCAGAATATTTTGGATTTAGTATAACATATATCCTTTGTGTTTATTACAGTTGGCAAACTTAGCAACCTTCAAGGCTTAATACATTTTTTGAAACCTAAGGAAAAGGACAAATATATTGTTGTACTGATCACATGGGACTGCTGATGTAATTAAGTTTGACCCAATTGAAAAAAGTAGTGCTGGAGTTAAGACTAAATACAATACATTTAGTAGCTCGGCTTTCTCAAAGAGTTTAACTTTTGGTGTTACATACATTTCCTTTGGATTCTTACTGTTTAGCAACTGGTGAGGACAATTTTACTAAGGGACATAACTATGAATGCTTTAAAGCAACAATGGAAACATTGATACTCCTTGTGATACTTGGAAGAAGTTCTAAAGTTTCCTGGCCAGAAAAATATCTTATACTCCAATTCTCTTTAAATTATCACTTTCTAAAATGAGCAAATGGAATTTGAAAGCTTTCCTTGCCCATTGTATGTGTGTAAATTATGAAAAAAATCCAGAAGGACCTGTGGTTTATTTGACCAAAAGGATATTAACTTCCTTGAATTAAGAAGAACAGAATGTAATTAGTAACCCAAGTTTGGTCATATAAATGAATACATCATAAAAACATGAACATATATGTCACAGATTATTGTGTAAATTCACTATATTTGGAAATGTATATGAAACTCTATAATATATATTTTATGTCCATAAAAATTCATTATACTTAACAATTAGTAAGTGATTATATCTGTGGGAGTCAATCTTTGTAAACTAATATCTATTTACCCTTGTCTTATAGAGTAAAAATAAACACACAAACCATGATTCTTTAACAGCAATAATGAAGGTAGTCTTGACCATTAATGAGTGTGACTGAATTCTCTAAAGTTGGCAGTGGCATAGTAATAATGTTTCTATGGTAAGATAGTGAATGCCTCATTAGAGACAGACACTTCAGCTGAGATGAAATGATAATCACAATGTAATTTTGATTATAGTTTTGACAGTGTCTGGTGTGTTTTCTGTTATTTGTGTAAGTGAGAAATAAAACATACTGAAAAATAATTCTTACAAGCCATTGAAAATTAGTATTTTTCTGTTCTATTAAAAATTTAACAACCTTGATATCATTTCCTCCAGTGGTGTCCAATAAAGTAAAGAAAGTTTCCAGTTTCAGTAAGAAACTGAAAACTTGACCTTATATTTGGGGTATTTTTTGAATCATAGATACCTGTCCATCAATGTTAACTATATATGATTTTGTTGTAAAATGAGCCCCAGAAGGCAGCTAGAAATAAGATTAACATTCTGTGTCTACTAAGCTGATATGCATTAAGTCACAATACAGTATTTCCTATAAAATATTTTCCCCCAAAACTGTTGAATTTAAATATAGGCAAATCCACAAATCTTATAATTTAAAGAATTATAGGAGGGTAGAGGAATATTTAAATTCATGCTGATATGAAAGCCATCCTGGCTAAAATCATGTAATACAGACTGTATTTACCTTCTTGCCTGAAATAGGTTGCTGCCTAAAGAGTCTGTAGACAGTGGTGCAGGAAGGAGTATCCCAGGCAGAGCTGAGCTGACTCTGAGCTGATGGCCTGGAGAGACCATGATGCATAGATGGCCTAGGAAAGAGTACTACAGAAGAGAGCCATACAGTGAGAAAGCTCTAGAGATGTCAAGTATCCAGTTGAGTACTGATCAGTGTGAATACCTGAGAAAACTACCTAAAGCTTGAAACAAACCACCCAAAGGATTGTAATCCTGAGCTAACACAGGGCTGTGTCTGGAGCTAACACAGGGCTGAGGATAATGCCTGTTCACATTAACCATACTGTAAGCCTTAAGATTCAGGTGAATTGGGGTAGAATACACAGAATGCTCAAATACACAGAATGCTCATGCTTCAGCAATGGGGACTTACTGATGAGCACTGCATGGGTCCTGCCTAGCAAATTTTATCATCAGGACCTGAAAGTATCAAACTGTTTCCAGGTAACTAAACTATGTATCAGGACAAGCCCCAGTATATTTATTAGGAAAGAAAAATACCCAGTGTTGAACAAGATAAAATACAATGTCTGGCATGCAATTCAAGATGGGCATGCAAAGAAGCAGGAACATATGACCCATAATGAGGTGATACATTGGGTGCATTCAGGGAAGTGTGACAATCACGTAACTAATACCCAGTACTGAAACAGAATTGGCAGATAAACATATTAAAATAATTAATATAACAACTACAGCTGTTGAGAGTGTTAAGTAGAGAAAGTAAGTATGTTTTAAAAAGGCCAAAGTTGAAGTTCCAGATATAAAAACCAAAATGTGTCCAGTGTAAAATATACAGACTGGGATTAACAGCAAATTAGGTGTAGACAAAGAAAAGATTAAAGAATTGAAGATTTATCAATAGAACCCACTGAAAATAAAACAAATATTTATTGAAGGATGTTCCTACAATGGCTTTCTCCACTTCCTTCTATTGCATTTTAACTTATTCTGGTATACTGCCTACTACATTAAATGTGCTTCCATAATCTCACCAATACTTTTATTTTAGCCATCCCAATGCACATGACAATAATATAAGAGTATTATGGAATACAATAATAATAATAATACAAGAATATTATAAGAATAATGAAATACAATAATACACATTAATAATGCAAAAATATTATTGAATAATAATATTTTTTTATCATTATTTTTAGAAACAGTATCTTTTGTTAGCAGGTGGCACCATTCTCCTGATTTGTACCCTCACCTCATTCTTGTTTCCTTTGTCAGGTCCTGTTTTCTGTACATTCCACAATCACAGGTGTCTCTGGGATTCTGTTCTGGTTTTTCTTGTCATGGCCCATGATCCCTTTGGACTACTTTATCCATGTTTATAATTGCAATTACCACTCATATGCCCATGATCTCCAAATTATTTTCTCCAGTGTAATAATTCAATGATTCTCCAATTAGTCTTTCTTCAGCTACATTTTTCATTGCAGTTTGAACATATGCACTCATATACTCACTTCCGTTCACCAAAATAAATATGTCCCATGACCTTTTAACCCATGGTCTTCTACTCTCTAAAGTCTTCCAGATTTCTTAAACTCACCGACATCAACCATTTGCCCAGTCTAAACCTGAAGTGTTTTCTTCTCTTAGCCAGTCATTGAGTCCTTTTAGTCAACCAATTAAATTCTTCATCTTTTCTCTTACCTTATAACTACTACCAGTTAAGAGGCTCATGGCCACAATTTTTTATCACTTACTCATTTCTCGTCTTGTTGTGTTCCAATCTCTTATTCCACTTCAGCCTTGCTCACACAAATTTCGGATGATATCATGATACTTTTCTGATTAAAGCTATTAAAATATTCTTCATTTTTCTCCAGATAAAACTCAAATTAAATTTTAAAAGTTTAGGACAATCATTATTGACATCTGCTTAGCACTACAGCCTCATCTCTATTCAATCATTTACTCTATTGGAGTTCAGGTAAGTGGGGGAAAAATGAATTTTTATGGTTTATTTAGCTAAGTATTCAAAACTTTCTAGGAGTGAAATAGCTACACAAATTAGAGTAATTTACAGTGAACATTTTACTTCATATATATGTACATAAATATAGCAAAATATTCACTGTAAATCACCCTAATTTACATATATATATATATGGCCTCCAAGGGCACTCAGCTACTAATTATCCTCTCTATTCATGTAGGGTCCTTTGGAATTAAGAATGAAAGTCATTTTTTTGCCTGAACACTACTCTCTTATACTTTTGCTTGTATTATTAATCCATAAGAACCTAAAATAATAAATCTCTGTATTTCTCTTTATCTGCACCAGCAATTGTGCATCCTTACTCTGTAGGAGAAAGCAGAATCACTGTGTAGTTGTTATCAAAAAAGTTTCTGCATTCAGTGTTAGGGTCCAAATTGCCTGCAGTACTGTATTGCACGTTTTCATAGTTATAAACTTTTTGAGTAGATGCTAAATACTATTTTTTGTAATTTACCTTTTTAGTGTTTTTATCTTACTAGTCTGTACATACTAGCTATAAACCATAGCATATTGTCTGTCACTTTACACTCTTTGATAAACTTTTATTAATGAATGAAGAATTTTATCTGCAAAGGAGCTCCACTTTATGTTTTTTCTATCTCTTCCCTATTGTTTACTTTTTGAAGATTCTTGCTTTACTGGTTTCACCCTTTAGAGACTTTAGGTCTGCTCTTCATCAGGCTTTACCTGAAAACACAGAGTTTGAATCCTGACATGTTATAGACACCAGGAAGTCTTATTTATTTGCCCCTAATGAGAACAGATTAAATGGAGAGAAGAAGGTTGCTTAGGCTATTTGCAACGTCATGACCTAAATTTGTATTTTTATTTAAAACATACAAATTTAAATGATATGATTAAGAGGAATCATATGGTTCTTTTTGGATGTTTTATAGATAAGAGAAGTTAATTGCCTTTTTAAAATCAAATGTAAAGTAGAAACAATACTGGGTTAACTCTTTCACTGTATCGTTATATATATTCTTTATTATATTCAAGTCATCAGCAGAACTTGCAAGTGAAGATCCCGTATAGCTTTATTGAGTTCTTGGTATGTTGCATTTAAAAGAGAGAAGATATTCTGAGGTCAGTGTCAATATATTTAGAGTTTGTAATCAAGCCATTTAAAAGTTTATCTTTTTAAAAAAATTTTTTTTATTGCATTTTAGGTTTTGGGGTACATGTGAAGAATCTGCACACATGGCAGTGTGATGTGCTGCCTTTCTCCCCATCACCTATATCTGGTATTTCTCCCCATGCTATCTCTCCCCAACTTCCCACCCCCAACTGTCCCTCCCGTACTTCCCCCCTACAGACCCCAGTGTGTGATGTTCCCCTCCCTACGTTTGAAAGTTTACCTGATAAATGATCCCTTTGGAACAAGTGAATAATGAAAACAAATGTGAAAAATTCCATTATTTATTAGGTGATACAGAATCTTGCAAGCTCTACAATGAACCAAGTACATATTATCTGTCTAAAGTAGTACAATCCTCTATATATGCGTGTACAGCGATTCCTTATGTTGTGCACACGATTAGATCACTAGAAATCTAGTAAGCCTGTGCTTTCTTAGTATTTGAAAACACTAGAAGACAGATTGCTACTTTATAAATACTAATCCAAGAGACTGGTTATTTAGCTGACTTATTAATACAGTGACACATACATGATATTTGGTAAATAGACTTCAAATACAATTTTTACTTTGAAAATGATTTATGGGAAACACAAGAGAGGATTATTGGTTTAACATGCCATGTGCAGTCTAGCCTAAAAATGTCTGGCCTCCTTCTGTAAGAATCATAATGATACTCATCAGGATATTAAAGGAAGCCATCAGGCCCTCAGGAGTATCTTGGCACCAGGTTATCCACTCTATCCTAGCTTTAGTTTTGGAAACATATTGGAATTTGCTAATTAATTGTTCCTTCTCTCCTTACAACATAACAAGGGTCTGGCCCTTCTTGGATACCCATAAAAGATTGCAAAAAACACTGAGTAGATTTTAATTCTAAAACTCCATGCCTTTTCTCTAAAAACTGTCACCTAGTACAAAGAGATACATGTTTGCATCAACAAAAACTGTTTTACACATATTACACATGGACATACTGAGTACATGATCTAGTACACAAAAAATTATCTAACATGTGACATCAATATTTATGTTTTAATTGTATATTAATGAAAAATGAGCATAAGTTACTTCATCAAAGATTATTGAATTTTAGTTGATTATTCTGCGTGGCAAAAAGCGTGTGCTAGCTTTTAATTTCTAATTTATTTAAAAATTTTGAATTGTCCTAAGTAAATTACTTAGTTTTCTGTAATTATTTTGATAATGTTTAGGTTTTTTAGGATATTCAGGTATAAATACTTTCTAACCTTCCCTTTTGAAACAGACATTTGCAATATGCCTTTCTAGGACTTTATACTTTCTAATTGTATCCTCAGCTCATTCTGGATTTTGGTCTTCAACAGGCTTTTAAAAATAAACTCTCCCCCCATCTTTGTATGTCTTCACTAGTGGTACAGTTAAGCTCAGTGGCATGATTAATTTGTGATTTCATTCAGGAAAATTAGCATTCTTTCTGGTACTTGCTCGGCAGAATGATAAAGCCTCTAATACTAATTACCAATTTACTGCTCAGGACTTTTACAAGATGAAGTGTTCACAGAACCAGACTCAACAGCATTGTCATCTGTAGTTTCAAAACGTGCTTTAGAGCAATTTTTTTTTCAGAATCAAACAAGGCTGTCATTTTAGACTCACATTGGCATACCTAAATATATGAATCTTATATAATTCAGGCCTATTCAATAAAAGTTTTATGTAATTTTATTTTCACCCAAAATGTGTTTTGAAAATATTGCATAAAATTAATGTTATAGATTGAACATATTCAAGAAGATTTTCTTCCCACTAATTTAAACAGAAGCACCCAAAGGTAAATGGACTGGTTTATGCTCCCATAACATGACATTTTATGCCACAAACACAGGATAAACAAGAGTTGGTGAATTCAACAGAGTTGAGTTATTTATAAAACTTTTAAAACAGAATGCATGAAGGAAATAAATGATCATAATATCTGTATATTTTCTTCACCATTGAAATATAAAATTTACAGTTTTAAGAATTCAAACCCCATGTATAGATAGACAAAAAGCAGAGGTAACTTTTTTCTCGCGTCTCTAGTCCCTTTCTCCATAGGTAACTACTATTAACATTTTACTGTTTTATTTCAAAAACATATGCAAATAAAAGTATGAACCTCTAGGTACACATGTGTCATTATTTTTTTTGGTTTACCAAAAAGCATCATTTCCGTAGATGCTATTATGTATTTTGCTTTTCTCATGTTGTGAGAAAATCTTTAGATAAATTAAGCAGAGTTGAAGCTATATAGAGAGATTATCTGACTGACTACAGCTGGCATATGTCCTATTTTTCATGACTGCCTTAACACCATGATGCGTTGACTATCTGTGATTGGTTGAAACTGTTATAATCCTAAATCAATATTTAGTTTGTTTATCTGTATACTAAGTTAGGTCGCAGTTCATTATATCAGAACTCAATGTTAAGGAGACAGCCTCAGGTTAATGGCTTCTTGCTTAATTTAACACTCAAGTCACAAATATTCCAGACTTTTAAAAACAAGTCCTCAACTAATGGTAAACTAAACCTTATTATTTCTTGCAGAGTGCTTTGTCTATAAATATAACAATAGATTAATTTGAAATTGGGGAGGTCATTAATAAATACTTATATTTTTTATATAACAAATTGTCCTCAAAAAGAGCTGTACTATTTTGCATGCTCAGTGAATTAGAGTGTATTATTTTTATGTTGAATAAAAGTATTTATTCATTTTTTACAGTTAATGATTTATATGGCAATGAGAAAACAATACATTATTGAAATGTCTGAAGTTTTATGATAGCTCTGATAATGATTTTTAAATATGATAACTATGCTATGGTTTTCATAAACGGTGATTGTTGAGATTGTATGGAAACTTCCCAGCTGTTTTCTAGTGTCTTATTAAAAATCTGAATGCTAGAATTTACTTGATATAATAGGACATGAATAGTAATCTTGAAATAAACTTAAGGATAAATATGGTGTGAATACACAGAAGAATATTTTATCCTCCATAGATATTTCACATTGTAGTTAATGAACTATAAATAATAATTTTCAATCCATGATGACTGCATACTTCCACAAGACACAGTTATATTTGAGTGTAGTCTGTTTTCTAGGTTGGAGTTGTTATATGCTTGTTTTACAGATGAATATTAAAAGCATATCAGTTTGTACCTAGTTAAAGACATAAAATGGCCTTCTGGATTTCAACCCAGATTTTCTCATTCAAAGATTATTTGTACTTTTACTAAAATATACCATACAACACACAACATTGACTGAGGACACAGGGCAATATCTAGCTACTACTTGTAAGCACTTATATAAAACATCAGATGAAGATATCTATGCATATATTCCATGTTTGCATGTGTATATATATATGTGTGTATGTGCATGTGTGTGTGTGTATAAATATATTTATGTATACTCTATTAATTTCATAATGACACTCTGGAAAAGCAAAGCTTTTGCAGATTTGACAAGTGTTTCAGTATCATTTATATTTTATTTGCCAATATAATGTAATAGATTAGCTACTAATAACTCAAAAAGGCAATTACCAATTACATGAGATATTATAATTCAATTTCTATTATGGTTTTGTTTTTCTCAGTTTCAATATTGTAATCCTATTTAAATTGGGGCAAAGTTGTATATTATTGCACTTACTTTGTATTTAAGGACCGAAGCAAGCAGTTTAAACAGTTAATCAAAAAGAAAATACAGCTTTGCTAAGCCATTCTTAATTGATAAGCTAAATTACTTTGTATGTACTCTGAAAAGTTATTTTAAATGGCACATATAATCATGAATGAAGCTTTTAGTTTTAGATTATCAGAATAATAATGTGCAGACTTGTTTTGAATATTGAGCGAGACACATTCTCATAAATATAACTATCTATAATATCTTTCTATGTATGGTCTGGTCACCAGAATAATTTGTTTAAAATTCTTTGAATTATTTTATAGAATAAGACACGGACACTTTCTCTTCTCTGGTGTTTTATAATTAGAATACACACATAGGAGTATGAACCTTTTTTTTTTTCCTTTTAGTTGTTGTATGGGATTTTATTCTAATGTGAAGAGGTGAAAAGAGAAATATTCATAATTTTGGACTCTTAAATTCTCCAGATATAGTAGAAACTAAATGAGATCTTTTCCAAGATATAAAGAATAGTATTTTAAAGCAAGAAGAATCCTGGTGAATACACTGCCTATACAGAGGTAGAAAAGCATGAAGGCTGATTTGGAATTGAAATTGGGGGAGTGTTTATAGGCACTTGTGGAAATGGTCCTATAGCATGACTCAGTATCCAGCGTTATCATCTAGAGAAATTGTGGTCAAAGCTAGGGAAATGGGACTGAGAATTAAACATAGAAACTAGTTAAAGCCCTGAACCTCCCAAACTGGTGGCAAACTGTAGTCAATATATGGAACAAATCAGACTCAAAATTCAGAAAAAGGAAGTGGCTGAGAAAGTGAACAGGGGTAGAGAAGAGGTACACATGGTAATTTAAACAAGCCAGGAGGCTACCATAAAGAGTTGGTTTTTGAGCATGTTTCATAGCTTCCTACTCAGCCTTTTTTCTCTTACACTTCTAGTACAAAACCTAAACATGAATGTACAGGTGCTATGTCAGATCCACTGCAGGAAGAAAACACTATTTTCTTGTCTTTATTTCAAATCAGGAAATGTTAGCATGTGGAAGGGCATCTAATCCGACTCTCCTCTGGCTGATGATCTTATATTTTCACATGTGATGTCCCAATATTCAGTTTGCCAAATGCAGAGACTGGAAAAGCAGACTGAAAGCACAGGGCTGTTTCGTAGGAAATAATGCCTCAGCTTGCTTATCCCTCAAACAACTCTGAGATTTAGACCAGTTCTTACTTTTAGATATGGCAATGAAAACATGTAGAGATATTTAATATATTTGTATTTATATGTTTTTAAAATCAAAATATAAATTCCACAAATGCAGAGATAGTGCTTTATATTCTTAAAGTCCCCTCTCATTCTCTACCTTTTTTGTTCTGTGTCCCAAGGCCCTTTCTAAGTAAATCCTACTCTACATGTAATATTTAAGAAATAGTATATACTCTTTAAAGGTATTATTAGGATATCAATATTAATTGTCTGACATCCTGCTTCGTTCTGAATGTTTTTGATTTGTATTTCAGTAGCTAGCTTAGTCATACCGAATAACACTAGTTTGTTTTCGTGTGGCTATTAATATGATTAATACTGCTGAAATGTTGCCAGGAAAAATTTTTTGTGGGGAGATGGTTGGTTGGTTGGTTGGTTGTTTAATTCAGTATTTTTATCTGAAAATCAAAGAGGTTTACTAAGAAAAGATTAAATGCAGTATTTTATATTCTGGAGTATATACCACAGAGAACAAAATATATTGATAAGAAAAATGCATTTTGATTATTTTGTGAATGTTAGAATGAATTATTCATTATTTCAACTAGGGGCTTAATGTTAGGATAAGAAAGGAAACCAGGATATAGATTCCTGTAACAAAATTGGAACATAGGATTATACAGCAAACCTTCCTGGGTGAATTCAGGATGGGACAAATGCTATGCTCTAACCTTGGCCTGTATCTGCCCTCTGCAGGTAACATGCAGGCCAAACGTGAATAATTAGGTTTACTTCAGAGGCAACCTAACACAATGGCAACTTATACTCCAGTCTTTGGTTCTAAGAGGCACTCATAAAATGCAATTTCAAAGGTACTTAAAATAGGCATGTAATCATTTTTCCAAGTTACTCTCATTCAAGGACATCCTTGAATATAACTATCTTAATTAGAGTATTATTCTGTCTAATAAAAGGCTGTGCAAAAAAAGGAAAGATGAAATTATCTCTATTTCTAATATACAATGTTTTTAAGACACTAATAAACTATTTAGTCATATCAATATATAAAATGCATTTACTCACAATCTGTATAACTATACAGGTGTAACCTCATTTTTAGATATCTGGGAATATGTTGTGATATCTTGCCTTCTTTCAAAATAGAGACTTCTTTCAAGAATAAAGA
The DNA here is from genome assembly GCF_049354715.1 of Callithrix jacchus. Classification (NCBI taxonomy): domain Eukaryota; kingdom Metazoa; phylum Chordata; class Mammalia; order Primates; family Cebidae; genus Callithrix; species Callithrix jacchus. The sequence goes on from NC_133513.1 coordinate 74,794,929, forward strand.
ACTATCTTGAGAGATACAGCTAAAGCTGTATAATTCCAAGTGTTTAAAAGCAATCAGAATCATTAAACAGAGTTACATAAATAGAAAATAGACAGATGTGGACATGCACACACTTTGTATTTGGCTTTTCACTTAATATAGATGTCACCTCAGAATCTGAGCTAACAATAATATAGGTTTTCTCTGTGAAAATCTTTCCGAACCAAGCTGCTTATATTTATTCTTGGATTTTTAGTAGCACCACCCATGTTTCATGAGCTTCTGAATGAATTCTGAATGAGTGAATTCATTTAAACAATATTTGTTGAAATTGTAACGTGCCACAATATGGACCCAAACTGTTTTATTTTAGAGGAAGAGGGAATGTGAAACAACACATGAGCCAGGGTGGCATAATAAAAGGAGCATAGGCTCTGAGTTCAAAAAATCTGTGTTTAGACAGGAGTTTTGCTCATTCCTGAGAACTGACTGGCCTATCATGCCATTGTACCTCTCTGAAATCTCCTTTGCAGTCCTCTATGTAAATGTTAGAGTCAGCTCATTTGGTATGTCAGGATCATACTATATGCATAGTTCATACTCCTTCTTCCTTATACCTGTTTCTTAAAGTATAATTTTCACATCTTTTATTGATATTTGAGAGACCTGGAAGAACATTTGTGTGTCAGAGGATTAGAGGTAATATGTGATATTGCTTAGCTGGATAGTGGGAACCGGTCTCTTTTTTTAGTGTCAATAACATTGATGTGAACTCACACAAGACAAAAATAGATTCTACAGTAACACATATACCTTGGCAAACAACTAGGAAAGTGCCCATGCTTGAAAAAGAAACCTGGAAGCAGAAAGTACGTACTTCTTTTAAGTGACCATATTAAGACTAATAAAATAAAACTACTGAAAATGCCAATGAATTTGAACAGCATACCAGTTTTTTTTAAAGGAACAATTGTATAATATTTGTTGTCTTTGGATTCTTTGCCTTTAATACCAAAAGAGTTCTGATCATTTAACTCTATACGTAAATGCCCAAGAGTTTCAACTGTGCTGGTATTAGGCTATTAGGTGCTTTCCTGAAGATTTCAGGGCTGTCAAACTCAGCAGATGCCTGCAGGCTGTTTCTAACTTTGCTCTGCTTGTTGTCTTAAGCCATCCCCTGAGTGTGAGTGTAATCTGTTATCCAAAGTGACGGTGTCTCTCATCACTGACCATTTTTTTTTATTCCTTCGGCTCTCTGAGACTATGATAAACTTTCTCATGTATAAACAAGCCTGGGAAATAATTATATATTATGATTGCACTGAGCTGAGCTCTCCATTCACTCTCAGCTTGCCTCAGGTTTCATTCCTCTTCTGGCAGCCTAACTGTACTTTCCAGATTACATTAGAAGTCATAACCTACATTATGCACATAGCTTGATATTATAGAACACTATTGTGTATCCCTTTAGTTTCTCAGAAGGAATTTTTAAATAAGTTAAGGTTAAAACTTGAAAAAATGTTTCAAGTCATGTTTTAATGCTTATATTTTTTATTTGTTGATATGTTCCTAGAGTCCTCAGTAATACCTACACTCAAAATGATTGGCTTACCTGGTGATGTTATGAAGTTCTCATTAATGTGTTTTGGGGGTTTTGAGAGTGAAAATGACCACTAAAATGTTTTTCTGGCACAACTGAACACTTACTGTCTTCAGAAAAAAATTTAGTAAAAAAAAGAATTAATGTTGCCATCAAATAATATGATTAAAATATATAATGGTAGTCCTAATAGATATCTCAGGTCTTTAAGATTAATATGAAAATCTATAAAATTTTTATTATTCCTACTATATATTTTGTTTTGTATTGGACATTTTAACTAAAGTCTTCTCTCTTCTCCTCATGTCCCTTTTTAGTTTTATTTCTTTAAGAATTGAGATCACCTGTTATTTTGCATATATCTTCCTAACCACCATATTTTGACCTCTCATTTTAAATAAGGCAATCTTTCTAATAACTCCAATACATATGGATAGACACTGCATTGCACGTGTACTCTTTGCATTTTATTGCCTATCATCATGACTCTCTTCTGACTTATCATGTTAAATTCAGTCCAGCTTTGATTTCTGGGGTACTTGCAAATCAGCATTTGTTTCTGATGCAGCCAACATTGTACAAAATAGTGAAAAGAATCCTAACGTCCTGTAATAGCACCTAGCAGTACCATTCTGTACCGGGACACTGACAGAACAGACAGCAAGCCGAGCTTTGGATTTAAAACCAGGTTTTATAATGAGAATGACATGATTGGTGACATTTTCGAGATTGTCTTTATACTTTAAAATATTTAGAATTATTTTTACTTAATTTAAAGGCAATCTTTAATGAGAATAATTACCTTAGATCAATCAATGCCTGGATATATCTACACATTTGATTATAAATATTATATTCAGTATATGCATTAATACACATTGGGATTAAATATAAAGTATGAGACTTAGCTTATGATTATCTACTTAAGATGATAGAATCAAACTTGATAAAAAAAATTAAAAATTCTGTTTAATTAACAATTCTTTTTTATCTCTTCCTGAATAAAGTGGCTTCTTGATCTCAGTAGAATGAAAAATTAAGAAATGTATCAGCAACTGAATTGATTGTTTTCAATTTTGAAGTTTTGTCTCCTAAGTACACAACAAATAAGTCTTAGTATACTGGCTTTCTTATAAATTACTTTTCAAACTATTGTGGGACTTTCAGGAAACTATTTTAGACATTAGCAATCATGATTATTAATACATTTTGACATATTTGCATCAGACAGAAACTGAGGCTATAAATACATTTCCATAGACAATAATTGTGCTTTCACAGTTCACATTTCTATAATAACAAATAAGAAGTTCTAAACTTTAAAATGTTTACTTAATCCAAAATTATCAGATTTCCTAATGGAAAAATAAATTTGTCTTTGTTTTCTGCAGTTATTATTCATGATCCCATACTTTTATAGGTTGGAAATGATTTTGCAGGTATAAACTCATCCTGTAACACACATTTTCCCAGGATATGAAAGAACAAATATTTTGAAAGAACTGCATTTTGAAAATATAGGTGAATATTGATTTATTTTTCATAGTGATATATTTCTGACAGAGTGATGTTCATGTAAAAAAGTATAACCAACTCTTTGTAACTTTGTTGTGCTTAGTCTTGTGAAAAATGCAGTTTTATGTTTGATTTCTGCCAATGAGGAGGTTAGAACTAGCGCATCCGGGTCATTAGATGCCTGTGGTGTTATGATCCCCATATCTACTTTTTCACTTTTAGTTTTTTAATTATTTTAAGCTGTTGTAGTTTCTTGAATATCATTTTTTTTGACTCTTTTGTAATTTTAATTGAAGCAATTCCTATTCATTTTTTTAACTCTCTCTTATAAGCACCAAATTTTAATATCTCAGTCAATTTTTGGGGAAAGAAACACCATCAAGATCTTCCCTCCAGCACAAAACAATGATGTTCATTCCTCCAAACATCCAAATTGACGATCTACCAAGACAAAAATGAAAAAAAGCCCATAGAGAAATAAAAAGGAACAAAAATCACATTCTGGGGGTGGGGGGGTGTCAGTACATTTAGCAGTCTTCACTGTGCTGTCTAACCATCCTTCAGCTGACTTCCAAAAAAATAACACCCTAAATATCATTTTTATCAAGTCATATATCCAGATTTAGATGTTGAATAGTACCATATTCTTAATGAAACAGATTAAAAACCCTCTGTCCCTTTCTCCACCCTCCACAAATTATTCACACAACCAAGTGGTAACCAGTTTTATCCCAGCTCTTTCTTGGAAGCTACTGTGTGTGTGACTCTTGATTTTCAATGGTTAATATTATTTGTAGATGTTCTGCTATGAAGAATAAGAATTTAGACCCTTTACACTTATACTTAACTATAAAAACCCTCCCAACACATTTTCCTTCACTCCAATCCTCTGATGTTCTAATATAACAAGTTTTAGATTTATAATATTTTAACAATGTGAACATAATTCTAATCTTAATCTATGGTTTTAATAACGATTTTAAAAATTTATTTCACAACTATTTTTTAAGTCCTGAAGTTAGAAAATTAATGCAGTATTTTTTCTTTGGTTTAGTTTGCAGTGAATCTATTTTGTTCTCAGATGTTACAATCATTTCTATTTTGTTTTGCTGATACCATTTTCTTGTTTCCTCCTGTTTGATTCTATTGCTCATTAAGCCTGATGCATTTCTGGAGATCTAGGATCTCATGTAAGCATAGTCTCAAAAATACTTTTTATTTCTCTTTTTCGTTGAATGATTTCCACAAGGGGTTTATTAAGGAAGCATCCCTGGGACTTAGATATTCTATGATATTACATTTCTATCATGCCTTTATTCAACACTTACCCTAAAGTATAAATTTCCTGGATATGGCATTCTCGAAAATAATTTCCCCATAAATTTGAAATCATTTCTCTATAGTTGTCTTACAGATACTTGTTACTATTAATGATACTTAATTATTTCTCATTTTATATTTTATATGAAAACTGTTTACTACCCTTACAATGGCTGCAGAGAGTATAGAGTAATTTCATATCCATTTTGTTGTTTAGTATCATAATTTTCATTTGATTTGTATCTGTTTTTATTATCACTATTATTATCCATTGTGTTTTACACTTCTTTATGCCTTTGGAGTTGCAACATTACATTCTCTTCAGTTTTTGAAATAATTATTTGTTTGATTACTTTATGACTTACGTTTTATCTGTCTCTCTGTATATCTGTTAGCTGTCGCTGTGATGCAAACCACCCCAGAAGGTAGAATTTTACAATGCTCATTTATATTCTCACCTTTCTGCTTTTATTACTGTGGTTTGATTGCTTCACAAGTTTTAGCTGAGTGGTGCTGCTTCACACTACATGTCTGTGAGTCAGTTGGAGAGACTCAGCTCCATATGTCTCTCAGACTAGTGAATTAGTTAGGAGTGTTCTTCATATGGCAATGGGTAACAACAAAGCCTCTTAAGACACAGGCCTAGTATTAGCACACTTTTGCTTTCATTTTTGTAGCATTAGAGAAGAAATATATTCCACCCATGATGAGACCATAGCAAGCATGTGCATGTAGATGAGGCTCAGCTATAGAGGCCAATAATGCAGTCCATCGCATGCTACAATTCTTTTTCATTGGATCTCATATTCTCTCTGATCATGTTTATCTTTCCTTTTTTATGATGGCACATTTTGGGAGATTCACTTTGACTTTCTCTCCTAATCCATTAAATAGATTTTCTTCTATCATTTTTTAAAAATTGTACTTTAGGTTCTGAGGTACATGTGCAGATCATGCAGGGTTGATTGTTGCATAGGTACACACATGGCAATGTGGTTTGCTGCCTCCATCTGCCTGTCAACTACATCTGGCATTTCTCCCCATGTTATCCCTCCCAATGTCCCCACCCCCATAGTGTCCCTCCCTTGGCCCACACAATGGACCCCAGTGTGTGATGCTCTCCCCTCCCTGTGTCCATGTGTTCTCATTGTTCAACACCCACCTATGAGTGAGAACATGCAGTGTTTGATTTTCTGTTCTTGTGTCAGTTTGCTGAGAATGATGGTTTCCAGGTTCATCCCTGTCCCTAGAAAGGACACAAACTCATCATTTTTTATGGCTGCATAGTATTCCATGATGTATATATGCCACATTTTCCTTGTCCAGTCTATCGTCAATGGGCATTTGGGTTGGTTCCAGGTCTTTGCTATTGTAAACAGTGTCTCTATGAACATACATTCGCATGTGTCTTTATAATAGAATGATTTGTAATTCTTTGATTATATACCCAGTAAAGGTATTGCTGAGTCAAATGGAATTTCTATTTCTAGGTCCTTGAGGAAGCGCCACACTGTCTTCCAGAATGGTTGAACTAGTTTACACTCCCACCAACAGTGTAAAAGTGTTCCTATTTTTCCACATCCTTTCCAGCATCTGCTGTATCCAGATTTTTTGATGATCGCCATTCTAACTGGCGTGAGGTGGTATCTCAATGTGGCTTTGATTTGCATTTCTCTAATGATCAGTGATGATGAGCATTTTTTTTATGTTTGTTGACCTCATATATGTCTTCTTTTGAAAAGCAACTGTTCATATCTTTCTCCCACTTTTGAATCTTTTTTTTTTTATTTTTTCTTGTAAATCTGTTTTAGTCCCTTGTAGATTCTGGGTATTAGCCCTTTGTTAGATGGATAGATTGCAAAAATTCTTTCTGAGTCTGTTGGTTGCCAGTTTACTCTAATGATTGTTTCTTTTGCTGCACAGAAGCTCTAGAGTTTAATTAGGTCTCATTTGTCTATTTTGACTTTTGTTGCCAAAGCTTTTGGTGTTTTAGTCATGAAGTCCTTGCCTATGCCTATGTCCTGAATGGTTTTGCCTAGGTTTTCTTCTAGGGTTTTTATGGTGTAGTTCTTATGTTTAAGTATTTAATCCATCTGGAGTTAATTTTAGTGTAAGGTGTCAGGAAGGGGTCCAGTTTCTGCTTTCTGCATATGGCTAGCCAGTTTTCCCAACACCATTTATTATTTTAAAACATTCTCTAAAACCTGCATTCTCTGAATGTTTTATTATTATAACTTATTTTTATCTTAATAAACATTTTGTTTCTCTGAGAATGTTATATATGTGGGTGTATATATACATATACAAATGTATTTGAGAAATTGCTTTGCTCATAAACATGATGAAATGATTTTTTTCCAGATTTATTTATTTTTGTTCCCATTGGTGTGTTTTTTTGTGTCAATATGCTTCTCAAATAATGGTGATATTTATTAATTTATTCATTTTTAAGACTGAGAAATGAAAACATTAATTAGAAGCTCCACATATAGGAATGGTTGCAAACTGGTTGGCCTCAGGCATAGGTGAATAGTCTAACTTCCTTTTTGCAGAAAGAGCCCTGACTACCAGCATTCTGGGTATTGAATAGAAGAAATGTTAGCCTTTCTGGCATATAATACAAATATTTCTGTTAAACCTCTTGTTTCTTGTATGTCCCCCCTCACCACCCTCATCTATGTCTGGTATTTCTTAAGTACAAGGCTTCTCTGATTCAATTTTTCCAAAGAATAACTTTAGTTGAGGTTTTTATTAAGGTACAGGAAGAGTAGTAGCGTAAAGCTGTATGGAATGAATCAAAGGACCAAGAGGTTTGAAATGCAAATTTGTACCTGATCCTCCTGTTTTCATCACCTCCTTACAGCCTGCAGTTAGGAGCATCTGATGCTTACATCTGTGAAGTTCTTGGAAATTTTTTAGTGTTTTTAATATTTAATCTTTTTAATAGAGCTTGACAGGAAATGAGATAAATAGTGTATTTTCATTTCTTAACACATTGACTGAAATCCCAAACAACTCTTACTCGTATATAAAGCAAATCACATAAAGAATACAACCGATTTCAAATGTTTTATAGTATATTTATTTTTCAATGTCTAATTATTATATGCCATATGGGATTTTAGATATAATTACTATTATTAATATTTCTTTTAAAGATGAAATTGAGATTCAGAAAGTTTGAACAGCTTGGCCTGTGTCTCAGAAGTCAGAACACAAACAAGGTTGAACTGAGACTTCATTTTCTGGTAATAGAGGAGTTGAATGGTATTTTTCCTTGGTTGTGAGTTTTCATTATTTTATTCACTGTAATTTAGTTTATTCTCCAGGGATGCAGAAAAGAAAAAAAAAAGCAGGAAAGTCAAGGTGTTCAGACACCAATCTAGGAACTTAAACAGACTTTTCTGTCTCATTAAGCAAACATTGAAGAAAGAAAAAGCAGAGAGAAAGCAAGACATTGACACTGACATTTCTTTATTCACAATTTTTGTATAATTTCAAACTTAGACATCCCAATAGGCATGATTGGCACTTTCATGTTCCCTCTCTTTTTTTTTTTTGGCAGCTCTATTCATATGTAATTTTCCAATCAATTCTTTTTCTCTCACCTCTTCTTTCTCCATTTAATGCTATGCATTCTTATCTATAGAACCAGTATGAAATATCCAATATACTCATCATCTTCAGCCTAGTTCCTATTTACCCTTTTTATCTGTCACGGGATGAATATGGGTTTAAATGTCATTTAGCATAGTTCTGAATGTTTTTCAGTGCTAGCAAATATATTTGCAACTGATTTATTTATTTTTATTTTTATTCTGTTTTTTATTTAATTTTAATTTTATTTATTATTTTAAATTTTATTTATTTATTTTTTTATTTTACTTTAGGTGCATACTATATCTGGCATTTCTCCCCGTGTTATCCCTCCCCACCCTCCCCATTATTTATTTATTTTTGAGACAGAGTCTAGCTCTCCCGCCAGGCACCAGGCTGGAGTGCAGAGCCGCAATCTCGGCTCACTACAACCTCTGCCTCCCAGGTTCAAGCAATTCTCCTGCCTCAGCCTCCCGAGTAGCTGGGACTACAGGCGTGCACCACCACGCCCACCTAATTTCTGTATTTTTAGTAGAGACAGAGTTTCACCATGTTGGCCAGGATGATCTCAATCTCTTGCCCTCATGATCACCTGCCTTGGCCTCCCAAAGTACTGGGATTATGGAAGTGAGCCACTGTGCCTGGCCTGCAACTAATTTATGATTCAACAATTTATAAATTTTAAACAAATTGATAGAATAATACTTTTAATGTTTAAGGTGCTTTCTAATGTGAAACAGAAATTAGAATACTCTACAATATTTTCACTTTTGTTACTACAGCAGAACTGGATCTTAGAATTCTTCTTCCTTGCTGTTTTGCCAAGAGATTCTAATTTCTAATACACTTTGGCAATTTATTTGTTTTACTTTATTAACCAACCTGAAGACAATGTAATATTTCTGTCTTATTTTGCTTGAATTAATAATTGACTAACAGTAACTGTTTTTATTTTTACTATTTTATTATTACTATGATATCTGTATCATATACGAAATGTTCAATTCCTGGTTTATTTTCCAATTTCCTAAATGTAATACCTTACATTAACAGGCCATCCAAATTATTACTAATTTTTAGGAGACAAGCAAATTTTATTAATAGCAGCACATATATATTTACACATATATTTATGTGTCTGCTTATAAAAATAGAAACTTTAAACAAAAATAAAACTAGCACCCTTCTTTTTTATTGTACTTTAAGTTCTGGGTTCTGTATGTGTGCAGAACATGCAGGTTTGTTACACAGGTATACATGTGCCATGGTAGTTTGCTATACCCTTCAACCCATCATATACATTAGATATTTCTCCTAATGCTATCCCTCCCCTTGCCCCCAACCTCCTGACAGGCCTCACTGTGTGATGTTCCCCTCCCTGTGCCCATATGTTCTCATTGTTCAACACCCACTTATGAGTGAGAACATGTGGTGTTTGTTTTTCTATCCTGTATTAGTTTGCTGAGAATGTTGGTTTCCAGCTTTATCTATGTCCCTGCAAAGGACATGAACTCATTCTTTTTTATGGCTGCATAGTATTCCACAGTGTATATGTGCCACATTCTTTTTTATTTTTATTTTTTATTTTATTTTTTTGAGACGGTCTTGCTCTGACACCCAGGCTACAGTGGCACAATCTCAGCTCACTGCAACCTCCTCAGTTCAAGCAATTCCCTGCCTCGGTGCTCTGAGATTACAGGCATGTGTCACCATGCCCAGTTAGTGTTTTTAATTTTAGTAGAGACAGGGTTCCACCATCTTGTCCAACTGCCTAAGCCTCCTAAAGTGCAGGGATTACAGGTAGGAGCCACCTACGCCCAGCCATGTGCCACATTTTCTTTGTCCAGTCTATCACTGATGGGCATTTGGGTTGGTTCCAAGTCTTTGCTATTGTGAATAGTGCTGCAATGAATATATGTGTGCATGTGTCCTTATAGTAGAATAATTTATAATCCTTTGGGTATATAACCAGTAATGGGATTGCTGGGTCAAATGGTATTTCTAGTTCTAGATCCTTAAGGGGTGGCCAAACTGACTTCCACAATGGTTGAACTAATTTAGACTTCACCAACAATGTAAGTGTTCCTATTTCTGCACATTCTCTCCTGCATCTGTTGTTTTCTGACTTTTTAATGATCGCCATCCTAACTGGCCTGAGATGGTATCTCATCGTGGTTTTGATTTGGATTTCTCTAATTACCAGTGATGATGAGCATTTTTTCATATGGTTGCATATGGCTGCATAAATGACTTCTTTTGAAAAGTGTCTGTTCATATTCTTAACCCACTTTTTGATGGGGTTGTTTTATGCTTGTAAATTTGTTAAAATTCCTTGTAGATTCTGAATATTAGCCCTTTGTCAGATGGATAGATGGCAAAAATTTTCTCCCATTCTGTAGGTTGGCTTTTCACTCTGATGATATTTTCTTTTGCTGTGCAGAAGCTCTTTAGTTTGATTAGATTCCTTCCATTTGTCCATTTTGGCTTTTGTTGCAATTGCTTTTGGTGTTATAGTCATGAAGTCTTTGTCCATGTCTATGTTCTGAATGGTATTGCCTAGGTTTTCTTCTAGAGTTTTTATGATTTTAGGTCTTACCTTTAAATCTTTATTCCATCTTCAGTTAATTTTTGTCTAATATGTAAAGAAAAGGTCCAGTTTCAGTTTTCTACATATGGCTAGCCATTTTCTCAATACCTTTTATTAAATAGGGAATCCTTTCCCCATTAAAGTGGCACTCTTTTATTATGACTGTCAGGATGATCAGTGAATTCGAAAAGTTATATTTCTCTATTTATCCTAGATGAGTATTGTAATACCTATTTCTTTTTCCTCTTGGTCTGGAATGTTCCATTCTTCTGCTTTTTAAAATTGGGACAAAATATGATACATGATTATCACTAAACTTGCTTTTAGTGGGTGCTAAAAGAAATCTCGTTGAAGTATACCTCTTTTCTAATCTGAAAAAAATAGGTTATGTAGGTAAAAGTAGAAAGAGTAGTACAGTGAAAATTTGTGTATTCACAATCGTTTGTCATTAACATTTGCATTTTTGCATCTACATAAACAAATAGATGAATATTTATTTAAAGTATCTCTTTGTTATTTTGACTGAATTAATTAAAAGTTACAGAAAGTTGATTTTGAGTCATAGGTACAAAGGCTATTCCCATTCATAGAAAATAAACATGATAACAATGAATTTATCACAGATAAATTCAGTCTGGGCTTAATGGTATGTTACCGAAGCCACAGCTACTTGGGAGGCTGAGGCAGGAGGACTACTTAAGCCCAGGAAATAAAGAGCAGCCTGGGCAACAGTCTCAAAGCAAATGAAATTAAAAATAAGTTAATAAATTCACTCATCATTTACAGTAGTTGTATTTGATGTTTTGGATTCATTTGGGATTTATTTTAATTTTGGAATTACTGGGGTTTTATATAAAGAACAAACTAAAATTATCTTCCTTATAAAATACCAGCAAGTTTTTAAAAACAGTATAATAAAGGGTGTATTTTTAATATACTAAGTTTATTATGCACTTAGATTTATATATAGACTTTCCCCTGTATCTGTTAATATGTCTGTCTATGTATCAATATCACAGGGTTTTGATTACAGTGGTTTACATATTATCTGATAAAGGAAGCTATTCTCCATATCTTCACTTAACTCCACTTTTTAAACATTGTTCTCTCCCTTTCTATAATTATTTTTTCAACATTAATTTTATAATTGACTAATCTAGCTTCAGAAAATAATAATAAAAATAACAATAAATACATATGTATACATGCACACAGCAATCTTGTCGATATTAGTATTACACTTTATTTAAATGCATAATCCCAGTGGGGAAACCTGGACTCTTTATGCTGTTTCTACTCTTCTATAGAAGTATATAATGTTATTACATTTGTTAACGTCTATTAATATCATTCAGAACTGTAAATTCTGTTTATTCTTGTAATATCTTTATTCCTTTATCCTCTTCATCTCTGTAGGTTTGGCACACTTTAAAAGTTTTTCCCTAGTAATTTTACTTGGTTGCTATTATAAATTGTACCACTTTTCCTCTATAGTATCTCTTTGGTGTTATTTTTATACATGACAGCTTATTAGCCCATTTTCATGCTGCTATTAAGAACTGTCCAATACTGAGTAATTTATAAAGAAAATAGATTTAAATGACTCACAGATCATGGGTGGGGAGGCCTTAGAATACTTAATATCATGGTGGAAGGTGAAGGGGAAGCAAGGCACTTTCATCACAAGGTGGCAGGAAGGGGACATGCCAACAAAAGCAGGGTAAAGCCCCTTATAAAACTATCAGATGGCATGAGAACTCACTCACTATCATGAGAACAGCACTGCCTTCATGATTAACTTACCTCCCACGAGGACCTTCTCTCAACATCTGGGGATTAGGGGAATTACAATTCAAGATAAGTTTTGGGTGGAGACACAACCAAACCATATTAAATAATTTTTAACTCTTGCATATCAACTTATTATCCTAATATTATATTGAAATATTTTACTTTTCAAATTAGTTTTTAATTTATTTTCCATCTAATTATCTTATTTGCAAGTGAGATTTTTTTTTACTTATTCCTATTTTCTTCTTGTCTCTTATAGTTTTCTCTGCTCAGATTGAATTGCATAATACCCAAAAAGTAATTTAGAACAGCAGAGATTGTAGATTACTTTAATTATTGCCTTGAATTTGAATTTAGATAAAATGGTGATTTGGGCATATATATATATATATAAAATGAAAATGTCTGTTTCTATATTATTAAGTTTGTGATGCCCAGAAATAAACTTTGCCTTTTGGGTAATTCAAAAAAAAAAAAAAAAAAAAAAGGAACGCATGACTACATAGGACTTTTCTTCTAAACCACATTGCTGAATTAGTGGATTTGCTAATATTGAGCCTTGCATGCAATCCTGGAGTAAATCATAATCATCATTTCTTAAAAATCTGCCAAATCTGCCAATACATTGTTCTTTTAAACATATTGCTTCAGATTTTTGCATTTATATTGCTCTGTAGTTCTCTTTTCTTTCTACTTTTAGTGGGGTTAGATATCTTATTAGTTTCCTGTGGCTGTCAACAAATGACTATAAACTTGATAACTTAATTATCTTTGTACTTTCTCACAGTCTTTGGTGCCAGAATTATAAAACTCAGCTGTCAGCAGAGCCACATACCCCTCAGTAGCTCTTCAGATAATCCATTCCTTGCCTCTTCCACCTGCTGGCGGCTGTCAGCATTTCTTGGCTTATTGGCCTCATCTCTTTCTGCTCCATCTTCACATAGACTTTTGTTCTCTGTACGTGTCCAATTTCCCTCTGCCTTCTCTTATAAGAACACTTTTGATGCCATGTAAGGCCTACCTGGATATTCTACAATAATCTCTGCATCTCAAGATTCTTAATTTAATTACATCTGCAAACGTCCTTTTTTCAAATAAGATTACATTCACAGGTTCCAGGATTAGTGGATGCTCACATTTTTTGAGCCACCATTTACCCTAGCAGAGGTATCATTGTTATTTTCACTGTTGCTGTGCTTTTAAAACTGTTGTCAGGATTTTTTGGTTTCTGAAGGCGTGGTAGGATTTTTCTGTGAAAATATATGAGGCTATGTCTTTTCTGAGTGTGGGTAGGAACAAGATCTTAGATAAATACCACTACTTAGAAAATTGCAAATTAAAACTTCTGTCTCTGCTGCAGTTTTTATGAAATATATTTTCTTAGAAAAAGTGACTAATTAGTTTTCTTCCTTCCTTTCGGGCTTTCAAATTTTTTGTTTTAAATTTTCAGTGTACAGTAGCAGATAATCTCTAAATTTAAAATGTTTTATTTGGGAAACAAAAATTTGCAATTCAGAACAAACACAAAGGCTGGTTGGTCTTACATATGTCCAAACAACAAAGACAAGAAAGACTGGAGAATTTATAAAAAGGAGAAATGTTACTTACTGTTTTGAAAGAAAGTTCATTGGCATTAGTAAAGTTTTGGGGACCTGGCAAGCTCTGATTGGTAACAGAGGTGGGTAAAACTAGTCTCAGATTCAGAGCTGGCTGTTTCAGTAACTATTAGATAAAACTGCTTTAAGTAACAACAGCAACTTTCAGAAATTAGGCTTGCAGGGAATTACATTCTTAGAGTAATATTTTGTGCCCTGATATTGTTTGTCTGTGTCTCCACCCAAATTTCATCTTGAATTGTAGCTCCCATAATCCTCATGTGTTGTGTGGAGGAACCCGGTGGGAGATAAATGAGTCATGGTGGCAGTTACCCTGTACTTCTCTCATGGTAGCCAGTAAGTGTCATGAGATTAATGGTTTTATAAGGGAAAACCCTTTTGCTTGGTCCTCATTCTCTCTTGTCTGCTACCTTGTGAGGTGTGTCTTTTGTCTTCCGCCATGATTGTGAGGTCTCCCCAGCCACATGGAACTGTGAGTCCATTAAACCTCTTTTTCATTATGAATAACCCGGTGTCAGGTATGTCTTTATCGGCAGTATGAAAACTGCTGATGCATGCCATGAGTGCTTTTTACTCCTGTCCTCTTGACTCTCTTACAGTTAATTATGAAAAGAAAGACCCAATCATATGATCGACTTTCATAATACCAATTATTTATTTCCCATTGTTATTTTTGGGATGTGTGTGTACATTTTTATGACTACTTCTTTTCCGAATTTAGATATTTTTCAAAGAAACAGCATATTTATTAGCCTCAGTGTTTTACTCTATTAAAGCATACTATTTTGCTTATGTCGTTCTCTCATTTTGTTTGTTTACTTTGCCATTTTTCTAAATTTTTAGTTAGGTGTCCAATAAAATATCCACAATAACTACCTCATTTATTTGATCAGTTGGCTTTTCTGTACTCTTACGTATTTCTCATCCACATGATCTATTTTGCACTAAGAGAAATATGTCAAAGTTGCCTCTAACTAGTGCATTTCTGTTTTCTGTTTTTCTATTCTAATTGTTTGAAATTATGAAGAGTATTGCTAATTTCTGTGTTATTTGGTGTCATCTTTGTTCTATTTTATTCTTTGATGTAAATTATAATTTGTGAGAGATATCCATATTACAACCCCCAGCTTATTTTTTGTTCACGTGTGTCTTGCATGATATTGACCATTTATTTTTATCCATTCCAATTACAGGTAAAATGTCTCTTAGAGTTGAGTTTTTCTTTATATACCAATAACAACACATTTTGCCTTTAATAAGTGAGCTAAGCTTATTTGCATTCATCAGCACAATGGACCTCTTGTCTTAGTTCTTAAATAAAATATTTTGTTAGTATACACATTGCATTATATATACGCTGTATTATTTATTGTATTTTCAGTTTCATTGAAATCTTAAATTTTAGAGTTTTATTTTACTTTTTTCCTTGGGAAATTCTGTTTCATTCTAGTGTTTGTCTCTGTACTGAAACTTTTCTTTCTTTTTAGGGGAGGGTGGGGGACTGAGTCTTGCTCTGTCACCAGGCTGAAGTGCAGTGGCGCAATCTTGGCTCACTGCAACCTCCGCCTCCTGGGTTCAAGCGATTCTTCCGCCTCAGCTTCCCTAGGAGCTGGGACCACGAGTGTATGGCACCACGCCCTGCTAAAAATTTTTTTATATTTTTAGTAGAAACGGGGTTTCACCATGTTGGCCAGGATAGTCTCGATCTCTTGACCTCGTGATCCGCCTGCCTCGGCCTCCCAAAGTGCTGGGATTACAGGCGTGAGCCACCGCCCCCAGCTGAAACTTATATACTACTAGGCATATTACCTTTTCTCTCATTTCAATTCTGCTATCCTGTTTGTCTGCTTTAAATTATATCTTAGACTTCCACCTATTACCTGCCAAGCAAACAGTAAGTGATTTTTGTTTGCCTCTTCACCCTTCTTCATCCATATTTTAGTTAATATGTTTCTATTTTGTGATATCAAGTTGGTGCAAAAGTAATTGCGGCTTCCACCATTTAAAAAATGGCAAAAATTGCAATAACCTTTGCACCAACCTAATACATATTTACTCTTATCCCTCTACCCCAACCTTTATTTTAATCTAAAATCTTCAGCTACATTAATTAATTTCTTGGCCATTGTTTTCTTCTTATCTTTTCTGGAATGGCCACCTCTAGTAGGTTCTCTAGTAATAGTGGCTCTTAGGCACAATGTAAATTATATTGTGGCATATTTGGAATTTTATTTGTGTACCCTTTATACTTGAAGGTCTGCTTAGGTGGATACATGCTTGTCCAGTGAAAGAAATTATGAATTTCTTCTTGTTACTTCACTCCATCATATCCTGTATGTTGCCATCCAGAATTCTGACTCATGCCTCATTTTCTTTCCTGTTTATGTGACTGGTCTGTTTTACTTGGAGGTCCTTATATTTTAACTGTTAAAAATAACTTTTTCTCTGGCTTGTTCTGAAACCCTGAATTATGTAGATTCAAAGGTCCCTGACCCCATTTCAGGAAGGATTTCTTTTTAAATATTAATGTTGATCTATTTTCAGTCTTCCATATGTAACATTTTTCTGTTTCTGTGATCATTGTTTCTTTTCCCTTTCTCTTACTATACTCCATATTCCTTATTAGTTGTTTCTATCTGTGCTCATGCAGCTCTTCTACATGTTTCCTGTATTTTATCATCTGCATTTTACCACTTTTTATTGTTGGATTATTTGTGGAGAAAATAAAATCTATAGCAATTTTCTGAAGGAATTGTGAATAACAGCATATGTGTAAATATATAACTTTAGCTATTATACTTCAGACGAATCAACAGATTCTTATTTAATAAAGGTATAAAACAATTAAGATATTGAGCTGATTGTTGTTTCTACTTTAACTTATTTCCTACTGATTAAAACTTTCATATTTAATAAATGTTATTTTCAACTTTTATAATTCAGAGGAAGAGGTATTTTGTATCATATATAGAATAGTGTTAGTTGTATCATATGCTTAGGTGGAACAGCAAAATAGTATTTAATGAGCATGTAGGTATTTTGTGTATGTTTTTTTTCTAAATATAGTTACTTAGAAATAAGAAAATGAATTTGATCCATTTATCTTCTGTTCTTTATGGTACTTTTTAATGATTCTTGATTCTGATGTCTTTTCCACATCCTCACTTTCCAAACATTTATGTTGTTTTTTTAGATCAGTTATAGTGAGAAATCCTGAGGGAGAAGGGTTAGATGGCATATTTAGCTTGCTTTTTTCGTTCTTTTACTATTTCTGTTGTTTCTAGAGAGAAGTGTCATATCTTCAGTGAATAGTGCTTTCTGTCTGTCTTCTAAACCTTTAGTACTGGTATAAATAGAGCCTTTTTTTCTCTCTATTAGTCTTCTTTGCAAAAGCAGACATCACCATCCAAGTTGTCACATTTACAAATTTGTGAACTTGAATCTCATACTTTCCAAGCCCTTTCTTTTTGTCTTCCTGATAACTATTCTTCTGAACCTCCAGAACACAAATGTACTTTAAAATGTTTTACAAAGGTGTGGAGAATAACCTTCTGGGTGTAACCTGTGGGTATATTTTCAGGGTTTAACCACTTTAAAGGCCAAAACTCTCTTTTGCTATGCATGCCCTGCCTGATTCTCTGCTAAGGGGCTGACTCAGCAGGTCTTATTTCTCCAATTACAGGTATATTGATACTTGAGATCCTTCTTCTTTCTCCTAGTTTCTCTGTGAATTTGGGATAAAAGTGATGGTATATGATTTTTCTGTTGATGTGTGTAGCTTCTAAAAAGAAAAGGGAGAAATTCAAATTGTATAGCCATCATTATCCTCATTGTTTTTATATAATGTGAAACCAAAACTAGGACAAAATCACACGTGCAAATCACCCACAAATATGGGAACAAAATGATCCTTCTGAGGTAAAATTGGATGTATAAAATATATACGGAATTCAGAAATTAAGATATGATAGGAATCAATGAAAGCATTTTTTAACAGAAGGTGACCTTTTATGAAGTGTTTGTCATAGTGGTAGCAAAGTTATATTTTTCTGAATGATACAATGGAATTTTTGAAGCACACTAAACACCCCCACTTATAAACACCTATCTTCACAGTTACCAGTTACAAAATTTACTTAACTGGACAGAAATCCAATTTTTAAATACTTGCACTTTCTGTAAGTGCATAGTAAATGCGTTCTCTTTATGTAAATTTGAAAAGACAATTAGTATCTGTAGATTTATTTTCTTTTATAAACTTATAACTAAATAGCATGGAGTCTTTGTGAACTAAACGTAAACTTCTCACTAGTGGAAATTAGAATCTCGTAGGGTAATTTTATTCCATTTTCCTAAATACTCAGTAAACAATCCCCTGGAAACAATCTAAAGTCCAAGAGAAAACAATTAAACAAAACAAAGTAAAAAGAAAAAACCCTGCATCCTATTAAACAGTATTTATACAATATATAAATAACATATATGATAAGGCCTAAGATGTTTAAAATGCAGCATTTAAATTCCTGTTTCATTAAAACTGAAATATTATTTCAATGTTTTAACCAAAACAATTTTGTTCTATTTTAAAGGCGCTGACATTTGTAATATTTTTCTTGTATGTTTAGAGGAGTTTATTATTGTATTTATCTCTTAAAATTTATGTTTTAATGTTTCACGAAAGGAATCTTAAAACGAGGAATTGGAAATCCAAGGCCTTCTAAATAAGGGATCTGTGTTTGATTTGAAAGGCCTGGTCTTCCCTTTATAACAGTAATATCACACTTCTTAACTGGGTTAAATACATGTTAATTAATTTGATTAATTAATTTATATAATTAAGAATTTTCAGGGTTGGGTAAAGGAGATCAGATAATATTATGAATAAAATAGATATTGAAATTGCTAAACAAAATTTGAAAAGATGTGAACTTTTATTTCTGACTATGGAATGTTATTTTAGAATATTAACATATTGTATATAATTTATATATATATATATATATATTATTGCATTTTAGTTTCTGGGGTACAGGTAAAGAACATGCAGGATTGTTGCACAGGTACATACATGGCAATGTGGTTTGCTGCCTCCATCCCCATCACCTATATCTGGCATTTCTCCCCATGTTATCCCTCCCCGACTCCCTACCCTGCATTGTCCCTCCCTTAGTCCCCCACCACAGACCTCAGTGTGTGATGCTCCCCTCTCTGTGTCCATGTGTTCTCATTGTTCAACACCCATCTTTGAGTGAGAACATGCGGTGCTTGATTCTCTGTTCCTGTGTCAGTCTGCTGAGAATTATGGTTTCCAGGTTCATTCATGTCCCTATAAAGGACACAAACTCATCATTTTTTATAACTGCATAAAATTCCATGGTGTATATGTGTCACATATTCCCTGTCCAGTCTATCATCGATGGGCATTTGGGTTGGTTCCAAGTATTTGCTATTGTAAACAGTGCGTCAATGAACACAAGTGTGTGTGTGTTCTTATCATAGAACAATTTAACATCATTCTCAGCAAACTGACACAAGAACAGAAAATGAAATACCACATGTTCTGACTCATAGGCGGGTGTTTAACAATGAGAACACATGGACACAGGGAGGGGAGCACTACACACTGGGGTCTGTTGGGGGGAATAGGGGAGGGACAGCAGGGGGTGGGGAGTTTGGGAGAGATAGCATGGGGAGAAATGCCAGATGTGGGTGAAGGGGAGGAAGGCAGCAAATCACACTGCCACGTGTGTACCTATGCAACTATCTTGCATGTTCTGCACATGTACCCAAAACCGAAATGCAATAAAAAAAAAAAAAGAAAAAGAAACCCATGTGTTTAAGGCACATGCACACACGCTCATGAACACATGCAGATGCTGATGTTATAAGATGAGGTAATAAACGGAATGCTATCAAAACTGGTGGGAAAATGTATATATATTATACATATATATTATAAATATGTGACAAGCAGTTAATAAAAATACACCATGAGAAAAAAAAGAACAATTTATGATCCTTTAGATATATACCCAACAATGGGATTGCTGGCTCAAATGGAATTTCTATTTCTAGGTCCTTGAGGAATCACCACACTGTCATCCACAATGGTTGAACTATAATTTGATTAATAAAAGTTGACATGGAAACTATTTTTGCCATGTACTCAACTCTTTCATAGCATTGAGAAAAACATTTCTCATTTAAGGCAATTAAGCAAAATTGTTTTATAGCATTAAAACATTTCTATTCATGTATCATTTTTAATGGAAATATGTGTAACTTCTCTTCTAATGTGCTATCTATGGCTTTTTATGAGAATGATAAGTCCCAATTTCTACAGATTTTGTTTTCATTTATCACTCTTTCTGTTTCTTCCTGTTTCATTGTAAGTCACCTCGGATTTCCACTTTTCTTTCCTATCCTTCATATTTTCCATCCTTCATTTTAAAAAATTTAATTGAGGCAATACATTGCAGAGCTGAAGGATGGGAATTAATAAATCTCAGTTGCTCTAATCTGTGTTTTGTGGGTTAGGGAAAAAAGGAAGAGGAAGGTAATGAAATCCTGGACATTTTTCCAAATGTCAATAACAGAATTGTTAGCTATTGACCAACTGCTACCAGATGTTCTCACTAATTTGTATATTTTTAAATTATTAAATTAACTATGTGCTAATTTTAAAAAGGATAATACATAATCAAAAATACAAGGGGAAAATACTTTGGTATATTAAAAATAATAATGTTCTCTTCTTCCCCAGTTACTTTTGTAATGCCACACCCTCCAGGTAACCAATGTGGATTGTTCACCTTACTTTTTCTTTACCGTGAAAAAATATCATTCTTTACTTACTATTTTTTTCTGATTAGTTTCACCTAAGTTCCTTTTGTTTCTTACATCACACATTTCCATCTTCCGTCCCTGATTAAAACTTTGCCTCAGCCAATCTTTCCCTCATTATAATTTACCAACTTTATGCATTTGTGTTCTTCAAGTACATGACTATTTATGCTTTCATAAAATAAGTATATCTCAAAATTAGATGTTTCACTATTAAAAGTTTTAAGTTTAAATATTATAATATCAGGCCAGGTGAAGTGGCTTATGCCTATAATCACCAGACTCTGGGAGGCTGAGGTGGGCAGATAATGAGGTTAGGAGTTTGAGACCAGTCTGGCCAACATGGTGAAACCCTGTTTCTACTAAAAATTCATTAGTTAGCCAGACATGATGACGGGCCCCTGTAATCCCAGCTACTCAGGAGGCTGAGACCTGAGACTCCCTTAACCTGCGAGGCAGAGGTTGCAGTGAGCCAAGATCTTACCACTGCACTCCAGCCTGGGCAACAGAGCAAGACTCCATCTCAGAAAAAAAAAAAAGAAAAAAAAATTATAACATCATGACTTTGTGACTGAATAATTAAATATGCTTTTGAAAGATGTTAATGAAGAGATAGAGAGATATTTTTGCCTACATATAGGTAAATCTGACATCAATATGTTAAATATCTCTGTATTTTAACCCATAAATTGACATTTTAATAAAAATTATACCAAGAATAATTGGCAAATTATAAAACTCATTTAAATATAAATATGGAGATACAAATAGCTTAGAATAAAAGCAATAGCATTTGAAAAAGTGAATAATTTGTTTTCCTTAAGATTTATCAGAACATTAGAAAATATAGAGCCCAGAAATAAACCACACATATATGCGGACTTCACATACGACAGAAAGGGCACTGCTTCTCAATGGGAGAAAGAAGGATTGATCAGTCAACAGTGAAGTGACAGTGGTTGTACATATGAGCAAAATAAACAAATAGCCATACCTTACACATGGATATTCTTTGTACACCATGTGTACAAAGATACATCCCAAGTGAATTGAAGTCATAGAAGTAATAATATAAATGTATACAAGAATGTTTAGGGAAATATAATTATGTTCTTGGGGAACAAGAGAATATGAAAATTGTAAATCTTAAATATGAATGATACATTGGATTATATTAAAATTAAAATATTAATCAAAAGATTACATAAAACATAGAAAATGGTTTTTTTTATTTTTTATTTTTTAACTTTTAGGTTCAGGGATACATGGGCAGGTTTGTCATATAGGTAAATTGCGTGTCATGGCAATTTGGTGTACTGATTATTTTGTCACTCAGGTAATAAGCATAATACCCAATAAGTACTTTTTTTATCCTCACCCTCCTCTCATGCTCCACCCTTATGTGAGCCCTGATCTCTGTTGTTCTTCCCTTGTGTTCACATGTACTCAATGTTTAGCTCCCACTTGTGAGTGCAAACATGCAGTCTTTGTTTCCTGTGTTTGTTTAGGATTGTGGCCTCCAGCTCCATCCATGTTGCCTCCAAAGACATGATCTTGTTCTTTTTTCATGGTTGTGTAGTATTCAATGGCGTGTATATACCACCTTTTCTTTATCCATTCTACCATTGATGGGAATTTAGGTTGATTCCCTGATTTTGCTATTGTGAATAGTACTGCAATGAATATCTGGGTGCATGTGTCTTTATGGTGGAACAACTTACATTTCTTTGGGTATATACCCAATAATGAGACTGCTGGGTCAAATGCTACTTCTGTTTTAAGTTCTTCTAGTAATCAACACATGGCTTTACACAATGATGAAACTAATTTACATTTCCACCAGCAGTGTATAAGCAACAATGTATGTTTTATATCAGATGTTTAATACACCAGAAAAGAAAACCCTGAAATATCTCTTCATATTATACCTAGAATCAATCTAATTTGTATCCCTACTACTTGGGCCCAAGTTGCTATTGTTCTCTTACCTGGATATTTGTAACAGTCTCCAGCAGGTCTCCAACCTTTCATCCTTGCCTTCCTATAGTCCATTTTCAACAGCTGCCACAGTAGTTTCTTGAAGTATGAATTGGAAAATATGAATCCTCTACTCAGAACCTGTAATGCCTTCTATAGAATTCAGAATAAAATCGATATCTATTAAAACATCATATTAATATTGTCCACCCCAATTAATCTGTGACTTCATGTCTTCTAGTGTACCAAAAACTCATTCTTCTCAGCCACACCAGTCTCATTTTTCAAACACAGATTGTTCTGACTTAGATCTTTGAACTAAATATGTAATTCTGTTTTGCAAAATATCCATATGGCTTGTCATTTACTTTCTTTCAGTTCCTGCTGAAATATCAACTGATCATTGAGGTAATTAAAAGAATATATACTTGGAGAGATTCGTGTGTGTGTGTGTGTGTTTAAATTACAGCTCTGCCTATCCCAATTACTCTTGCTTTTTAAATTTCGTATAGTACTTCTCACAATCCTTGCACAACGATGTTTATAGTATTATTTACTACAATCTCCCTAGAGCTTAGATAAGTGTTTGTCTGGTACAACATATATAAGAATGACAATCTTCACACATAGAATAATAGTTGCTTACCTCCAAGATAAAGAGAAGAGAAATGGAATCATGGAGATATATGTAAGAGGCATTACTAATTTATATGGGCTTTTTGTTTTCTTTGGGGATGACATTTGGGTTTCAAATTTGTTAGCATTATTATCATTCTTTTTTGGATATATGAAATATTCCATTGAAAGTCATTTAAAATTTTAGAAAACAATGGCTTCCCATTTAGTGTGTTTTAGTTGGTGGGACAATGTAATGCAAGAAAATCCATGTTTTAAGATATTTTCTGGGAGGATGCATATTCCACAGAGATTTCTATTTTGAAAATAAATAGTTTTAGAATTTTAAGTTAATTTAATTCCAATGATAACAGTTATCCAGTTGATGAAATTTTTACATTTTGTAAGTCCTAATTATTAGCTTTATAACCTGCAATTTTTCCTTCAGAGATCACAGATGTAATTTTTAAGAAATATAAGTAGCATACATTAGCAACACTATGTAAGTGTGAGATGGAGCCTTAGTCGTGAAAGGAAGATTTTATGTAGGCAGGAAGCTAGCTATGCTGATTTCTTTTCATTGTGATTGCAGTTCCATACATTGAAAGAAAAACAAGTTAGAACAGTTGAGAAGACTTCATTTCATTCAAGAATATAGGGAATAGTCATGTCACCAAATATTTCAACAAAAATTTATTACTTTTTAATTTACTTAAAGCTGCAATAGATAGATAGATAGATACACACTCACACACAGATACATATACATATACCACATATATATGTCAGTTTTAAAGTAAATCAAGAATATTTGTATTCTTGATATACTATATATATATGTATGTATGTATTTAATCTGTTTAGAATTGAAATTTAAATATTACTCAAAATCCTAGAATTCTCACCAAATTGACTGTTTGGGCCCAAGCCAGGTTATTTATATTTTTTTTAAAGAAGAGATGATGATTTTTTTTTTTTTTTTTTTTTTTTTTCTGAGGCGGAGTTTCGCTCTTGTTACCAGGCTGGAATGCAATGGCGCGATCTCAGCTCACCGCAACCTCCGCCTCTTGGGTTCAGGCAATTCTCCTGCCTCAGCCTCCTGAGTAGCTGGGATTACAGGCACGTGCCACCGTGCCCAGCTAACTTTTTGTGTTTTTAGTAGAGACGGGGTTTCACCATGTTGACCAGCATGGTCTCGATCTCTTGACCTCGTGATCCACAGGCCTCGGCCTCCCAAAGTGCTGGGATTACAGGCGTGAGCCACCGTGCCCCGCTGAGATGATGATTTAATATGTTACTGAATCATCTTTCTAAATCATGTCAAGGAAGTAAGTTCCAGCCAATGATGCGTAATCCTCAGATAGAAATTAGAATTCACCTTGATATGGAGTCTTACATATTCAACAGTTTGTAATAATAAAATTTTGAGAGCTATGTGTTCTCAGCATTTCATTTTTTCTATATATAAACTGGGTAGTAGCGAATTCCTAATGTAATTATTAACTAAAACTAGTTTAGCAAGCATTTGATTGATCAGCATGTGTTGGCTTATTGTTTCAAAATAGAATGGCAGTTTCAATTCACTTTTTTATTAGATATGGAGAATATTAATTCTAAGTATCTTAATATTCTTTGTTTTTCTTATGCTATTTTTATTTGATTTAGTGATCTTTCCCTCATGGGGAACATTTTACTTTCTAAAAAGAATGAAATGAAAAAAATAACTAGACTTGTTGGGTAAAAACAGAAAATTACTTTTTCTCTGGGCCAAAAATCTTGCTTCTAGGGTGAATACAATAAAATTATTATTAGGAAGTTACAAATCTCCATGGGGAATACACTTAGCTAAACAACAGTGAGGTTCAAGCCAAAATTCTACTGAATATTACATGTCAAAATACATCAAAATGTAAATGACTAAACCTTTGCTTGATTCAGAGACGATATAAGACAGATTCATTTGGCTATTTACCTATTCCGTTATTTCTTATTTCGGTCTTTTTTCCCTTCCTCTCTCACTTTCTACCTATTTTTATTTATTTATTTTATTTTGAGTCAGGGTCTCACTCCATCACCCAGGCTGTAGTGCAGTGGCACAATTTCAGCTAACTGCAGCCTCGGCCTCCTAGGCTCAAGTCATCTTCCCTCATTTGCCTCCTGAGTAGCTAAGACTATAGGCACGTGCTACCATGCCTAGCTAATTGTATTTTTTCTACAGATAAGGTATCACTATGATACACAGGCTTTTCTGTCTACTCATTTATGTATTTATCTACTTACCTCTATTACATACCTATAACAAATTCTTAGTGAATCTTGATTTCATTTAAAATAATGCCAAGAAATGGTTATTGTTAAATCACAAATAAACTTTTACAAATGATTTGTCATAGAAAAGGTTAATTTTGGGAATTAAAACTATATATTGTTAAGGAGCAGAAAGCTAAAGATGAAGTGCAAACAGAAAACTTACACTATTATATAAATGTAAAATCACTTATTAAAAATGATTATTAAAAATAATTTCATGATATTTCTACACTTAAAGTGTTAACAGCCCGAGTTCCTGAAGTTTCATATTAAACTACAGCTAGACTAGATTTTTACTGATTAGTGTAAATATTATAAGTAAAATGCCTCTAAGATTTGAGGAGGCAGAGAATCTTTGTTTCTTCTGATTATTAAAAGGCAAATTCCCTTCAGAGAAAGTGAGTATCCTATTTAGCCAAATTGCAGTACATCAAAAATTATAAATATAACTTCTGCTCAAGATATGAAAATAACCTAATTTCTCAAAACTAGTGTAAAGATAAAAATCTCACACTCAGCAGAACAAAGAAAGACACATTTTGTAGAGATATGCAAACATAAGCATAATGGATTTCTCATCAGAAACAATGAAAGAGAAAAGAAAGTAGAGCAATGGCTTTAAAGTATCAAAAGGGAGGAACAGCCTAAAACTGTATTACTAAGTGTCCTATCATTAGCAAAAAATATCTTCCAAAAACAAAGTGTAACAAAGACTTTTTATACCTATAAAATATAAAATAATTATGGTCATGCCTGCAATCCCAGCACTTTGGGAAGCTGAGGCAGGTAGATCACTTGAGGTTAGGAGTTCGAAACCAGCCTGGGCAAAATGGTGAAACCCATCTCTACTAAAAACACTAAAAAAGGAGCTGGTCGTGGCAGGCGCCTGTAATCCTGGCTGCTTGGGAAGATGAGGCAGGAAAATAGCTTGAACCCAGGAGATGGAGGTTGCAGTGAGCTGAGATCACATCATTGCACTCTAGCCTGGGTGACAACAGTGAGACTCAGTCTCTTTATATACATAGATATAGATAGCTATAAATAGATATAAAATAATTATTAACCAGCAAATCCATTGTATGGGAAATGCTTAAAATGTCCTTTGTGCAAAACAAGATAGTAGATAGAAATATAAATCTATTCAAAGGGGAAAAAATACCACTAGAAATGATTACTACATGGGTAAACATGTCAGACTTTTCTTATTATAAAAATGCCTTTAAAAGATAATTGGCTATTGGCCGGGGGCAGTGAGTGGCTCACGCCTGTAATCCCAGCATTTCGGGAGGCCAAGGCGGGCAGATCACGAAGTGAAGAGATTGAGACCATCCTGGCCAACATGGTGAAACCGATCTCTACTTTAAAAATACAAAAATAAGCTGGGCATAATGGCGCGCGCCTGTGGTCCCAGCTACTGGGGTGGCTGAGGCAGGAGAATGGCTTGAACCCAGGAGGTGGAGGTTCCAGTGAGCCGTGATTGGGCCACTGCACTCCAGTCTGGCGACAGAGCAAGACTCCGTCTCAAAAAAAAAAAAAAAAAAAAAAAACATAATTGACTGTTTATAACAGTAATATAACATGGAATATGTAGAATGTGTAGAAGTCAAATATGTGACAATAATAATACAAAAGCTGGAGTGGAGAAAATAAAGAATGATACTGTAAAGTTCTCATATGTATTATAAAGTGGTAGAATGTGATGTTAAACTGAGGTAGGTAATAATGCACATTACAGCCATGCTCCACCACACCCAGCTGATTTTTAGTAAAGATGGGATTTCACCATGTTGCCCAGGATCATCTTCATCTCCTGACCTCCTGATCTGCCCTCCTTTGCATCCCAAAGTGCTCAGATTATAGGTGTGAGCCACCGTACCTGGCCATCTCTGTTGTTCTTTAAATAGATCATAAGCACATAAATTTTTCTCCAAAATTATATTCTTTAAAATACTATTTTGAGATACTAAAAGATCCTAGTTGCAGGAGTTAAATGAATAAAACTGAAATGAATGTTTAAATATAATATTTAATAATTTACTTTTTATTAATTTAGAATAGAAGCCAGAATAGGTTATACATGAATTTGGACAGAATAAGATTATAGAGTTATAAATCTAAAGTATTAAATGGCCAACTGGTATATGATTTCTCCAAGGTATAAATACAGCATTTTTACATAAATAGTATGTTTCTGAATATAACTATTTAATATATGCTATTAATTTAAGAACATCTCTAATTATGATAAGTTAATATTTTTGCATTTTTTTCTAGCATCATTATTACTACATAAAACTTTTGAGCCATTGTAGTTTTTTCCATGACTTTTAATTTGGAGAAATTTTCTTGTTCTGCATTAGCAAAAGAGATTGTCAATAAAATTTTGAAAACAATTTCAGATTCAAAATTAAATATATATAATAATGGAGTTATATATTAAATTGTAATGAAGTATTATAAAATAGTTTAGTTCTATTATATAATTTAACAGCGTATTTAGTGATTATTCTTTTTCTTGTCAAAATTTAAGTCTAAGTCATATCAGCATTTCTAAATTTCTTTGTTTTTCTACATTGAGAGATGAGCTTTTAAAACAGCATCTTTTGTTCAATTTAGTAATATCTCTTTAATACCTTCTATAATTTGATCTATTTCTTAAAAGCATTTTCATTCTCAGCAAACTGACACAAGAACAGAAAATCAAACACCACATGTTCTTACTCATAGGAAGGCGTTGAACCATGAAAACACATGGACACAAGGAGGGGAGCATCACACACTGGGGTCTGTTGTGGGGGGCCAAGGGAGGGACAGCAGGTTGGGTAGGGAGGTTGGGGAGGGATAACACGAGGAGAAATGCCCAATGTAGGTGATGGGGGGATGGAGGCAACAAATCACATTGCCATGTGTGTACCTATGCAACAGTCCTACATGATCTGCACATGTACCCCAGTTGCTAAAGTAAAATTAAAGAAAAAGCATTTTCAAGTTTGTTTTCCATCTGCTTGTAAACCATTTCATATCTGTATATGTAAAAATAATTATATTTTTTAATGTCACAATTTTTAAAAATTGCCACATCAACTGTTGCAATTATGAGGCCGATTAATGGCTATCCTTGAAAACATAATTGGAATACAAAGAGAGGCCTAGAAATTGGCTCTTCTGGAAAACTGTTCCCTCAGAGTGAGAGTTGGAAAAATTGATTAATTTGCCTTTTTTCTTATATAAGCATTTTTTTCATATAGGATTTTCCACCTCTTTCCTATACTTCAGAGCAGTTCCCAACACAAATAGTAACACAACTCACAGGCATTCATAGCATTGGGATGATGTTGTCTTCTGTTTTGAAGACACAGAGCAAGTGAGAGAGGGTAGTATTTGTCTGTAGCCTGAAAAGTGTTCATTAGCAGGGTAGATGCCTACAATTAGGCTTGCATAGTTGCATCATTGAGGGGCAGACGAAGATGCCCTGGGCCTATTTAATTAATTAATGTTTGCATAGGTTTGTAATATGTGAGACCTTTCACTGTATAAAACCAGGACAGAGCCACCTTTTCTCAGGTCTAAGGGCATTACTAGCCATTGGCCAATATCCAACTTTTAATTTTGATTGTATAAGAAACATATCCACTAACATCACCAGAGCACACACTATACGATATACGAGGCCTTAACCCCAGCACAAAGAATAATTAGTTCTATCCCAACCACATCAATAGCAATTATGGGATGTGAATACCAAAATAATTGTGTGTATCTTAAAATGGGACGTTCATTTGCCCCTTTTAGTGTTCCTTTTTGGAGAAGTAGTAACTATCATCTTCTCATACATTTTCTTGTGGAGTTTGACATCTTGTCATACTTAACATCTTTCACTTAGCCTCATGCACAAAAACATCTGGACAAAAGAGTCTGGGATATTAGGCTTTCTGCTTGTGTGTGTCTTCCTCAATTTTTGGTAGTCAAAACATCGGAATTATTACTGTGGATTTCAAAGGCATTTTAAAACTGAAAACAAAGTATAAACTGATGCTGCTTATGACCTCTTAAAGCTTGTTCCGTTTCCATTGAAAAACTTACATTTTAAAAACACACTTCCCTCAAAATCTTTTTAAATGAAGATAATTTTGTGCTTATGACATGTAAGCATTAAAATTATTGGGATATAAAAACACCAACTTGAATAAATATCTTGCTTAATTAAAATCTTATTATCTGTTCTGCTGTGTCTGCCCATGCTGCACATCAAGATATGTTATGTATTTATTTAGGTTTTTCATAGGATCAGAAAATGTCTATCTTCTGTAGTCTAGTAGGTGGCAAGGTTTCCAGCTTTGAATGGGCCTTCCATCAACAAACTTATGTAGCAAGCAGTTAACATTCCTTGTTCTGAACAGAGGAGTTTCCCTTCTTTAGCTTGTAAATAAGCTAATTAGCTCTGAAAATAATGTGTTTTCTTAGTGTAACTATAGGTATATGTGTATATGATTTTGGTTTTTCTTGACCATTTGTTTCATTCTAGCCCTGCAAAATATATATGTATACAGAATGTATAGGCACATATCTGATATAGTTAGGCATATATACAGTATATATAGGCATATATCTGATATAGTATATATAGTTTATATATATGACATATAAACTATATACTTATAAAATATAGTTTACTATATATGTTTGCTATATATAAGTATATGTATAAACTATATACTTATATGTAAACTATATATTATATATAAACTATATACTTATAAGTTTATAGTTATACATGTTTATATATATATACACCTTGACTTATATATGCCTAATTATATTTGATATGTGCCTAACTATATCAGATATATAAGTATCTATGTATACAGTTTATATAGGCATATATAAGACATAGGCATATATCAGATATAGTTTATATAGGCATATATACTGTATACATATATACTTTGCAGGGCTAGAATGAAACAAATGTTGGCATGTTAGCTTATCTTTTTTACTAATGCAGCAAAATTTTATATGTTCTCTCTGTATGCATACAATTATATCTGATACCCTACAGTGCATTCTACCTTGAGAAATACTGTTGCCTTTTCTTTATTCATCCTTCCCCTTAAACCAGTCTCATAGTCTATCCCTTATTCCCTGTTATCCCATTGAATATTAGAAACAAACAGGAAAGTGAAAGCC
This sequence comes from Callithrix jacchus, assembly GCF_049354715.1. NCBI lineage: Eukaryota > Metazoa > Chordata > Mammalia > Primates > Cebidae > Callithrix > Callithrix jacchus. Next base: position 74,825,866 of record NC_133513.1, read on the forward strand.
CAAGGAGTTAAGTACATACTTAACTTAAGAGAGCTAGAGCAGGAAAGTCGAGAGTTAGAATTGAGTTTTAAGGTTAGAAATATAAGAGGATCTCTAGATAAATACATCAGATTTAAAGCTGGGAAACGAGTTAAAGGAATAGAACTAAGTAACCACATGCACATATTCTCAGAGTCAACTAAAGCAAAATAGATTGCTTTTAATCAGGTAAGATCTGATTTTTACCTAAAAAGGTAAAAATGTCAGCCAACCAGGGATTTAGCAGTCCCAAAACACAAGCAGGGAAATTCAGGCAGAAGTTATTTGCACAGGGGTCTGAGAGAAACAGAACCATTATTAAGGAGAACACATGAAGATCTCGATGATTTTCTTGAACATACACAAGATAGCTGAAGCAAAAGTGGAGATAGATAGAGCCTCCACTTTTCACTTTCTAGTTTGTGTTCCCTTATATTCTTCTGCTTCATTTCCAGAACTAGTCTAAGAGTATCCATGGCATAGTCTGTGGGCTCCTGTGGGATAAGAAGGTAGGGAGGTAGGAATTATGGCACCTTGGGACTTTATTGTTATTGTTATTATCAGTAGCAAAAAAAGTTTTGAGTTTTTCTCCCCCATATTGCCTAAAATGAAAATAAAACTATACATGTCCATGCCCAAATATATGCAGTAGCATTAAGGATACATAAAAATGTTTTATGATTTTTTGAACCAGAGCTTTAACCTCAACTGTAGCAATTAAGTGATCATTCAGTGAGGTAAACATTAATAATTTTTATCAAAGACAATAATATAGAAGAAATTTGAACTTATGTTTTTTTTTTTTTTTTTTCTTTTTGAGATGGAGTCTTGCTCTATCACCCATAGAGTGCAGTGGCATGATCTTGGCTCACTGCAACCTCCACCTCCTAGGTTCATGAGATTGTTCTGCCTCAGCCTCTTGAGCAGCTGGGACTACAGGCGCCTCCCCAGCTAATTTTTGTATTTTTATTAGAGATGGGGTTTCAACATCTTGGCCAGGGTGGTCTCCAATTCCTGACCTGGTGATCCACCAGCCTCAGCCTCCCAAAGTTCTGGGATTACAGGCATGAGCCACTGAGCCTGGTGGAACTTGCATTTTAAACAAGTGTGTCATTTGAAGTGTATTAATTTTCTCTATTTTTCACCCTTAGTCCCCAGAGAAGCATAACAAATAAAATAAAAATTTTAAAATCATTTACACATTTAGGATAATTTTTGCTGTGACCTCTTTAGGAAACAACGTGTCTTCTTTTAGGGATCACATTTATGAGTAAATCCAGGTTGCTGCTGGGTATAAATAAGATACATGATAACTTCCATGATTCTTATTTTTCATGGGATCAGAAAATTTCCATATTCTGTAGTCTAGTAGGTGGTAAGGCTTCCAGCTTTGAATGGGCCTTCCATCAACAAACTTATGTAGAAAGCAGTTAACATTCCTTGCTCTGAACAGAGGGTTTTCCCTTCTTTACCTTGTAAGTAAGCTAATTAGCTTACTCACAGTTATGTACAATGTACTCTACATTATGCTCTACATACTTTATGTGGAGTAGGGAGTCTCTTGACAATGTGTCAGCAATATATTATTATTTTCCTTTTGTTTATTTATAGAGATAAACAGGCAAAATTGTGAATTATGTGACATTTGTTTTATTCCTTTGATATTCTTTCTTATCTATAAAACAAACTTGCTAATATCTACTTTTTATAGGTATTATAACACATATTATATGTTCAATTCAATTCCCAGCCTTCCTCATTCCTTATTGCCTTTTTCTTCCCATGCCAGCACAACATACCAGTGAATTCTTGAAATATGCTCTGCCTTCTTGTTCCTAACAAAAGCTGTTCTCAGTAAGCTGCCATGTTGGAAAAGACCTTGCAATTTCTTTCACAGTTTAAACTGCTAATAGCAACTTAAAATAGAATGTTGTTTTAAATTCTAAATTAGTTATGAGACATCTTCTGCAGGTTAGATGAAAGTCATTATATTTAATCTACAAAGTATATCCCAGAGGAGACTACTTGCCTACTTCATCATTCTTGGATAAAAACGTTAAAACCATGCCAGTGTTGGTCAGTGAATGGTTGAACATTATTGGAATACATAAGAATCATATTTGATGACTTATGCACAACTCAAAATACGGTGCCTTTTTCTCTTAATTTTATTTGCATTCTACATAACTCCATTTGGTTAAATTTTCTGCTTACTATTCTTTAAGATATCCTTGAATAATTTCAGTTAGAAGATGCTTCTTATCAAATGATTATCTACTCTGTAGGCTGTAATCTGAAAATGTCCAGAAAAAAAGGCAAATCTATAGAAACAGTTTTTAGATTAGTGGTTGTTATGGGCTGTGGGTAGTGGTCAGCAGCAAGTGGCTGTTAAAGGATAAGGAGTTGTCTTTGGAGTAATGCATATTGTCTAAAAGTTGATCATAGTAAAGGGCGGCTAAATATACTCAAAATGACTTAATTCCATACATTAAAAGGGAATTCTATGGGACATGAATCATGTCTCGATAAAGGTATAAAATTCTATCAGTATGCTAATTGACTGGGCTACTAGTGTTACCATTATTTTTATCTTGTTGTCAACTGTGCATATTGGAATAAAATCTACAAAATAGATAACTCCCAACTAATTATTTTTCATGATACTAAAAACTGAGTAAAATATTCTGAAGTAAAATGTTTAGAATGTTTGCTGGAAAACACAGTTCACAACAAAAGAACATGGAAGTTTGTTATTTAACAAATCATCTCTAGTAAATGTCAAACAGCTGTTTCTTTTTAAACATCTTAGAATGATGAAAATATTAATTAAGTTGGAACACTTTAATAAAATGATGTTTATGAGGCAACACGTCAGTTTCTCTAGCAGTGGGTCGTAGGAGATTATTTTAGTCTCCTGATAAAATTCCATGTTTCATATTTGACTTCCAGATATATTATTAGTAGAAAGTAGATTCAAAGTAGCATATTATATGAAATGACTTTCTATTTTAGCTATAATGTAAATTTATATTATGAAAATCATATATATAAATTTATGTAAACAAATGTATATAAATAAATTTATTAAAATTTACGCACATACATTTTACCAATTTATGTTAAAAATAAAACTTTTGTTAAAAATAGATTATTTATAAATATTTCATGTTACCTAATTTTTTATAAATTTTATTAGCTAGCCAATTTTAAATCGACATAATGGGTTTTTTTTTTTTATTCTCAATGTAAATCTCATGGTCTTACGTTCTTGCCTTGACTTGTCTGAGTTTTATCTTAAAATTTTCTGTGAGTAATTGTCTTGCCTTTCAAACCTCCTACACTTGCTTTCTGACTTCTTTCTGGAAGCATTTTATATCTTTTGACTTCCATATGTTTACATCAGTTATGTTTAGATCCCTCTTCCTCTTTGCAAATGTCTTAGGCAAGTCTTGGAATTTCCTTCATTGTATAATTCATTTTTAGCTCAATAACTTTGTTTAGTTACCATAAATTGTTTCTATCCTATTTTTAGACAAACAGTCTTTTCTTCTATTTGTTAATTTTAAGTAATTTTAAAGCAGATAATTTTTAAATTTATCTCCTTGATGTTTTTTCTTCTGGGCTTTCATTTTTCTAATGGTAAGTTCCTTGGTTATTATTCCTAGGAATTAGCCCCATGCTTGACATATAGCAAGTACTGATTTCAAGTTTATCGTTAGATGGAATTTTGGTGTAATATTTTTAAGACGGGCCTCTTAAGCCATGACTACATTTGATTGAATAAACAGTAAGACCAAAAAAAAAAGCATGTAAAATATATATGAAATAGTGAGAATTAATTTTTATGTTAATCAGTGGACATTTGGGTTATAATTTCTATTCCCCATGATCCATTCTAAGACGGCTAAAAACAAAATAAGACAAAGAGAAAAAGCAAAGTGATTTTTTGGGATTTCTCTAACTGAGTGTCATCCCCCTCCTAAATGTAGAGACAAGATGACTATACGTCAGGTACTTTTCTGAAGATTAAGAAAAAAAACAAAAAGCAATCCCCAATGATCCTCTCAACATATCCCTAACTTAAGCTTAGTGAGAGTTCTCATTCTTTTTTTTTTTTTTTAATTTTTTTTTTTTTTTAATTTTTTATTGGATTTTAGGTTTTGGGGTACATGAGCAGAGCATGTAAGACAGTTGCGTAGGAACACACATGGCAGTGTGCTTTTCTTTCCTTCTCCCCTTCACCCACATTTGGCATTTCTCCCCAGGCTATCCCTCCCCACCTCTCCCTCCCACTGGCCCTCCCCTTTTCCCCCCAATAGACCCCAGTGTTTAGTACTCCCCTTTCTGTGTCCATGTGTTCTCATTTTTCATCACCCACCTATGAGTGAGAATATGCGGTGTTTCATTTTCTGTTCTTGTGTCAGTTTGCTGAGGATGACGTTCTCCAGATTCATCCATGTCCCTACAAACGACACAAACTCATCATTTCTGATTGCTGCATAATATTCCATGGTGTATATGTGCCACATTTTTCCAATCCAGTCTATTATCAATGGGCATTTGGGTTGATTCCAGGTCTTTGCTATTGTAAACAGTGCTGCAATGAACATTCGTGTACATGTGTCCTTATAGTAGAATGATTTATAGTCTTTTGGATATATACCCAGTAATGGGATTGCTGGGTCAAATGGAATTTCTATTTCTAAGTCCTTGAGGAATCGCCACACTGTCTTCCACAATGGTTGAACTAATTTACACTCCCACCTTCTTGTCAACCTCCTAGGGAAGGGGTCTGCAAACTCTTCTGTAAAGGGACAGAGAGGAAGTATATTAAGCTTTGCAGGCCATATGATCGCTTTACCAACTACTCAACTGCAACATTAAAGCAGCAACAGGTAATATGTAACAAATGGAAATGTCTGCTTTGCAATAAAAATTTATTAACACTAAAATTTTAATTTCATTTAATTATCACTTGTAATTACATATTCTTCTTTTGAAGGAAATGAAAATGCATACACAAATATGTTTGTCTTATGAGGAGTATGAGCAATATGTGGAATGGATGCAAGTCAAGTTTAGATCAGTCAACCCTTTTCTAACCAGCAGATTATCGAGTTAAATAAATGTTTAATGATATTACTAAATGTTTGCTGATCTTATTAAATGCAAATTAATTTTTGCTAATGAGCCATGCAAAAACTGGAGGTGGCTAGATTTGGTTTGACCTCAGTTTTAAGATTGAAACCTGTTTCATGTCCTAATTTGTCTTTCACTATTTGTTCATATTTTTGTACTTTTTTTCTAATAAAATGCACTATAATATACATTTTCATCTTCACAGGCCAATATGATCATTTGGCTGACTAGTCCGCTCCAACACTTGTAGCCCTAAAGTGACTTTAGATAATATGTGAGAAATTGGTATACGCTATAGTAATGTGTCAAGATGGTTCTAGGAAAAAGTCTAAAGAAAAAATCTTGTTTTTGATAGCACCAGAATTTCAGAAGTCTGATTTTAAATGAACATGACTTTGGGTCTTTAAACTATTATTGTGAGAATATCTTCACTCCTTTCTCCTGTCTTACGGCCATTGATAACTGCTGCTATCTGATTAGTGCAATTATTTCTCTACTGAGTCAGTCACTGTTGACATTGACTTGTGGAAAGAAATACAGAAAATCTCTCCTCTGATGTTTCTCTTTCACTGCTGTTACAGTTCACATCACCTAGAGTTGCTGGTTAATAGATGGGTTCATGGGATACCTTATTGTGTGGAGTTTTGTGATGCTGGAAGATCTATGGACACCTACTTACTTAGTGTCATCTGAATCCATTCAGTCCACAGCTAAGCATTGTATTTTCCCAGACTGAAATTTATCTGGTATCCTAGGAGCAAATTTCATTATTGAACCTTTAAAGGTTTTGCTTCAGTTCCATCAAACTGACCTCCCTGCCTATTTCGCTTTCTACCCTGGTGATCTCAGCATCGTTCACACGCCTTACAGCTATATTGTCTGCATTCTCATTATCATAGGAAGTCAATTATGCTGGGCTTCAATTTAAAACCCATTTACAGATATATGAGGTTTCTGCATAAATTGAGATTACAAACTTTCCTGTGTTAAAAAATTGCTATCTTGTCACAAATACTTTTAATTCAATCTTATAAAACACATGTAATAAATAGGATTTTTCAAAAGTCAGAATATATAAAAATAATTCATGAGGAAAAGCCTCATTCTCCAGCTCTTCCTCATCTACAGAGCTAAACTTTACCATAACTTTTACTTTAATTGTTTTAAGGTTTGCCTACAACATTTCAAAAATACTTATTTAATTAATTAATCAACAATAAGAGAACTTGTCAAATCTCTCCCATTAAAAATAAAAGTCTGATTTCGTTATGACTTCCATTTATCTTTTTTCTTCTAATATTAAATTCTTATATTGTCATATTTACCTCTTCTTTCGATGATTTTATGGCCTTAAATGCAAAGTTACAAAATATCATCCAGAGTAAGAGGCCTATCTTGCCTATGAGTTCTGTGTGGTCTTTGGCATGTGCTCAAAAAAACAGTTAAATATCTGGTGGGTAGATGGTTGCAACAGCACCAGTCCAGCACACATTTTCTTACACTCACTGTTTTACTCACAGATATGCCTGAGGCACTGGTGTATGCAATTCCTATTTTAAAGTATATACCTTTGTCCCTGTTTTCCACGTTTTAGACATTATTTTGATCCCACTATGCACATAAGGCAGTTTTCCAATTACAGTCTATGGAGAATGAGAGTATCAGTGCCCTGACTTTCCTCTCCACATCCAATCTCCCACAATCAGCAGCACTTTTACTTTCAGAATATTTCTAACGTTGTTAACAGTTACTTTATGCACTAAACATAAAAATAAGACATTCTTTGTTCATAGCTTGGCTATAAACATTGAAGAATTATTTAAAAAATCACTTTCATTATGACTATTATGATGTTATACTCATTATTTCTTGACCATGTATTGTTCTATGATTATATTTCCTTTTTTATGATAGAATTTACTTTTTTAAGGTAGAATTTTTCTACCTTCAATCTCAAAGAATTCTCTTTTCCTACAGAGCATTCTTTGCTTAAAATTTGTTTCTCATTTTAGTTTTATTTATATATGCACTATGATTTGGTGAATTTTTATTTATTTCTTGAGATACTAATTGCATTTTTTTCTGGTTAAGCATAAAATTATCTCTTGCTAAAAATAATAAGATGCATTTAAACATGAAGTATAACTATAATCCTAAATCTTCTCTTCCTGTTTTGTTCTGGGTTGGCTCTATTTCCAGAATCAAATCTAACTTGTATTTTTTTCCTCCTTCATTTTGCTGGAATATATCCTCAAGTAAGACTTTAAAAATGAATCACAGCAAATAAATTTTCTTAGTCCTTATCTGTTTGAAAATGTATTTATTCTACCCTATATTTTGATATTTCTCTGGCTATAGAATTCTAGTTTATTTCTAAAAACCTTAAATGCATTTCATCATTGTCTTCCATCCTCTACTACGGCTGCTGAAAAAAAAAAGATTTTTTTTCTTTCATTATGCATTATTTTGTTTTACTGTTTTGTATCATAGAATAGGCATGACAAATACCTCTGTAAAAGGGCAGATAACACTATTTTAGCCTTTGTATTTTACATATTACTTTTCCTTTTATATGATTTACGATGCTTTTGAGTTCTAAACACTTCAAAGTTAGAAATTTCCTGCCTTCAGTCCCAAAGATTTCTTTTTTTTCTACTGGTTATCCTTTGCTTATAACGTATTTCTCATTTTAGTTTTATGTATAGATGTACTATGATTTGGTGAGTTTTTGTATTTTGGACCACAGGATCTCAATCTCTGCTGCTGTAGTTTCAGTGTTAACACAGTGATGGATAATTTGTGAAAATTAAACAGTGGCTATGTTCTAACAAAGCTATTTATGGGGAATAAATTTGAATATGATATAATGTCTAAATGTCACAATTATCGTTTTTAATTTTTTTTTTCAACAATTAAAAAATATTCCTAGGTCTTTGACCATAAAAGCTCAGCATGAGTGCTGGGCTTGACACATATAAAATCTTTTACCCTCTTTTGCTTTTCATATGTCTTTATAGTCCTTATTAGAAAATTTCCCAATGCTGTGTTAGCATGTTTCTACACTCAGCATCTTTTTATTTATCCTAGAGGGCATTATTAAACTCACAGATGAATATCTCAGAAAATATAGGACCTTTTGTTTTGTAGTGATATCACATGAGAGACACTAGCTTAGACGTCTATATATAAAATTATGTATCAGAAATTCAAGTAAACTCTTGATTGCTTTGGGCGTCACTTGTCACTTTAAATCTCTGTGGCTAGGGTTAGCTTTAACTCAGCAGAAGAGCCCTCAGAAAGGATCTTGAGTCCCACCTCTATGGGACCCTCCTGTTAAACGTTGCATTTAGCTTTTCCTGCCAACTTTATCCTATAAATTGTTCCAAACACTTTTCTTTTTCTCCAAGTTTGATTAATGCTCTCTTCTGATGCCCACCCCTCAGCCCTGAATCCCATTTTCTTCTCTTAACTGTTATCAATTTATTCTTTTTTGTGCTTTCATAATCTTATTTTAGTAGGATCATAGAAGAGATAGATGACATATGTGATTACATAGTCATGCTGAATAGAAATGAAAACACTTTCATTTGCATTAGATTAATTTCTCCATGAACATATGATGAATAGCAAGGCTTACTTACCATGGTTATCACTGTTATTCATCTGAATTGAGGCTAACTATGATAATGGCTAAAGTTCCAATAACCAGAAGAATGTAGGTATCTTCTTGTTGTTCCATTTTGTCGGGGCTGAGGAGGTTGTTACTAAGGGAAAGAGCAAGGATAGAAAATATTGAGTAAGACCCATTAATTTTAGTATCCATAATGAAAAACTAGTAAAATTACTTTTTAGTGTTACTTTTTTGTATATTACATATGTCTTTCTTTAGGATCATTTTATTTTACTTTTTTTTTTTTTTGCCTTAAACCCTTTTAACAGTGTGGATTCAACCAACTGTGAAATGTTGAGACTCTTTGAATTTTGAAATTTGCTATTGACATAAGCAAATTTAAGAAAAAATATGTATGGCTCTTTATAGGTATTGCTAAGACAAACTTGTATAGAACAACCTTAAACTGCCCTGATTACCTTTTCAGTCAGTCAGCTCATTAAATTAGCAGATTGTTTATGAATGTGTACTTCCATCTTCCCATCGAGATGTTAAGTCAAAATCCCAAATACAAGTCATTTGTATTTCTTTTAGTCAAAGTAAACATATACTTTTGAGAGTGCATATAAAAACGAGACAATCACAGCCAACTTACAGCTACAATATTAGGCTTCATAAGGACATTGCTTTTATTTCACCCTGGTCTCCTAACCCCCAATATGGTCTAACTTGAAAATTAGTGATTTACTATTTTTATATAATAGATACAATTGGTGACCCTTGTTTACCTTACTTAGAAAAGTGGAAATTTGAGAAATGAGATTATCATAATAAAAAATGGAGACAGGTGTGTTCAATTGCAAACTGTCCTTTTATCTCTTCTAGTTTTAAATCTTAAAGTTTACAATGTAAAATACTTTTGCCAATGAATCCTAAAATAGACTATATTGTACAATCTGTTGTTTATTATATAACCAAGGAAAAAATTAAAAAGGATTATTTTAGCAGTGCTCTGATACTTGTAAGTCAGTAGACAGTCTGTAGAATTTCTACTCTGAAATACAAAGAACATATTGCAACCAAAAGAGATTCATCACTGGAATACAAGATTTATGTAACAAATGCAAATCAATTAATGTGATACACCGCATTAACCGAATGAAAGATAAAACCCACATGATCATTTCAATAAGTGCTGAAAAGTTTCACATCATTTCATAATAAAATCTCTTGTTAAAATAGGCACAAAAGGAAATTCCCTCAACTTAAGAAAGGCCATTTATAATAATCTTAGAACTAACATAATCAGTGGGAATAATTGAAAGCATTTCCTTTAAGATCCAATACAAAACAAGCATGCCCACCTTTATCACTTCTGTTCAACACAGTGCTAGGTACTAGCAAGAACAATTAGACAATAAAAATAAAGGCAACTAAATCAGAAAGGAAGAAGTAAAACTATACTTATTTGCAGCAGATAGTATAATCTTATATGTAGAAAACCCTAAAGACTCTGCACACAACACACACACACACACTGTTAGAACTAATATATGAATTCAATAAACTTGCAGGACACAAAAATAACATAAAAATCAGTTGCATTTATTTACACCAATATTTATCCAAAATGAAATCAATAAAGCAATTTCATAATAGCATAAAAAAGAATAAAATTCATTAATAAATTTAATGGAGGAAATGAAACATTTGTACACTGAAAACCATAAGACATTGAAGAATTAAATAGAAGAATATATAAATAAGTGAAAACATGTTCTGCATTCATAGAAGAATTAATATAATTAAAATGTCTGTGCTTACCAATGTGGTATCCAAATTCAAAATAATATTAAAATTTAATGCAATTCCTATCAAATTTTTAATGGCACTAGAAATAGAAGTGATGGGTGAAATGAACTGTGCATTTTTTATTTTAAACATTAAGAACTACTCTCCATAAGGTTGTACTACTACTTAGCAGTAATATATGAGTATACCAACTTACACACCTAATACTATAGTGGTATTTGGGTCTTTGTCAGTCTGAGCTGGCTTTTTAAATTTAATCTATTTTCTCTCCTCTTAATGACAAAACTTTCTTAAATGCAAAGATACACTTTGTAATGAGGCAAGATAACATCATAAGGAAAATATTTTATGATTTTAAAATTAAATACTGTGAAGCCATTGTTTCTTATTTAGGATTAAAAAATCTTTTTCCTATTTTAAAATATATTAGTAGGGACAAAAATATGCTGACACTTTTCAAAAGAGGACATTTATGAGGCCAACAAACATATGAAAAATGCTCATCATCACTGGTCATTAGAGAAATGCAAATCAAAACCACATTGAGATACCATCTCACGCCAGTTAGAATGGTGATCATTAAAAAATCTGGAGACCACAGATGATGGAGAGGATGTGAAGAAATAGGAACACTTTTACACTGCTGGTGGGTGTGTAAATTAGTTCAACCATTGTGGAAGACAGTGTGGCCATTCCTCAAGGGTCTAGAAATAGAAATTCCATTTTACCCAGCAATCCCATTACTGAGTTTATACCCAAAGGATTATAAATTGTTCTGTTATAAAGACACATGCACACGTATGTTCATTGCATCACTGATTACAATAGCAAAGACATGGAACCACCTCAAATGCCCATCAATGATAAACTGGGCAAAGAAAATGTGGCACATATACACCATGGAATACTATGCAGCCATAAAAAGGATGTGTTCATGTCCTTTGCAGGGACATAAATGAATTTGGAAACCATCATTCTCAGCAAACTGACACAAGAACAGAAAACCAAACACTGCATCTTCTCATTCATAAATGTGTATAGAACAATGAGAACACATGGACACAGGGAGGGGAATGTCACAAACTGGGGTCTGCTGGGGGGTGGGGGGCTAGGGAACAGACAGAGGGGCGTGGGGAGGTTGAAGAGGGATAACACTGGGAGAAATATCTGATGTAGGTGACGGGGGATGGAGACAGCAAACAACCTTGGCATGTGTGTACCTATGCAACAATCCTGCAAGACCTGCACATGTACCGCAGAACTTAAAGTACAATTTTTAAAACGCTGAAATATATTTTTTCTAATAAATGGTTATAATATTATCTTACTCTGATATCTGTGCAATATTTTCCTATTACATGTCTTGAACAAATGGCCACACAAAGACATGGTTATTTTTGAGTCATTCATACACACACATACACACACACACACACACACACACACACACACACACACACACACACAATGCCTTTTATCTATCTATCTGTCATCATCTATCTATCTATCTATCTATACATATATCCTTTCATAATATAAGCTAACTACAGTGGGATAGCAGCTTGGTCACTTTTTATTCAATGTTTGTTTTTTATTTTATTCCATTTTCTCTAATCTAAAAAAAATTTCTGATCTAACTTTTATTCTGAAATTGTAGAGATTTCTGAGACTAAAATATGTGTCAAGGTACAATTTCAGCACTTTCTTATAAAGAGATTTTATAACCTGAAAAATACTTTACATATCATTTAATATCCAAAATTTACAATTACATTTTTTGTTAGAAACAAAAGGAAATACTGTAAAATGTATTGCTTTAATAACTGAGTATCTTTTGTTTAAAGTGGAAAAGAAAGATATATAAATATAAACATAGATTTAGATATAGAGATACAAATACATAGAAATTTTACTAGTAGAAGTCCCCTTCTATTTTGGAGCAGACTTCATCTGTTCCCTTTAATTATAAAAGTTGAATATCCTAGACCTTTTAGAAAAGTCTACACTACATACATGGAAGCATCCTAATAAAATTCACTTGTATAGTTCTTCACTTTCAAATATACTGAATATTTTCTTTCTAGAACATAAAGTCCATGAAGACAGGAATCTTTACCTCCCTTTTTTTATTGCCTTGATTTGAACAATATGGAACCAATAGTAAATGCTCAACAAATATGTGAATAAATAGATACATGTAAATTAATTTTAATTCCTATCATACAGATTTATAATAATTAGTTGAAGGTATTTATATTCTCAATACATGCTTTTAATCTTCTGCTGATTAAGAATTATATACATAGTGATTTTAACATATAGACTACATGTACTTTACAAACTAAACCAGTTTTTCATAAAGATTTCGTTTATTAATTAATGATCCATATGCAACATGATGGTCATCATTTATAATGTATGAATCTCCTGCAGCTTCAGGGTAACTAGTGGTTTTGTTTATTCTTTCAATTATACAAGACATGGTTCCAGTTCAATTTGTCGTGTGTGTGTGTGTGTGTCTGTGTGTTTTTGTGTGATTATTATTGATTAAATCTTTTGGCAGGAATGACACTTACAGAGATGTTTGTAGCAACATGTATTCCCAAAGTAAATATGGCTGAAATTTTCTCAAACAATACTGAAACTTTCACGAACATATCATATTCTCTGGTTCTATATATTTTTTGTCTTCATAGGCATTGAAATAGTGTGACTATCATAAAATATTTTTTATGATAAAATATTTATAGTTTTGTATTAACCTCTCAAATGTTCTTTTGTATTACAATGGCTTTTCCATTTTATTAATCCCTCTACCTTATACCCAAAGGTAGGTATAATTTGGTCTTTATATAATTTTGTCTCCCTAACACTTTGCCTTTATTTTTAAAAATACTTTATTGTGCTACTTATAATTTGAACCTAGTCTTCCTTTTCAGATTTCCTTCAGGACACTTCTTTCATGTTCTCTACCTAGCCACACTCCCCACTGTGCATTACTGTGCATATACAGGCATGCTTTTGTCCATCAAGCATTCTAAGTACACTTTCTAAGGACAACTAACTTATCCAGACCTTCAAAATCAAGGGAGATGCTGAGCAATTATTGACCAAAGAGATGTTTTAAAAGGAAACATCAAAGTCCACATTTATGTATCTAAATTTTTAAAAAATAATATTAATTTTGTGCCACCTAGTCAATGGCAAAAAATCCCCTCCATTCAGTGAGAGACTCAGATGCAGTTTAATAGTTAGTTGATGTGTGTTGGAAATTACAAACTAAGAGAGCTCAGGCCAAGAATTTCATAAAGCCCCCATCTGTTTGATTCTTTTATGTTGCTCCAGTGATTTAATTTTTTCCCCACTGATCATAATTCTCTTTCTTTCTTTTGTAAATATTTCTAGTCCCTCTACTTTCAAATATTGTAAACTATAAAATATTTTCTATATTTTTAAATAGCCTATAATTCCTACTAGGATTTCATAGTTTAACTATCTATATATGTCATCTCTGCATCTATCATTTACATGCCTATCTAATTATCTAATTAATAATTATTATTAATAAAGTAATAAATTAAGATATGCATATAAATGATAGATTAGATTCAGAGATGTTATAGATAAACTACCTATCTATATATTTATCATGTTATACTATAATTATTAATTCTCCAACCTCTATAGTTTGCATGACTATGGGATTGTCTATGAAGGAGACACAAAGTATGCCTAAGATATAATAGATTCATTGCTTTTTTACAGAATTAATTAGTGACAATTTACTACTTTCTATTTGACTAAGCCACCAGTTACATTTCACTTAGGAAGCGGAGAACTGAAGAAAATCTCTTTCTTAGTCAATTTACCTCTAAGTATGTGGTAGAATATATTGAAAACTGAGCGAAAATTAGATTGTAGAATTTAAAGACAATATATGAATGGCATCTTAATGCATTGTCATAACCACTGGGAAATAATACTTAATAAGGCAAATAGTATTTTAGGGGCAGAAGTGTTAACTATGCCTAGGCCAGAGTATAATCTAATTAGTACCCAAGTAGTAGTAGTAGTAGGAAAAATTTTTGTTGCTGTTATGCTATCTATTACTAAAGTAATATGGTGTATTACATGTAATTGGTAATAATATTCGTTAATTTTAGTTCACAATTATAGTAAATATAAATTATTTATTGAGCCTGTTTTGTGCTGGGTATTATGGTAATTAGTCTAAAAAGATAATGTCATTTTCTTTTATTTAATTATTCTAGCAGCACTGGGCACAATTTTACAGCTGAATAAACTATGATTTAGAGACTTTAACTTAATTATACAAGGAAGGAGGAAAGGCAAGGTTCCACTAGTGTTTCTAAATTTAAATCCTGAATTATTAGCCACCTAAAATTGCTATACTAAGGAAACTAAATCCTGTTTATTTCATCATTTTTTTTAATCTTTTTTTTCTTCCTTTCTTCAATTCTACCTTCATGGCCCCCAATTTTATTAAGATTGCTTGTAAAATAGTAAGTAATCACTCTTCACTCTATTCAGAGCTTGGAATATTTTTTAGTAAAGGTATTAGGTACATTCAAAGTAATAACCGAACACTGGGAGTGTGCCTAGTTGAAGGGCCTGTGGGACCAAGAGCAGTAATGTGTACATATCTACTAATAGCCCTAGAAAAAGCAAACACCTGCTTGAACATGGGGAAATGGGACTGGGAGTGGCACAAGAGGTCACTGTTGCTGCTTCCTTGTCTGACATTTGGGAGGAGTTAATTGCTGAGCAGCAATTGTTTTCTCAGCAGACAGCCTCCAGAAAGCAAAGCTGGCAGGCCTGCTTTCCAATAATAGCCACTGATCCAGCCATTGTTTGGCACAATGAACCAAGCTCTCTGCTCCGGGAAATGTTTCATTGTATTATCTGGGCTTTCTTCCAGCATGGATCCCATCAGAGAGAATTGCTTCATCATATTATTTTTGACTGACTGGGGTAAGACTGCAGGTTTAGCTTTTCTAAAAATCAACCTGCAGCAAATCAGCTTTGATTATGGATAGACTTTACAAAGCCATTTATGCTTCCTCTTATTCCCGGGTCTCAGGAACTCCAGAGTGAAATCCAGTACCATAATAGATTATGTGATATCTCTTAACTTTCAGCTTCCAAACCTGTCTGAAGATTTAGGAAAATAATTAATGAATATTCAGTCATGTTATTTCATTTAAAAGTGAACCTATTCCAACCAGCCTCCCTCTCAGTCCTAGAAAAGCCAATACAGTGTTAAAATATGATCAAGAAATTTCATTGTATGTTTCTAAAAATAAATTACAGCCTATGTTAATGGCTTTATGTGATATGTAATTTTGAGGAAAACAAACATTTATGGAAGTGCCCAATAAGAAGAGTAAAAAAAATCAGTTATAATAATAACAACAAAATTGCAAAACATAATGGTTATCCCTTATTTAATACTCACTGTATAGCAAGCTGTGCTAAGCCCTTTAAACACATTTTCTAAAATAATCTTCAAACAACCCTAAGAGGTAGGAAATACCATTTCAATTTTTGTTTAAAACCCACATCCAGAGATTTGCGTTAATCATAGCCTTCAGTTCTTAGCACACTATCATGGTTGGTCCATGCACACAGACCTCTCTCTTTTATTAGGTATGTGTATTTAATACATTCCTCCTTTAGTCCCAGTCTCCATGTGTTCATTCTTTTCTTTCTCAAGGGCAAATTAGCACTTTAATGTCTTATTATATGTCCCTGGATGTGTACATATTTGCATGTCTTTGCTAAATACAGAGCTGTGTATGTTTCTTACTCTCTGTAACTGCCATTGTGCTATACATTTTTCTTTTATATTTTTTCAGCACTATACTTTAATAATCTACTTACGGTGCTCAATGCGTAACTATTTTGTTGTTTCTATCCACTGAATGGTATGGTTATCTACCATACGAGCACCCACTTGCATGAAAAATAATTTTGGCTGGTGTGTTGAATAGAGCAGAGTGAGAGAAACCAATAAAAAGCCTACTGAGGGAGGCCGACGCGGATGGATCACGAGGCCAAGAGATCGAGACCATCCTGGTCAACATGGTGAAACCCCGTCTCTACTAAAAATACAAAAATTAGCTGGGCATGGTGGCTTGTGCCTGTAGTCCCAGCACCTAGGGAGGCTGAGGCAGGAGAATTGCTTGAACCTAGGAGGCAGAGGTTGCGGTGAGCCGAGATCGCGCCACCGCACTCCAGCCTCGGTAACAAGAGTGAAACTCCATTTCAAAAAAAAAAAAAAAAAAAAAGCCTACTGAAGTATTTCAATTTACAAAGAAAAATCATTTGTACCTCACTGGCTTTGCAGTGAAAATCATGAAAATAAGCCAGATGCTACATGTATTATTTTAAGTGATTTCATGATGAGACAGTTACATATGAGAGACAAAAGCAGGAGTTAAAGATGATACCAGGGTTCTTGGGACTGAGCTGTAAAAGAATGAAGTAGTCTTCGGATGAGGTGGAGACAGTAGCAGATGTAGCAGGTTTGGTGGGTTCACTGGGGGTGCTTCCAGGTGATGTTAAATCTGAGGCAGTTTTTAGGTATACACATAGAGATGGGAAGTAGGAAGTTGATGTTCAAGCGAACTTCAGCAGAGAGGTTTTAGCTGAACATAGGCATTTTGGAGTCACTGACCTGTGGATGGTATTTAAAGCATGAAGTGAATGAGACTGCCAGTAAAGTGAGGTATGTTCAGTAACTCGAGAAGTACCTAGGACAGAATCCTAAGATACTTCAACATTAAAAGTGGTACCAAGCAAGAGATTCCAGTAAGAAAAGACAGTGTCAATTGAATTAAGATAAAAACATAATGCCCAGTAAAGAAAAAAAAAAAAACTTTCAAAAGGAGATGGCGATATACCTTACCAGATATTTCTTATAGGTTAACAGCAGAGAGCAATAAATTGACCATTGGATTTGTCATAGTGCAGATCTTCCATGATTTTGATAAGATGATCTTTAGTGAAATGATAGCCAAGAAAGCCTGATCACAAAGTTGTAAGAGGGAATGAGGGTAGAGAACCTACTTAAAAATGGTGATTTCCAGTATGTTAATCACTCTGCATTTGTGACAGCTGGGAGAAGAGTAACATATGTGTCCATTATTAGAGCATATGCACTATTGTACGCCAATTCTATTTTCAAAGACAACCTGAAAAAGTGATTGTTGTCAACATAAAAGTGATAAACTTCTTCTATCTGTGGTTTAACCTCAGAAAGTACTTGAATAATGGTCATTGGTTCTAAAACTTGTTTGTTAATCTTATTTATAACCTGTAAATTAAAAAAAAAAACTTCTTGAACCTCAAACAGCCCAAGCAATACTGAGCAAAAAGAACAGAGATGGGTTTTCATACTATCTGACATTGAAATAATACCAAAAAGCTATTGTAACCTAAACAGCAAGGTACTGGTATAAAAAAAGACACCTTGACCAATAGAGAATAGAGAACCTAGAAACAAAGGTGCTGAGAACACACCTCTTTTTTGAAAGAACACCCTCTTTAATAATTGGTGCAAGGGAACTGGATCTCAGTGGTCATAAAAAATGAAGCTAGACCCCTATCTCTCACCATCTACAAAAATCAACTCAAATAGATTAAAATTAAATATCATATTCAAAACTATAAAAGTACTAGAGAAAATCATAGTGGAGATGATTTAAGAGACTGGTGTGGGCAAAGATTTTTGGCTAACACTTCAAATAAACAGTTAATGAGATGAAGAATAGACAAATGGGACTATATTAAACATTAAAAAGCTTTTGCATAGCCACAGAAACAATCAGCAGAGTGAGGAGACCACATGTAACATGGGAGAAAATATTTGCAAACTCTTCATTTGACAAGGCACTGACACCCAGAATACATAAGGAAATCAAACAACTCAACAGCAAAAAACCCACACATATTCCCCTATAAAGAATCTGAATAGGTATTCTTATATATATGTGGTATATATACATGATAAAATATTATTGACATTAAAATTAATGAAATCCTGTCATTTGTAACAACATCAATGAAAGTGAGGATAATTAAGTTTAAATAAGGCAGGCACAGAAAGACAAAAATTGTATATTCTCACTCCTGGAGTAGAGAGTAGCATAATGGTTACTAGAGGCTGGAGAGGGAGGAAAGGTTGGTTAGTGGGTACAAACATACAAGTGAGGTAGAAAGAATAAGTTCTAGTGTTCCATAGCACAGTATAGTGACCATAGTTGACAACAATATATTGTATGTTTCAAAATAGCTAGAAGAGAGGATTTTAAATAATCCTAATAGGAAGAAATGATAAATGCTTGAGGTGATGAGTATTTTAAATATGCTGATTTGATCATCCACATTTGTATGCATGTATCAAAATATCATATGTACCCCATAAATAAGTATAATTATTATGTATCGGTAAACAAATCTTACTGAAATAAGTCAGAACTTTCTTCCCAATGGTTCATGCCAGATCACTGTGTAAGTCATTGATTCAAAAAAAATAATGGGCTCATTTTGCAAATTAAAATCTTTTCCTAAGAAACAGGATCTGTATGAAACACCATGGGTCATTCAAGTGTGAAGTGATAAATGGAAATACGTACCAGTTGGGGACCTTTGCAATTAGAGAAAACATCCTTTTGCTTCATCTTTTTGCAAGGTCGGATTCAATTAGCTTGTTCAGTGGACAGTGGCTTTCTGGCTTTTCTTTACAACCTGTAATAGGCTCAATTATTTTTCAGGGTAGCTTCCATTCTGTAAATATGCCAGTAGTGCCTAGTTTAAAATTAAACACGTTTTAATGAGGACAGTAGCTCTTAATTTCCATCATTCCTAGACATCTCATACAAGCAAGATTGATAGCCAAATATCAATATGTTTTGCCTAAATGTATAATGTACATTAAATGTAACCTTCTCATAATTCTAATCTTACTTTAGGTCGTCTTCACTTTCCCTAATCAGCGTTATCAATTTAACAAAGCATGATTGGACAGATTTGTGCAACCTAGTGGCTACTCACCACACACACACACACACACACACACACACATTGAGGCAAATTGGTCCAATAAGAAGGAAGTGTTTAAGTCACATCTGTTAGTGATCCCAATCTATTCTCTGCTGCAGATATAATATGCTGAAGATAATTGTCAGGACAAAGACCTTTGCATTACAAATACACTGATGTACTGTGGACAGGATGACAACACTATATATTCCATCATTTTTCCTTTATCATTTCTATGGCCAAATTCCTCTCACATGACGATGAATTATGTAGCAGAAATTGACAAAAAAATTAATCTTGTAAGTAAGTGCTGAGTAAATATAGGTTTGCCAGGCTGCTCAGACAGATAGTCTTATCATTATTAAGCTACCATCCTTGCACACTAAAGATAGGAAACCTGGGTATTATCTCTTTGTTTCTATGCTTTACTCATTTGCTGTATAGGAGTCCACATTTTAGAAGCTGGTAGTGTTCCAGAAGCTAATTTGTGAATCAATTGTTTGGAACTTGGAATGCGTTTTCCCATAGAAACAATATTAAAATGATGGTTGGGTTCCCAGGACAACCCGTAAAATGCCTACTTAATCAGTAATAAACATTAATTCTAGAACTTAACCAAGCTGTATAAAATGGGCTTGATTTATTAGAGCTTTAGTAGGACTATATTTTTACCAAAAGGAGGAGACAGAGCTCTATCTTATCTCCCATGCCATCTAGTATGTACACATATGAACAAATTCCAGTTTTCCAATATCTGGATTTTAGAGTGAAGAAATCACAGTGTGCATGGTTGTGCTCCCACTGAATTAGTTAAGGATTCATCTGGGCAGAGATGTTGTAATGCGGGCAAGTTCAGAAACTCAAAGTGTGAAAGCCTAAATGAAAGACAGGCCTCTGAGAAGTTTCCAACAAAAAGCTAAAACATGCAAAATTAAAAAAGGGTATTAAATAGATTGTAAAAGGAAATTTTTTACAGTATAAGAGCCTTGTTTGACTTCATCTGGGAATGTGCATATCAAGTGTCTCCATCTGTTAGTTGCTTTGCACATATTCAGGAATAAGGAGACACCAAGAATATTGTTTCTGGGGTTACAAACAAATTTTGGGTGAGTAGCTAAATTGACAAATACAGAATCCATAAAAAACATGGATCCACTCTGTTTTAGTTTTATCCTAAATGTAGTGAATATGTTAGGAAACACTCTGTTAGAATGCATGCTAGGTTATGTGGTGTAACATACAACCACATGACCTTTAGTGGCCTAAAGTTGTTTTATTTTTCTCTCCTATAACTTGTCCATCACATTTCAGTCGCAGAGACTTGAAGGGGACGTTTCTGGTCTGTGTAGTCACACAGCCAACATCACAATAGTTTACAATCATCATGCCAGAGCAAAGCAAGCCTCAGAAGGATTCCATTGCAGCAAATAAGAACTATGGCCTGCAAGTGGCCAGAACTAATCACATACCCTTATCCAACCCCAAGATGACCAGGGGTGGGATCTTCCTATGTGTCTGAAAACAGGATGAGTGTCCATGTTACAGAAATTCAGAAATATTTGCTGAAGTTTTGAAGACTGAACATATACATTGTTAATAAATTATACCCCAACAATATTGAATAAGAACCTAGGAATTTCCATCACTAATTTTGAAGAGCTCATGTTGAAAAGTTGGAAGAATGATATTAAGGAAGGATCAGAAACTCAAAATGCCTAAGTAATAATATGTGGACCTTTGTTTGAATGTGTTTGTATAGGTCATTTTAAGCTACATTATGGAATTATGTTTTCACATTACATAAAACCAAACTGAATTTTTCTCATAAGAAAAATAGTCTTGAACTAATTGATTTTACTTTAAGTCTTTTACTCCCACCAATATGATGAAGAATCAATTTTCTAATTTTGCTTTTGTCCTTGAATAGCACAGGAGACCCCCTCTCATATATCAGACCTTCTTCAGAAAGCCTCAATCCATTTCCTTGATTCCACTAAATCAAGCATAAATTGTGAAGTGAGTATTCCAAGATTTATTATAGTTCGTGGGTTCAAAAACTTCTTTTGCTCCTTTTCTCACACCTTCTAGGGTTTAAAGTAAAATTTGTCATGTAGAGAGTGCTTAGTGCTTACTCGTCATTATTTTCTTGTCTTCAAAATACTTGGTTTATTTTCTGTTAATTATAAAACAAAATGCTTCAATTTGCATGCTGGAAAATATTCACATACATTTTATTTTTGCCTAAAGTTTTGGTTCTGTGAGCTTTTATACTTATCATAGCATAAATTGTAGTGTTTTCAGTGGCAGAATATTTTCCAATGCTAAAATTAAAATAAATATTTTAAATGTTGTGTGAGATTATTTCAAATCTGCTTCTTCTTTGTATTTGCTGACAGTTAAAAACCCAATTATGTAGTAAAGACATAAATCTGTTAATAAAGTATATTTAACACTGGTTTTGCACTTTTTCTACTACATATATAATGATATTTTTGAACGAACCAAGTCTTTTTGAAAACCAAATGAATTTTGTACTTACATATCCATTAAAAACTAAAATTATTTTATTTCAGTATCCTTTTACACAAGATGAGTAAATGTGCCATATAGATAACTTGTTCATTAAACTATGTTTGAATATAATAATAGTTGTAATATGCAAATTTTTCATTTATATATGTGTTGTTTTAGAGAACATGAGTATTTTTCTCTTTTTCTTATCCTGCAAGAGTACATTTTTTTTCTGATTAGTCTATCTATACCTTTTTTCATTGAGCAAATATTTACTGAGTGCCTACTATGTCTCTGCTACTGTCTCAGGCTGTGAGATATGGCAATAAAAAGATATTTTAAAAAACCAGTACTTGGCGAGGGTATAGTTTAGTGTGTGAGACAGATAGTAAACAATTAAGTGAGCCAAGCATATAATATGCCAGATGGTGAGTAGTGCAATGAAAGGGAAATAAAACTAGAAAGGGAAATAGGTTCTGTTATGACTGGGTCTGTATCTTTTGAGTTGGTACATTATATTTACACAATTATAAATTTATTTGTTTAGCTTCATTATGTTTTATTGCTTCAAACAGGTTGGGGTGAGGGGCAAGGGAGAAAAAGAGGGGAGAACCTTCAAGAAAGAAACCTTCCAACTAGCAACATGATGTGGAAATGCCTCATTCACATAGAACTTAAAGCCTTCATATTCCATTTATTGTGGGTAACTGATCAGGATCAGAAAAATACCAAAACACTTCTTTGTTAACCTAACCTCACATCTGCAGGACCTTCCTCTAGAGAAATGACAGAATTAAATACTTTGAGTCTTTCTTACTTCTTTCTTGCCTTGCATGGGTTCATTCAGGGAGCTAAAGGGTTTCCCTGCTGAGCTAGTTACTCATATTTCATGTGTTACAACAAAGATGGAAAACACTAAGGGATTTTCTCTTTTTGGCAAAAAATTGTTGACATCCAAAATAATAAAAAGGAGATAAGCTGGGTTAGATTATAAATAAGAGGACTATTACACAGTATATTTACTTTATCATGTAGAATTACTACATCACATACCAACAACTTTTTTAAAATGTTGGTTTTACTCTTGGGAACATTAGAAAATGAAATAAAATTAGTACTTTTCACAAATTCTTTTGGAACATTAGTTACCTCATTAGCATACATCCTCACTTCAGTCACTGGAGCGCCTCAAATTTAAAAGGCGTTATACAGGCCCAGTGTGGTGGCCCAGGCCTGTACTCTCAGTACTTTGGAAGACCAGCCTGATCAACATAGTGAAATCCTGATGCTAGAAAAAACACAAAAATTAGCCGAGTGTGGTGGCGTACACCTGTAATCCCAGCTACTCAGGAAGCTGAGTCAGGAGAATTACTTGAACCCAGGTGGCAGAGGTTTCAGTGAACCCACATTGTGCCACTGCACTCCAGCCTGTGTGAAAGAGAGAGATGCCGTCTCAAAATAAATCAATAAACAAACAAATAAATAAAAATTACAAAGGCACTATACAGGAGACAGGAAAATGAAATGCACAAATGCAAATGAAAAGAGTAAAATAAAATAGTCTTTTTGTTTCTCCCCTTAAAGAATTTGCTGTGAAAAAAGGGTAGATTGCAAAAGTAACAAACAAAATAGAATGATAATACAGGAATGGCTTTCACTTACACCTAAAATAAATCTTTTACAGAAGACTGACATTAATTGACTAAGTAATTACATTTGCAAAAAGAGAATAATGACATCTTAAGAGCAGAAAATTTTTTTAACATTCCCAAATGAACATAAGTGTAATAATTTTGGGTTTCATAACTAAATGAAGGCAAATCTCAATGTAGAACAACTTTGAAAATATAGGGGCTGATTATTCAGTTGTCCTCAAGCTTTGAATATAATGAGTGCTAACCAAGGAGATATGTTAAAAATGGTTCTTTAGATTATTTATACTAGAATGTTATTCGAGCTATTACACCTAGTTCTCCTACTGCCATTGTTGAGTTATTTATCTAACTACATGTCAGTCTCACTTTGAAAATAGCTGGTTCAAAATAGGAAATGTTCTTAAATGGGCCAAATTTTGTCCCCTCAATCCTGGAATATTCTATTTCTAAGGATACTCACACTGTGTGACCTTTGCCAGTGCCATCCTACATCTATATAGATTCAATTATTTATACAAAAATTGTGGGGTATTTTTTCCCCCTTAGGAGGAACTTACTTGTCCCAATCTTCCTCTAATACGGCATTGGGCAAAGTTCCATGGGTCACTGGTCAGAAGAGATGCTAAAAGGCATTTTGCAGTATTCCATTTTGACTTACCATCATTAGATACATAAATCTTTGACAGTTCTCCTCCTGGGTCCAAAACTGACCATGTACAAAGTATCTGTTTTGGGAATCTGCCTCTGCAAATCAGAGTGTATGACCTTGTGATTTTGAAAAGCAGCTCACGTTTGAAATCAAAGTTTGCTTTGTTTGCCTGTGTCATTCTAATATTTCTTGGCTGGCTCTTCTATTAGCAATTATACTGGGCTGTGATTAGACCTCAATTTTAGTGACTCTGAGGATGACAGCCTGTCTGATGTTACCTTGATGTAAATCTTGAAGACACCACTTAAGCTATATTTTAAGGTCAAACTATAACTATAAAACTTTGAACTTTGATTAAAAATCTACCCAGATATATTTTGGATGGTGTGAATATTGACAGGCTGCCGTGAAACATAGTTTATATTGATAATATACTTCTAACATGCAAAGGCTGTTCTTTTTCTGAATTTTCCTAGGATGACATATGGTGTAATCTTTTCTTTCCTCTACAGGGTTAAACAGGTAACAGAGAGATGTTTCTAAAGTGCTGGAGTAAATGATAGGGAAAAACCTCAATATTGCCTTTAATTTCACTGATACAAAGACATATTTCACCTGAGAAAGAAAACAGCTTTCCAGAAAGCAATAAATCAATTGTGCTAAGTACCAAAGACGTTGATATGTATTTCCTTAGAATTTTATTCTATTTTTTAATCTCATGAATCCAGAAAATGCTAAAATATATTTTTATGTAAAATTGTGTTACTATGCTAGCTTATGTAGCATTTGTGAGATTAGGCATTTTTCCAGCAGAATTTAGATTGAATATAAACATTTCTCTTTTAATTACATTTTATTTGCTGTGATACATTGTATTATAAGTTTGTTTTATGTTTGGTTGTTTTTTTGTGATATAGCAGGATAGTGAGACTAAATTTTATTTGAACACGTAAAGAAAACCCAGAGAGGATAGTTTTCTGTGTGTTATGTGCTGATAGAGATTCACTGGTGCTTTTATTTAACAATGTAAAATAATACAAAGAAGCTGGACTTCATACACTAATTTTAAACTGAAAAATTTCCAAACTTGCTTACCTGCTTGAAGTTGCTGCTAGTCTAAATTATACAGGCTACAGAAAACTCCAATTCTATAATCTTAGAAACATACAAATATTCATGTCTGACAAGTTTAAGAAAATTAAGGTCAAACATGTTCATTTATTCCATTTATCATCTTAAGGGGCCTTATTGTGACTTTTTAAATTTATTTTCGATGTATTTTAGTACATTTCAGTAAACTAGGAAGTAATGATCTGATTTACATGTAATGATCTATAAAGGAGGAAATCAAATATATTAGAAAGTTGCATAATAGTCTGAATATCAGACTTAACTATCAGTAATTGACAGTTTTAAAGCAAGACAGAACAATTAAGACTTACAACAGATTTAGAACACATTAAAGTTAGAGTTCAAACAAGTCTACACATTAAAATGTTTATAGCCTCTCTCTCTCATGCGCGCAAGCGCACACACACACACCACAGTTAAATAGAAGTATCGGTAGTCTTCTGCAGTCCCTAAAACAAAGGCATGACCAAATAAAGAAACTGAAGCAATCCCTTTGATAATCCTTTTTTCAATTTGTGTTTTAATTGTTACTGTTGTTTTATAAAGATCTTTAACATGTATTTTCGTAGTTTAATGGCTTCAAGCAAATCTCTTTAATGTAAAATAAGAAGGTAGGACTAGAATTGGAGGCTTCCAGTCCTGGCTGCATATTGAGATCTGAGACAGTGAGTGCTTTGACTGTACCTTGTAATAACAACATGGTATTTTGTTGATGTTTTTACTTTTGTTCTGTTGTTGTTTAAAAGCCTCGTCACTTAGAAGTTTATGTAATTTCGTATAAGCAAAATCACATCTGGGATTTGCATTCAAATAGACTCCAGAAAGAAAAAAATACATAAAAAAAGAGTATCAAGAAACAAATATGAAAGGAAGAGAAGAGGGAAGAAAAGAAAGTGAGACCAAAGAGGGAGAAAAGAATGGTAGTAATACAGAACAAAATAGTCTTATTATTGTTGAGACTGATGGATTGTGTTGTCCAAAAATGTCAAGATGGCTAAATAGTAGAAAGGTGGGCTTTGTTGGTGATATGGGCTTGCAAACCTGGAAGAGATAGTCTCTGGCATGGACTGAAGATGTTCTTTCTTCAAAGAGAGAAGGGGCTGGTTGGGTTTTATGCCTCACGGGTCCATGTGACACAATAGGGTCACACATATTCTGCATATTTGGGGAGAAAGCTATACATATTTGTAAGAGAAGCCAATCAAATGTGAAATGGGAAAACATATATGTCACATATATTCAATGTTCACTTTAGGGAGGGTTTTTGACATTTAAATGAGGTGGCATTTTGACTTTTACTTTAAAATGTGAACAGTAGGACAAAAAGACAACTTGTACAGAGCTTCTGTGAGTTGGCTGAAATTGGCTTAAGGCCTATAGTTGCTTATCAGAAAAGAATGTAAGGTCAGTCTTTTGTCTAATCAGAGTTGTGATACGGGTTATAAATCAGAGTTAGGAGGAATCTGATAATTTAATTGATAGCCCTTATTGTTAGGGAGTTCAGCAAAAGTGTGGGCTTTCTTGTTGCTTAAGGAATTTAGGAAATTATTAATTTTTCCATACCACATGGGCCCTGAACCCTTGACCCATAGGCAACTTTTGTTTCCTTAACCTTAATGTCTGTCTTAGTTGATAAAAGAGCACCTATTTTGGTCTCTCAGATCACAACTGATATATGGGGGTTCCTTCTCCCTACAGTTTTGTATGGTTGCAAAATTTCAAAAAACAAAAAATAACAAATGGCAACAAACTTTGTTCAGGCTTTAGTACTACATGTTCTAGAGATTTTGAATCAGTAGTTCCTAGAGTGTGGTGTCCAGACTAATGTTATTACCAGAGTATTGGTTTGAAATATGAGTTATTGGGATCCACTCCAGGTCTGTTCTACCGAATCAGAGCCTCTGAGGGTGGGGCCTAGCAAGCAATGTTCTTAATTCTCCTCATGATTTTGATTTATGCCTAAATTTGAGAACCCATCAGTCAGAGTAAGTCTCTATATTTATGTTATATTTAAATCCTCAGGGTATTCTAACATGAAGATCATACTAACAACAGTAGTCAAGATGATCTCTGAACTCATAAGGTCTTGGACTTTCATTAAAGAAAAGGGTTCAAATTCAGGAAAAAACAAAAATACATACACACACACATACATACACACATATACTTAAGTTCTTAGTTTGATGTTTTGTTGCATGCTATGGATTTCTCAAAAAAAGAAAGAAAAATAATGTTAATTGTTGAGATGATTAAATGAGCTAATATATAAGGAACACTATATAATACATCTGACTTATAAGAAGAACTAAATAGTTTTTGTTTTATTTATTTATATTAATTTCCAAATGCCTTCTACAAATTTTACTATCATTTACTATGCAACAGTCTAAAAAGTATTTTAAAATACATTTTGTTTATTTAACTAATTTTTAAATACAATATATTTATATCAGCAACCAAAAATATTTTGTTTACCTGTAATGAAATCTATTAATGCTTGGCCTATTTACTCATGTGCAAACTAAATGGTAATATTTCTTTGATCACTTTATTTTGGTTGACATAAATCAAAATATATTTCCTCCACATTTGATTACAAAGGCTCAAACAGGAACTTAAGGAGACATGATGACCAACTATACTGTAGTATCCTGGATTGGTTGCTGGGACGGAAAACTATACCTTAGTTTTCCTTAGATATAAACTAAGGAAATTTGAATGAAAGATGAACTTTAGTTAAAAATAACTGGGACAGATGCAGCATAATAACATGAAATGTTAATACAAGCATACATTGTCTTAATGCACTTTGCAACTATTGTATATTTTACAAATTGAAGGTTTGAGCCAACCTCACTTTTAGCAAGTCTATCACCACCATTTTTCCAAAAGCCAAGAACATGTGCTCACTCTGTGTTTCGGTCACATTTTAGTAATTCTTGTAGCAAACTTTTGCATTATTATATTCATTTCGGTGATCTGTGATCAGTGATCTTTAATGTCACTATTCTATTTGTGTGGGGCACCATAAAACAGGCCATATAAGACAGTGAATTTCAATGTGTGTTCTGATTGCTCCAAGACTAGCTTCTCCCTGCCCATACCATTTCTCTCTCCTGAGGCCTCCCTATTCCCGCTATCAGCTGATTCATGACCATAATGAAACTAAGCTAGTTAATAACCCTACAATGTCCTCTAAGAGTTGAAGTGAAAGAAGAGTTACATGTCTCTTACTTTAAATCAAAAGCTAAAAATGGATAAGCAGAAAGACATGTAGAAAGCCAAGACAGGCTGAAAGCTAGGCCTCCTAGGCCGGTTAGCCAGGTCGTGAATGCTAAGGAAATGTTATTGAAGAATATTAAAAGTGATACTCCTGGCCCAGGCACAGTGGCTCATGCTTGTAATCCTAGCACTTTGGGAGGCCAAAGTGGGTGGATCACAAGTTCAGAAGTTCATGACTACCCTGGCCAACATGGTGAAACCCCGTCTCTAGTAAAGATACAAAATGTTAGCCAGGTGTGGTGGTGCACACCTATAATCATAGCTATGCAGGAGGCTGAGGCAGGAGAATTGTGTGAACCCAGGAGGTGGAGGTTGCAATGAACTGAGATCATACCATAGCACTCCAACCTGGACCACAAGGCAAAACTCTGACTCACAAAAAAAAGAAGTGCTACTCCAGCAAATGCACAAAAAACAAGAAAGCAAAATCGCACTATTTCTGAGAGGGAGAAAGTTTTGGTTATCTGAACAGAAGACCAACCCAATCCAACATTGACTTAAGCCAAAGCCTAATACAGAGAAAATCCCTAACTCTTCAATTTTATGAAGCCAGAGAGAGGCAAGGAAGCTGCAGAAGAAAAGTTGGAAGCTAGCTAGAGGAAGTTGTTTCATGAGTTTCACACAGCCTCCATTCTGCAGTCCATGAATTAAGGAGTAATTTTTACTTTCAACTCTTGTTATTTTAGAAATACATTTTATAATGCTATAGCTGCTGTAGAAGGGGAACCTTCTGATGGATCTGGGTAAAGTAAATTGAAAACATTTTGGAAAGGTTTTGCTAATCTAGATGCTATCAAAAATAGCCACAATTCATCGAAGGAGGTCAAAATGTCAATATTAGCAGGAGTTGCTTCCAACTCTTATGAATGACTGACTTTAAGAGGTCCAAAACTTCAGTGGAGAAAGTAACTGGAGATGTGTTAATAGCAAGATAACTAGTATTAGAAATAGAATATGTGACTGAATTGATACAATCTCATGATAAAACTTGAATACATGAAGAATTGCTGCTTGTGGATGAGGAAAGTAATTTCTTGAGATACAATCTACTCTTGATGAAGATACTATGAAAATTGATGCATTGACCAAGAATTTAAATATTATAAAAATTTAGTAAAGTAGTAGCAGGTTTTGAGAAGTTTGACCACATTTTAAAAGAAGTTCAACTATAGGAAAAATGCTATCAAACATCATTGTATATGACAGAGAAATTGTTCATGAAAGGAAGACTCAATCAATGTGGCAAACTTCATTATTGACTTATTTAAGGAATTGTCACAGCCACCCAGGCCTTAAGCAGCCACCAGTCGACAGCCATCAACATCAAACCAAAACCCTCCACCAGCAAAAAAGATTAAGATTCACTGAAGACTCAGATGATCATTCACACTTTTTTTTTCACAATGAAGTGTTTTTAACTAAGGAGTATACATTGCTTTTTAGATAATTAATACAGATATTCAATTAATAGACTACAGTATATTGCAATCATAAATTTTATATGTCCTGTGACATATAAAAAAAACTCATGTGACTTTCTTAATTGCAGGATTAGCTTGGTTGCAGTGGTCTGGAACTAAACCTGTAATATCTTTGAGGTATGCCTGTAATAACATCTCACCAGGAGTATAAGGAAACTCTTTGTAATCCACTCCTAATTTTTCTGTAAATCTAAAAGTATTCTTAAAAAGCTTCTTAAAACAATTGAATATTTAAAAATTTTACTATTGAAACAAAATTTAAAATTTATTCAACATTTTTCAAGAGATTATCAAGGGGTTTTGGATATTTATTTTTAAAATATTTCACAAATATGGCATTTTTTGGTATTTAATATTTCTCCTAGAACTTCAAAGATAGGACTTTAGTGTTGTTTCAACTGTTGGTTTGCTGATATGTATGAGAGTGTGTGAAAATTAGACTTCATTGCTCAAGAGGTTTTTGTAGGTAACGTGATGTTTCTTTTATAAAGATAAGAAAAAACAGTGGAGGGGGGAGCTGGGGAGGGATAGCCTGGGGAGAAATGCCAAATGTGGGTGAAGGGGAGAAAGGAAGCAAAACACACTGCCATGTGTGTACCTATGCAACTGTCTTGCATGTTCTGCACATGTACCCCCAAACCTAAAATGCAATAAAAAATTTTTAAAAAAAAGATAAGTAAAAACAAGGCAGCTTTCCAGGATGCCAAAATTGTCACTGTAGAATTGCAGAGGCATTGAGGGAAATCTGGTTTAATATGAATGCGATATGTGAAGATTGTGTAGAATTTCTGTTAAGCACTTCACATATTTCTGTTTTTAACCCGGGACTGTCTTCCTTATCATTTCATTTTCATTTTGTATTTATTCACCATCCTTTTATGTCTCAAAGGAATAATACAGTTGTAAATTAGAAGTAGCAAAGATTAGATTTTAAAACTGACTATAACAGGGATATACTTTAGAAGTTAGCAACAATATTTGAGTTTCAGGATGAATTATCTTTTAAAATGAAAGAGCAATCACTGTAGGGTTCGCTGGCTTGTCTAACAGGGTTGTTTTGTGGAATATTTTCCATGTCCCCTCAATTTTTCCATCTCAATTGACAGGTCTTCACTTCTTTGCTCTTCTCAGGCAGCAGGCTGACATTTCTTAAGTCTCCTCATCCCATTCACTTTCTTTAAACTCTCCCTCAGGGAAACTGAAATGTCAGCTGCTAGCTCTGAAAAAGGTTGATTCATCATTGGGAGTTCATTTATCCTGCATACTATTCTTCATTATTATTGTTTGAATGTTCATGTGCAAATATATGAATACAATTATAAGTAAGAAATACAATCATTATTTTTCCCTTAATTTAATGAGGTGATTTCCCACAGTTATCATTCTGGGAAGGAACTCATATCTGATAATCTCTGATTTTTTTCTCTCAAACCCCCAATATGGCTTGCAAATTTTCTGTGGCTCAGTTCCAAATAATGAGGGAGACGTTAAAGTTTAATACATTCCCACAAACTACATGTTATTGCTCTATCCAATATATTGGTAAAATTTAGTCTAGGAACTGGTTGATATTCCACAAAAATTAAGTTTATCATAGTATATATGTATTTTTTCCCTTCCATTTATTTAATCTTTTAGTTAAACCATAGTCTCTGGAGGTATGGAGTTTGATAACAATGTGAAGTTCCTCATTAATATTATTCAGTTTCTAATAAAGAATACCTGTAATTGTGCATATAGAATAGCTTTTAGGAATTAACCCATTTCTTTTCATTATTAACCTAGCAAAATCTAAAAACCCCTTTAATTTATTTGAAGATCCTATAAAAATACCTCCACTCAGACAGACAGAAGTTTAAGTCTTATCTTGGATCTCAATTGAGCCTAGAACAAAGAACCGTCAGTTGCTCCAGGGATGGAAAGTCCAGTGGCAAGTCAATAGGATTCAGAAAGGGTGAACAATGTTAGTGAAAATTAAGCACATGAATGTAGGTCAACCAGCCATCCAAAAAGGATCAGCTCCTAAGTGTTAGAGATCTGAAAGGAATCCAGTGAGGAATCCAGTAGGCAATCCTGGTTAAAAATAATGTTAAACATATGAGGAAGAAGTCCCAATTTATAGGAATTAGGTTTGGCAGGAAAGACTGATATTTGTGAAGTGGTGTCTACAAGAGCATCTTCAGGGAAATGTTTCTGCCCAAGTTACAGGACACAAGAAGAGAAAATTGTCAGTAAAATTCATCTTTCCACAGTGCATGATTTTTCTGATTTTGAAGGGAAAGAAGACACAGTAATGTGTCTGACACATATAGGCAAATGGATTGCTCATTTTGTAATAAAATATTTGAGCCAAATGCATTTTAAATAATAACCAGAACTGAAGTGAGGTAGAAGACATATTTAGCTGCAATTAGAAAGGAAATTTAATGATCCAAGCATAGACATTAGAAATTACACCAAAACTTGAAAACCGAAAGCTCTCCTTATTAAAGAAAATATCACAGTGTGTTCTATGAAGTTATAGCTTCCAGTAATTTGTTCCTCAATCAATATGGCAGGCTGATGTGAAATGACTGCTGTTTTATAAAACCCGGACAACCTTATAGAATTAAATGTAAAACATTTTGGTTTTGTGTGTTTCCTGTTTGGAAATTTGGCGCTTAAAGTGCCTGTTTTTCTAGATATTGAACCATAGTCAAAATACATTCAAACAAGAGAGGTATAGGTGTATGAGACTTTACTTATAAGTAGAGTATATACAGCTGCCACATTTCAGAAAGAGCTCTGTATCTGTTATGGAAGTATGTAGTTTAAAATAGAACTATCTAAATGTTGTTAGGCAGCACAGTTGACAGCTAAGGGACATGTTATTAATGTGTTCACTTCTGTAAGGAATTTTTAAAGTTTTCTAACAATGAAAATTTTCCATTCAAACAAAATATTTTGTGTCACTTCAGTTATAAAATAAAAAGTGACATGGTTTGATTGAAGCTGGTAAGAATGGGCCATATCTAGCATAATTCTGATCACGTTCCCTCTCTTTCAGCCTCCACACTGGGACCAGGTAGCTATCAGGAATCCTAGGGCTCTCTGGAATGTGATTTAAAATGACTGTTGTAAAATACATTAAATTCAGCCATGAAAATACTCCAGTCTTGAATCATATTTGTTAGTTTGTTGAAGTCATTAGGAAATTATTTTGTTCTTCCTACTTAATTTGGTTAAAAAATAATGGCACAATATTTAAAAAAATCAAGTAATAAAAACGTTATGTAAAAATGAATCAGATTCCCAAATTAATTTCCTTACTCTATTTCCAAGATATGTTATTGTTAAAAGTTTTTCATGATTTCTTCCAAAAATATTTGTGCACATGCAACACAGCCAGCCATGTTTCTCTTTTAAACAAATGAGAAAAAAAATTATGCTCATTTGTACATTACTTTGTACACCTAAGAATAAATCTTAGAAATCTCTTCAAAATTAAATAGATAGTTGTATCTTATCACACATTACATAATATTTCAATGTTTGTATTGCCAAATATTAATTTTAGTATTATTAATAAACTATCAATTTTTAGACTAAAATGTTATATTAATAATTGGTTAATGACCATCATTTTATAGAAATACTTGCAAATGTATACAAGTATTTTTGTAGGATGGTGTCCTAGAGATGGATATGCTGGATAGTTATTTCAGAATTGCCCTTCAGTGAGCCATGGGGGTTCACATCAACAGTCATATGAAAGGGACATCCTTCTCCTTGGGATATGATATTGGATCCATGCTATCTTTGCTAGAGATTTGAAAATAATGCATCATTTTTGATTTTAACTTGCATTCTCTAATACAATAGTTGGATGAGCATATTTTCATATATTTAGTTTGGTTTTTTGTGAAATGCTTCCTCAGATCAAAATCACATTTTGAAATTAATTTTTAAGAACACTTCAAATATTAAGGAAACTAATACTTGATACATGGCTTGAGGAAAGTTTTCAATTTTTAAATTTTTTTTTCTAAATTTATATTTTATATTATCTTCTTTTATGACTTCTGGGTGTGATATAAAAATTAGTTACGAGTAGTGGCAGAGACTGTTTATGTTGGTTAGTGACTTGTGTAATATCCACCATTAAAACAAAATTTCCCTTTGATTCTAGGAAAATTATACATTTCTTGAATAGTTAGTGTGTTTCTTTTATTTCAATAATGAGAAATATACAGTTTTTTATTTTATTTTAGTTACAGTGCTAGAAATTTCACAGGCAAGTTGATAGTCAATCAAATTTATATTCATTGTCATTGTTAGTATATTTTATCCTTCACTTTACACTGCTTTTCACTTTAGATCCAAATTTTATTTTGACAGCCTGAGAACAATGCTATTTATAAATATGTTTGTAGATATATGCATAGATATAGATATTTAAATAGATACGAGTGTGTATTGGTATATATATTGGCAGGGGAAGAAGAAAGAGAGTGAGCGAGACAGACAGAGACAGGGGGAGTCTGTTGCAAACAGGCATGTTAGTTATTATCCTACAGAGAAATTTCAAAATTTTTTTCCTTCTTGTAATTAGAGCCATATATATTCTGGTTATGTGTTTCTACATAATAACTGCCATAAAACCTAATGGCTTAAAATAATATATGATTATCTCTAATGATTTTGAGGATTGATGGGCCAAACTAGATGGTTGTCATTTGGAATCCCTTACATAGTGGCAGTTAAGTGCAGCTGAAATTGGAGTCACCAAGAAGCTTCTTTACCTTCTTTCACATAGACTGAGATGGCTGAACTAAAAGGGAGGAATGGTAATCTATCTTTCCTTTGTCAATCTATCCTTCCACATGGCCTCTCCATGTGACTACCTTGATCTTCCTCACTAATTGGCAGTTTCACAAAAAATTGAATTTTTTACATAGTGGCTTAGAATTTCAAAATATTCTAGGAGAGAAACATAGACGTTGATTATTATGGGAGAATCTTCGAAGGATTTCTGACAATCTTACATTCTCAGAAGCCAGGGAACCATAATAGCACATTAAAAATGAATAAAATTGCTTAAACTTATATTATATATGTATGCATATAAAATATAAAATGAACTATAAATAAAACAGAATATAACTATATATATATACACAATTATGTATGTGTACTATTCACTATTCATTATATTAAGGGCATTTTATTTCTCTTACTTGATCTCCAAGTCTACCAAGTGGTAATTATAATTCCTTTTTTTAATCACATTTGGAATTAGACATGGAGTAAATTGTTTTAGGTTACATTGCTATGAGTCAGTGATTTTGGAGTTTTATATCCAGGGAATTTCTGGGATGATGTGACTATCTAAAAGAGGGGGCTCAGGAGGAAATATAACTAAATGATCATAGGCTCACAGAATTATAGCGATTTTGAGCTAGGCAGACATTTGGGGATTATCTTTAATGTCATTTTTTTGCATGAAAAAGAAATTGATTTTCAGGAAAATTAGGAATTTAATGCTACGAACTTCAGTGATTTTAGCTTGGCAGACCTGACATGTAATCCTGGCTCTGCGGTTACCTTCTGAACACTGTCAGCTGTGGAACCACTGAACACTGTCAGCATGTTTCTTCATCTGTGCTATAGTTATCTAGTTCAGTCTCATAAACTGACTCAACACTTAGAGGCTTAAAACAATGAAAATGTGTTATGTGTCAGGATTCTACAGGTTGTCTGGAAGCTTTTTCCACCAATTTTACCTGAGTTTTCTCAGTTGACTGTTTCCTGGTCCTGAGCTCAGTTCTGACAGTTGAGTTGTCAGGAATCTTTCTGCAAAAGTTCTCATCTCGAGCTTCCTCACTGCACGGTAATGATACTACGACAGAGACAGGAGGCAGATAAATTCTAGGCGGAAAAGGGTGGGTCCCTGACAAAACCCCACTGGCCCAAAGTGAGAACTTACATTCCTGTTTTCCCATTCCAGTGTTTCCTTTTCCATAGCCACCCTTGGCCTGCCCCACCCCCCATCCTATGCCTATAAAAAACCCAGAACTCAGCCAGCAGAGAGGAGACACAGCTGACATTGAAGACTACAGGTGAACTTCAGGGAGAAGCAGCTTGACTTAAGAGGGACAACTTGATGGGTGTGACTTCAGAGAAGCTCCTGCTGGAGATGGCTGGGCTGCAGGGAAAGATTACCTTCCAGCCACTTCCCCTTTCTAGCTCTCCTCACTGAGAGCCACCTCCACTGGCAATAAAATCCCCCACACTCAACATCTTTCAATTTGTTCATGCAACCTCATTTCACCTAAATGCTGGACAAGACCTCAAGTGCCACAAGTGCAGATTCAAAAGGCTTTCACACTGAGCCTTTTCTCTCACAGGTGGAAGGCAGCCATAACACAGCAAAGAGTAGCACGAGCAATTGAACACGAACTTCATATTGATATTCTTGTAAACTATTTTAACAAAGCTTGTTTAAAGTTAGCTTTTTTTGGAATATTTGCTTTTATTTTGATGAAACGGAACTTCCTCCCCTCATCCCCTAAAAATGTTTCTATTGGATGACATGCCATTCTTTTTCTGTGTGTTAAAAATATTCCTAAAATAAGGAAAAAACCCTTATAATCTCACATAACACTTTTTACATGAAAAGGCAGAGGGTCTACTGAATTCTTAACACTTAAGCTTTCTGTGGAAGGCAGAGCTAAAAGTGTTTTGTAATACTCCCTCTGGGGCTTCAGAGGTCACAAGCAGCCCCCAAGTCTCTGCTTCATGGTCCACATGGAGTTTTGCTCTTGCCAGTTCCCAATATTAGTCACCCTCGCTCCAGCACTCACTCACCTGCATGCTCCCTCCCACAAGGAGTGAAACACAGTTAGTTTGAGTGAGTCAAGTTCACCCCTGCCAACCAAAGGAGCCAGCTGGGGCCAGCATTCATGCACTCCAATTACTCCCTGAGTCCCCTGCATGGTCCCTTTCTTGAAGAGTTGAAAGTTGTGGGCTGGGTGAGTGAGGCACCCCTATCACAAATCCATCAATGGAATCAGAGAAATATGCTGCTTCAGTAATCTCAGGGCAGCATAGCACAAAATGCAAGGGCAGAAGTTGAAGTCCTCTTGAGGGCCAAGCTCTGAAACTCACACAGTGTTACTTTTGCCACCTTCTACTGGTAGAAGCAACTCACAAGGCTGGACCACATTCAAGATGTGAGGAAACAGATTCTACTCCCTGATGGAAGGAGCTAAAAGTAATATGTAGGTATATTTAATCTACCACAAATTTTTAAAATAGAAAATATGAAATATACCCAAAATGTAACAAAAAAATAGTATCTGTGCAAAATGCTTAATGCAGACCTGATACATTTTCAACAAATAATTTTTGCTGTATTTAGCATTTTATTTGTTATTTTTTAAAGATGTCTCAAGACTATACAACTAGTTATTGGCAAATCCAGTTTTTAATAAGGTTACATAATACACATTTTTGTATTCCATCTTCTCTAGATATTGGCTCTAGTTGGTGTGTGATTCAAATTCTACTTCAAAGTTCAAACTGATTTAACTTTGTAGCACAGCTCCCTCTACTCCCATAACTGGATTTCCCCATCTCCCTTACTCCTTTTTTTCTTCTCTATAGCATATATTACCCCCAACATAAATGTGTTTCTTTAATTTCCCCTTGTTTATAGAATGTAATCTGCATGAGCATAGCTACTTTTATTTATTTATTTATTTTTGTTATTTT
The DNA here is from genome assembly GCF_049354715.1 of Callithrix jacchus. Lineage (NCBI taxonomy): Eukaryota > Metazoa > Chordata > Mammalia > Primates > Cebidae > Callithrix > Callithrix jacchus. The sequence continues at coordinate 74,863,969 of NC_133513.1, forward strand.
AATTAATTAATTAATTTATTTATTTTTGAGACAGAGTCTCGCTCTGTCACCATGTGCCAGGCTGGAGTGCAGTGGTGTGATCTCAGCTCACTGCAACCTTCACCTCCTGGGTTGAAGCAATTCTCTTGCCTCAGCCTCCTGAGTAGCTGGGACTACAGCTGCGTGCTACCGCACCCAGCTAATTTTTTTGTATTTTTAGTAGAGAAGGGGTTTCACCATGTTGGCTAGGATGGTCTTGATCTCTTGACCTCGTGATCTGCATGCCTCGGCCTCTGAAAGTGCTTGGATTACAGGCGTGAGTCACTGCACCTGGCTTCTATTTTTATCTCATGTAACCCCAGGGACCAGAAAATAACTGATACATAAGAGGTGTTCAATATATGTTGGTAAATAGATAAATGAAGAAATGGTTTCTTCTGTTGAAATACCCATAACACAGCAAAGAGTAGCACGAGCAATTGAACACAACCTCCTATTGATATTCTTGTAAACTATTTTAACAAAGCTTGTTTAAAGTTAGCTGTTTTTGGAATATTTGCTTTTATTTTGATGAAACAGAACTTCCTCCCCTCATCCCTAAAAATGTTTCTATTGGATGACATGCCATTACTTTTCTGTGTGTTTAAAATATTTCTAAAATAAGGAAAAAAACCCTTATAATCTCACATAACATTTTTAACTATCATTGTAAGTTCTTTGCTCAATGTCAAAGAACTTATTATTTTGTTCAAGAACCCTACCAATCCCAGCACACTTTCTGAAGTTTGCATGTAATACTGTGGAATAATGACATTTTCATCTCTGCATAATCATATAAAGAGTTAGATTGAGAAGCATTTAAAAATGGAGAAGTATCTATGAATTATGATACTCATGACACAGTTGCTCTACAGCCATCTGTCCCATAAAGACATTTTGGTCAACAATGGGCCCCATATATGAAAGTGGTCCCATAATATGATAATATTATATGTATTCTTATAATACATATATTTTTTTCTGTAACTTTTCCATGTTTAGATACATGTATACTTACCATTGTGTTACACTTGCCTACGTTATTCTGTACAGTAACACACTATACAGGTTTGTAGCCTAGGAGCAGTATCCTATACCATACAGCCTAGGTGTGTAGTGGGGTATATCATCTAGATTTGTGTAAATGCATTCTAGGATATTCACACAATGACAAAATAGCCTACAATGCATTTCTCAGAATGCTTTAAGAGATGTATAACTGTACTTGTATATTGCAGGTAATATGAAAACAGAGTGTATTACTTTGTTTAAAATTCAAAATGTAAACCTATAAGGCTTCACAATGACATGATAAGGTTGTTTGGCAATAAGACATTATTTGGAAAAACCTATTTCATTCTCAGTAGGAAATCCTATTGTTACTACAATTGCTTTCTTTAGATATAAGCTGACTTTTAACACAGAATATGAGACTTCAAGACATATTGTAAAAGCACCCTTATTTATTATTTTTTTTTGAGACAGAGTCTTACTCTGTTGCCCAGATTGAAATGCAGCCTAAATCTAGGCTCACTGCAACCCCCACCTCCTAGGTTTAAGCAATTCTTATACCTCAGCCTCTGGAATAGCTGGGATAACAAGCGCATGCCACCGCACCTGGTTAATTTTTGTATTTTTGGTAGAGATGGGGATTTTATCATGTTGACCAGGCTGGTCCAGACCTCCTGGCCTCAAACAGTTTGCCTACCTCAGCCTCCTGAAGTTCTGGGATTACAGGTATGAGCCACCGTGGTGCTCAGCCAAAGCACCCTTCTAATTTCTCTTTTATGAGGTGACTGATACAAGTAAAGTTAGTTAACTTCAATAAACATAATAAACACAAACATCAAAGTCTTTTTTTCTAAGGTAAAGAACAAAATGTAATGTAAGTACAAGGTTTTAGGTGGACTTTTTTGTTTGTTCTTTGTTTTTCTAAAGAGTTTGTTGGGTCCTCAGAATGTAAAGGGATCTCTATAGATCACTTTTCTGTCTTGATGAAGATTATTGTAAAAATAGTCTTTTCTTTTTTTCCAATTTATACATTTCTCCTCATTCAATTCACTAAAGATAGAACTATGATGAAAGTAAAACAGATTTAATTACCTGCATTTTTCAGGTAGAGATGATGAAGTTCAGGGAGTATACATCACATATATAGGACACACAGCTAATATGTAGCATAGCTAAGATTGGAGTCTGGGTGTTCTAATTTCTAATCCATGGGTACTCCTAACATAAGAGCAATTTCTATATGTTTGAGACTCATAATTCACTATTTCATAAAATCTTCACAAGAACCTAATCAAATAAATCTTAGTAGTCTCATTTTACATATGGCATATGAGATTGTGAAAGCATAAATAGCTTACCCTTAGGTAAGAGAGCTAACACGTGGCAAAGTGGGCAATTGAACCCAAGTTTGTCTAAATAGAGCATTTTTAGACATGATTCTAAATAGAATCATTTCTCCTTTCTGCTACATAACCTTCCTCAGTATGTTATGCAGATACTATTCCTACTTGTGTTTCCACTGTTTACTAAAACTATTACTTCACTAAGGTAAAATAATTAAAAGCACGTGGAATTGCTTATTGCGCTATCCATATATAACTCCCTTACCTGCCATCTCTTTCTCTCTTTGCATGTCTCTCTCATTTTTAAAAACCTTTTTAACCACCATGCCAACTACTACCAAATAGAAAATATCAGTGTGCTGTGGTGTCATTTGTTCTTTCCCAAGTTCAAGGTGCTTACAGTGTTATTCTGAATTAAATTATCTCATTGATTTTTAAAAATTCTATAAGATGAAAAGCCAAGGCTGAGAATTCACAAGTGGGGGTAATGACTTTAATATGATTTGTGACAGTTTTTCAAATAGAACTCGAAGATTCGGAACTATATCCTGTAAAAATAATGCTGATTTCCATCTCTTAAAAAATCTTGCCAGAACAATAGCAGCTATATTCATTCTTTGAAATCCAAAATAACTTTGTCAGATATATGTAGGTGCTATTTTAAAAATTATCTTTATAAGAGCTGATTTGTGTAAGAATTAGAAATAAACTCCATTTATGAATAGTGGCTATCTCAGCTTCATTTAATCAGTTTAAACTTAGCTCATGACAGAATGATGTAAAGCACCCATAGTTCCATTCTTTTTATTACCTAGATGCCTGTAGATTGAATTAATATAGAGATTGGAATAACTGTTTCCTCTAAGGTGTAAAATCTAGTTCTTTGGGAAAAAGATAGAAATATATATTCCATCTACTCTCCTTCTTCTAGTAAGTGGTTACCCATGCCATTTTGATTACACTGAGATTGGTAATCTAATTGTATTATCAGCACATAAATTTTCTAAAGTCCAATGAGAAATAAGATAAAATTTGTTAAGAAATTTTTAAAAATTGAGGAATTTATATATATACACACAGATATATATACATACATATATATACACACATATATATATATACACACACACATATATATTATTGTGTTTTAGGTTTTGGGGTACATGTGAAAAACATGCAGGATTGTTGCATAGGTACATAAATGGCAATGTGGTTTGCTGCCTTCCTCCTCATCACCTATGTCTAGCATTTCTCCCCATGTTATACCTCCCCAACTTTCTACCACCCCCCGCTGTCCCACCCCTAGTTCCACCCCGCCACAGACCTCAGTGTGTGATGCTCCCCTCCCTGTGTCCATGTGTTCTCATTGTTCAACACCTGCCTATGAGTGACAACATGCATTATTTGTTTTTCTGTTCTTGTGTCAGTTTGCTGAGAATGATGGTTTTCAGGTTCATCCATAAGGCTTCATGCTACAGACATTAAGGGAAATGACTATGATACACCACAATTCAATAAATATTTTTAACTTAAATTATTATATAAATATTTTTATAATTATTTTAACATTTGAATAACGTTCAGTATATCAGCATATTTAATATTTGAATAATAAATAATATTCAAATATCAAATAGTGTTTGAATATAACTATGAGTAGAATTATTTTACTATTTGAATAGAACATACATACTTATGTTTAAAAAACAGGGTCATTTGAGTTTACGAAAACTGCATTGCTTATAAGCAAACAAATGTTTATAAGAAAAACAAATGCTTATAAGCTCTCAAGCTTATAACATACAACCTGTCCTAATTCTCTGTGTTCTATGTATATGGCATCATTTAGACCAAACACATACATTTTCTTTTTTTTTTTAAATTTTTTATTGCTTTTTAGGTTTTGGGGTACATGTGCAGAACATGCAAGACAGTTGCATAGGTACATACATGGCAGTGTGTTTTGCTTCCTTTCTCCCCGTCACCCACATTTGGCATTTTTCCCCAGGCTATTCCTCCCCAGGTCCCCCCCCATTGGCCCTCCCCTTTCCCCCCAATAGACCCCAGTGTTTAGTACTCCCCTCCCTGTGTCCATGTGTTCTCATTTTTCATCACCCACCTATGAGTGAGAATATGCGGTATTTCATTTTCTGTTCTTGTGTCAGTTTGCTGAGAATGATGTTCTCCAAATTCATCCATGTCCCTAATTTTCTTTTTTTAAATATATAATATTATTTACTGTCATGTAATTCTTTGACTCCCTTGAGTTTTATCATAATGGTATGCATAAGAATTTCCTACATTAAAGCTAATATTTGCTCAAGATTTTTAAAGTGATCTATTAAATCTGTAATTATGTATTATTTAATGTTTTGCTTTGCCTTTCAAATTTTGACATGTTCTTAATCTACCTTTATGTAGCTAGAAAATTTCTGATGTGAGTATATTTTTTTATCTATACTTTCAGTTGTACTTGTTAGCAAATTAACATGTAATAGAGTAAATATAGTTTCAAAAATCTCAAAAAATTGTCTTTCATCCAGAGTGGGTATAATAAATTATGACAGCAAAGAGAGAATTCCAAAATACAACTTTTTTTATTTATTGAATTTGTATTATCTAAATTTTTATTTTCATTTATTCCATGTTGCATTTGTATCTTGTAGTATAATATTAAAAAGTACTTATATTTTTAAATGTTGAAATAATATTTTATTATGTAGCTTGGTCAATCAGATAAACTTAGAAGAGAGAACCAGGGAAATCAAAGAAAGAAAGAAGATAAGAGTCTCTTCTTTTTGTTTTTCTACTTCTTACTGAAAAGCAAACAAACAAAATCAGATGATTCAGGTTAATATCATTTTGTAATGCCAATTAATTTCTTCATCAAAATGAGAGTGAATTTCTTATCATAATATCATTATAAGTGTTTTATTTGAGACAGTAACAGTTTGAATATCTAATTGCCTTCCTTTGAAATTAATTTTAAAAAAAAATTTATTCAATTCAACAAAAGTGAAATATAAGCATTAATTTAGCAAAATATATCATGATAGTATGACATTTTGGATATGACATTTTGTGGACTATTTTTTTTTCAAAATATGAAAGAATATTCAGGTCTCCTCAAAATGATATTGCAACTCCCAAAGGGAATATTCAGAAATGATTCTTATATATTTAATAAATGGTCAATAGAGTAAAAAAATCTAAGACTGTTCTGGAGTTCTGTTTTATATGCAGCTATTCCTTGAAAATGTAAACAAGTCAATGCATCATTATTTAATATTTTATTGCTTATTATGTAAACTGTCAAATATACAATTTACTGAGAGTTTGAAAAATTCAATGCTTTTTATATGATAATAGCTACTTGTGTTCTCTTATATTTGTTATTGTTTAATATAGTTAAAACATCATGACACATATTCTTGTATGTGCTTTTGTATGATAATTCAGGCATACACACTTTATGATTCCCTAGCTAGCATAAACATCTGGTTTCTCCAGATATAAGTCAAACATTTTCTGGAGTCTAGGTATCAAACATCTTTTAGACAGAAAGGTTTGGACTCTGGTTCTTTTTAGCCCAGTCAGGTATGTTTACACAAGATAAGAAACAGTTCATTGTAACAAGAGATACATATCAAAACTACTACAATTATCTATGAGTATCCTTGAAAGACTGAGATTTAATCAACTTCTTCAGAGCCAGTGACAACATATAAAAAGTTGCAAAGCAGTTCATTTACTTCTCTCAAACAAACTCTAAATCACTGTGCAATAGAAACTGTCATTCCATGATTAGTACTGATACGGACAGGAGGCAGGGAAATACTGGGTAGAAGAGGGTGTCTCCCCAACGAAGGTTCCATTCTCCAGCCTGGATACTGTGGCCCTAAAATGAGAACAGTTATCCTTGTTTTCTTGCTCAAATGTTGCTTTTTCCAAAACCATCCTGGCCTGCCATGCCCCCCTTCCTGTACCCATAAAAACCCCAACCTCGTTGGCAGAGGAGCAGAGTGGTGTTGCAGAGGAGAGAAGAGAAGAAATAGCTGAACATCAAGAGCAAAAAAAGCAACTGCACTTTGGAAACTACAGATAGACATGGCTTAACTTCAGATGGCATGACTTTGGAGTGGAATCTAGCCAGAGACACCTGGGCTTTAGGGAAAGAGCACCTTCTTCCCATACCATCCCCTTTTCAGCTCCCCTTCCACTGAGAACCACTTCCACTGCTTAATAAAATCCTCTGCATTCATCATCTTTCAAACATGAATGCAACGTGATTCTTCCTGGAAGCCAAGAAAGAACCTGGTAACCAAGAGGGCAGTATATAGAAGGCTGTCATCCTGACACCCCACTGAGCTGGTTAATAGCCATCCACAGACAGAAACTGCTAAAAGAACATTAATTGTAACAGAACTATACATGCTGCTGTGGACCTGGAGCTGAAAAGCACTTGCCCCAGTGCTGGCATCTACTTACCTGATTGTTTCCCCTCCCATGAGGGGTTTGAACACTGCTGTGGCCAAGTAAGCAAGTCACAGCCCTTGTCACAAGTCTCTTGAGGGGTTCAAGGAACTCTCCCATCTCAGTATCATCATCAGTGCCAAGATGAGTTCTTCAAGTAGATTCATGGCCACAGGAATTGAAGTTGGGTAGGCATATTAGTTTTCTACAAAGTTCCTGAATGTAGAGCCTAAACAACATATATTCATTATCATATAATTCTGTGGGCTAGAATCCAACATGTGTCTCACTGGATTAAAATTGAGAATTTATTCTGGCTATACACCTTTGTATTCTATCTGAGAATATGTTTTCTTTTCCTTTTTCCAGCTTCTAGAGGCTGCCTGCATTCTTTGGCTTGTGGTACCTTCATTCATCTTAAAATCTACCAACAATAGCAGATTTAGTCCTTGTCACGTAGCATCACTTAGACCTCACTGTCTCCTTCATCCACTTTCAGGAACCCTGTGATTACATTAGTTTCATCAGAATAATTTTCTTATTTAAAGTTAGCTGATTAGCAGTCTTAATTTTTTTTTTTCATACAACATAACATGCTCACAGGTGCCAGGGATTTGGATATAAGCATCTTTAGGGGATCGTTATTCCATCTATCAAGATAGAAGAATTAAAAAAGTAAAAAGGCAGATTTCATGGTAACAGTTAACAGATGAATTTGTGGCTAGTATCAATTAGGAATTTTTTTGTATGCTTAATGTTTCCAAATGTGATTCAAAAGGCTTCAGAAAATGGAATTATGTAGCTTTCATATCTCCATTGTTGAGGGTAGGATGAGTACAGGTGTAGCTGGATATTGAGATTCAAACAAATTTCCTTTAGGATCTGGTTTTACCCTCTCCTTCTTTCACCTTTACTTTCCTAGGGCTGACTCCTTTTTCAGACAATCTTTTTTTCAGAGTGCAAACTGGTTTCCTCCAGGCAATCAGCATGAAGGTTACTGGGATGGGATAGGATGGTGGGCAGAGGGTAAAATAGCTGGTAGTGATTGGTTGGATCAACTTAGGGGATTTTGTTTTCCTTTTTCTTGTTTTATATTTCTTTTTGGCTTTTCACCACAGGGATAATATCATTTCTGCTCCTGTGTATATTTAGGACTTCTTTTTATTTTCTTTTTTCTATGCACTCTGGTGAGGAGCTGCCCTGTAGCTCTCAGTGCCTTCAGCAATGCTTGTGCCTTCCACCCCTTTCTGTCATGGGCTTAGATGAGATGGTGATTTGGAGGCCCATGCCCTATAGAATTATAAATACTTAAACCCTTCTTCGTTCTGTTGTTCTCCAGTATGCTCTGTTGGATGCCCATGACCCTTCGTCTCTCTTGGGGACAGATTGTGTATCCACTCCTAATCATTTTTTTCTCTTTAAATCAGCTGACATCAGGGGAAATCAAAGGCCCTGGAGAGAGAGATCAGCATATAAACCACATTTGGTTTTGCTTTCAAGTTGTCTGCTATGTACTGGCTTAACTAACCAGATTTCTGGTTTTAGTCAGTCCAAAGCTCAACATCTTCATTGTTTGACACTATTGATTTCGTCTGTGGGCCCTCTTGACTCAGTGGACACAAACACTGCCTTTTGTGACAATGGGCTCTGAAACTCACGTCCTTATTGTCATGGGAGCTCACATTTCTGCTCCTGCCTGAGGGGAGTCAACAAGCAACAACCAGAGCACATCAGCGGAAAATTGTTTCTGTCTTCCCTTTCATCATTCAGCCTCTCAGCATTTACTAACAAATTGGACAGCAGGAAATCCATATTTTTTATTTACTACAATATCCTAAAGAGGCTCTTTGTAACTGCAAGTAAACTTCCAGAAAGCTTTGAACCTTTCCTCCTCTAAAAACCTGTGTCTGTGTCATTATCTCATTCTTGTCATCAAATCTGTCAAGGAATGTGAAGGGCTTGAGGTTTGACTTTGCAAGTGAACACGTTATCTAGCCACAGTTGTATGCATGCTGGCAGAAGTCATGAGATTTCCAAGTGAGAGACAAAGGACTTTATTATTTATGGGGTAGCAGGTGGTGTGAGCATCACATTTGCATTGGTGGCCCTTTTTCCTTTCTCCAAGTTCTGCATGGCTAATGCAGAAGTGGACTGAGGTGAACATTGTACACACAGTGGGATTATATGACAGGTGAGGGACACTGAGATTAGAAAAGTCTCAATTTTTGAAAGAGGCCACTAGCAAATTCTCCTAAGCTTCACCCACTAAGTGGGACATTATTTTATAATACTTTTCAGCAAACAAATTTGCTTTTTGCACTATCTTCTGAAGTTGTTTGCAATACTAACATCCTTGAAAAAGTGCCAGAACAAATGCTATTATTTCTGTACTCAAAAGATGTATAGAAATAGGAGAGACACATAGAGAAGTGCCTCTAATAAGTACATTCTGTAACATTAATCACTAGGCTTGTAGTATCAGAGAGTTCTTAAATTCTCAAAGTATGGCTTAAAACCAATGTTTTCATATATTTCTTTTCCTATGTCTCTTTAGTGACATTGTATCTATTTTTGCCCACTGAATATTTTTTGGATGACTGTTACACCATTTACTCTCTTTATAATTCTTTCTACCTCCATACATTGCCTGTCACTTTATGAGACATTTATAAATTGAGGGTAATAGACCAGTATTTATTTTTCTCATTGAGTTCTGGCTCTGATCACAGTCATTTTTCTCTAATAGTTTTTAACTGACCTGACTGTCTCTAACTTATTTTTTTAATCTTTCTCTTTGACACTAAGTTATTGACTTTCATTGGTTTCTTGGCCTACATTTTAGTGCTTTATTCTTTGCTTACTTTACAATATTTTCTTTATAGTACTCTTAGCACTTCTAGAATAACCGCCTTCTCTGGTAGAAACAGATTTTTATCAGCCAAAGGAAATGAAATTAGAGCTATGTTTCCTAATATTGTTTCCCCCTTTTTTCCCAATAGTATATGAGTGAATCTGATGCACTTTGATGCCCTTTATACTTGTGAGCTAGCTTCTCAAGGAGCCCAAACCAGAAATCCTGCTTTTAAATGACATACTAAAAGTTTGTGATAGTAAATAAAGCATTTGAGGGTATGGATTCTGGAGCCCGACTACCTGGATTTGAATACCAGATCTAATAAATATTTAGCTGTAGACTTGTATGAATTACTTCTCCATGTCTTAATTTGCCCATATATAAAGTAATGTTTTTAAAGGGATTATACATATTGATATTTGTGACCTATAACCTACTAAGTACTAAATAATTTATCATTTAACAATAATTAATAACATACAAAATAAATACTGATATACTACTTCATTCATACCTTTAAATGGTTTTATAATGATTCAGCTTTTTTTTTTACTTTTCTTTTATACCCTTTAAATGATTATTTTCTTACTCATGGTTCTACACTCCTAGACTGTCAGAGTACATTAAGAGAATAATCACAGTGAAGAAAACCTCTGTGATTACCAAAGGCTTTAGACAGGAGAACAAGGGAGGTGATTCTTTACAGTTGCCTCTGTAGGGAAAAGACAGAATCTTGATCTGTGGCTCGTAACAACAAAGATTTGTTTTCCTAATAAAAATATTAATAGTCATCATACATACATTTATAAATATCAGTATATGTACCTGGCATTCTGATATTCATTACAAGTTTGTTTTAAAAATAATTTCAAGTGACTGTCTTCCCAAAATGTAAAAAAAACTGGGTTAGGGCAGTGAAAACATAAGTTAAAAGTTGTATGGACTATTATGCAGGAAAAATAAGCAATTGAATGTTTTTATATTCTGTTTACAAGTACACTAAGAGCAAATTTAGGAGATTGATGGGGAGACATACGCAAAGAAAGAAAGAGAAAGGAGGGAGGGAGAGAGGATGGATTTATATAAATTGTAAGAGCTAATGCTGGTTAGAAGGGTGTTATGCGTCATTTGGTCAGGGTTATAGATCATAATTCTTTCACTGATGCTTTCATTTATTCATTGGAGTTGTCTAAAACTGTTGAATTGAGGAATGCAGAAGTTTATTTGTTCTGGAAACAAATGATTACAGAATGTTTTTGTTTACTTTCTGAAGATACTTTGTAAGTTTTTGGTTGTAATGCAAGTTGTGAATCAAAAATCAGGAAAATAGAGCCATAAATAGTTAAGCATATCCCTTTAATACTTTCTCTAAGTGAATAATGTTTCAAATATGTAAATCCCTTTGAGGGGATATTTATTCCTATTTTACAATGTGCTGAGTCAAGTATGAGAATAGCATCAAATTCCAACACTATTCTCTTCTGAAATCCCAGATCATTTTGTCAACACATTGTGACTTACCTCATTCTCCCTTCTTTGACAGTTGCTGATGTGTGTGTCTCATATCTACTTATGTTCTATAAACCACTCGAGGGCTTAAAATTTCATGTCTACTTCATCTTGGAAACCTCTGCCAGTAGCTGTTGTAATGTCTTTTATTCTAGGTACTCAGAAAGTATGTGTGAAATGAAAATCATGTAAGAATATATATGATGGTAAATGGTTAGTACAAGATAAACCAAGTTGTAATGATCAAAGAGCCCTCAATATAAAGGTCAAATATAAATGTCCTAACAAATGACTTATTTTATTGAATTATTTTTATGAGAACTTGAAACATATAGCAACTAAATATAGCAAGCTATTTTACGAAATATACAAATATAGTAACTAAATATACTGAGCTATTTTTATATAATATGCAAATCAAAATTTTCCTGGCTTTAAAGAAACCAGGAAAACTTGTTTTACTTTCTAAATCACAAATTAATGACTACTATATTTTAATAAGATAGAATTTATAAGATAGTTCTCTTGTATTCTACCCCAAATACTGGGGTAGAAAATAATTTTCTTAAGATATACAGCAAGTTGAAGTGCTTGTAAAATAATTAATATTTTCCTCTTTTTTTTGTAACTTAAATAGTTTGCCTTGGAAATTTAAGACCCCAGGCCTAGTGACAGTATTTCCAGCCTATTTTTTTTTTTTAATGAAGAAAAGAGTTACCACAAAGTTAATAGCCAAGAAGTACTTAGAAGCCCTGGTACAACTGCCCAATATATGAACTAATGTTCCTAGTAATGGTGGTTTCTCATCAATTACATTTAAACACAAATCCCTTGCCTGTCATTGAGAAAATGTGTTCATTTTAAAATACTACTAAATAGATTTTTTAAAATAGGAATATAATTTTAAGCCAGGAAGCAAATATTTAACATTCTTGCTAGGAATATTCTATTTACATTTCATCACATGTGATGTTAATACTACATTTTGACCTGCTTAGTAGAAGTAAAGCCACACTTTTTGATGAAGAACATATCTGAAATATTTAAACCATTTTTACAAAGGATCTACATTATGTCAGTGTTAAATTTTATTTGAAAAATCCACTTATAGATGTGTTGCCGTCTCAAGAACAAGAGTAAAATCTGGAAGTTCTGAGTTCATTTGAGCCTATAAAATATTTTAATTGAAATAAGCCAATACAATCAAAATGTTAATTATTAAAAGGTCATCTTTATGTGGGAATAAAACACACCTTCTTCTTCAAGTAATCGAAGCTAAAAGCAGGAATCTCTGGAAAAGTAAAGCAGAACATGATTCAGATACTGTAAATCAAGAGCCAGATACACACTTCTGGCCCTTGTAGAAAGAAATCATTGCTTTAAAAATCAAGGAGAAAGAGATAAGCTTAAATAGAAGCCAAAAATAATCATATTCCATGAATAATGGCTCCTGTGATGATAACTGAGAAGCCAAAAAAAAGAATTCTTTAGAAGTCTCAGTTTTCTCATTGTCTCACAGTTTAGCATAATGCAAGTCCTGTGGGATAACATAACATATAACATATCTAATAGATTGAAAACTGGATTCACCTTCACGAAATAGAAATTTAAAATAAAATTTCCTATATGGTATTTGGTTGCCTGTTGAGTTCTACATAATACTGAAATTTAATCTCAAACCAAACATGCAGATGAAGGGCAGGAAAAGTGAAATTTTTAAATATTAGGAAATGGTTATCATCTAATATATTCCATTATGATTAATTTCTATAATAACCTTTTGAAAAATATAAGCACTTGCAAAAAGTTATGACCTAAGTTGATAAATATGGTCCTATTCTTAGTTATATTAACCCTTTATTTTTATAGACATGATGAATAAAACAATTTACACATCTCTTTTAAAACACTCATATTTATTAACATGCTATTTTTGAAAATTACATATTTGTTTTATTCCCTTGATATATAGAATGGTGGTAAAAATAGTGTATCTAATCATATTTTTCTGATGTTTGTTAAATTTCTATCGCACGAAATTTTCCGCAATTCCCAGGAGCAAATGCTAAATAGAAAGTGTTAATTAGGTAGGAATTAAAATAATTCAGCTGTCTGATTAAGCAAATGAACAACACAAGGGATTGAAGGCAGTTAACAAAAATCTTTTATCTTTTTAATTCTGTCTGTGGAGGGGAAACCAGTACAAATACTCTAAGATATCATATGCAAGCAATTTGGGGAAATAAATCTGATAACTTTTATTTGGATTGTTAGAAATCAGACTTAAAAAAGACACTACCCAGGGCATTTAAAGATGCAAAAGAACAAAGACTTTAGAAGTTTTAACAGTTAAAATTCTGATCTAGAAATTGTGATATGCAGATGAGATAATTTAATGTGGACTTTAAAATTTTAGAAAAACTTTCAGTAAATCACGATTACATGAAAAAATGTCTAGGAGATCATGATTTATTATTAGAACATCCTGTATTCCAGCCTTCATTAATTCTGACTAATTTTGATCATAGGAAAAAAAAATCACTTAAAAATTAGTGTAAACAAGGCCGGGCGCGGTGGCTCAAGCCTGTAATTCCAGCACTTTGGGAGGCCAAGGCGGGTGGATCATGAGGTCAAGAGATCGAGACCATCCTGGTCAACATGGTGAAACCCGTCTCTACTAAAAATACAAAAAATTAGCTGGGCACGGTGGTACGTGCCTGTAATCCCAGCTACTCAGGAGGCTGAGGCAGGAGAATTGCCTGAACCCAGGAGGCGGAGGTTGCGGTGAGCCGAGATCGTGCCATTGCACTCTAGCCTGGGTAACGAGTGAAACTCCATCTCGGAAAAAAAAAAAAAAAAAAAAAAAAATTAGTGTAAACATTACTTCCCTGCCATTCTTTCTTAATTTTTCCTTAAAGAAATTTGGTACCTTTCAGGCATGCTCACTAGATAGCAGCCACACATGTAATTTTTTTTTGGCAGAGGAAAATCAAAAGTATTTGCTCTTGGTACTTGCTGTGGCAAACCCAGAATTGACATTACCACATAACACAATTACGAAAAGAGGTCATTTGTCTGTGTCCAGTAACTCCTATATAGCTAACACAACATATATGTTGTGATGAACTGGAAACAATTGTGTAACAAACTCTGTATGAAAAGCTAGAAGATAGTTACTTGATAATTGAGGTGTAGATATCATAAAAATTTTAACAAGATTCATCATAGTAAATGTTGATGTAGAATATCATTTTATAGAGTTTCCTTTCTACTATATTTTTATATTGTTAGTCTGATCAATAAATTCTTCATTTATCCATTCATTTTAATTAAAACCGTATTTATGGAATGCCTGGTGCCATGTAATGGCTGCTATGTGTCACTCAATTTTTCACCATAAAAATGATCCTTTCAGGCATCTCAAAAATAAGTTGATAAATAAAGAGTAACTATTAAAGTCATTTCATCCCTTTTTGTGTTTATGGGTAGTAACTGTATAATTTGATTATTACATATACAAATAGCATTACATTTATTTAATTATGAATTTGAGGTAAAATGCCTGTTGATTTAAAGCTGCACTTTTTTTCTCATATTGAGTTTCTGACTCTTGAGTATATCATGGGTAGCTCTTTTACCCGGAATCTGTCAAGCAAGTGACATCTATTGCCTATCACCAGGAGTAGAGGTCCAAGCACCTGTTCTCACTGCATCTTAGTATTAGAATCATCAAGGAAAACATAATTCAGTGAAGCACTAGACTGAGCAAAGCTTTACTCACATAGAGAAAAGACAGAGCAGGATCAGCTGTAGTAGTGGGTGTCAGTCCTCCACGGCCAGAGGGTTTCTCCCAGCAGCTGACTCAAGGCCAATGGCCTGCCCACACATAGTTTTTCTGGTGAAAAACAAAAGACCGTATCTCCATCCTTTCCTCACAGGGGACAAATGCAGCAGTGGTTTTGGCCAGGTGCCATATGACACAAAGCAAATCCAGCACAGACTATATCTCTTAGTAAGGAAGAATCAGAGCCCAGGGCCCATTCTTATGCAGTTGGATGGGGGGGTCTGAGGCCTTCATCTATAAGTCTGCCTTTCCTGACAGCATCACTCCCAATTATTTCATGTCGTTATTATAAGAGCTCTGATCTCTCATCAACATGGTGACCTCATATTTTCCATTCTTAAATTCTTCTTCCTTGGCCACGGGACATGTCTTTTTTTTTTTTTTTTTTTCCTTTTTGCGATTACCTGTACTGTCCTTTTGTATTTTAATGAGGTCTGGGTATGATATCACTCAGCTTGCTTATATTTATCTATAGTGACTATTTGGAAATGCTGCCATTTTCAGACCATATCCCTACTTGCATCTATATTTTTACAGAAGAAATTAACATCTGCCCATTCCGGCACACATTCCTAATTGATACTTTCCTTCTGTAGAAAGACTTTGTTCCAGCTAAGTAGCTGACCTTGTTGTACCAAAAGATATGGATATTTAACTCCTGTACTTTTAATAAAGGCATCAGAGCTGCCTGAAATATTCTTTCTATATAGCTACATAAATGATTAAAGTTCCATAACCCCTAATTCATGGAGCTTTCCCCTTCACAGAACAGTTATTTCTACTTCTTCTTCAGAATTATCAGTATACTTTTTTGTCTCTTGATAACTCTGTCTGGTAGGTTTTTTGCTATCCCTATGTCTTTGCTTCTTGCTAGACATGGAATTCCTTCAGGTCAGTCATTTTTTATTATTTTTTGAATTGTAATGTCTAGCTCAGCAGTAGACTCAGAAAAGCTACAACCCCCTAAAAATATCATGCAGTATTACATTAGCTGCATTTATTTAACAATTTTTTCTTGTTGGTATCCTTTAGAAATAGAGTAATAAGTAGAATGTTTTATACAGAGATATGTTTGCTCATCATGTCCCAATTTGGTTTAAATCTATTGCTTTTCTAATACTCTCAAGGTCTTGGGAGAAGACTCTGTATTACAGAAATGATGTGTCAGGAGGGGCATCTTTGTAAGAGTCCCTGGTGATATGAGATGAGTTGTTGAAGATCTTGGAAGAAGAGCTACATGAGCACAAGCATAATGACACAGTATCAGTTTGGTTTAAGTTTGTCTTTGCCTCACCATGAGCGATTTGGAATTTGGATAAAGCATGTGAATGGCCTCCTCTTGTCATGATTCTACATAATATTATTCTCTAGAATACATACAGCTTTAACTATTTTCTCTCCTAGAAACTAGTCATACATGTCTATGTGTCTAAATATTGCTGACCTAACTGGGTTGTAACAATCTTGAAGACATCCTCTGGTTGTTTGATTCTTAAGGGATTATAAATCAGTTTTTGTATATATTTCCAGTTTAATATTTTCTACAAAAGGGTGAAAGATTTTACTCCATATTTCTCCTATGGAAAACCTAATTTCTTAGCATGGTGCTTGGCATATGGGTGGGTGTACAGGTAGAAACAAGTACAGATGGAAACAAGAAGAATAAAACTTGAATTAAAATGAGAAATGTGTGGTTTCAGAGCTTGGTCATTTAAGAGCTAGATTATCTTATGCATTTCCCTATAAATGTAGAAAATGATAAACATTTGCCCTCTGCATTTTTCACGTTTGTTATGAAGATCAAATGGGAGCATGGATGGGATGATTATATTAAATTTCTATTGTAATTTATTTAATTTAAGCAATTAGCTGATGATTGCTCAAATTATTCTTCTTTAAAATGTCCAAACTTCTATGTTTCCATCTTACTTGTGTGAATCTGTTTGAAGTTGAGCAATGCAATTTTCTATTTAGAGAATTTACTTTAAACTTTAAAAAATGTTAATGTAAACACTAATTTACATTTTTTGCCGCCTTTACCTACACACTTTCTTAAGACATTATAACATATTATTTAGTAACTGATTAAATTTTTTTCCATGTATTTGGATTGAAAACTACATATCTGTTTTTATTAGTTGATTTTCACATAGCTATAAAAAACTACCTGAGAGTGGGTAATTTATGAAGAAAAGAGGTTTAATCGACTCACAGTTCTGCAGGCAGTACAGGAAGCATGGCTGGGAGGCCTCAGGAAACTTACAATCATGGTGGGAAGTGAGTATTTCTTTACCAGGGGAGAGAAGGAGAGAGAGAGAGTGATAGGGAAACTGTTACACACTTTCAAACAACCAGTTATCATGAGAACTCACTCCATATCACAAGAACAGCAGGGGGAAATCTGCCTCCATGATCTAATCATCTTCCCTCAGTTTCCTCCTCCAACACTGGGGATTACTAGTCAACATGAGATTTGGGTGGGAACACAAAGCAAAATCATATCACTATTGCAGTGGTTCTTAAATTTTTAGCATCCTTCAGAATCAGCTGGAGGGCTTTTAAAAGTGATTGTCAGGCCCTTCCATCAATTTCTGATTCTGAAGTTTGGGGTATAGCGAAATAATTTTAATTTTAGCAAATTGCCAGAAATTTGGTAATTTGTGCTGGTATGGAACCACATTTGAGAATTATCATTCTGGGGTCCCCGGTAGCTCGCCATGATCGTATAGTGGTTAGTACTCTGCATTGTGAGAATCATCATTCTGTCATAGTCTCCCTATAATTGACTTCTCTGAGAATAATTTCTCATCTTTTTGATCTATACCCTTCCTATCTCTGTCCTATATTTAAAAATTATTTCCCTAAATTATTGTACATGGCTATGTTTTACCCTATTATCATGTAAAATTTAAAATAATGCTAAAACCATGATGCAACAAAACAATAGACACGAAAAGAATGGCCTTTTCTTCATTTTTGTAACTCAAATAACTGAGCTACTCGTTTTTCTCTGTTGACATACACCCAAATTCAGATTCAACCTCAAATTTACAAGCCTCTTGTCAGGACCTGATTTTGCTTTCAAGAAACAATAATATAATTGGGGAACAATTCCTACATTTTACATGAAAAGTAATAGCTATGCTACTGTAGAGTGAGTCAGTTGGATGGATTTATATTTTAGGGAGAGTGTGAACTGGAGTAGGAGTGAGTTTGAAGATAACGAGAAGAAAGGGAGTTGGTATGGTCAGCAACTGTAGCTTAAAGTTATACTTCTGATTTATGTAAAAAGGGTGCTAAAATAAAACAAGAAGCAATTTGTAAGGATCACTAAATATAACATTAATTATGACTCTGAACTTCAAAAGCAATTCTGAATAGACATTTTATAATTAAGAAAGGGTACTTTTATCTAGAAGAACAGTTGGTTGCAAAACCAATAATGACCTAACAGGCGATTCGTTAGTTGTCTTTGTTCTTATAAATTCAGAAAAAGCATATTTCAATTTGGCTGTCAAAAGGAAATGCACAACACAAGAAAAGGGCATGATTAGCAGTTAATTTAAAGTAACTGAAGTGTATTAGCCCTAGTCAAGTGAGCAGTTTTACTTTTGTTGCTGGCTTTAGTAATCGCACATGTAAGAGTCATTTAAAAGCCAATCTGGTTGGTTCAGTGCGTGCTGTTTTATTGTTTTTTTTTTTTTCTTTGCCAGTGTGTACATTTACCCTTAAATGGTTCACATCTGTTCTTTGTAATTTAGTGATTATGTGAAGGCCTCTGTGTCCTCCCCATTTATTTTAAAAAGACAATGAGAAGCTTAATTTGCATGAGATTTAAAGAATAGTCTAGATTTTGAGGTTCTTTGATTACTTACAGACTCTCAATAAAAGTGGATATCAAATCTTTAAAAAATGATAAATATATAAAATATGTTCAGATTATTTTCTATAATCATTTAAATTTAGATTGTATAATTTGATGGATAGTCCCTCATTTTTTTCCCAGCTATTGCCATTACTTGACCATTTTGCTTTCTAGCCATAGATAGGCCTGATTCCTGGGAATAAGCATGTGCCTCAGTCTCAGGACAGACCCTGTTTACACGTATTGTCCTGATGGAAATATTAATATTTCTTTTTTCATTCTGAAAATTGTTCACAGTTGGATGACCAATTATATGATCATTCTTGGTTATGATGCATGACTTTAGATAACATGATCTCATGTTCCTGTGGAAGAAGTCTTAGCATAGGTGGCTGCTAACTTTAAATTTGTAGATATCAGATTAAAACTTTAGGAATTAATCTGTGGTTTAAAAACACAATAATTAGAGGATATTCCATTGCATTTTAGATTATATTTATAGTTAATATATTTGTATAGTCTGGTGCATTTAGTTTATTTGGTACAGCACAAAGTAAAATACTAGTTAATCTGTTCCATTGTCACTCTTAGATAAATTCTCTTGCACTAGTGTGACCAAGGGTACTTTTTTCTTTTTATACTTATTAATAGCATCTAGTATTGCCTACTATAGGTATTCAATATATACTTTGTTGATTTCTGTCTGATTCATATATTCAGAGACCTGTGATAAATTTTAATTTTATTTGAGTTAGAAAGCGAGGTGCTTGATGGAGATGAAATTACTCTTACAAGTATATAGAAACTATTTACCTAACATTATGAACAACTGTATGTTTTAGCTGAAATGCTGGATTTTCTACTGAGAACTCTAGGCAGTAAGAAGTCGCTGTGTCAATATCCTATACTTGCTCTAGTTGATAAGGTTACAGAGAGATTTGGTGCTGTGGGAAATATGATTAGAAACTGACACTGAGGACAAGAAAAGGAATTGACCTTCTGACTATGAGCATGTTTCTAATGTTCCTGCTCTGTTTTTCTGTTTTTGGTCCCCAAAATGAGATCAGGACCTATCCAAGCTGCATAATAAGTAACAAATCATTTTATAGAGAGACTTTGGTTATTACAACCACCAAAAGGATAAAAAAAATCTGTCTGCTTTCTCAGTTAATGATCTCAACATATATTCTCCTTATGCAACATGTAGTTGTCTGTCTGCATATAAAAAATACACTTATATGGTTTCAATAAAACATTCAGTGAGGACTACAGATGATTCAAATGTCAACAGTGTCATTTTCTTAGGAGCTACTCACAGCAATGGAAAGGGCACATTATACTTACTTAAAGGGCTTTCAGCCAATACTCACTACGTCTGACTGTGTAGATATGGTATTATTCTTAGAACTACCACTGTTATAGATATTATTAGCTATCCATTTCACAAATTATAAATAATGGCAAATACCTCTAAAAATTCAGACTGTGTACTTTAACAGACACAGACACATTTGAGTGACTCTAAACGATATTTGTTCTACAGATAGAGCAATCAAACTTAAATGCAGGTGTATTTTAAGATCACCTAGACTGCCTGAGTTTCTTAGGCTTCCAGAATATCTTTAAGTGATTTCTAAGGAAATCCCATGCAGAAACCTTTATATGTGGTTATATTTAATTTACAAAATAAACCGAGTTGAAAGGCTGTGTATATTTGTAGTGTATGTTAGAGCAATGCTAAGAAAACTAATATTTCAAAACAACATAAAATGATGTTGTATATGCACTGAAAATTGATTCCTTGCCATTGCTGATTACATGAAATATTTGGCAAAAATATCCATTCATAAATTAATTCATAAAATTTGTAATAAAATTAAATTCATTCATAAAAATAAAGTTCATTTGGCCAGGCGCGGTGGCTCAAGCCTGTAATCCCAGCACTTTGGGAGGCCAAGACGGGTGGATCACGAGGTCGAGAGATCGAGACCATCCTGGTCAACATGGTGAAACCCCATCTCTACTAAAAATACAAAAAATTAGCTGGGCACGGTAGTGCAAACCTGTAATCCCAGCTACTCGGGAGGCTGAGGCAGGAGAATTGCCTGAACCCAGGAGGTGGAGGTTGCGGTGAGCCGAGATCGCGCCATTGCACTCCAGCCTGGGTAACAGGAGCGAAACTCTGTCGCAATAAATAAATAAATAAATAAATAAATAAATAAATAATAAAGTTCATTTATAAAATAAAAGGGAGAGTGAGAAAGAATGGGAATAAATATCATACTGTCTTATTTATTGCTTTAAGATTTAGTTCCTAAGGCATTTTTGCAGTATACTTAATAACATTATTGTTGGACCATCCTAAATCATAATTGATAAATATGGGAAAAATTGAAGGACTAAGTAGATTTAATATTTATCTGTCAAAAGAAAAGTGTATGTGTGACAGGAAGCCAAAGATTTTTACACTTGAATTACTCTTGAGAAATCCTGAATTTTGAAGAAATAATTAGATAACCAGTGTTAAAATAAAATTAAACTCTCAGATGGCTCCAACGTGTTGGGTTTTTAGGAAGGAAAATGGAAGTCAGAGGTAAATAGTAAAACAAAACTTTACCTTAACCAATCAGAAACTGCCCACTAATCTCTAACTAGGGACCTTCCACTTGATCTTATCCAAATAAGGCAAACACCTAGCTGTAGCCAATCAAATGTTTTCTTTGCTTCTGTGCTCAGCCTATAAAAGCCTTCTGCTTATTGTGTTAAAATGAAAATCTCGTAACGTTCTTTTCATTTTGTTTTGGTTTTTCCCAGAGAGAGGGTCTCACTCTCTTGCCCAGGCTGAGGTGCAGTGTCATGATAATGGCTCACTGTAGCCTTGACCTCCTCGGCCCAAGTGATTTTCCCACCTCAGCCTCTCAAGTAGCTTGTACTCCAGGCATGCAGCACCATGTCCAGCTATTTTTTTAATTATGTATAGAGGTGGGGTTTCCTTATGTTTCCTAGGCTGGCTTCAAACTCCTGGGTTCAAGAAATTCCCCTGCCTCAGCTTCCCAAAGTTCTAGGAATACATCATGTGTGAGCTGAGGCATCTGGTCACCTCTTTCAGTTTGAGTGCTGCTTGATCATCAGTTCTTTAATGCTCAAAAAACTCTGTTAAATTTATTTTGTTTAAAGATTTAACAGTGGAAACTATTCACACATTTTTTTAAAAAAATTAAGACTATAAAAGTTCCAAATGAGAAAATATAAGTGAGGGAAGGAAGAATGGGGAAAACCCCCGCAAACCCTGAGTGATATGTGGCAGATGATATAGACAACATCACCTCTCCAAAATCCCATATTCCCAGAGAATGGAGGGGTGAATGGAAATATAAAATGTTAAACATAAACACCCTACCTCTAACTTTCCTATTAAATTTTCTTTTTTTTTTTTAATTTATTTATTTATTTATTTTTTTTTTTTTTTAATTTTTATTATTTTTTTTTTTTTAATTTTTTATTGGATTATAGGTTTTGGGGTACATGAGCAGAGCATGCAAGACAGTTGCGTAGGTACACACATGGCAGTGTGCTTTGCTTTTCTTCTCCCCTTCACCCACATTTGGCATTTCTCCCCAGGCTATCCCTCCCCACCTCCCCCTCCCACTGGCCCTCCCCTTTTCCCCCCAATAGACCCCAGTGTTTAGTACTCCCCTTTCTGTGTCCATGTGTTCTCATTTTTCATCACCCACCTATGAGTGAGAATATGCGGTGTTTCATTTTCTGTTCTTGTGTCAGTTTGCTGAGGATGATGTTTTCCAGATTCATCCATGTCCCTACAAACGACACGAACTCATCATTTCTGATTGCTGCATAATATTCCATGGTGTATATGTGCCACATTTTTCCAATCCAGTCTATTATCAATGGGCATTTGGGTTGATTCCAGGTCTTTGCTATTGTAAACAGTGCTGCAATGAACATTCGTGTACATGTGTCCTTATAGTAGAACGATTTATAGTCTTTTGGATATATACCCAGTAATGGGATTGCTGGGTCAAATGGAATTTCTATTTCTAAGGCCTTGAGGAATCGCCACACTGTCTTCCACAATGGTTGAACTAATTTACACTCCCACCAACAGTGTAAAAGTGTTCCTTTTTCTCCACATCCTCTCCAGCATCTGTTGTCTCCAGATTTTTTAATGATCGCCATTCTAACTGGCGTGAGATGGTATCTCAATGTGGTTTTGATTTGCATCTCTCTGATGACCAGTGACGATGAGCATTTTTTCATATGATTGTTGGCCTCATATATGTCTTCTTTCGTAAAGTATCTGTTCATATCCTTTGCCCACTTTTGAATGGGCTTGTTTGTTTTTTTCCTGTAAATCTGCTTGAGTTGTTTGTAAATTCTGGATATCAGCCCTTTGTCAGATGGGTAGACTGCGAAAATTTTTTCCCATTCTGTTGGTTGCCGATCCACTCTAGTGACTGTTTCTTTTGCCGTGCAGAAGCTGTGGAGTTTCATTAGGTCCCATTTGTCTATTTTGGCTTTTGTTGCCAATGCTCTTGGTGTTTTGTTCATGAAGTCCTTGCCTACTCCTATGTCCTGGATAGTTTTGCCTAGATTTCCTTCTAGGGTTTTTATGGTGCCAGGTCTTATGTTTAAGTCTTTAATCCATCTGGAGTTAATTTTAGTGTAAGGTGTCAGGAAGGGGTCCAGTTTCTGCTTGCTGCACATGGCTAGCCAGTTTTCCCAACACCATTTGTTAAACATGGAATCCTTGCCCCATTGCTTGTTTTTGTCAGGTTTATCAAAGATTGTATAGTTGTATGTATGTTGTGTTGCCTCCGGTGCCTCTGTTTTGTTCCATTGGTCTATATCTCTGTTTTGGTACCAGTACCATGCTGTTTTCATTACTGTAGCCTTGTAGTATAGTTTGAAATTTTCTATAGAGCCAAGCAAATGAAACACACACACACACACACACGTGCAAACACCTATTAAAAACAGAACACTTTTGAGAAAATAGAAACACTTTGAATTTTTTTAAGTGCCAAATTCTTTATTTAGATTCCTGCCAGGCAAAATCTAAACTGATTGAGCAGATGTCAGCCACTACAGTACTTCTGAGCTATGTAGGTAAAAATATTTCTATATACAACTTATTAAATCAATATTATTACTAAGGATTGTTTCATCAGGATTTGGTGAGCATTCTAAATTAACAGTGTCTATGAGTCCAATAAAATGATTTGTTAACTTCTATTTTGAAGTACTTGCTTTAAGTTTGCTATAGTTAGCTTATAAGAGCATTACAATTTATTGAAATTTGCTAAGAAACTTCTCTTACTTATCTATCAGATAACTGAGGGTTATATACACATTAAACTTTCTCTCATAATCTAGAGAAGAAAAAGAAGAAAAATAAAATAACACTTTATTACCCAGGGTAAATAGGAATGTTAATAATTTCATTAAAGATTCAAATTTATTATTGTTTTGGAACAACTGTTTACAATATTTATAATTTTCTACAAACAAATATAACATTAAGTTATTAAAATTGCTTACGCTTTACTTTATTGGTCTCATTATTAAAGCTATCACTTTATTATAAAAAAACAAAGCAGCAATCAAACAAACCAAACCAATTAACCAAACAAAATTTTATCTCTATTTCCAGTAAAGATGGAAAAAGCACATTTCACCCTACTATTGTCACTAATTTCAACTAAAATTTATGAAGAAAATGTGTGGAGTCCACATTTCATTACTCTAAGAAGTAGGAGACAGTAGGCATGTTGGATAAGAAACAAGTATTTGAAGTACCAATTAGCTGATGGTGAGTTTCTCCATCCCTTCCATACCTCCAAGCTTTGACTCATGACAGCATAAATCCTAGAGCTATGTACTAGGTACAGACATAAGTAAGTACCTCCAGATGAAGCCTTCCCTTTCTTTCTTTCTTTTTTTTTTTTGAGACGAAGTTTCGCTCTCGTTACCCAGGCTGGAGTGCAATGGCACGATTTCAGCTCACCGCAATCTCTGCCTCCTGGGTTCAGGCAATTCTCCTGCCTCAGCCTCCCGAGTAGCTGGGATTACAGGCATGCGCCACCATGCCCAGCTAATTTTTTGTATTTTTAGTAGAGACGGGGTTTCACCATGTTGACCAGGATGGTCTCAATCTCTTGACCTCGTGATTCCCCCACCTTGGCCTCCCAAAGTGCTGGGATTACAGTCTTGAGCCACCGCGCCCGGCCTGAATCCTTCTCTTTCTTATGTAAAAAGTGGAAAGGGAACTACCTACAGGTTACACAAAATGGGAGACATCTATTGAGTTTACCATGAATCTGTCAGCTGGTGTATAAGTGTGTTTTCATGCTGTTGATAAAGACATACTCAAGACTAGGCAATTTACAAAAGAAGGAGTTTATTGGACTTACAGTCCTATGTGGCAGGGAGGCCTTACAGTCATGATGGAAGGTGAAAGTCACATCTCAGATGGTGGCAGGCAAGAGAGGAGAGCTTGTGAAGGGAAACTCCCCTTTTTAAAGCCATCAGATCTCAGGATACTAACACACTCTCATGAGAATAGCACAGGAAAGACCCTCCCCCATAATTCAATCACCTCCAACTAGGTTTCTCAAATTACAAATGGGAATTATGGGAGTTACAATTCAAGATGAGATTTGGGAGGGGACACAGCCAAATCATGTCAGCTAGATTGCCATTATCTGAAAGATTAATGTGGAAGACCATGCTCACTCACAAGGTTATTTGCAGAAAGCTCCAGCTCCTTATTATAGAGTTGCTCATAACATGTCAAGTACATTCTACAGAGTGCATGATCCAAGGGAAAAGAAGAAAGATGGTATCCAACATAGAAACCGGGCCTCGTTATAACTTCACTTTAGAAATAACACACATCAAATATGCTGTAATCTGTTGGTTAAATCATATTGTTCCTAGTATGGGCAGGGACTAAACAACGAGTTTAGTCTGTTCCTGGGGTCCATAATGGGTCATCTCGTATTCTGGCTAATACAACTTACAAAGAATTGGTGAAGTCTGACACATTCTCAAGGAAAAGGAAAATCAACAGATGTCAAACTGGAGAAGAATAAAATGTTGAAATTACTGGATGATAAATAACTGTTTTTTTTTTTTTTTTTTTGAGATGGAGTCTCGCTTTGTCACCCAGGCTGGAGTGTAGTGGCGTGATCTTGGCTCAGTGCAACCTCCGCCTCCTGGGTCCAAGCAATTCTCCTACCTCAGCCTCCCATGTAGCTGGGATTACAGGCACCTGCCACTACACCTGGATAATTTTTTTATTTTTAGTAGAGATGTGGTCTCACCATGCTGATGAAGCTGGTTACAAACTCCTAACCTCCAAGGATCCACCTGCCTTGGCCTCCCAAAATGCTGAGATTACAGGTGTGAGCCACTGTTCCCAGCCACTGGACCAAAACTTTAAAGGGATAACTATTACTGTGTTCCAAGAAGACATGGCAAAATCTGTTGAAACACATGGCAAGATAGAAAATCTTGGCAGACATATAGGAGATTTTTTTTTAAATGAAGAACCAATTCAAAATTTTGAATGGAAAAGAAATTGTATTTCTTGTATCTATTTTAATGTGTTAAAAATACAGGGCTAAATAGCAGAAGGGAGATAAGAGAGGGAAGCGTGTATAAACTTGAATTTCTATGTCAGTAGAAATATTTTAATCTATAAGACTAGGGAAAACACTGCATGGAAATTTAACAGAGTTTTAGGAATCTGTGAGGACAGTATCAAAAGGTCTAACATTCATTCCATGAGGATCTCAGAAAATAAGGAAAAATATTATGGCCCAGGAAAAATTTGAAGACACGAGGCTGAAATCTTTCTAATTAGGCAGAAGACACAAAATAATTTACCCAGTGCCTCAGTAAAAACCAAGCACGAGAAATCCAAAGACTCCTATGCCTACTGTATCACAGTAAAACTGCTAAAAACCAAAAATGTGGAAATAAATATCTTGTAACATTTAGGAAAGAAAGGACACATTATATATGAAAGAACAATGACTCAATGACTGTACATTTTTTATAAAAAATCAGGTAAACCAGAAGACATTTTTTAAAGTGCTGATGGAAAAGAACTGTGAAGCCAGAATTCTATATCCACTAAAAAAGAATATATAATTACTGTTAGATATAAGGAGTAATATATTAATAAATTTTCATACTGCTATAAAGAACTGCCTGAGACGGGGTAATTTATAAAGGAAAGAGGTTTCATAGACTCACAGTTCAGCATGACTGGGGAGGTCTCAGAAAACTTACAATCATGGCAGAAGGGGAAAGGGAAGCAAGACATCTTCTTCACAAGGTAGCAGGAAGCAGTGCCAAGTGAAGTGAGGGCAGAGCCCCTTATAAAACCATTAGATCTCATGAGAACTCACTCACTATCATGAGAAATCATGAGGGAAACCACCCCCATGATTTAATTATCTCCACCTGGTATCTCCCTTGACAGCTGGGGATTATGGAGATTACAATTCAAGATGAGATTTGGGTGGGGACAAAATGCCTCATTATATCAAATAAGTTCAAGGGATTCATTGTATGGCCTGGTGACTGTAGCTAATTTTGGCTTATTGTGTTATTTGAAAATGTAAAGATAATGGATAAGTGTTCTTACTGCACATGAATGTCAATTTCTAATGAAGCTAAACATTCTTACTGCACATAAATGTCAATTTCTAATGAAGCTAAACATATACTTACCATATGACCTAGCAACTACAAACTTGGGCATTTATATCAGATAAATAAAAATTCATATCCACACATAAACCATATTTGATTATTGATAGTCACAACAGTTAAAATTGAAAACAATCTATATGTATTTCAACAGATTACTGGTAAAACTGTGTTTAGCTGAATATATGTTTATTCATCCCATTAAATACCGCTCTACAGTGAAATGGAATGAGCAACTGATACACTGATACATGTAAGAATGTACTGAATATTCATTGGTACATTGAAATATGCAAGACCTCTTGGATGGATCTCAAGGAAATTACGCTGAGTGAAAAAAATTGTATCTCAAATGGTTACATAGGGTATGATTCCAGTTCTTTAACCCAACATTCCAATCTATAGCCCATGGACTGCATGTGGCCCAGGACAGCTTTACAGCTTTACAACGTGGCCAAAGACAAATTTGTAAACTACATTCTCAAAACATTATGTCAATTTTTATTTTATTTTATTTTTGAGATGGAGTCTTGCTCTGTCGCCAGACTGAAGTGCAGTGGTACAATCTTGGCTCACTGCAACCTCTGCCTCCCAGGTTCAAGCATTTCTCCTGCCTCAGCCTCCCAGGTAGCTGGGATTACAGGCATACACCACCACACCCAGGTACTTTTTGTATTTTTAGTAAATACAGAGTTTCACCATGTTGGCCAGGATGGTCTCAATCTCTTGAACTCCTGATCTGCCTGCCTCAACCTCCCAAAGTGCTGGGATTAGAGGCGTGAGCCACTGTGCCCTGCCTATTTTATTTTATTAGCTCATCAGCTATCATTAGTGTATTTTATGTGTGGCCCAAGACAATGCTTCCAGTGTGGCCTAGGAAAGCCGAAAGATTGGACACCCCTGTAATCTTTCTGAAATGACAAAATTGTAAAGATAAAGAATTTAATAATTTCTGTAGATTAGGAAAGGGGGCAAGGAAGTAGCTATGGCTATTAAAGGATATTATGAGCAGCTCTTTTGTATCTTGACTGTGGTGGTAATCACATGAATCTACAGAAGTGAAGAAATTGCCTAGACCTAAACACACACGTATGCCTGTGCATGCATGTGTGTGCATGCACACACACACGAGTGTGTCACAAATTCTGATTAAGGCAAAAAGATTATATCTGTCAATTTCATGGTTGTGATATTGTACTATATTTATATAAGATATTAGGATTAAGAGAAACTGTGTGAAAACACATTCAAATTAACTAGAGTGTCATTTTCTCCATTCAAGTTTTTCTAGATCACATGCAGAAGGGAACTGATTAATTCTCTTTAATAGCTGGCACAATCTTAAAAATATATCTTTTCTACTAAACTTCTTTAGGAAAGGTTGTATTTATCTTTGTATTCCCAGAGCTCAGCACTGTATTCCAAGAATCTAGACTGGCATGGTATAAATGCTCCATAAACATTTCTTTAACAATTTCATGAATAAAATAATGAAATTCTGCAAAATAAAAAACTATGCTGTGTGGTTTTTCATGCTTATTGAGGGTTAGATAAAAATATTTTAAAAGAGAAGTACTTATGGGTTAAAGTCTCAGCTAATATTTTTTCTTTATAAAGTAAATTAGCCTATTTATTAATAATAAAAGAAAAATGACAAATGGAAAAATTGTCAATACTATGTCTCAAGTAGCTACAAATGATATAAGCATCTAACTTCTATTAAGGTGAGAAGACAGAGGAAATCAAACACACAGCTGGTGCTATGCTGTTGTTATATATTTCCAAAGTAATTTCTCATCCAAGAGAAGAGATTTTCCTCCACAACCAGACTAGAGGAGGTCCATGGTAAACATAATATATAAATTATGTAGACCCCCCTCACTTCAAAGTGAATTATTTTATGT
Source organism: Callithrix jacchus (assembly GCF_049354715.1). Classification (NCBI taxonomy): domain Eukaryota; kingdom Metazoa; phylum Chordata; class Mammalia; order Primates; family Cebidae; genus Callithrix; species Callithrix jacchus. Next base: position 74,893,529 of record NC_133513.1, read on the forward strand.
GATCTTGGGTATTCATTTTGAGAATAAGAAATGAAAACATGTATTCTATATATCACTATACATTTGTAATGAAACATCCCCTTTTGCTCCTATTGGTCTGATAGTAAGGCTTGAAAGATATAAATAAATGACAGTAAAAACTCCTTCACCTTCAATAATTCAGATTATGTGATATTTATGAAGTGTACTTAGTTCCTATATTCTTTTATCTTCTATGCCAATTCATTTCCAGAGACTTTATAATGGTTCATATATTTGAGGCTATTTTCTATGATTCACAACTATTATTCCTTATCTCATTCAGGTTATTTTGAAACTTTTTAAATTCAATCAAAGCAGAGTAAACAATATGAGATTGTATGTAATGAAAAATCATGTTAGAAAAAGCTTATCAAATTTCTAATCTTTTGACTTAGAATATGAATGTTACAGTTGACAAGTTTGTTAGACTACAGAGGAGAATCGTGGATGTGATTTGATTTTGTAATATGTTTGACAATTTGTATATTAAGTTTAATTTTTTTTAAAAGAAGATAATTAACAAGGGCACCTCTGAATGAAATTTTAGAAAATAAAAAACATCACTGTAAACAGCACCAGATAAACAAACAAAGCATTGCTGAAGATCATACTTGGGCTGTATCTAATCTCACTTTATTCCACCACTTACCACCACCACCAAAGATAACGACTGTTAGAACTTCTAACACACTAGAATAACCTATCTTGGCACTTTATATTAATGAAATTATGCAATAGATATAGTACTTTCCTCTGTGAGTATACCATCATTTATTCATCAGTTTATTCTGAATACCTGTTTGGGTTGTTTCCAGTTTGAGATATTTTGAAGTAATCCTCTAAACATTCTTATGCATATCTTTTGATGAGCTTAACTTTGCATTTTTGTATTGCTTATGCCAGGTATATAATTTCTAAGTAAGGAGCAAAGTGTAGGTTCATTATTGTCAAATGCTGTCAAAAAGTTATCTAGAGAGATTATACCAATCTATTCTCTAACTCCACTGTAAATACAATCTAATCATAGAATAGAATATCTATTCATTGTTTGATACTTGAGGTGAGCCCATAGAGATATCCTCTTGCAGTTTTAATTTGCATTGCTACAATAATGAATCAAGTTCAGCCCCATTATATACGTGTATTATTTATTTGGGTATTCTCTTTTGTGAAGTGCAGGCTCAAATTCCTCAATATTCTATTGCATTGTCTGCTTTTGTTGTTTTCTTGTTGTTACATATATTTTCTAGGTATACATTTTTTCCTCCCATTCTGTGACTTGTCATTTTATCTTTGTTGGCATGTTGTGTTTTCTCTTATTATTTTTCAACATTTTATTATATATACACATAATTTATGTATTTTATCATATATACACACAATTCATGTATTTTATCATATACACACTATGTATTTTAAATTGACAAATACAAATTGTATGTATTTATGGTGTACAATGGGATGTTTTGATAAATAAATACATTTTTGAATGGCCTATTCATCAGTTTACATCCTTAGCAGCTTTTGTGGTAAGAACATATGAAAGCTCTCTTAATCGTAACAAGTAAATGATATATTGTTATCTACTCTCTGCTTAAATGAATTAGACATTTTAAGGTTCTACCTGTAAGTGAAGTCGTGAAGTATTTGTTTTTGTATGCCTGGCTTATTTCACTTAGCATAAAACTCTGCAGGTTCATCTAAATTGTCACCAATGATGGAATCTCCTTCTTTTTAAAAGTTGGATATATTTCATTGTTTATATATATATATATATATATATACACACCACATTTTCTTTCTTTATAATCTACCGTTGAGCAGTTTGATTGAATACGTGTCTTGATGACTGTCAAGAATGCTGAATGAATGTGAGAGTACAGACATCTATGACATACTGATTTCATTTCCTTTAAATTTATTCCAGAAGTGGAATTTCTGGATCATGTAGCTGTTCAATTTTCAATTTTTTAAGGAAACGCCATACTGCCATACTGACTATACTAACTTACATATCCACCAACAGTGTACATGAGTTCTCATTTGTCCACATTGTCACTAGTGTGTTTGCTTTGGCAGCAACATATAAAAAATTGTTATAATTTTCAAAAACATAACTGTATTACAAATTTAGGCTAAATTTTCATTAGGGGATGGCATGAAGAGAAGATAAACATGAAACAGAATTGTGGCACATTTTTAAATCTATGCAACTGAAATATGTAATGGATATATTGAATATCCACAAGGGGAGCTTAGTATAATTGTGTCATTTTTAAAAAATTATTTTATTTTACTTTATTTTTTTGAAGCAGAGTCTCACTGTCACTCAGGCTGGAGTGCAGTGGTACCATCCTAACTCACAGCAGTTTTAATTTTTGAGCATAGATTGGGAAAATTTTCCTGGATAATATCCTGAAAAGTATTTTCCAGCTTGGATTCATTCTCTCCATCACATTCAGGTACACCAATCAAACGTAGATTGGGTCTTTTCACATAGTCCCATATTTCTTGGAGACTTTGCTCATTCCTTTTCATCCTTTTTTCTCTATTCTTGTCTTGTCGTTTTATTTCATTAAGTTGGTCTTCGACCTCTGATATCCTTTCTTCTGCTTGATCCATTCTGCTATTTAAACTTGTGCATATTTCACTAAGTTCTCGTGTTGTATTTTTCAACTCCGTTAGTTCATTTATATTCCTCTCTATATTGTCTATTCATTTCAGCATTTCGTCAAACCTTTTTTCAAAGTTCTTAGTTTCTTTACATTGGGTTAGAACAAGTTCTTTTAATTCCCAGAAGTTTCTTATCATCCACCTTCTGAAGCCAATCTAGCAAAGCAGGACACTATTTAACCCCAGGTAATACAGAGAACACCACAAAGATATTCCTCAAGAGGAGCAACACCAAGTATTAAACTTTTGACTTGTTTACATTCTTTTCTGATTAAATTGCCCGGCAATTTTTATTCTTATACATTTGTATACTTGTTCATTTTGTTCCATTTTTGGATCAAAGTTTCAAATGGCTATGAGGTGATTTTGTATAATTGTTAACTAATGTCTTTACTCTGTGACACACAGAAAATAAATGGTATACCTCATTCTTGCTTTGTTTATTTACTTGCAGCTATGTAGACTAGTCTTTTATTATTCATTATCTGTAAATATTCCTTTATATTTAAAAAGTAAGACACTTTAATAGATCATTTAAATATAATTATTAATTTAGTGCTCTACTTTTGAATACACAAACTCTATGCAATAAAATTATCCTTTCCCCTATTGATTCCACTGACTAACAAATCTCAGTTCATCCCACTAAAACAAAAATTAACAATTAAAACTAATTTTTTCATTTTCTCTTTATCTCCCTATTTAATGCTATTATAGTTAACACTATAATGGAGAAATTCATTTATTTTGGGAAACACGATACATTTTTTTCTTAATTGCAAGTGTGAAGTTTTAATTTTTCCATCCAGAAATGCACATTTAAGATATCTTCCATGTTTAGATTCCTTTTTTAGAATTTTAAATGAGAAAGTGCTCTTAAAATATCTTCACAATTGAGCAACGAGTTTTGAAAGTCATTCTCTTCCTTTATTTTCATTATTATACTTTAAATTCTCGGGTACATGTGCATAAGAAGGCAACTTTGACATTATTTGAAAGTGAAAGTATTAATTCCTTGAAAAGCAAACATAAGTAGCACAGATTTGGGACCAGTAGATGATAGGATGATCAGTATGAAAAGTAACAATATCAAGCAAAAGAATGTATAAGTTTCTCAGACAAAGGGATGAACAGTTGAATTCAGTGGAGAAAGCAAGTAACAACAATAAAGAGACTTGAAGTGGCTTGGTTTGAATTAGAAACAAGAGGGATTTTAAAAACTGAATTTTAGCAGAATGAAAAAGAGGATTACTGTTGAATCCTTAGAAAAGGTTTATTTATTATTGTTTTATGTTCCAGATTACTTGAGCAACAATGATATGATGGAAATTGTATAAAAGACAGTTTATGTCCCATTTATAAGGTTAGTAGGAATAGAAGTCATAGATAAAAAAGCATCAATTTAGTACTGAATACAGTTGAAAAGTATGAGATAATAGAACACTTATGTATTTTCTTCCTCTAAAGCCAATTTCAAATAGAAAATTGTCATTGAAAGGATGCATTCATGAGTCACGCGTAAAGGGAGGCGATGTGAATGAAAAAATAGAAGCTATTGCAAATTTGGAAGAAGTTTGAAAGAATGCAGAAACACCATTAGGAGAAAACCTAGTAAGAAGAGCCACTCTTCAGGTAGGTTTAAATTTGTCTAACACATGACCAAAAAAAAAAAAAAAAAAAAGAAGAAGACGAAGAAGAAGAAGAAGAAATAAAACATATAGACCACCCATACTTAAAAACATATGACTAAATCTGGCCTGTTATGATTTATTTTTGAACAATTGAGAATAGCCAGTTGGTAGAATCCAACCAGCTGAGTTAGGATAACATCCCATGTTACTAAGTACTGTGTAAAAAACAAAACAAAATGGGAAAAGAAAAAAAAAAAAACCATGCAGATAAGTTTTCAACTTAAGAGCTGCACCAAAACTATCAGAAAATTTTACTGTTTACTGTTTTACTATTGCATTGATAACATGAAAGTTTTCATTGAAAATCATTTGATTTGATGCTTTCAGTAAAAGTCAGCAACTGCTTATTTTTTAAAACTCCATTTTCTACCTCTCATGGACAGATTGTTCAGTTTGAACACTGGATGTCTAGAAGTGGAAACTCTGGAATGTCAATACTGTTCTGTTTCTTTAACACTTCATTCTCCTTATTTCTAATATTTCCCCCAGTAAAGTCATGGTAATTAATCTATTTGTTTATCTTCCCTATGCTCTAAATGACCTTTCCTCTCTTTTAGAAGAGTAGGTAAGAAAAAAAAAGGATTTTTATAATTTGTCATTATTCTAAAGTACCCACTGTCACTTTCCTACCTCCCTGGTGGCTGAAGAGGCTTCCAAGTACTCAGATAATTTAAATAATGATATGTATGTATGTATATATATATATATATATTTATATATGGTATATATATATATATATATGCCTGTATGTGTGTGAATTTATGATAAATTATTTCCTTTCATATAATAAGTTACTTAAATTTTTTGGAGATATTTATAGTTATGTTAGAATCAATTCTGGAACCATTACTCTAAAACATAAAATGTCTGCTGTATGGAAAAATGGTCAAAGGGGTTGAGTGTTACTTCTGTAGAAAATTGGAAGGAAGTGTCTTAGAGCTGGGTGAAAGGATACTAGAGTAAGTTGGATGGTACCAAATTTTATATATATATATATGTAAATAATAGAATGGATTATTGTAACAGTGTAGAAAGAAAGTAAAAAGTGATAACAATATAGTTATTGGAATCTCCATGCCATAAGTTAAACTGTTCAACTTATTTAATATTAAGAAATATTTGTAGGTATCTTTATAGCATACATGCTCTCTCTCTCTCTAAGACAACAGTTCCAAAAGAGACATCTAGACATCTAGCCAGATTATCTTTTCTGCCATGCCTCTCTAACTTAAAATAGGATAATGCAAATCAAAAATCCTCATAAATATTTTGCTTTAACATTCTTTGAGCATTTGAACCTGCATATTTACTGCAATGTCCTATTAATATGCTATTTTCTTAGTTTCTTTCTTTTAGTTACCATTTACTTTCTGATTGAATTCATTATTATTACACAATATGTGATGTGCTGTGAGAAGAGGAAATTAGAAAAAAGCTGAGAAACAAAATATACAAAATCTATTGAGGCATCCAGGGTAACCATTTTATCTGGAAAAAACAAGAACACCAGGAAGCAGTAATTTTGTAATTGGCAAGAGAAAAATGGCTCTTAAGATACAGGATGTCAATCGATGTATATCAATACGACTAGAAAAACATTTTAATGAGAAAACATGAAAACTATTCTTGAATCTGTTCATGATCGTTTAGCTATAAACATTGGTTCTGGAATTTCTTTTTTTTCTTTTTTTGACATAGGAATCTGTTTATTTTTACATATGTGTGATTCCACACATCATGTTGCTTTTAATTCCTGTCTGTTTTAACTTGTGTCCTTTTTAAATTATTATTATTACACTTTAAGTTCCAGGGTTCTTGTGCAGATCCTGCAGGATTGTTACATTGGTATACACAGGCCATGGTGGTTTGTGGTATCCATCCCCCCGTCATCTACATTAGATATTTTTCCTAATTATCCCTTCCCAATTCCCCCACTCTCACTATCCCTCTCCTAGCCCCCGAACCTCCCAACAGGCCCTGGTGTGTGATGTTCCCCTCCCTGTGTCCATGTATTCTCATTGCTCATCACCCACTTATGAGTGAGAACATTCAGTGTTTGGTTTCCTGTTCTTGTGTCAGTTTGCTGAGAATGATGGTTTCCAGCTTCATCCATGTCCCTGCAAAGGACATGAACTCATCCCTTCCTATGGCTGTATAGTATTCCATGGTGTATATGTGACACATTTTCTTTATCCAGTTTATCATTGATGGGCATTTGGGTTGCATCCAAGTCTTTGCTATTGTAAACAGTGCTGCAATGAACATATGTGTGCTTGTGTCTTTATAATAGAATGATTTATAATCTTTCGAGCATATACCCAGTAATGGGATTGCTGGGTCAAATGGAATTTTTATTTCTAGATCCGTGAGGAATCACCACACTATCTTCCACAATAGTCAAACTAATTTATACTCCCACCAACAATGTAAAAGCGTTCCTATTTCTCCACATCCTCTCCAGCATCTGTTGTCTCCAGATTTTTTAATGATCTCCATTCTAACTGGTGTGAGATGATATCTCATTGTGGTTTTGATTTGCATTTCTCTAGTGACCAGTGATAATGAGCTTTTTTCATATGTTTGTTGGCTGCATAAATGTCTTCTTTTGAAAAATTTCTATCCATATCCTTTGCACACCAGTTGATTGGGTTGTTTGATTTTTTCTTGTAAATTTGTTTAAGTTTTTTGTAAATTCTGGATATTAGCTCTCTTATCAGATGGCTAAATTACAAAAGTATTTTTCCCATTCTGTTGGTTGCAGGTTCACTCTGATGATTGTTTCTTTTGCTGTTCAGAAACTCCTAATTTTATTTCATCCCATTTATCTATTTTGGCTTTTGTTGCCATTGCTTTTAGTTTTAGTCATGAAGTCCTTGCCTATGCCTATGTCCTGAATGGTATTGCCTAGGTTTTCTTCTAGGATTTTTATGGTGTTAGGTTTTATGTTTAAATCTTTTATCCATGTTAATTTTTGTATAAGTTGTAAGGAAGGGGTCTAATTTCATGTTTCTGCATATGGTTAGCCAGTTTTCCCAACACCATTTATTAAATAGGGAATCCTTTCTCCATTGTTTGTTTTTGTCAGGTTTGTCAATTATCAGATGATTGTAGATGTGTGGTGTTACTTTTGCAGCCTCTGTTCTGTTCCTTTGGACTATATCTCTGTTTTGGTACCAGTACCATTCTGTTTTGGTACTGGTACCATTCTGTTTTGATTACTGTAGCCTTGTAGTGTAGTTTGAAGTCAGGTAGCAGGAAGCCTCCAGCTTAGTTTTCCTTTTTTTTTTTTTTTTTTTCCCTTAGGATTGTCTTGGCTATGCAGTCTCTTTTTTGATTACATATGAAGTTTAAGGTGTTTTTTTCCAGTTATGTGAAGAAGGTCATTGGTAGTTTGATGAGAATAGTGTTGAATCTATAAAATTAGTTTAGGCAGCATGGCCATTTTCATGATATTGATTCTTCCTAACCATGAGCATAGAATGTTTTTCCATCTGTTTGTGATCTCTCGTTTCCTTGAGCAGTGGTTTGTAGTTCTCCTTGAAGAAGTCCTTCACAGCCCTTGTTAGTTATATTTGTAGGTATTTTATTCTCTTTGGATTAATTGTGAATGGGAGTTTGCTCATGATTTGGCTCTCTGTTTGTCTATTATTGGTGTATAGGAATGCTTGTGATTTTTGCACATTGATTTTGTATCCTGAGACTGCAGAAGTTGCTTATCAGCTTAAGGAGATTTTCGGCTGAGACTATGGGGTCTTCTAAATATACAATCATGTTGTCTGCATATGGAGACAATTTGACAGCATGGTGCTTTTGAGAGCTGTCAGGGTCTTCTGGCACTGTGATTAGGAAGAAGAGAGGGCACTAGGACTTCATAGCTCAACAGAAATAATAATCTAGCAAAATATAAGTCTCTGGACATTGTCTTTGTGGTCCACGACCTCAATAGAAACATAGAGACATAATAAATCCAGTAGAAAATGCATCATTCTCAATAAACCCATAGTTCCCTTCACTTACATTGCTACCAGATTCATCAAGTCCACACAATCTCTCACCTAGACTCCTGCCCAGTCATCTCTCTGGTTGCTTTGTTTCCATTCCTGCTCACATCCACAATGTTTTATTCTCCACAGACAGACAGAGTGAAGCCATTAATGAGGAAATTTCTCCCTGCTTGCTTGGAACTCTCCAGTGGCTTTTTCTATCTTATTTCAATATATAATCCAAAATCCTTATGTAGAGTTCAAAGATGCAGCATGGACATAATCTGGCTCATGATACCATTTTTTCCTTTCAGTTACACTGGGATTATTGTTCTTCTTTGACCCATAGTAAGAAATACCATGTCTCAGCACATTTGCATAAATCTGTCCACAGGGAATACTTTGCTTACAGACAACATTAAAGTTTTATTTTTTTTTTCTTCTTTTCATTTACAAATCTACCAAAGATAGTCTTCTCATATTTCACAGAGAAGTTTAACTAATACAAGGTTCTAAGTTACCTGGTTCAGTCTCTTTAATGTATTTCTTACTATAAAACCCTATATTTGTCTGTTTACTTATTACTTCCCTTCTCTATATGTGAGCAGGGGTTTGTTTTGTTCATGAAGGCAGGGGTTAATTTGTCCATTACCAAGTTCTTGTCTCCAGAAAGCATTAGGGCCTCATTATTATTAGTAGCAGTAGTATTACTGGAATAAATGAAAGAAAGAATAGGAAACAAGAATAAAATTTGTGTGTTATTTCAAACACAAATAACAGGACTAACACTCCCCAATATATTTTTCTTCAATGACACAAATATTCTATATGTGTATTCAAACTTTGAAATAGGGTTTGTGAAATTGAGGAATTATATATATTTTTTTTAGATGGAAGTAAAATTAAATCGCTAAATGTCTATAATATTAGAAAGTGAACCATGGGACAGTTTCAGAGTCACATATATAATTAGGTCTTCTAGCACAGCATGTAGGTCCAAGCATTCCTTGTGTTATTAAAATTTTTAAAAATACTTGTGGAAATTTTTGTATTATTTGTAATAAGTGCCCTGGTGTTACTACATTACCAAAAATTCCTAGCAGACTTCAAAAACCTTCTTTTGACTTAGGCTTATAATGCAATTGTGTAATATTAGAAATTATAAATATTAGGTTCAAGGTTTTTTTAGCTGATGAGAATTAAATAAAAATAAAACATATATATACAATTTTTTGATTTTCAAATTGTAAAACATGTATTAAATTATTATTTCTATAATGACTCCTCCCAGGCATCTCTCTAGTTGACCTGAGGGCACAGACTTAAATAAATTCATTTAAAATATAGAAAACAAAGACTTTGTCCCTTCAATTTCATGTATAGAAATTAACCAATTAGAAGTAATCAGATACAGGTTAAACGTGTTTTATGCATGCACAAGATTTTTCGATGAAACTGTTATTTGTAATAATGCAACCCTGGAGATATTCTCAATGCCCTAGGGTAATGAATTTACATGCTGAAGTAGGTATGTAGAATTAGACACTAATTTGTGACCTAAAAAGATATTTAACATACAATGAAAAATAGTATACATATATTTATATGTGTATAATTCATGACTGTGTAAGCCATTAATAATTAGTTTTATTGTATTAATTTATGTGTTTCAGGAGGCTTTAATGTGAATAACTATACTTGCTTAGGTTAATTATTTCTGTTTGAAGTAAAAAGCAACAGTTCATTAGTTCTTGACTTTCTAAGCATTACCTCATCATAGTGTAAATATAGCCTTTCATTTAAGTAAACTGCCTTCCCCTTTAGGAAAACAAAACAAAACAAAACAAAAACCTTCCACTATAATCTCTATCTTTTTATTTATTTATTTTTGAGCCAGTCTCACTCTATTCCCCAGGCTGGAGTCCAATGGCACAATCTCATCCCACTGCAACCTCCACCTCCTACGCTCAAGCAATTCTCCCAACACAGCCTCCCATGTAGCTGGGACAATGGACATGTGCCACCACAGCTGGGTACTTTTGTGTATTTTTTTGTAGAGACGGGGTTTTGCCATGTTGCGCAGACTGTTCTCGAACTCCTGAGCTTGTGTTCCTCCCACCTCAGCCTCCCAAATTGCTGGGATTACATGTGTGAGTCACCGCACGCAGCCACTTTAATCTTTTTATTCTCCTTCTGGTTTCTAATAATCTGTTTTGACTATATCTCTAACGTCCCACCTTCTCCTGGATTCTCTGTTCTCCATCACCTGAACTTTCATCTTTCAGGCACCATGAGCAGCCAGGTGGACCTACATCAGTCAAAATGATCCTGTCTGCAAGAAATAATACTCTATTTATACTATCTTAAACTAATATAGATAGATTTTTGCTCTGATTCTAGAGCAAAAAAAAATCCAAACATGAGAATAATTTTGGCTTATATAATGCATATTACGTGATTCCAAAATGCGTGGGGTAATTCATGTGTTTGTTTTTCTTTTTGTATTTATTCACTGCAAAGGTCCTGAGATACAATGTTTTCAGTTTGACCACATGCTTGACATTGGATCATTCAATGCAATTTACGTGTATAAAGAAGGTTTTATTCTATGATAAATTTTTCTGGATCCACATAGACTTCAAATTCAAATTAGAGTATATTATAAGGATTAAGGGAATGTTGATCCTAGGAAGAAAATCACTGTCAATTATAAAGCTAGAATCCTACTTCTATATTTCTGAACACACAGAATTTCTGATTGTAGGAGAAAGATTCAAACATAATTTTGGATAAAAAGAGAGTGTTTCTTCATTGCAATGTGTGCACATGCAGCACTTCCATATATGAAACCAACAGAGTTGTTCAATTGTCTTTGACACTTTTTAAATGTATATAACTGTTTAGCTCTTTGATCAAGGCTATTTGTTATCTCTTCCACCTAAGTATTATATGTTTTATTTGTGTGGGTTAGAAATGACAAATGAGCCATTGTATAGTGTTACTGTGTCAAAAAATAGAAGGTTATTTGTTAGTTTAGCTAAGGTTTGTGAATCTGTCATCACAATGCTGTTCAGTGCGTTGTTGGAGTTTTTTTTTATAGTCTTACATCTTATTTTATGTATCCTCCTTGCTTATCAGTGTTTGTTCATAGGTTATTTGTGGGGAATAATCTAATGATTGTTAATATCCACAATAAACAAAGCAAGCACCATTATAAACTCTTTATCATGTTACTATTACTAATAACAATATGACAAAATATAATTACTCTGACTTAATTATATGTTTAACTTGAAATAATCCTCTCAAAAATTTGGGTATTTATTCAGTAGAGTGTATAGAATATTACAAATAATAAAACATCTTATGAAGGCAAAATAAGTTGTTATGGAAGCATGAAGATCTTCAACACAAGAATAAAAAAGTATCACACAACACAAGAAAATAGGAGTATCAGGCACAATGTACCACTGCAAATAAAACGAGAATTGAAAAATTTGATTTTTCTACCTTTAAGTTTTAAAACTACAGTATATTATAGCTGATGTTTTCTGCAGTGATATAGATCTGATTTATAGAGTACAGGACTGACAAGAGGGTGGAGGAATTGCCATAGTTCAACTCTGGCTTAGGGCTTTGAAGTGGTGCTATATAGTTATTCTCACAGTAAAATGGCTCACCTTTCATTTATAGATCATGATGATGGACGGCACTTTAAGAGCCTTGAGGTGATATATAGCATCTTCAAACACTGAGATATACTCCTAGTTTTTAAACAGCAATGCAGCAATCATCATCATGAATGAGTATGCTGGCTTTTGGTATATTTTAATTATGCCATGGCTAGCAAATAGAATTTTCCTGAAAATATTGATGAAAAGATAGCGTCTTTTGTCAAAAACAAATATATCAATATAATATAATCATATATACTATTAGGGCATAGCATATTTGAGAAATTTTAATGAAAAGAAAGAGAAAGAAATAATATTACCGCATTGTAAAAGAGAATAACATTAAACTCTGAGACCTAATTTATTTTTCTTTAAAATGTGGACCAAATTACCTGCTTTATTTGTCATCACCTGTTTTTTGTTAAACATAAATGAAATATTATGTATAAAGTCACTTCTATATTGATTCTAGTCCGATATCCTTTTCTGGTTTTCTCTTGAATCCTTTTTAAGTAATCCAATCCTTAACATTTTTTTTTGTAAGTTTCAATTTTTGACCCTCTTCTTTTACCTTGCTACTTTTTCCCTATACTGGGTGATTATATTCACTTCCTTTGATTTAGGATCAATAAAATTTATTTTCTATGATGATCTAGCACCAACTTCAACTCAAGCTATAAGACACATTTAAGGAACTAGTTGCTAAAGATCTGCAGCTGTATTTAATCATGTCTCCTCTGTTTTGGTTTAAACTCCATTGTGCTTTAAAGAGGCAAAACTACAATCTAAAAAGTCACAACAACTCTAAGTAAGCTGGAAATCTGGAAATCTCACTTAACACTTTCATTTTATAACCACTTAAATCCAAGCAACAACTAAACCATACCTATTCTATCTAATTTACGTGCTTGTAATTCATTCTATATCTTCTCTAGTTATATATCCATCCTTCATTTAAACTACAGCAATATTAGTTTCTAACTTGTCTTCCTACATGTTGAACATCCCATAAAATGTAGATTGCTAGATCTTAAACACAAGCTTACATGTCCTTACCACACTCCAATCTTTTAATGATTCTCCAACACCTGCCACTTATTGAGATTTTTAACATGGCCCATATACCTTAATCATCTGGCCTCTGACAATTTCTGCAAATGTCAGCTGATGCCCTGAAAGTGGGACAAATAAGAGAACACAGTCCTACATCAACAATGGGAAACTCTATGTAGTTTTCTGAATATACCATTCAGTTTGTGCCTCAGTGACTTCACACATACTGTTTCCTGCATCTAAATATCTTTCTCTCTTTTGTCATTTAAATAATCTAGACTCATCTTTAACATCCTATCTTAGGTATTTTCTTCTGTGGGAGATCACATCTATTCTATATCTGAATTTCTACAATAATCCAGTTAAATATCTGACCCCCTGCCTTGCAGTCCCATCACGCATACTCACTTGTAAGCTTCTTAAAGGCCTGGATGGATCATCCTGATACATGAAGTTGAAGACTTTAATCCAAAAATATATTATTATTTTTATTAAAACATATTTACTAAAGAAATTGGTAATTAAAACATGATGACTGATTTGTATACAAATACGTGCCACTAATAATCTAAAAAGGTATAATTTAAATATCTGATCAAAATTAAATCTTCAGCTGCAATAATAAATTCAATGCAACATATATTTATGTTGTTCATTTGTTTGTGAAAACTAATGGACCAATTAATGACATATTTTCTGTAATTAATAATAAAATGTAGGACAAATGAAACATCATTTAAATAGATAATTTAAATTAGAACTGAGTTTATTATTTATGTGATTTTATCATTTCATCTATATTATAAAAAGCATTTTTATCTGACAGTGAGAAATTGTTCACGATGCTAGTAATTAAACTGTTAAATACATAGCATGTGTCAGGCAGGATACTACCATACTTCAAAATTCACAAAAATTTTATGAGCAAACCATACCTTAAACTGATGTTTGCTACTCTGCTTTAACTGGGAAGTGGAGGAGGTAGAGTTTCAAGCCCCAGAGAAGGTCAATAAGTATTCCTATTTTTTTTTTTAAAGGAGTTTTGTAGTCACATAGGCTTGGTATATGGACTGGACTAAATCATGTTCAGTAGGTTTTTGTTGTTTTCTTTTTTTGCTAGAGGCTTTCAGAGTTCTTTTGGTGCTAATGTGTATTCAACCATTTGACTTTTTTACAAAAAGGTATTTTTTCCATTTTTGCTCAAAAGGCTATTCAAATTTTGATGGAGATTGCACTGAATTCTATGAACCAATTTCAGATTGCCAACTTCATAATATTAAGCATTTCAATCCATGAATGTGGGATATCTTTCCATTCATTTAGGTCTTCTTTAATTTTTATCATGTTTTATAGTTTAGTGTACAAGTCTTTCACCTCTTGGTTAAATTCATGTTTAGGTATTTTCTTCTTTTTGACACTATTATAAATATAATTGTTTTCTTTTTCTTTTCTTATTTTTTCACAAGTTATTGGGGTATAGGTGGTATTTGGTTACATGAGTAAGTTCTCAAATTCATATGGAATTGCAAGGGGCCCTGAATAGCCAAAACAATATCAAAAAAGAAAAACAAAGTAGAAGGACTCTTACTTCTTGATTTCAAAACTTGTTACAAGGCTACAGTCATTGAAAGAATATAATATTGGTATACTAATAAATACATAGACCAATAAAATAGAATTGAGAGTGCAGAAATAAACCTCTATGGCCAATTTATTTTCAACAAGATTGTCAAGACCATTCAGTTGGGAAAGAATAGTCTTTTCAATAAATCATGCTGGGACAACTGTCTAAACACAGGCAAAATAATGAAGTTGGACCCCCTACCTAATTCATATATGAAAATTGAGTCACAATGGTTCAACAATCTAAATTTAGGAGCTAAAACTGTAGAACTCCTAGAAGAAAATATATATATTAATGTTTATGATGTTGGATTTGGCAATGGATCCTTTTGACACCAAAAATATGAGCAACAAAGGAAAAAGTAGATAAATTGGACTATGTATAAATTTAAAACTTTTGTGCATCAAAGAACATTATCAAAACTTGGAAAGGCAACTTAGAGATTGGGAGAAAATATTTACAAAATATATCTTGTAAAGGTTTAATAGCCACAGTAAATAAATTGTCCTACCATTCAAAAACAAGAAGCAAGTACCTCAACGACAACAACAAAAAGAATAAAGATGACTTTAATAAACATTTCTCCAAAGACGATATGTGACTAAAAGCACATAAGAACATATTCCATAAAATTGATCATTAAGGAAATACAAGTAAAATCCACAATGAGATACCCAATAAATAAATAAAACTAAAAAGATGGTTTGTTTCCCAAGAGTATTTGACAATTTTCCCCCCAATATCTTTAAGAATGTTTCACAAAACTAATATCTCAGATACTAGTTTTGAAAAAATGTTGCTTTGAAATTTTCATCTATAAGTCAGTATTTAGCTAGTGGTAAAAATACATCTTTATGTTGAAGAATTCATATTTTAAGCTTATTTGCTAAATTATTGACATAATTATCACAAATATGAACCTCAGTATTCTAGAAAACAATAGAATAACATATTTCTTTCTGGAAAAATATTCAGGAAATTATTCTACTTATAGTCTCTCTAGTATACGATGGATTTTAACTAATGGAATCATAGCATAATCTGAAAACATGCAAATTCAAGTTCTTTAGTGAGAAAATGATTTCCAAAATGTGCATTTTTTGGTCTCAGTTTCATAAGATAATTCTTTATCTGCCTTTCACAATATGCAATATATTTCAAGAGTATATTAAAATATCGTTTGGAGAATTCATGTATAGAAATTGAGTTATATCATTATAAGTTATAGCCTGAAGAAGTTGTGTAAAATGGAGCTACTTATGGGGACACTTTCCATTTTGAGAGAGATTAGATATTGAAATAGAGATTAGAATATAATAAAACCAGCATGGATCGACCCAGAAAGCTGCAGGTGAACAGCTTCTTCAGATGTTTGCACAGGTGACTGCCAAGTATGATTATAAAGATCAACAGATGTAAAAAGATGAGAAGATAGAGTGGGAGAATTTTCTATTAAAATGGGGGAAATAGAAGGGAGCTGAGAGAAAAGGCAAGATTCATAGGAAGTTATGGCTACTTCCTAATTTGTCAACAATTGAAAAGGAGAAAAGAAAGGACAGTCATCAAAGAAGGATAAAGAAAAGTGAAGTCATTTTGAAGGGCTCACTAGTCATGAATCTAAGGACAAATCAGTGAGTCCTGATTATAAAACCATTGGTATTAATTAGTATATATATTTTAATAATGATGAATGTGTTGGTTGTGAAAAGATATAACAGTTTCTTAGAGAGAGAGAGAGATGACTTCTTGATCATTTTTAGGGAGTATATAAAGGAAAAATGAGAACTTCTGGTGAAATTTTAGTAGATATTAGTAAGAGTCCATGGGATAGATGATTGTTGAAGATGAGTCATTTGGGTAAAAAGGATAATGAAATGATACACTAGAGAGATACAGTAAGAGAATTCTTAAATAATCTTTATTTTGACGTTTATTTGCTTGAGCTAAATGATGACCTAGAAAACATTTATGCAAAATCCTTCAAAAGGCAAATAAAGAGGGTCAATAAAATATTACTGTAATATGATGCATTATGTTCCTCATTGCCTTCTAAGTACAACTTTATATTGTTATCCTCTTGTCTCTGGCAGACCCAGCATGCAATCCTTGGACCATTTTTCTTCAGTGCATATTCATTCCCTTGATTATCTCTTTCAGTCACAGAACCTTAAATCCAATCCATATAGTAATTACTCCTAAATTTCTTTTTCAAGCATGGGCTTATTCCTTGAAGTCTATAATCAACTGCCTATTAGCCCTCTCTGGTTGAATATCTCAAACATAATCTGACCCCAAATGAGCTTCTGATTATTTTTCCTCTAAAGCTGCTTCTGTCAAGTTTATCCCCCCCCCAGTTTAAAACTATTTCCTCTTACTAGTTGCATTCACCAACAATCTCTTTCAGGTAATCTTTGACTATCTTCTTTCATTCCCACATCATATATGATCTGTTAGGGACATGTTTTTATTTTAACTTCAAAGTATGCTTGACCCCTTCTTGTTGTTCTGGCTCTAGTCACTGTCAACTCTGCCTTAAATTTAACCCCTAATTTATCTCTCTGCTTTCCCCTGAACCCAGCAAATTTTATTCATAAAATAGTAGCTAGAATAGAAATCTCTTCAAACCAAAATCAAATTGTGTGCCTCCTCTAATGGAAATTTTCTAATGGCTATCTGTATCACTCTGATTAAAAGCCGAGATAATCACAATGGTTTACAAAACATTTAATCCTATCATCTGTTCCAGGCTCACCGCTTCCAGACACAGTAGACTTCTTGATATTCCTTGAATATTGCCAGGCGTAATTTCATCTCAACACATAGGTATTTTATCTCATTCTTCCTGTAAAGCTTTTCTGCCTGGTATCTCTATGACTTGTTTGATCATTTCCTTCAAGTATTTATTCAAATATCAACTCTCCAATAAATAACTCCTCATTTACCCTCCCTAAAATTATAACACCTCCTCTTTATCACCTGTTATGCTTTATTTTTCTCTGCAACCACCACCAAATAACATTCAGTATATTTAACATATTAAATGTGGTTATTTTTAAATGTATCATGTAAGCTTTTTGAAGGCATTTAGTTTTTTTCTGTTTCTCTAACTACTTTATTGACTGCGCATATAACATGCCCTGCACGTAATATGTATTCAATACTTATTTGTTTGCTTGTTTGAATAAATTAATAAAAGTTTGAGTCATGTAAATCCCTTACTTCCACCCTCAGCTAATGCAAATTGATTAGAGTTGGATGCAAGCTACACTACCAGTCAATTCACATCTTATTTAATGACCCAAGACCTTAGGCATGTGATTTAGTTTTTACGATGAGCTGAATCAATCAGAACCTCTTTTTCATATATTTGAACTGTTAATTACAGGAATCTTGCCAGAGATATTGGGGGGAAAAGAGGAAGATTATGATATAAATAATGTAAGAAGTTGTGACATGGGAAAAGATAATAGAGAAAAAAAGAAGCCTTGAGTAAAGACAGAAAGATACTTGGTAGAGAGCAGAGAATAGAACAGATGGCAAAAAGCACAAGGAGATAAAGTCTGTCTCTAAAGATGTTACCATTTCAATTCCGGGTCATACCACAATTAACTCTAGAATAAAAGCTTTTCTCTAAAGATGTTACCATTTCAATTCTGAGTCATACCATCAATTAACTCTTGAATAAAAGTTTTTTTTCTTTTTTGGATAGCCTACACATAACTCTGTTTTTCACAATTGTAGAGAGCATGCATCTCAGCCTGACTCAGCTGAAAACGTCTTTTAATTCCTTAGTTTGGTAAATTATCTGATTCTGCCTTCAAGAATTTCTCCTTTCAAACTGGCTATAAACACAAATTTAGTCATTAAATGTTTTACTCACTCCCACTCAACTTGGACTACTAAAATTGTACGTAAGTCCAGGTATTTTGTCAGACCCTTTTGTTTAGAGTTCCATATTTGTTTCTGTTGAAAAGTACTTTGTTCTGTCCTGCATGGTCCCTTTATACCTCTATGCATTTGGTCCTCCCATTCCAAATATGGAGTATAGGAAATTTGAGGATGAAATTAATCATACTTCAAGGACTCAGACTTCCTAGAAAGAGCTCACAACCCTTACAATCTGAGGCCCTTCTGGAGAACAGACAGAACCTAAGTCCCTGCTGCTTGTAAAACAAATTGCCACCATTTCTCTCTTTCTAGTCTCCAGAAATGTGCCGCCTCAGCTTATTTCTTCTCAGAGATACTTTTCATCTCCCTTAAAGAAAAGTCTGTGCATATCCAATCACCGGGATTTAATGATTACTTATTGCATGCCTGTATGAAGATATCACATGTGCCCAATAAATACATACAACAATTATGTAACCATAACAATTAAAAAAATAAAACAATAACAACAAAGAAATTACTACAATGAGGAAATTTGGAGTAACCGGCTATTAGCCCAAGGATCTAGTCAGGAGAACATAGGATAGTAAATTCTGGTTCTGTACATGGAACATGTATAAACAACATGTAAGGGTTTGATTGAACTAAAACAATGCATTTTAGCAGCATAGTGGAAACACAGAAATGCCAGTGTATGTTTTAGTTGCATTAATCAACGTATAAATAAAGGATATGAAAGGTCTTTCTATGCTACATGGGTTAGATCACATCAAGTTTTATAAATAGTTTCAGATCACGTATGAAAAATAACATTGAGAAATTAGAATGCACCCAGAACTCTATAAACAAAATGATAAACTATTTTGAAGCCATCTTATAGAAGGAGTAATTGACAGTCCAGACTGAAACATAGCAAACTGGATCTTTTCAGCTTTTAATTAGTAATTGGCCACTCATGTCTGATTTTACATAAAGATTTATGAAAAACATTGGAGTACATGGAAAGAAGTATAAAGAGAAATCACTAATAAACCAAGTAAAATCTAACTTTATTGTTTTCTTTAGTCCACTTTCTAAAGAGAGAGCTTTATTTCACCAGTGAAATCTTACTTGGAAACATTAAAAAAAAAAATACAAATGTTGTTTTTTGAAGGAGAAAGATAAAGAGACTGCCCTATCTCATATACACAATTCTGTAGAGCATTATACAAAAGTGACTCTTATTACTTGAATTGTGTACTTTTAATTTCCATTTAGTATTAAGAAGCTAATATTTAAAAAGAGAAATGTATAGATTATATAGATACACATAGAGATATAGAGACACTCATATATAGACACACATATATATATATACTATAACCATACTTTATATATAACATATACTATAAAATATAATCAATATTATCATATATATAATACATACACATACTAATATAATATACATAAGTATTACATTTTATATATCTTACATATGGTATTTTTACATTTATTAGGGTTATCATAAGAGTACATAACCTGGTTTACATGGAACAATATTGGTTTATACTTGTAGCTCTGCAATCATTGTTACAGCAGCTCCTACCCCCAAAATTATCTTGGTTTCAATGATAAAGTACATAGTTTTCTTACACTGGGAAGCTAATCGTCTCATACTAGACTATAAAGTGTGCATTTGTTATGTTTCAGGGAATATGTCACAGTCACATGAAACTTCATGCATCTGTATGCATTAGTGTGATGTTTTCATACAGGCATGCAATAAGTAATGATTAAATCCGGGTGACTGGGATATGCAGAACCACAAGCACTTATCATTCCTTTGTGTTGGGAAAATTCCAATTCTACTCTTTCAGTATTTAAAAATACATAATAGATTCATGTTAACTATAATCACACTGTTGTGCTACCAAATACTAGATCTCGTTCATTTTATCTAACTGTGTTTTTGTACCCACTAATCATCCTATCTTTACCCCCCTCCTAGCTACTCTTCCTAGCCTCTGGTAACAATAATTCTATTCCAAAAGAGTCTTTCTTTTCTTCTTTTTCTTCTCTTTCTTCCCTCCTCCTTCTTCTGCTTCTCCTTCTTCTTCTCCTTCTTCTCCCACAAATGAGTAAGAACATGCAACATTTGTTTTGCAGTGCCTGACTTATATCACTTAGTATAATGTCCTCCAGTTCTATCCACATTGTTGACAATCATAGGATTTTTTTTTTTTTTTGAAACGAAGTCTTAGTCTATCACCCAAGCTAGAGTGCAGTGGTGTGATCTCAGCTCACTGCAAGCTCTGCCTCCTGGGTCCAAGCAATTCTCCTGCCTCAGCCTTTGTAATCCTTGCTACTTGTAATCCCAAGTGATGGGGGCATTTGTAATCCTTGCTACTTGTAATCCCAAGTGATGGGGGCATTTGTAATCCTTGCTACTTGTAATCCCAAGTAGCAAGGATTACAAATGCCCCCATCACTCTCAGCTAGTTTTTATATTTTTAGTAGAGACTGGATTTCACCATATTGTACAAGCTGGTCTTAAACTCTTGACCTCAAGTGATCTACCTGTCTCAGCCTCCCAAAGTGCTGATATTACAGAAATGAGCCACCATGGCCAGCTAGGTGGCCATTGTGAAGATTCATACAATAATCATGGGAGTGCAACTATCTTTTCAACATGTTCATTTCCTTTTTTTTTTTTCCAGATATATACCCAGAAGTGGGATTGCTGGATCGTATAGTAGTTTTATCGTTAGGTTTTTTTTGAGGAACCTTTATACTGTTCTTCACTATAGTTGTACTAATCTACATTCCCACCAACAGTGTTTGAGAGTTCACCTTTCAGCACATCCTCTCCTGCATTTATTATTGCCTGTTGTTGGGATAAAACCGTTTAACTGGGGTGAGATCATATCTCATTGTAATTTTGATTTGCATTTCTGTGATGATCACTAATGTTGAGCTTTTTTCATATACGTTTTGGCTATTTGGATCTCTTCTGATAAATGTCTAGAGATCTTTTGCCATATTTTAATTAGACCATTTTTTTTTTACTACTGAATTGTTTGAGCGCCTAATATATTCTGGTTATTAAGCCCTTGTCAAATGGGTAGTTTGCAAATATTTTCTCCCATTCTGTGCATTGTCTCTATACTTCATTAATTATTTCTTTTCATTCTTCTACCTACTCAGGATATTTTTATTCTATCATCAGAATCCCTTGAATTTCTCATCCATGAAAAATGTGATAAATGCACATTTACCTCTTTACCAAATTCACTGATAAATGTTAAAAAGGTCAAGTTCTACAACAGATCCCTCTAATATATTAATAGAGACCAACATGCGGAGACTCATAATGAAAGTATTAATAAGTACTTTTTATGTCTTTTACCGTATCTAAAGCACTCTTTGTGAATCAGAAAGCCTGATACAAAATTTATAAATGAATCCCTTGCCAAGGACCATACATTCTAATATGTTACTATAGTTAATATGCAATTCCTTTCATGTCATCCTTTCCCATATTACAATTATAAATTGGAAGAAGGAATAAATAGACTTTCCTAGTTTAATCTACGGGGCTTTGGAAGCAGAGACAAGAGATAACACAGCAAGCATACTGAGGAAGTTTGAGGTTAGCAATGCGTTTTTATATTCTTGACCCTGGGTATGATTCCTCTCAGTATTGCTGTTCTGTGGCATTACAGACAACTCTTCTTGTGTAAATAATTTTCTGTGTGAGAAGTTTCATATTTACTATCTGGTTCCAGTAGAACCATAATTTTCTTCTCCAACCCAACCCACTCTTCTGCCTATTTTATTTTTCATTTTATCATCTGAGATTTTAGTTTTATTTTTCATCTTGCCATTCTGTATTTCTTATTTTGCTTTTCTGTAATAGCAAACTCTGTATTAAAACTCCCTATATTTTCTGAGATCCTCAACTGGAAAGAATTATGCACTCATGGGTATTTGACACTGTATGGAGAGATTTTAATTGTTAAAACTGATGGAGTTGGAGTCAGTGCTGCTATTGGCATCTCACAGGTATAGGCCAGTGATGCTGCTAAACATTTGTAATACAGAGAAGATTAACTTCCTCACTGATTGCTAGGATCATGGCTGAGACCCCTCCCCCATAACAAAAAATAGATTAACAAGAGAAAAGCATACATATCATTGTACTTATTTAATACAAGTTTTAAGTGACATGGGAGCTTTCGGAAATGAAGAAATGGTAAACTAATGTTTTTTTAATGGACAGTTTCAGGGAGGTTTGTATGGAGAATGAAAGAGTCTGATCTAATAGTAATAAATGGGGTGGAGGTGAAAAGGTGGGGGATGGACTTTAGCAAGCCTTATTTATTCAGATTCTTCTTTGTATCTCTGTGTCTTCAGAAAGAAGGACATTACTTTCCTCTAAATTTAGGATAGGGTAGACCCTCTGGAATAAAGATTTTTATGAACTACTTTAGAGGAAGATCAGATGAATTTTTTTTTAAGATGGAGTCTCGCTCTGTTGCCAGGCTGAAGTTGCTTGATCTTTAATCATTGCAACCTCTGCTTCCCAGTTCAAGGGCGATTGTCCTGCCTCAGCCTTCCGAGTAGCTGGGACTACAGGCATGTGCCACCACACCCAGCTAATTTTTGTATTTTTAGTAGAGACGAGGTTTCATCATGTTGGCCAGGATGGTCTCAATCTCTTGACCTCATGATCTGCCTACCTAGGCCTCCCTAAGTGCTGGGATTACAGGCATGAGCCACCATGCCCAGCCCAGAGAATTATTTTATGCAATGGGGCAAGGGAGAAGGTCAGAGGGAACTTCCAACTTCTATTGCTTTTATGAATACCAAGGTATCATATTTTGGAAAAGCATGTGCTGAACCCCATCATATCCTCCAATACACAAATCAGTTCCCCACAACAAAGAACTATCTGGGCCAAAATATCAATGGTTCTGAGATTGAGAAACCTTATTCTAGAAAAGTATTTTTAAAGTTGTGGCACACAGATCAGCAAAAGTGAGCACCATCCTGAGGTCATTGAATCATAAAATCTGCATGGGTCTAAAGACCAAGGAATCTGCTTTGTAAACAAGCTTCTCAAATGATACTTAATTATATGATATTTAAAAGTATAGCTATTATGAGGAACTACAAGTTATCCCCTTTTTCATATAAAAGAAAGGTCCGATTTGCAGCACAACCCATCTTCTAAAATGTGTTGCTAGATTTAGATAAAAATGAAATTATAGTTTATAATTTTCTTTGTTAATGGGGCCGGACTACTATAATAACAAACTGTTCATTTCCTGTCTGACTCTGATCTCTCCCGTCCTTCAAACCTGTCATTAATGCTTTGCTGTTTATTTATCTAGAAATATCTCTTTACTAGCAATTATCCCTATGTCATGCTGACCTCTGATAACTGGTAGTGTGTGAATCACCAAGGAAAGGGAAAGTCTTTCAAAGATTTATAAATACCAAATGATTCTCTTGTTTTTACTTTTTTATTTTTTCATTCCCTACTAATCTTCTAATCAGTAAACATTTAACGAACAGGAATTTTTTTTTGCTTTAAAGTCACTTTTGCTCTTTCACTCTCTGGTACTCTCACATGTTTTTCACACAATTTCTCTTATTCTCTAGCACTTCTTCACCTTCCTTCCCCGTTCTCAGGCTCTCCATATGTCCATTTTTTAGTAAGAAAATAGTACCATACCTCATAGAGGCAGATCTAATGGGAGGTAACTGACAAAATTTATCTATGAGTTGAAAAGAAGAAGTCGAGAGAGCCCCACTTCTGGGTTTTGTCCTTACTCTTCAGAATCAGAGTAGACAGCGAAAAGGCACCGTGGATACTTAGGAAGAAGCACAACTGTGTTCAAGACCTCATAGCAGATTACAATCCACTGCTTAAATGTTTCAATAACTTAAAAATAAATTAGCTTTATTTTGGTCAGTTATAGTAGGTTTCTAATAATGAAAATATTCAAGACAAATGTTGACAATATGAAAATACAGTGACTACTTATGATGAGGTATAATCTATTAACAGTTCTGTTTTAAAGCATCAGCATACCGAACATAAATAATCCTTTACATTTTTAACACCAAGGGTGTTATTATTTTCTCCACAGAGCCATGTTTTAAAAATATCTTTATACCGAAATAAAATCATTGCAAAATAAATAACAATCAAGATTATTTTGATATTGAAATATCAGGATTTTTAAATATTGTGGCAAACTGGACATTCAGAATCTCAGTTTAAGAATCATTATTCTATAAAAATAGAAACAGTGAAATAAAATGCAGATAGAAAAATAAATATGAAGCACCCTAGTTACACATATCAGAGAAATGGGAAACTAAATGCCTTTCACAAAATGAAACCTCTGTTAATTCAACTGCTACATATGTGCACATTGACTATACATTTATGTGGGGCTTGAAGTGGCTTGCTGGAAGTATAAATAAGCCAGAAATATAAATGACAATCATTGGAAATAAAATATCATTAATTTTAAAGGATGAAAAATAAAAAAGAACATATAATTGTCAGGATTTATTTTAAAATGAATGGACAGTAAGCTTTCCAGTTTCCATGGTCTTCCCCCTCCAGCTATTCATATTTATTTATAATCCTTTCTCCAACTGTTACCAAGGTTTACATTCCTTTACATTTAAGACTAGTTCCATCAAAAAGCTGAAGAATCATGAACATCAAATTTCCTTTTTTTTTAGTTTTTTCTTGAAATTTTTATTGAGAGATTATGTAACAGGCACTAAACTAGAATACTATAAGAAATTCCAGTGTTCCTGTCCCCAGCCCCAACACCTGAATAATTACTAGCTCATGACAAATCTTGTTTTATTCTTACCTACACAGCTGTATTAGTTTAATATGTCATATAATAGCCTCTGTAAATATCTAAAATATATTAACTCTTTTAAGAATAACAATACCATAAGATTTAAAAAATTAACAGTTAATTATTGACAGCATCAAATATTAACCAATCTAACCAGTGCTGTTTTCTCAATTGTTTACTGATTTCCGTTATTTTGCTTACTAAAAAATTTCATATTTTTCTTGTCTTTTCCCTGCCATTGAAAATATATTATCTTTTATTCCTTGAAATTTACTTATTGAAATAAAAACAAACAGATGATTTGTTCTTCCCTTATTTTGAATTTTGCCAATGGCAGCCTCTTTCTCCTATATTTCCTCTAAATCAGTAAAGTATTCATCTTATTCAGAGTTCTTGTTCATTTGTTTGTTTGTTTGCAGAAATATTTCTTCTATAGTGCTGATTACTTGCATTGGTAATCATGTAAATTCTGGATTTTCTCTCTTAATATGTTGTTAAAATTATAATTGGGTTCAAGTGCTTTGGGCATAATATATACACTTCAAATTACTACATTATCTTTTTATATTTGTTAGCTCTCTCTTTATATGTTAAAAATGGTAGTTTTCATGCATTTTTGTTAACTAGTAAGAGTCTGCTTTTAATAAATAGTTTTCTGTTGTCACATAAAAGATGTGTGGCAAGTCTGTCTCTTATACATTTTACACAGGAAAAGCAGGTGTTTTAGTCCATTTTCATCCTGCTGATAAAGACATACCTGAGACATGGTAATTTGTAAAGAACAAAAGTTTTAATAGATTCATAGATCCACATGGCTGGGGAGGTCTCATAATCATGGCAGAAGGTAAAGCCACATCTTACATGGTGGCAGGCAAAAGAGAGAATGAGAGCCAAGCCTAAAGGGAAACCCCTTATAAAACCATCAGATCTCATGGGACTTATGCACTATTATGAGAACAGTGTGTGGGAAACCACCCCATAATTCAATTATCTCCCACAGGGTCTCTACACAACACATAGGAATTATGGGAGCTACAATTCAAGATGAGATTTAGGTGGGGACACAGCCAAACCATGTCAGCAGGATACTTTATTCTTTACTAATATTGATTAGTTTTATGATCAATAATTTGGTTCTCTAGTATCCTCCAAATGTTATCAATATGAGATATATTTTTAGTATCAGTTTGAAGTTATGGATTTGATCTAGTTCTATTTATTTTAGCCCTTATTTTTTACTAACACAGAATTTGCCTTATCCTCTGCCAATGGGGGCCTCTTCCAGGTCACAGTTAAGTCAAGTACTATAGTTTTCTTTGATATCTGGCTTTTGGTTTAAACCTTAAATAGTATCAACTATCCATTATCTACAATAATATGTGAGACCTAGAAAACATTATTTAATGAACGGTAAAAGTATCATATTTAATGTTCATATAAAAAAATCTATCTTTATGACTTCTTGCTATTTTATCTTAAAATATCTCAAATGTTTAATTTGGTAACCAGAGAAAAAGAGAAACAAGTATCCTAATAAACCCTGTTGGTCTTCACAAATAGTTGACATTTACATAGAAAAATAAATGTTACACTGTTTTCTTCTATTTACTCTTTTATGTCAAACTTTTAAGTTCTCTTATAGTAATTGTAAATGGCAGCCAGTTTTGATGTAAGTCTCCTATATCATGAATGTTAGTGATTATTTTGCATGTCATCTTCACGTCCTTCTTTTCTTTTTCATTTCTTTTCCATTATCATGAAATGGAGTCATATTCAATGAATAAATTTTATTGTGGTGAGTGAGATTCACACTATTGAAGATGTGTTTTGCCATTTTTTAGATCGTGTTACCTGTTAATATTGCTTTATCAATCTCTCAAATCAAGAGTTCTAAGATGTTTGTTAAGAGATTACCTTGTTCACAAAAGTCACTCTTTCAGGCCATTTGTGAGTAGCAGATAGAGGTAAATATACAGCCCTAGTTTCTTTCTAGAGACCTACCTTGCTTGTTTCTGTACAGAGAGCTTCATGGCTGTGTTTTATATCAAAGGGTATCCTTGTGTGCAGTTGCCATAACGTTGTAGACTCTCCTCTGCAACCACTTTGTTTAAACTCTTCAGGAATCCCAAAGCTACTTTTTTTAGGTTTTCAAGAGCATATCAATGGTAGGTATTGTGGTTCTTGGTCAGATATGTATTATTCCTTTATTTAAGCAATTCTACTTACGACTTCTATACTAAAAAATATTGTAACCATTGGAATGTCAGATATATTAATAACAATTCTAATAAGACAAAAGTTGATCCAAAGTATATATAAAGATTATTGTTGAGAAAATAGTGTCATATATGGCACATTACCTACAATACTACAAATCATTCTTTAAAATATCAATAGAAAATAACCCAAAAACATTAATAACGCTTGTGAGTTGTGTGACATATTTTGACAGAATGCACTCAGATGATGACACTAATTATGCATTGTTTTTGGTGAAGAAAATTTAAAAAACATACATGGGAAAAATGAAGACATGAAGGAGAAAAGACTTGTTGCCATTGTTATTAGCTTCATTTTTCTCTTGAGAAGATAATTTCTTAAGAAATCCTAAGTATCCTAAGTATAATGGACAATGTGTCAGGCATAAATTTACTAAATAATATTGGATAGGACAGTGGAGATGCTCCATCCTTCAAAATTTCCTGAGCCTGCACAGCATATTCAACGTCTCAAAACCAACACTTAAGCTAGAGTGAAGCAGAGTATTCCCTCATACACACACACACACACACACATACACACACACAAAGATAGAGAGAGAGAGAGAGAGAGATACCAGAGAAAATGAGAAGTCACCAGCTTCACTTATTTTTATTGATAATATGGAAATTGTCATCAGGTACAAAAAACTAACCTTATCTGGTGTTCCTTTGGACATGAACACTGCAATAATGTAATGATGAGTCACATACGGATGGTTTTTATAAAGTATCTGTATGTTCATTCTCAGTGAAAAATTGTAAACCTGTCATGTAAAATATCTAGTACTGCTTAATTTGTGTTAAAAATAACAGCTATAATTTCCTGATAATGTATTAGGACTTGACAACCCTGAATATTTATGTATTTATTTTTAGTGGAAATGCAGGTAGAAAAGATAGAAAGCAATTCGACAGATCTTTTTATTCTTTAGGAAAAAAAAAATCAGTCACCATTGCCACTGAATCTAAAATACCTAATAAAATGTAATATTTCATGTTGGTGATTTCTCATTAAAAATATTCTTTATATCTGTTAAAATGGCTTTAGATGTTGTATAAGTGGTTTTCATCAGTGATGCCTTTTATAATACTGTCAAAAGCAAGGCAAACATACTTTGTTTGTTAGGCAAAGAAAAGCTTGATTTTAACTTTCTGAATCTCTCATGATCCTTGAATTCAAACATCATGTATAAAAGCCTCAAATATCTAGGTACTAATAATATTTTAAATTCAACTATTGAAATAAATTTAAAGGCTGGTGTTTTAGCTCACACCTGTAATTCCAGCACTTTGGGAGGCTGAAGTAGGCAGATAAGGAGGTCCAGAGATGGTGACCATCCTGGCCAACATAGTAAAACCTCTCTCTACTAAAAATACAAAAATTAACTAGGCATGGTGGTGTGTACCTGTAGTCCCAGCTACCTGGAAGACTGAGGCAGGAGAATAGCTTGAACCCAGGAGGCAGAGGTTGCAGTGAACTGAGATTGCACCACTTCACTCCAGCTCTATTCTCTCTCATAGAGCGAGAATCCGTCTCAACTAATAGTAATAATAATAATAAAGTAAATAAGTTTAATCACTAAATAATATATGAAGTTTTAAGAAAATTTGATTTTATTGGTTTTTTTTGGGATATCTGAGATATGCCATTTACAGTTAAAGAAAATAATGTGACTCAGTATAATGGCAGGTCATAGCATGTCAATTGCATTATGAAGTGTCCACATTGTAGTCTCTATTGCCTAATTAAACAGTCACATACTTGTCACCTTAATAGGTCTTGGGAAGGTGTTAATACCTTCCTTTGTACGGAAAAAAAAAGTATGTCCAGTTCTTGGGTGGCATTATTTTAGCTAAAACTCTATATAAGTATTCTGTTTCCTGTTTAATCATATATTCTTAGAGCCTATCTTATTGGTTGGCTTATCAAAATTATTTATAAATCTCTCCATTTTCTGAGACCTCCCCCCTCTCTATAGGTTTCATGTCATTGGGAAATAATAGGGCTGGGTAAACAAGACTGAATTTCCAGGACTAACCCGAGTCTAATTTAGCAGTTCCTCATCTTATTCCCTTAAACCAAATTTACTCCTCATTTCCCTAAACACCTTTGGCATTTCTCAATAGAGTTTATGTCTTATCTAAAAAAGTAATTCTGAAGGTTTTTTTTTTTTTTTTTTTTTTTTTGCTTTCAAGACCATTTTCTCTCTTAAAATTATGAAGGACTCCAAAGAGCTTCTCTTTATGTGGATTACGTCAATTGACAATACTCTATTAGAAATTAAAACAATATTTTTAAACACAAGAATACACAAATACACATTCCACTAGCCATCAGAGTGACAATGTACTCACAATACATGTAGCCTCCTAAAACTTCATGGTAATCATGAGAAAATGAAAATGGCAAATAAAATATCGTATTATATAAAATAGATTTGAATTTCCAGAGCCCATGAAAGGGTATTGGGGACCACAAGGGTCCTCATGACACATTTTTAGAAATATGTACAATGTTTACCCCCATGGCGCATGTCTTATTTAACTTTAGGTTTCCAGAACCCATGACTTCATATTTCTATACATACACACACATATATACACATGCATATATGAACATGGAATATATTTCCATATGTTTATGAATATCTACATACATTTTATATACATTTTTATGCTTCTGTGTATATATATAGTCATCCCTCAGAATCTGTGCAGGTTGATACAAAATTTGTAGATGCTCAAGAACTTCATAAAAAATGGCATAGCATTGCATACAATCTATGCACATCCTCCTATGTACTTTAAATAATCTCTAGATGACTTACAGTATTTAATAAAATGTAAATATTATGGAAATAATTGTACTGTATTGTTAAGGGAATTATGATAAAAACTGTATATGTTTATTGCAGACACAGAGTTATTTTATCCCTTAAAAATTTTGACCCACAGTTTATTGAATTCACATATGTGGAACCCATATGTGGAGGGTTGATATATACAGTCATGTGCTCAATAATGATGCCAAAGATGGACTGTATATATAATGGTAGTCCCATAAAATTACAATAACATATTTTTACTGTGCCATTAACATGTTTAGCTAGGTTTAGACAAATACCATTGTATTACGATTGCCTACTGTATTCAGTATAGTAACAAGTTTGTAGCCTAGGAGTAATAGGCCAGACCATATATGCATGTGTAGTGAGCTATATCATCTAAGTTTGTGTAAATACACTCAATGATTTTCATGCAACTACAAAATCACCTAATGATTCGTAAATGTATCCCATCATTAAGCAATGAATGACTATATTTTTACACACACACACATATATATATATAGTTCTGTCCTATTATGTTGTAAAATATATGTGCATAGTTTAGTGTGTATGTGTGTGTATGTATACAATTTTGTACAGCATCAACACTATAATTGTTATAAATATGTTTACCATATAAGGGAAAGATGCTTATATCTGTCCAACTAACAGCATACAAACTATAGTTTTACTAGAAACACTTTCCCCAAGCAATGTATTTCATATAAAAAAAGTTGTATGCTATTGTATTAAATCTTTCTGTACAACAGTAATATAAACAAAAGTAATAAAACAGTGAGTAAAGGAAGTAATAGTGTGTTTTGTATCCTGACGAAGTGACTGACAGCCAATAAACATGGATGAGGTCTTTGGGTAACTTACTATCTTGCCATACATGGACTGCAGAGGGAGAGGGTTAATATTGGAAAAAAAAATTACTATTTTCAGCATAGTATTCATACAATGACTTTAGTTTCTAGGTAAATTTAGGTGTCAGCTATTAACATATGTCTTAAATTCAACATTTTTATGCAATGAAAATTGATAACATGTTTCAGGCAATTACTTATTAAATGAAAATTGGTATTTAAATATATCAGATATTATGTTGAATTTTTAACTCTGAAAATTGATTAAATTGACTTTTGACTAAATTATATTTTAAATGTAGTAAATGATCTTGATATTGAATATAATATGTTTGCCAAATATTAATGTGTAGTGAAATTAATCATTGTCTGGTGTATGTTAAATTTTCTGTAGTATGATTCCTCTGATAATGACTCAACATTTGCCGTTCCTTCAGTTTTTCTTTTTTTCTCTCTCTCTCTTTTTCTCTCTTTATTTTGCATATTTCACTGGGGCTGTATTATTTCATTCAAACTTCTGTAACAAAAATGCCATAAACTAAGTGACTTACAAACAATAGAAGCTTATTTCTCATAGTACTGAAGGCTAGAAAGTTGAACATGAAGGCACCAGCAGGACTGGTGTCTGGTGAGAGCTCACATCCTGGTTTGTAGATGACTGACTTTTTAATGTAACCTCACATGGCAGAAGGGGCAAGATATATCTCTGTGGTCTCTTTTATAGGGCACTAATTCCATTCATGAGGTCTCTGGCTCTATATTCTAATCATATCAAAAAGACCCCACCTCCTGTTAGCATTACTTTGGGATTTGGGATTTTACCACATAACTTTTGTGTGGACATAAACAGTCATGCCACAGCATCATTTATGATCCATTCTGAATTTCTGTGTTATTTTTCTGTAAACAATGTAAGGTCTATGTGTAGAAATACATTTGTTTTTACATGTGGATAACCATTCCAGAACCATTTACTTAGAATATATTTTTAAATATACCATGCTTGAGTTTTTGGGGCTGTCTAGATCTGAATATTTTTCTTTGAACACATCTGGAATTTGCTTTTCATTATCACTTCATAATCCTCCATATCTTTACAGTATATCTTTCTGGATTTCTGTTAGATACATGTTAGATTTTGTTCTTTTCTTTAAATCTGTCTTATATTTTTCTTTTTTTGTTCCTTTTTGTTACATTCAAAGTGATTTATTTAAATTTCTTCTGTTAACTACTTTTTTTTTTTTTTTTTTTTTTTTTGAGACAGAGTCTTGCTCTGTTGCCAGGCTGGAGTGCAGTGGTGCGACCTCAGCTCACTGCAACCTCCGCCTTCTGGGTTCAAGAAATTCTTCTGCCTCAGCCTCCTGAGTAGCTGGGACCACAGGCATGTGCCACCATACCCAGCTAAGTTTTGTACTTTTAGTAGAGGCAGGGTTTCACTATGTTGGCCAGGATGGTCTCAATCTCTTGGCCTTGTGATCCGCCCACCTCAGCCTCCCAAAGTGCTGGGATTACAGGCATGAGCCTCTGTGCCCAGCCACTACTTTTTTTCTTAAATATGACTTACTATTTAAACTATGACTTACTATTTAAATTATAATTTTAAAATTATGTATTTTTAACCTTCCTTCCTTCCTTCCTTCCTTCCTTCCTTCCTTCCTTCCTTCCTTCCTTCCCTCCCTCCCTCCCTCCCTCCCTCCCTCCCTCCCTCCCTCCCTCCCTCCCTCCCTCCCTCCCTCCCTCCCTCCCTCCTTCCTTCCTTCCTTCCTTCCTTCCTTCCTTCCTTCCTTCCTTCCTTCCTTTTTTTGAGACGGAGTTTCGCTCTTGTTACCCAGGCTGGAGTGCAATGGCGCGATCTCGGCTCACTGCAACCTCTGCCTCCTGGGTTCAGGCAATTCTCCTGCCTCAGCCTCCTGAGTAGCTGGGATTACAGGCGTGAGCCACCGCGCCCAGCGTCTTCTTTTGAAAAGTGTCTGTTCATGGCCTTAGACCACTTTTTAATGGGTTGCTTCTTTTACACTTCTCTATTTAAGTTATTCATGAATTCTGAACATTAGATCTTTGTCAGATACACAGTTGGTAAATACATTCTTCCATTCTGTCGGTTGTCTGTTTACTCTGTTTATAGTTTTTTTGTTGTTTGTTTGTTTGTTTGTTTTACTGCACTGAAGCACTTTAATTTAATTAGGTCCCATTTCTCAGTTTTTGCTTTTGTTGCAATTGATTTTGGTGTCTTTGCCATGAAATCTTTGCCAGTTCCTATGTCCAGAATGGTATATTCTTTTCTTTTCTTTTTTTTTTTGAGACAGAGTCTTGCTCTGTCACCAGGCTGGAGTGCAGTGGTGCAATCTCAGCTCACTGCAACCTCTGCCTCCTGGGTTCAAGTGATCATTCTGTCTCAGCCTCTCAAGTAGCTGGGACAACAGGCACATGCCACCTTGCCGGGCTAATTTTTTATTGTATTTTTAATAGAGATGGGGTTGGCAATGGGGTTCACCATGTTGGCCAGGATGGTCTTGATCTCTTGACCTCATGATCCACCTGCCTCGGCTTCCCAAAGTGCTGGGATTATAGGCATGAGCCACCACACCTGGCCCAAAATGGTATTTTCTAAGTTATCTTCAAGGATGTTTATAGTTTTAGGTTTATAGTTAAGTTTTAATCCATTTTGAGTTGATATTTGTATATAATGTAAGGAAAACGTCCAGTTTTGATCTTCTGCATATAGATAGCCAGTTATCCCAGCACCACTTATTGAATAGGGACTCCTTTCCCCTTTCTTGTTTTTGTTGACTTTGCCAAAGATCTGATGATCATGGGGGTGCAGCATTATTTCTGGGATCTTTATTCTGTTCCATTGGTCTATGTGTCTGCTTGTTTACCATACCATGCTGTTTTGGTCACTGTAGCCTTGTAGTATACTTTGAAGTCCTGTCACATCATGCCTCAAGCTTTTTTATTTTTGCTTAGGATTGCCTAGGCTCTTTGAGCTTTTTTTGTTTCCACATATATTTTAAGATAATTTTTTTCACATTCTTTAAAGAATGTCATTGGTAGTTTGATAGGAATAGCATTGAATCTATAAATTGCTTTGGGCAGTATGACCATTTTAGCAATATTGCTTCTTCCTATCCATGAACATGGAATGTTTCCTGTCCATGAACATGGAATGTTCTTTGTGTCATCTTTGATTTCTTTGAGTCGTGTTTTATAATTCTTATTGTAAAGACTTCTTACCTCTCTGGTTAGCTGTATTCTTACGTATTTCATTCTCCTTGGGGCAATTGTGAATGAGGTTGCATTCTTGATTTGACTCTCAGCTTGGATGTTTCTGGTTATGGAAATGCTACCAATTTTTTCACATTAATTTTGTGTCCGGAACTTTCTTCTATTTATTTATTAGCTCAAAGAGCTTTTGGGAGGAGACTGTGGGATTTTCTAGTTATAGAATCATATAACTGAAAACTGAAATAGTTTGACTTTCTCTCTGTAGATTTCTGTAGATGTCCATTAGATCTATTTGGTCAATTGCTGAGTTCAGGCCTTGAATTAAGCTTAAAAAATTGTTAGTTTTTTGCCTCAATGATCAGTCTAATACTCTCAGTGGGGTGTTGAAGTCTCCCACTATGATTGCTTGGTTATCTAAGTCTCTTCATAGGTCTCTAGGAACTTGCTGAGTACACCTGTATTGGGTGCATATACATTTAGGAGATTTCTTGCCTTTGCAATTTTTGTAATGCCCTTTTTGTCCTTTTAAAAATGTTGTTGGTTTAAAGTCTGTTTTGTCTGAAATTAGAATAGGAACCCTTGCTTTTATTCTGTTTTCCATTTGTCTGGTAGATTTTTCTCCATCCCTTTACTTTGAGCCTATGCATGTAGTTGATTGTGAGATGGTTCTCTTGAGGACAGCATATAGTAGGGTCTTGCTTCTTTATCCAACTAGTCACTCTGTGAGTTTTAATAGGGACATTTAGCTCATTAATATTAAAGGTTAGTGCCTTAGTCTGTTCTCATGCTACCAATAAAGACAAACCTGGGAGTGGGTAATTTATAAAGGTAAGATGTTTAATGGACTAACAGTTCCACATGGCTGAGGATGCCTGGCCCCAGTCCAAAAAAGGAGAAGCAAAGGCATGTCTTACATGATAGCAGTAGAGAACTTGTGCAGCAGAACTCCCATTTAAAAAACCTTCAGATTTTGTGAGACTTATTTATTAGCAGGAGAACAGCATGGGGGAAACTTCCCCATGATTCAGTTATCTCCACCTGGACTCACCATTGACACATGGGGATTATTACAATTCTAGGTGAGATTAGGGTCAGGACAGAGCCAAACCAATCATTCTGCCCCAGCCCCTCCCAAATCTCATGTCCTCACATTTCAAGACCAATCATGTCTCTCCAATAGTCCCACAAAGTCTTAACTCATTTAAGCATTAACTCAAAAGTCCACAGTCCAAAGCCTCATCTGAGACAAGACAAGTCCCTTCTGCCTATGAGCCTGTAAAATCAAAAGCAAGTTAGTTACTTCCTAGCTAGGTACAGTGAAGTAACAGGCATTTGGGTAAATACACTGATTTCAGATTGGGGAAGTTGGACAAAACAAAAGGGGTACAGGCCCCTTACAAGTCCAAAATCCAGTGGGGCAGTCAAATCTTAAAGTTCCAGAATGATCTCCTTTGACTCCATGTCTCACATCCAAGTCATGCTGATGCAAGAGGTGGGTTCCCATAGTCTTGGGCAGCTCTGCCTCTGTGGCTTTACAACCACCCTCCAGGCTGCTTTCACAGGTTGATGTTGAGTGTCTGTGGCTTGTCCAAGCACACAGTGCAATCTGTCTGTGGATTTACCATTCTGAGGTTTGGAGGACGATGACTGTATTTTTACAGCTCCACTAGGCAGTGACCCAGTGGGGACTCTGTGTGGAGACCCACATTTCCCTTCTGCACTACCCTACAGTGATTTTCCATTAGGGCCCTGCCCCTGCATTAAACTTCAGCCTGAACATACAGACATTTCTATACATCTTCTGAAATCTAGATGGAGGTTCCCAAATCTCAATTTTTTTATTTCTGTGCACCTGCAGAAATTTAAAAAAAAAATTATTTCTCAACACCACATATAAGCTTCCAAGGCGTGGAGCTTGCACCCTTTGAAGCTTGAATTTGAAATCAACACTAAACTTCACGTTGGCCCCTTCTAGCCATGGCTTGAGCTGAAGCAGCTGGGACACAGGGCACCATGTCCAGAGGCTTCATCAAGCAGAAATTCCTTGTCCCAGTCTGCAAAATCATTTTTTCTCCTAGGCCTCCAGGTCTGTGATGGCAGAGGCTGCCATGAAGGTCTCTGACATGCCCTAGAGACATTTTCCCTATTTTCTTGGTGATTAATGTTTGGATCCTTGTTACTTATACAAATTTCTGCAGCTCACTTGAATTTCTCCCTGTAATATGATTTTGTTTTCTATTGTATCATCAGGCTACAAATTTTCCAATTTTTTATGCTTTGCTTCCTCTTGAATCCTTTGACCTTCTACCAGATACCCTAAATTATCTATCACACATTCAAAGTTTCACAGATTTCTACAGCAGGGGCAAAAGGCCACCAGTCTCTTTGCATGGCAATCGTGATCTTTACTCCAAAAGATAAAGATATAGTTCCTCATCTTTATCTAAGACCACCTCAGCCTGGACTTTCTTATCTATATCACTATCAGCATTTTGGTCAAAGCCATTCAACAAGTCTCTAGGAAGTTCCAACTTTCCCACATTTTTTTGTCTCCTTCTGAGCCCTCCAAACTGTTTCAGCCTCTGCTTGGTACCCAGTTTCAAAGCCACTTCCACATTTTTGGGCACATTTTTACAGCAGTGCTTCACTACTCAGTACCAATTCACCTTATTAGTGTATTCTCATGCTGCTAATAAAGACATACCCAAACTGAGTAATTTATAAAAGAAAGAGCTTTAATGGAGTCAGTTCTACATGGCTGGGGCTTCACAATCATGGTGAAAGGCAAAGCAAAGCAAAGCAAAGGCACCTCTTACATGGTAGCAGGCAAGAGAGCATGTGTAGGGGAATTCCCATTTATAAAACCATCAGATTTCATGAGATGGTTTGCCACCACAAGAAGAGTATGGGGATACATCTCCCCTGATTCAATTATCTCTACCTGGCCTTGCTCTTGACATATGAGGATTATTGCAATTCCATGTGAGACATGGGTGGGGATTCAACTAAACCATACCAGTTAGTATTGATGTATTTAAATCTGATCTCATCATTGTGTTGTTAGCTGGTTATTATGCAGAGGTGTTTGTGTAAATTGCTCTATAGCGTCACTGGTCTGTATTCTGAAGTGTGTTTTTGTAGTGGCTGGTAAAGATTTTTTCTTTCCATATTTAGAACTTCCTTCAGATCCTTGTGTAAGGTAGGTCTGGTTGTAATGAATTCCTATAGCATTTACTTGTCTGAAACGAATCTTATTTCTTTTTCACTTATGAAGCCTAATTTGGCTGAATATGAAATTTTTGGTTGGAAATTCTTTTCTTTAAGAATGCTAAACATAGACCTCATATCTCATCTTGCTTATAGGATTTGTACTGAAAATTCTGCTGGTAACCTGATGGAGTTCTCTTCATAGGTGATCTGTCGTTTCTCTATAACTGCCTTCAACATTTTTTTTTCTTTCATTTCAACCTTGGCAAATCTGATGACTGTATGACTGTGTGTTTTCAGGATGGTCTTTTTGTGTAGAATCTTGCAGGGGTTATCTGCATTTACCGAATTTGAATGTTGACCTCTCTCATGTGGTTGGGGAAATTTTCAAATCTCTAATATGCAGTATTCTCAGTTATGTTTTCCAAGTTCTTTGCTTTCTCTTATTCTGGTTCAGGGATGATAATTCGTCATAGACTTGGTCTCTTTACATAATCCCATATTCCTTGGTTTTATTCATTCTCCTATATTATTTTTGTTTAATTCTTATCTGTTTTACTTATAAGAGCTAGTCTCCTAGCTCCGAGATACTTTTCTCAGCTTGGTTCATTATGTGGTTAATACTTGTATTCTGAAATTCTTGTTTGTGATCATATTCTGAAATTCTTTAAGTGAGTCTTTCAATTCTATCAGAGTAGTTTCTTTCTTTCTTTCTTTAAATGGCCATTTCATCTTTCATCTTGTGTGTAGTGAAAGCATAAGGCATAGAATTATTGAATTGGATTTTGACTTTCTCCTGAATTTCAATAATATTTGACCCTATCCATATTCTGCATTATGTTTCTGTCATTTCAGCCCGGTTAGGAACCATTGCTGTGGAACACTTGTTAGTGTAGTCATTTGGAGGTAAGAAGGTACTCTGACTTTTTGAGTTGACAGAGTTTAACACTGGTTCTTCCTTATACTTGTGTGCTAATTTTTCTTCAGTCTTTGACATGGCTGTCCTTTGGGTGTACTTTTAATTTTTCTTTTATCTTTGATGTCCTTGGGTATTTGATCATGTTATAAGGTGGGTTCAGTCAACTGGCATCATTTTCTGGAGGACTGTGGGGAGCCAAGACTCAGCTCAGGACTCTAGGCTGTGTACTCTAATTCTGGGGGGGCTGTCATCAGGTCCCTGGCTTTTTCTCTCTGGCCCCACATTAGAAGCTTGCTGCACTGGAAGGGCTAATGGTTTCCAAGACTACAGGCCACAATATTCCAATGGGTGGTGTCAGCCAAAGCACTTTATCAGGCAGTGACAGCAGGAACTTTGCTCTTTCACACAGGTCAGCAGCAGGCAACATGACGGTGCATGCTTGTTGGCTGGAGTGGGGCACTGGCAGGCATAGCAGTACTGGCCTCCATGCAAGTGTTTGCAGTGAGGGTGGTGGGGGCATGGTGTGGCGTGGGGTAGTAAGTTGTTGGAATGGGGTTGGATGGGGTGTCTAGGGAGTCAATGGAGCTGCTGGCATCCACGTGTGTGTTTGTGCCAGCAATGGCAAAATGGTGGGGTAGTTTGCACTCATACCAGTAGCAGTGGCACAGTAGGGTCCAAGCATGCATAGCAACAGTAGGGAACAGGCAGCAAGGTCTGCCCATACACATATGCACTGACAAAGTGATGTGGTGGGTGGTGGTGGGCAAGTGCATGCTGGCAAAGCAGCACAAGGGAGACTATAATCGGGGAAGAGCACAAGTGAGCTGGTGCATGTTGTTGGGGTTATTGCTAGAACTCTTCAATGGTCAGACATGGTCTGCCAGCATAGAAGCTATGTTTTAGGTCCTGGAGGCACCTTGGCTGGGCTTCTGAGGCTGCACTGAATGCAGGTGTAGCCAGGCTGGGGCCCTGGGAGAGGCCAGCAGACAGGGATACTCAGGTTTAACTGACCCCACCTCACGGGCAAGATCACCTTGCTCTCTTCAGGTCCAACAGTTCCCCTTAGGCTAAAGTCTACTGTGGGAACAAGGCAAGCCCTGGGAGATGGGTGTCACTGGCTATCCTCCACTGCAGATGCTCTCACACCAAACCCTCTGGGTTCTGCACCAGCTGGAGTTCTGCCCCATCACCTGTCTAAGCAGCTGTCCCTAACTCAAATGGGAGTTGTAGGGTCTCTTGCTGACAGGATTCCAGAACTCTATAGCCAGAGTGAGTTGTTCTTTTCCTGCTCAACTCACCCCTTTTCCAGGAGTTGTTTGGAGCCAGGAACAAGTCCAGGTTTACTATAATTCTATGCAGGATTCCCAGCTACCTCCCACTTCAGCCCAGTATCTGTGTCCTCACTCAATCCACTCTCAATTTCTTCCTTCTGAAGATCTGGTTAGAGTATCAGTCTTCCCAGTGGCCCAGTCCATCAGTGATAAATGTTTGTTTTGGCTGTGTCTAGTTGACCATCTTGCCTTTCTCTAGTAAGCGCTATTTTTAAAATGTCTAAATGTTTTATTTGTTTAATTTTCAAATGAAACTTCTTTGTTTTCTTTTTGTTCCATTTATGTTATCAATGTACACTCACACACACACACACATTTATATACTTACATTTAAATATGAAATGTTGCTTTTAAATTGTATGTATATAAGCCTACAACCCAAATTCTCTTAAAGTCTAGTTTGTTTATGTGTTATTTTCTTTGTGACTCACTCAAAGAGCCTTTGGTTCTTGTGTCTTTTGAGGCTGTTTACTTTGAACTGCTCATTTCTTCTTAGAACTGTGCTTATGAGAATTATTTGTGGTGGGATTGAAATTGTACTACTCCATAGGGGAATTGCATGTATTTGTATGTGTGTGTGTGTTTTCTTTGTTTTCTTGTTTGCTTTTGCAAGATTGATATGGACATAATAACTCCTAACTGCTACAAATAATATTCTCACCTTAAAAATTTTCAAACCACACTGAAAGTGAGAAGGTACTCCAAACCTATGTGATGTGCAAAGTATGGTTGATTGCCAGAAAAAAAAATGCTTTTTCTTCCCTTTGAGAAAATCCCAGTTTGAAAAAGGCAAGTTTATTTGAGTTTTCTTATTGTTCTATTTCACCAACATGTATCTAATTACAGATTTGCTTTTATTTATCTTTACCTGGACTTACTGCCTTTTGTCTTAAATGAACACACTTGAGCAATTTTGAGAAAAATATTTCTCTCATCATATTTTTTAATTTTTTGCATTTTTAATCTTGAATAATTTATATCTTCTAACTTTATTTTTTCTTTGCCATGCTTCTTTTCCTTTTTTTATATTTCCTCTGCATTGAATTCTATATACTTCTTCATTGCTATCTCCCAGACCACATTTTTTCCTCTTCAGAATTTTCTAATCTACTCTGATGTAGCCACTGAGCTTTCAATTTTTATTACTGTTTCAAAATTCTGCGCATTCTTTTTTTATGTGAGTTTTCAGTTTTCAAAATAAACTATGTTTTCATTAAGAATTTATGTGTGGTTTTATTTCTTACTTCAACATAATTTATTGTCTCATTCAAAGTATTGTATTATTTCTAGTTATTAGGATATTATTTGTCCTGCAGTTTGAGTTCATTAGTATCCACATTCTGCCCCAACACATCCTTGTGCACACTCTCTCTCTCATGTGTTTTTTTTTCAAGAACTTTTCTTTTTTTCCACGGGTTAAAATTTTCATATAGTACGCCAATGACTATGGTATAAAAATGTTCCAAAAGAGTTGTTTTTCTTTTGCTTCATCAGTGCCAAGGGAATTCAATTGTCCTTGTCTGATTGTTCTTTTATGCTCTAAACCTGGAACTCCTGTAACTACTGCACATCTGTACATGCTACAGGTCAGTGCTTCTGATACTTCACTAAGACTTTATATAGATAACAATTTTTCCTACTATTGCCCTCAACAAGTGAGTCAGATCTCCACCCTCTCTCTTTTATTTTAACTGAAGGAATAGTTTTTAGCAGTGCCAAGCCTAATTTGAGTAATCTTGTTTTCTGTAATCCAGAAGGTACCTTTCCACCCCAGAATGGAAGCTGGGGACTAATCCCTTGGGCGTTCATCCATGTGTAAAACTGTACTTACTTTTCCCCATCTGACTTGATTACCCTTTTCACTTGTATCACCTGAGGATTTTCTATTCTGGTTTTCTTTTTATTGTTGTTTCAAGCTGTGTTTTACACTCAAATATTTCTTATTTCTTTATTTTAACAACCATTTCTAGGTGACTATAGTATGAGAGGGGTCTGTCCAAATTGATTGCTCAGCTTTTCATGTTAAAGCACTCCATTTATAAATTTTGAAGAGCCTCAAGTTGAAATTATTGAAAACTCTTAAAAAGTTCATTATTGATTATAACCCTATTTATAAGAAATCTTAAGGAGAATGGAGAAACAAACATTATGTCTCTCTTTTATGTCCTGGAGTTGTTAAAATCAATTAAAAGGGTAAGATGTTTAAACACAAGGGAAAGAGTAGTGCACATATAGGGGAAAACTGCCTATAAAGCCTTATAAGAGTTCTTAGTTTCTTTATGTAAGAAATACATTTATGATTAAAAGAAAAGTGTAATTTAATAATACAACATCATTGGTTAGCATTTATTGAATCATTGCTTTGTGGCTGGAAAGGTTAAGTTCTTTGCATATACTAACATGTTTAATCACAACATGCTGAGACAAATCTTAAAAATGGTTCTACTTTAAAGATGTTGAAATTAAGGCTCAGTTTCCTCTCTTATGCCCTCCTCCCATGCCTGCCCCAGGTTCCCAACCAGTGTGCAGTAGAGCTAGTATTTTATTATGA
Source organism: Callithrix jacchus (assembly GCF_049354715.1). NCBI lineage: Eukaryota > Metazoa > Chordata > Mammalia > Primates > Cebidae > Callithrix > Callithrix jacchus. Next base: position 74,936,196 of record NC_133513.1, read on the forward strand.
TCATGATGAATAGTACTGTCAGTGGGTATAAGTGTCATGAAAAAACTAAGTCAGTTTTGAGCAAAAATGAATTTTATGGATAAAGATGGTAAATTCTGTTTAGAAACATTGAGATTTAGAAGCTAGTCAAATTTCAAATTTGAGTCTAGTGTAGGGGAAAAGCTCAGTGTGAGAGCTATAATTGTACAAATACTCAGAACAATATTAGCCACTATTTATTGAATTTAGCTATGTTTTAGGCACTATGTTAAGAAATTGAACACTTTTATTTTCTCATTTTCAATTTTGCAATAACATTATGAAGAACACATTATTGTGCCCCTATTACTAAAAGGAAACTGAAACTTAGAAGTTATGTTTAAAAACAGTGCCAAAAATTAGAAAAATGAATTAACAGCCTCTGTATCTAATTCCAAAGTATGCTTCCTTTCTTCATAAAATCTGTCTTTATTAATGTATATTCCAAAACAAATATAGGGTCAAGCTACAGATGGGTTCAGGAAAAGTTGGAGAAACTTTGTAAATGACAGATTCCTTAAAAGAATTAATAAGAAGAGATAGTTTTTTGTTTTTATTATACTTTAAGTTCTGGGGTACATGTGCAGATGGTGCAGGATTGTTACATAGGTATACACATGCCGTGGAGGTTTGCTATGATGGAAGTGATATTTTTCTATAAATATTCTTAATATTCTACAACTGATATTAAAATCCATATACTCTCAAAATATTAAGAACTGATATAAATATCTGGTAATTCTAGATGTTTTATCTATAAATGTTAAGGTTTATAACACAACATTCTGAGAAACTTTGTCTATGTAATTTTACATTTAAAATAATTTATTAATCTAGGTTATGAATATCCTGTGGGCCGGGCGCGGTGGCTCAAGCCTGTAATCCCAGCACTTTGGGAGGCCGAGGCCCGTGGATCACGAGGTCAACAGATCGAGACCATCCTGGTCAACATGGTGAAACCCCGTCTCTATTAAGAATACAAAAAATTAGCTGGGCATGGTGGCATGTGCTTGTAATCCCAGCTACTCAGGATGCTGAGGCAGGAGAATTGCCTGAATCCAGGAGGCTGAGGTTGCGGTGAGCTGAGACCGTGCCATTGCACTCCAACCTGGGTAACAAGAGTGAAACTCTGTCTCAAAAAAAAAAGAAAAGAAAAAAGTAATCACTGAGTTTGACAAGAAATGCTCTAATGGCATTTAGTTTTGAAGTTTTATTAATGACCAGTTCCAATATTATTTACTTATAGTAGCATATGTATTACTGTAGGTACTCAACTTCTTAAATAATTTCAAATACAAAGAAAATGGAAAATGTTTTGGAGCATATGCTCATTTACAAAGAATTTTTAGATCAATCTTTTGTGTGAATTCTTTTGACTGGAAACGTTTGGTATTTCCATAGAAATTTTGCAGAATTAATTACTTGTGAGAAGTACTGAATGTACAAATATGGACATTTTCCCCTGCATAAATCAATATCATAAAAAAGCCAGATTGATGAGTAGATATGTAAATGTGGGGATGGGGATGATGGTGGAAAAAAAAGTATGACCAAGACACAGGTGTAATTTAACACAGTCATAATTAGGTGATTGGGAGGACTGAATTGAGAGCCTGAGAGACTAGAGGTTTAAGTTAGACTCTTAATATAAGGTAGATATAAGGTAGACTATTAACAAACTATGTAACTTTGCCTATCACTTACATCTTTGCAAATATTTTTCAATAAGGCTTTGTCATCTACAGCACTTGAATTAAACTGGTATATTTTTAAATTATATCTAATAGATTTCATCTTTTACCATATTGTTGCATTTTATACATTTGCATTTGTAATGATTTTATAAAAAGTCTTGCAAGACTTAAAAAAGAATAGTTTTTATAATATAGTCTAAGAAAAATAGCAATTCTTAACCATGGCTGAGTGATCTTTTGAAATTCAAATATAACTGTATATTGTAAAATATTATAATCTACTATTATAGAAAGATTGCAATAAGTATATGACAAATAACTGTGTTCACATATGTATTAACTAGAAGAGTAAGTCTAAGACTATACTTCTTTCTGGCTTTTAAGTAGAAGACAAACTATATCCACTGTGTTTATAAATGAACAAAATATACAGATGTATAAATATTACAAATATATATCATGAATCACCAGATATTTATAGCATAAGTATCTGTGATTCTTAATAATGATATATTCAGTTATTTTAATTCTTTGGGAAAACAATATCCAACATTATAGCAATCTCACTATGAATGTCATCATTGAACAAAATATCAAGAAGTGTATATTTTAAAATAAAACTTCTCTTTTTTATTCCCTGTAAATTACTTTCAAAAGTCACATAATAGAAACTCAAACTTGGATGTGGAAAAATGTAACTGCGCTACTTAAGATAAGAATAATTCATATGAAGATAATTATATTACATTTGATATTTTTGTTTTGGATTTTAAGAAATGTAACTGATCTTTTTGTCTCTTGGTAGTGACTATACTGAAGTGAAAGGGAAAAATATTACCGGCAGTTGGAATTTTCTTTTCTTTAGAAAGCTCTGTAATTTATAAAATGATGAATATTGTAGTGGCAAAGCCCAGGAAGTGTGGGATAATAAGAAATAGCTACAAACTTTGTTAACCCAAGAATGAATGAAATGGATTTGTTTTCCATTATGATGAGAGCTAGACTTTCAGGAGAACTCTGTCTTTATCTTAACTGTCTTTTCTTGACAATTATTATTTTTTTTTTTATTCAGCAGTTAAATGTCCTTTTGCCCACCAGTATATTCTGAGTTAGGTTTATATTAGAGAAAAATGTATATAGAGAAAAATAGCTATAATATATAACAGCTCAGAAAGAGTGGTTTTTCAGGGTAACAATAGACATCAATATGTTATTACATATATATTATACATATATAATGTATATATACTATATATAATTTATTGTATATATATTATATATTATGGTTACATACAAGAAGGTAGATAAGATTTCAAGACAGAATATATATGGGTTCAAAATTATATCTGCCAGTAACTCAGTGTGGATCATGCATTCATTCAATAATTTAAATTTAATAAGCCTCAATTTGCTCTATCATAAAAGGAAGATTATGTTTCTGTATTGTGAAAAACCTCCCACAAGTTATTCTGCTCTTCTCTCTTCTTACTCCTCTAAACTGTCTACCTTACTCATCAAAAGCCATTTATGTCTAAGTAGAGCACAAATAGGGTATTTTTATAGGTATATGCATTTTGTTTTACTCACAATATATGTAACATGTTTTTCAACATAATTGGTCCAGCAATTGTTTCAGGTCCCTTCAGTTTAATAAGCCACTGCACATGATCGTATTCCACTTTCTCATGTAAATAGAACAGTCTTGCATATAGCATTTTGTAGCAGACTGTGCAATGTAATTAATCAACACCTGTGGAAATTTGTATCTGCCTAATAATTCAAAGACTAAATGTTGTATGCACTAGCAAGTCATGGGTCAACTAAAGTTTGAAAACGTTACAAACTGCAGAAACTTGCATTTTTATCATTTCTTTTCTTTCAACATCTGTTATGCCATCCCAAAGGGAAACCTTTACACAAAATTATCTATTAGGATATCAGTTCTCCACAGTTGCACTTTTAAATAGGATTATAAGAAGGAAATTAACTGAAATTTTGGAATTCTAAAAAAATGTATAAGAACTGTATTTTTTGTTAATTCTCCACTTTGTAAGCCCTTCAACCCAGAGCTGGAGAAAAAAAGGGAAACACTGTAGTGAAGAGGGTTTGTTTTATAATATTTTTACATTATAAAACAAAAATTAATGATATTTAATGTTTTAAGTTTCTAAACAATTGTATTCTTTTCAATGTCTTCTCTTCAAAAGAGACACTTGAAATATATATTTTTTTTATCTTTTATTATACTGTTGCATTTTATACATTTGCATTTGTAATGGTTTTATAAAAACTCTTGCAAGACTTAAAAAAGAATAGTTTTTATAATATAGTCTAAGAAAAATAGCAATTCTTAACATGCAGGAAATCTATGAATTTCATAATAACATTCCTAAAGGAGCTGGAAAGATATGAACAGTTGCCAGAGGATGTTGGACATTGTTTTGTTACTTGGGCAGACAAGTTTCAGATGTATGTCACATATTGCAAAAATAAGCCTCATTCTACTCAGCTGATTTTGGAACATGCAGGGTCCTATTTTGATGAGATACAGCAGTGACATAGATTAGCCAATTCCATTTCTTCCTACTTTAATAAACCAGTTCAGCAAATAACAAAGTATCAGCTCCTCTTAAAAGAGCTGCTGTCATGCTGTGAGGAAGAAAAGGGCTCTAAATATTGCTCCTCTGCTCTCCTACACATACAATACTACTCATATATATATATAGACATACAATACTACCCATATATATATATATACCTATATATAATAGAGCTCCTCTGCTCTCCTACACATACAATACTACTCATATATACATATATATAGACATACAATACCACCCATATATATATATGGGTGGTATTGTATGTGTAGGAGAGCAGTTTTGTATGTGAGAGAGTAGCATTGTATGTGTAGGAGAGCAGAAGAGCAATATTTAGAGCACTATGGTTTCTTTCAAAAAAAGAAGTTCTATGGGGACAGGAATTTCTAAGTACATTTTCTTATTGTACTATTTCACTAATATTTTTAGGCCACAAATAGTGAAAATGAATTTAAGAATTCTAATTCTTGGCTGTTGGACTATAGTTCTGTACTAAATACAGCATCAACCTACCATCCTATGGACCTTTAAATATCTGTATTCCTTAGAGCAGTCAAAATCTATAACAAATAATCCATGCTCATATTCCTTTTATATATTCAAAAAAGGCATCATGGGAAACTCACATTTTGCCTTTTTTTTTTTAAGTGAGGCATGCAACAAGCTACACTTATTATACAGGGCATGCCATAATGTTGGTTGCTATCTACTCCATGAGAAATTGTCTCATTATTTTCATACTAACAGATGGATTTCCAGCTGCTCACATTTCTTCAGCTTTTAGGATCTCTTAGGCAGTGCAAAATATTTCTACTCTTTTTAAATAAAAAAATAACTGATATCCGTTACCATTGCATTCATATGGCTTTTTTTTTTTTTTTTTTTTTTTTTTTTTTTTTTTTACCTTACAACAGAAAAACTCTAGGATGCATGAGTTACATAGCTATCTGGCAAAGCAAAGTTAATAGCTTTCTTCGATTTTTTTCTTGATATGACACGAATGGGTTTTTATACTAATGGCTTATTTACAATAATCTCCTTTCAGCAGCTTGCCCTTGAGCAACATGAAAATACAATTAATACAAAAGTTTACCAGCACAGTGACTCACAGCAGATGAAATTCACAATCTCCAAATTACAACCTCTTTTAATAGAGTGCTACTCCCTTGGTTCACAGCATGTAAAAATCAGAAGCTGTTTGTAATTGTTCTAGATTTGGATGATTCATTGGTTTACCATCAAATGCCACCTAATATACTGAGTACATGACTACTGAAAACTTAGTTCTGCATGTAAGATCAAAATTTTAAGAAACAACATTTTTTGGCTGTTGGAAGAGTATTAGCACACATCTAGTCTACTTGTCTGATTTTATGGGTTTACAGTGAGTTAGCTGTAAATAGGACTGAAGTCTACATTTTGATTTGTGGTCTTTAGCATCCTTTAGCTGCAGAGAAGAGAACACATTTCTGTGGAGCCTTCCTTTGTGAACCTAGAATATATCAGGTTGTTTGCCTACTACCTGATCTTCAAAAATCTACTCAATCTCCTCATTTTTCTAGAAAGGTCTATTTCATAAAAATTCTACTAAGGTGCCATTGTAATCCTTTATATAACTTTTCAAGAATGCTAGATAAACTATGGCTAATGCGTTTGGTTAAATGCCTTTGGTAAACATTCATGGAGCACTAATATATACCAGGCACTGTGATACACAGGGAAGATAGAAAAATAAATAGGATGTAATTACTGTATTCAAGATGAGCAAGGTTCCACAGTTACTGCTATGTAGCCACTTCTTGAATGCAGGACTGTATAACTACCTGCTTTAAGGGCATGTCTTATCACCAAGCCAATGGATAGAGACGGAATAGCTCACCCTGACACTCTCTGATCCTCATGAGATAAAAGCATGAAGAAGCTGTCCCATCTGAAATTTTAAAAGCAAAATAGACTTCAGCATGCATTACCAAATTTTATGTTACTAAGGAACACATTGTGAAAGCTGACAAACTGATTCTTACTCAACAGTGTGTTAATGATCTCCTAAAGCCATCTTCTCTGGAAGGTGTCTTTCATAACACATCATAAAATAATACTTTTGCAATGTTATATTTCATTTGAATTGCACAGATCACAAACCATTGTGATTTTTTAAAATACTATTTGGGATACATGTGCAAAATGTGCAGGTTTGTTACATAGGTATACATGTGCCATGGTGGTTTTCTGCACCCATCAACCAGTAATCTGCATTAGGTATTTCTTCTAAAGCTATCCATCCCCTAGCCCGCCACCCCACAGCAGGCCCTGGTGTGTGATGTTCCCCTTCCTGTGACCACATGTTCTCATTGTTCAACTCCCAGTTATAAGTGAGTACATGCAGTGTTTGGTTTTCTATTCCTCTGTTTGCTGAGATGATGGTTTCCGGCGTCATCCATGTCCCTGCAAAGGGAATGTACTCATCATCTTTTATGGCTGCATAGTATACCATGGTATATATGTGCCACATTTTCTTTATCCAATCTATCATTTTTAAGTGGAATTATGTAAGCTAATGGTATATCCATTTCAAATTTGCTGTTAATTTTCAACTTTGTAATGCATGCTATATGTGTTTATCTGGCTGTTCATGTACATTTTCAATCCTTTTTAATATGACAATAAAAACTAAGCACATTATTTTCTTTAGCATAATTTTACCAGTTCAGATTAAAAATTCTTAAAAAAAAAGTTAGCCTGAGTTGCAAAAAACAAATAGGTTAGGATTAACAAGTCATTTGGTAAATGGAAAAATGGTTATAATAGTTTTATTTTTTCAAAGTAATCAAATTCATTTACTTTTACTGTGTTTTATAATGTTTACTGATTCAATAATACTTATAAATGAATAGAATAATTACAAAAACTTTATTAAGAGCTCATTATCTATCAGACACATGCTGGGGGCATGGTAAAGTAGAAATACTTCCTGCTTTTGGAGTGTTCATCTGCTAGAGGAAAAGGTTGACTTATAAGAAATAAATAAAGGAAATAATTATAGATTGTTAATGTGATATTAAAAACAAATAAGTATTTTGAAGTAAATGATGAGAAGGACACGCTTGATTTGGGTTTAAGTTCTCCTGGGAGATATTTGATGTAAGCCCTGAAAGGGAAAATAAATGTAGCCATGGTGGAAAAGATAAATGTGGGGAAAAAAATGCATTTCAAGAATGGGAAGAAATGTGAGCAAAAACTTGAGATATGAAAGGAAAAAATAGGCAGTAGAATTAAAGATGGGCATAAAGAAAGAGCATCAAAATAAGCTAAATAATTTAGGCTACATGAAGAGCAATCAGGACTCTTCTAGCCAAGGTAATGGTTGGGATTCATCTCAAGTAAGGGAAGAAATTAAAGGATTGATTTTAAGCTGCAGTGGGACATGGTCCAGTGTAACTGTTTTTAATGATCATTTTACAGTTAAGAGAATGAAAGTGCACACAGACGTGTTGGGAAACAAATGTAATAACCTGTTTTTACTCAGTAGATTTCCTGCTTAAAGTTACATCAGAAACTATATTTTTCTACTCTGATCACCTGTTGATTTATATGTGATATTCCTATCCTAGTTCAGTATTTTCTCTGGCTTCTGAAAAATATCATTAGGTTGACTATAAACACAATGTCAAAGAGAGTATCTTTAAATTTTTTTTTTGTTAGATGAGGTCTTGTTCTGTTGCCCAGGAGAGTAGTGCAGTGTCATGATTACAGATCACTGCAGCCTAGACCTACTGGGTTCAAGTGATCCTTCCACTTCAGCCTCCTGAATAGGTGAGAATACAGGCACATGCCACCACCCCTGACGAAGTTTTTAAATTCTTCATAGAAATGGGGATCTTGCTTTTTTGCCCAGGCTGGTATTGAGCTCCTGGCTTTTAGCGAAGCTCCTGCCTTGGCTGCTTAAAATGCTTGGATTACAGGTGTAAGCTACAGCACCCAGCCTTTTAACTGTTTTTATTTTAATGGATAATGAAAATTATACAACTTGAAAGTGTTAAAATCGGTTTACACAGAAATATCTAAAAGAGCAGCCATTGTAAGAGAATGCTTAAATTACAATGACTGTATTTTACCTAGAAAGGTGAACTATGTCTGAGCTGTAGTATTAATATATTGGCTCTTTTAATTTCTTTCTTAAAACTAAGCAGTTTTGTCATGAGACTGTTGTTTATGGTCCCAATCTGTATTGCTTTGTGACTCACATTCAAGTTACCGAGATAAAAAGGAGTAAATATATTGCTTTCCATTCAAATTGATCTCCTAATTGGACATGGCCACAAACTCAAAATAGCTTATCTTTGAGGCTGCGTTATAATTATACATAAATATCCACAAAAGTCTTTAGCAATGTGGCTTTGTTTTGCTAAAAACTCTCTTAAATGAAGGATTTCTTTTTAAGGAGAATAACATATAATTATAAGTTGGTCTTTTGGAATAGTTGTTTCCTCTTTTTGCCAAAGGAAGAAGGAACAGGTGATTTTAAGCCTATGCTGGGAGGACAGAGACAATGAGGCACCTAAGATATAAGTAAATTTGAAGTTCTCATTTTGTGTTCATTTTATATTTTCAAAGATTATTTTCTTTGCTTTCAGAGTTCAATGATCTGATCTCTATATTAGAAAATGGCTTCAGATAGAATATGTTTATAGGTAAGGCACTTTCCTACTCAGAATAATTAGCTTAACAACAGATACCGTGTTCATTGGCTCTGCGTGGACCATCTTTCCTGTCCAGAAGATGCATTTTCCTTTGGCCAGTCTCCAATCCGGAAGGCATAGGAGTGAAAATTGTCCCTGGTTATCATCTAAAGAGATGGAAATTTAATGCTTACCCCTGTACAACCATCTTCTATACTCTAGTTTGCTTTCTCCACTCACATGCCCTGTCTGGTAGTGAAGAAAGAGCTCAATAATTAACCACTTGTTAAACAGATGCATCTCAAAGGTAAGCACCCATGGAGAGAATCAAATAGCTTGCACTTTTCACGTTTAATCAGATTAATTAGGTCTCATTGTAATTTGCCCAACTATCGATTTATTTAGTGAAACTCACTTGATAATAGAAAAATAGTTTCTGTAACTTTTATGGTGACCCATTAAAATAATCTTCATTTTAAAAATAATTTTTAATATAATACACTAGTGAAATAGGAATGCATGTTAGTATGACTCTCATAAATCTCTAATTCAGAGGGATATAATTATTAAATAAAAATTTCTAAATATTTTAAAGAAAATTATTTTTATTCAAAAAGAGCAAATTATAAACATATTGTTAATTCTCTCTAGAAAGAATTAATTTTGTAATTTGTCATTTTTTTCTGTAATTATAATTTCAAAAATGATTATTAGAATAGGCATCTAAAATTATTAGGAAATATGGTTTTGTGTCTATGGAAGAATAAATTTTAAAAAAATATTTTAATTTTTTGATTTGTGGGGCAAATTGGATCAAGAGGAATAATGGAAGATGGGTAGGAGATGTGGAAAATCTCTTTGTGATATAAAATGGGGAAAAAAAAGAAAGAGGAAGAGAGAGAGAGTAAGAAAGAAAGCAGATAAGTTAGAAAGCAGGAAAGAAAAGAGAAAATAAATAATTTTATAAGACTAAGATTAACTTTTGGGAAAAAAATTTTGAATTTTTAAAAGAAAGCAAGTGATTAGAAATATAAAATACATCTTATATAATCATTAAAAGATCTAATTTTTCCAATAAGAATATAAAAGTTATATATAAAATTCATATTACATATCAGAAAAGTATGTTAGTTGCATGTTTTATATATATGTATACATCTGTTATTGAGAAGACACAGTGATAGCATTATTACAATTATTCCTTAAGGAAGTTTAATGTACATATACATGCATGTATATATTTCTAAAAATAGTGAACACAACTTTTTGCCTTAATAGTTTAGCCTCTCTATCAGGTATTCAAAGATCTACACTTTTTCTACATCTTAAAGAAGATGTATTTTTCCTTCATTGTGCCATGCTATTTTTTGCCATTGGAATTTTGCCATTTCTTTTTTTCTGTATACTCATCTTTGAATGGGAATATGGATGCAAATATGTTCATAGCAAAATCTGTCTGAATATTTTATTTTGAGATTTTTAACTTGAATAATGTTATATTTTACTTTATACTGTCCACCATGGCAATCAATAAGCATCTCTTATAAGAGCTCTAATTCTGAGAATCTTGAGTTTCTATTAAATCTACTATGCCTCCATTAGATTAAATGGTAACTTCCCTTACACTCCTTCCAGGTTCTTGACACTTGAAATTTAGAGAATACTTCAAACTCTGCAGTCCTGAGAATACTCTGTTATCATAGCTTTTAATGCCACTGCCTCAATTTTCAAAGTATATTTCCTAAAGGCTATACTCTTCAATAGGGAAATTTATGATTCATAATTTATGTCCTTACTAAAAAGATCCCCTCGGTAGTTTTAGATTCAGAGTAAATGTAGGAGGTAAAACTGATAGGAACTGTGTAAGAGAAAGAACATTTCATCTCAAAACCCAAGTATAAAATATTTCAGTTGGTATAAAACTTATGTTTTCATTCTAGGAAGTTAGAATTAAAATCTTGCTGAGTTAATGGGCTTTATCTCAACTTTCAGGTGGGCAAGCTCAATATTATTAAAATAGTGACGATGGCTCAGGGTTGCTTCTTTTGATTAGATTTCATGTTTTGCCTTAGGGTAAATTCTTGACAGATTTTGGAAATTGATAGATTATCTATGTTTTCACAATGTTAATGATAGTTTGGGTCAGTCTACCATTTACACTTAAAATTATACAGGGTGGCCATTTTATTGGCAAATTCAGTGCTAATTTTAAAAAATCAGTTTCAGAATAAAATTGTTTTTAAACTTAAAAAATAAATATTACCCTATTATGCCTGTGTGGGGAATACTGCAACTTAAATTACTCACTGACTGGATTACTAATATAATGCTTTATCACTGGGCATCTTCATATCTAGAAGGAAAAATGTAGGCAAGGTAGATAAATTTATTTCCTTTAAATTTTCATAGCACTTTAAAATTCACAAGGTGTCTTTATGGGCATTGCCAAATTTTATTCTTGAAACAACAGACTATTATTTTCATATCTATTTTACAAATGGGAAAATTGACATTCTGAGTGAAGCACTGCCTTATCCAGAGTTGGACAGTGAGGGAAAGAATTGTAAATCAGAGTAGTTTATTCCCATAGAATAGTTTTGCAGAGCTTGTTTGTCCCATATTATCCTAGGCATTATGTCAGGTCTTGAGGAAAGACATGAATCACATGTCATCCTTCAACTTCACATTCTTTGTTTCCCTTTCTTCTGTAATGGCAAAGGCAGCTCTGTGCCATCAGAGTCTGGGGACCTCAGCTGGCTGCAGGTTTTTCAATTTGGCATGAGGGCAATGCCACTCTGCCTCTCTCAGCCTCTGACCCATTCGATGTCCCTGTCTGCCCAGGATATATTGGTTCTTGTGATACTGAAACATTTCATCTCTGCTTCTGTGTGATATTCCTTTCAAATTCATATGCTTTGCTTGAGCCAAAAGGTTGCAATTGAAATTAAATTATGAAACCAGGCAGAGCCATTTCAACTGATGGGTCATGAGCTGGTCATCTAGCCCCAAGTTTTGACTCCTTTTTCTATTACCTACAGCACCTATTACAATGCTTTCTATGCAGTTGCAGTCACTGAATGAGAAAAGGGAGAGATCAGAGTGTTTACCTGCAAGATAAGCCAATTTAATCATTAGTTAACCTTTTTGTTCTGGATGGAATATGGAAGCAGTGGCTCCTTTTTTTGCAGATAACTTTACTTCTTCTGAAATACTATGGGCTTAAGCCCTATGCTTTTATGAATCGTCAAAACAATCTGTATTTGAAATATGAAAATACTATCTACTTCAGAGAAATAGTTCAATCAGTATGTATATTACATTGAATATTAGAACTTGGTATTGCTTTAATTGTCAAGTACAATATAAGAGAACATTGCAACATGCTAATACAAATAATCATGGAGTATTGTCAAGGAGGTTGGTACTCTGGTCTACAGATGCTAACATATAATTAACCCTCTTTCCTAAGTGAGAACTTAAGCCAGGACACATTAAATGACTAGAATTACTTCAACCTGAGTAGTTCAGTGCAAATAAGAATTACACTGCTTTCTCAATTAGTTCATAATTCCTATGCCATTTTAATGTATGTGGGTTTGAAAGTAATGATTATTTTTCCTTCTGAAGGACTTATAAAAGAAGTTTGTAGTGATTCAAAAGTAGAGTAGAAGGAAGATGAAGTAGATGCGCTTTTCCTTATTTTCCTAAGTACAACTTAAAAACATGTCATGTTAATATGTTACATTTATATATGTAAAACATAAACACCTGAAAAATGGAGAAGAGATGGCAGGAAGGCAGACTGGTTAGGAATCATGGAACTAATTGTGCAGTGATATCCTTAGGTTTTACTTTTTCATCATGTATCCTAAACTGTGTGCTAGAGAAAGTGATAACCTGAAAGCACCAAAAAGTTTCAGACACAAACAAAAAGAAAAACCTCCCCAAAGCCTATTATTTATATCCAAATACCAGGAAAAGGGCAGCTGAGCATGACAGAAAACCTTTAAGCTCTACTTGCAGTTCTGCAGTCAAACCACCCAACCAAGCCAGCAGAGTGCAAATGAGGAGTCTCGCTTACTGCACTGCAACTAGCTACCCCAAACACATCAAAATTTGTGAGACACAGATAAAATGCTTACTAGAGGGAAATGTAAAGCACTAAATACATACATCTGAAAAGAGAAAAATTTGTCAAATCAATAATGTAAGCTCCTTTCCAATAACTAAGAAAGTTAAGTGCAGAATTAATCCTATGCAACAGAATGAAGGAAATATTATATGATCAGGATGAATAAATTGAGAATGAAGGAAAATCTTTAAAGACAGCCATGTTAGCACTTTGAAAAATCTATAAAATAAGTCTTTAGACAGACTGACAAAAACAGAGACAGACACAATTTATGAATATCATGGATGAAATAGAGAATATCACTAAAGACTCTATAGATACCAAAAGGATAGTAAGATAATATTACAAACAACTCTATACACATAAACAACAACTTAGATGAAATACACCTATTTCTACAAAATAAAAAGAAAACACCAACTACCAAAATTCACTCAGTATGAAATTGGTTATTTGAATAGCCCTATAACTAGTAAGGAAATTGAGCTGGAAATTCAGATTGCTGCCTAGCCAGTTCAAAATCCTCACACCTCTGAGTCAACAGGCAAAGAAGAGAGTTACTGTGTGGTCGTGGTGTTTGATCCTGATTACCAAGGGGAAATTGAACTCTTACTCCACAATGGAAATAAGAAAGAACATACCTAAAATACAGGACATAACTTAGGGCATTCCCTATGATTAA